>NC_072396.2:76540000-77165000 GCF_028885625.2 Pongo pygmaeus | reverse complement strand
AATTCAAGTCCAGTGTAGAAACTAACTTTTCTTTATGTCCCTTCACCATCCCCAATTTATACCACATTGTCTTACTTTTTTCTTTTTTTGAGATAGACCCTCACCCGGTTGCCCAGGCTGGAGTGCAGTGGCATGATTTCAGTTCACTGCAACCTCTACCTCTCAGGCTCAAGCGATCCTCCCACTTCAGCCTCCCAAGTAGCTGGGACTACAGGTGCACGCCATTATACCCAGTTAATTTTTGTATTTTTTGGAGAGATGGGGTTTCATCATGCTGCCTAGGTTGGTCTCAAACTCCTGGGCTTAACCATTCTGCCGGCCTCGGCCTCCTACACTGCTGGAAGTATAGGTGTTAGCCACCATGCCCAGCCCCATATTTTCTTTAAATACATTTTCTTGGCTGGGTGCGGTGGCTAACAACTATAATCCCAGCACTTTGCGAGGCCGAGGAGGGCGGATCACGAGGTCAGGAGTTCCAGACCAGCCTGACCAACATGGTGAAACCCTGTCTCTACTAAAAATACAAAAAAAATTAGCCGGGCATGGTGGTGTGTGCCTGTAATCCCAGCTACTCGGGAGGCTGAGGCAGAAGAATCGCTTGAACTCAGGAGGCGGAGGTCGCAGTGAGCCGAGATCGCGCCACTGCACTCCAGCCTGGGCGAGAATCCGTCTCAAAAAAAAAAAAAAAAAACCAAAAAAAAAATGTTATTTAAATGCATGTAAATACATTCATCAACTGATGAACAAAAGGTGGTACATTCATATATAGATTATTCAATTATAAAAAGGAATTAAGTACAAATTATATGCTACAGTATGGATGAATGTTGAAGATGTTATGCTAAATGAAAGACGCCAGACACAAGAGATCACGTATTACAGCTGACCCCTGAACATGGGTTTGAACTGCGTGGGTCCACTTTTATGTATTTTTTTTCAGTAGAAGTTACACCAGGTGTGCCTGCCTCTCCTGCCTCCTCCATCTTTTCCACCTCTACCACTCCCTAGACAGCAAGACCAACCCCTCCTCTTCCTCAGCCTACTCAACATGAAGACAACAAGGATGAAGACCTTCATGATGATCCACTTCCACTTAATGAATCGTAAATATACTCTCCCTTCCTTCTGATTTTTAATAACATTTTCTTCTCTAACTAATTGCAAGAATATAGTAGATAATAAATTACCATAGAAAGTATGTGTTAATTGACTATGTTATTGGTAAGGCTTCCAGTCAACAGTAGGCTATTAGTTAAGTTTTGGTGGAATTAAAAATTTTATGCAGATTTGACTGTATAAGGGGTTGGTGCCCCTAACCGCCCCCCCCATTCCTCAAGGGTCTACTGTATATGATCCCACTTGTATACAATATTCAGAACAGGCAAATCCATAAACAGAAAGCAAATTAGTAGCCATGGGATAGCGGGCAAAGGGAATGAGTACAGGGTTTCTTTTAGAAGTGATTAAAATCTGTTGGAACTAGATAGCAGTGATGGATGCACAACACTGTGAATGTATGAAATGCCACTAAATTGTATACTTTAAAATGGCTAAAACACTAATGTGTATTGTGCCGCAATTAAGTAAAAAAATACTATTAAGTGAAAAGAAAAGTAGCTAACTGAAAAAAATATCTGCAGGCCGGGTGCAGTGGCTCACGCCTGTAATCTCACCACTTTCGGAGGCCAAGGCGGGCGGATCAAAAGGTCAAGAGATCGAGACCATCCTGGCCAACATGGTAAAACCCCGTCTCTACTAAAAATACAAAAATTAGCTGGGCATGGTACCACACGCCTGTAGTCCCAGCTACACGGGAGGCTGAGGCAGGAGAATCGCTTGAACCTGGGAGGCGGAGGTTTGCAGTGAGCCGAGATCGTGCCACTGCACTCCAGCCTGGTGACAGAGCAAGACTCCATCTCAAAAAAAAAAACTCTGCAACATTATAACAAAAAAAGGTGAATTTCCTTAATTTATAAAGAGTATCTACAATAAGAAAAAGTCCAAACACCATTTTTTTTTTTTTACAGGACCAAGAATATTAACAAATAGTTCACCCAAAAAAAAATACCTTTCAAATGGATAAAAAAAAAAAAGTTCAATACACTGACATTCTCCGTTTCCCCTTCAATTTTCTCACAACTGGCATTCTTATCTCTTTCACTGGATAGGGGAGAGTTCTTAATGCTCAGTTCTAGATCCCCTGGTTTGCTTTCCTGGTACTGGAAATGCTGCCATGGTAGAGCTGGCAGAGTGAATGGACCAACATTCACAAATTATTTTCCCTATATGTAAACTAATCACTAACAGTACAGTTGGCATGACCCCAACTCGTGTTTTGTGAAGTTCAACAAGCCAATTTCATAAAACAAACAAAAGAAGGGGTTATAGGGAACTGCTCTAAATTTTAAAAGGCTCAAAAGACATAAAAATCAAATGCAATGTGTGGTCTCTGAACAGATCCTGGTTTGAAGAAAGCAGCTATAAAAGACATCCTGCGGACAACTGGGAAAATCTGAATATGCACTGGGTGTTAAACATTAAGGAACGGCCGGGCGTGGTGGCTCACGCCTGTAATCCCAGCACTTTGGGAGGCCGAGGCAGATGGATCACCTGAGATTAGGAGTTCGAGACCAGCCTGGCTAACATGGTGAAACCCCGTCTCTACCAAAAACACAAAAATTAGCCAGGCATGGTGGCAGGCCCCTGTAATCCCAGCTACTCGGGAGGCTGAAGCAGGAGAATCACTTGAACCCGGGAGGTCAAGGTTGCAGTGAGCCGAGATCGCACCATTGCACTCCAGCCTGGGTGACAAGAGCAAGACTTCGTCTCAAAAAAAAAAAAATTATGGAATTACTGTTAATCCTACTATGTATAGTGATGGCATTGTGACTATATAGAAAAAGGTCCTTGTTTATTATATGTTTATACTGACTTATTTAGAAGAAAATGTCATGATGACTGTAATTTACTTTACAGTATTTTCGGGGAAAAGGCAAGTAAGGCAAAATCATAACGGTTGCTAAATCTAAGTGATCCATATACGGAAATTCATTTATGTTATTCTCTCTACTTTCATGTGAATGTCTAAAATTTTTCATAACAGATAATACAAATAAATCACTAACCTATTAATTCATTTCTCACCAACTAAACATCCACTCTATTAAGCAAATAATTATTCTAGAAAGAACACTTGTGAATATACAAAATAGAAATTAATATTATTCATTATTTTGAAACATCCTTTAAGGAGCTTTTATACTTTTTTTTTTTTGAGACGAAGTCTTGCTCTTGTCACCAGGATTATAGGCACAAGGCAGCATTTATACTTTCTTAGGTTATGTTTCAGAAAATACACTTCCCTGCCGGGCGCGGTGGCTCAAGCCTGTAATCCCAGCACTTTGGGAGACCGAGGCGGGCGGATCACGAGGTCAGGAGATTGAGACCATCCTGGCTAACACGCTGAAACCCCGTCTCTACTAAAAATACAAAAAAATTAGCTGGGCGTGGTGGCGGGCGCCTGTAGTCCCAGCTACTCGGGAGGCTGAGGCAGGAGAATGGCGTGAACCCGGGAGGCGGAGCTTGCAGTGAGCCAAGATCGCGCCACTGCACTCCAGCCTGGGCCACAGAGCGAGACTTCGTCTCAAAAAAAAAAAAAAGAAAAGATAATACGCTTCCCGATTATCTTTGAGTTATGCATTTCGGCTAGTATGCTACTTCACATAATTATTTACTTATTAGTACCCTTTAAATGTCCACTCTGTTCTGGTTCTGCTGCTTCACTTTCCCTAGCCCCCAATCAGCCCGTATCAATCTCTTCATTGCTAAAACAGTACAACATCAACAGCACTGGAAGACAGTATCTAGCTACATAAGAAAAGTTACATTTACCCTGCTGCAAAATAAGGAGAGGAATCCAGAAGAGCTAAGTTTCTTTTCTGTCCAGTGTGTATGGCATTAACTAATCACCATTTTCCTTTTTTCTTTTAAGTTAATGTGTCAAACATAGAAATAACCTGAGGTACTATGAATTATTTTTAAAAAGTTATGTTGATAATTATTTTACCTGGAAAGTATCAGTTTGCTTTTAAATGTTATTCAAAGATATACTCCACAAGTATAATTTTATCATACCTCAAGAATATTTTATAAGAACTCTTCCTCTTAATTTTATATTAACCTCTTAAATCTGTGTAAGACATTCTATTTAATGTAACTCCTTATAAAAATCACATCCCACAAATTATCTTTAATGACAAAAATCTAAGTCTAGCTTGTCAAGTTTTTCTCTGTAACATATTCTCTTAACAATTTGTATCCTTGAATACTAAGTCAGTTCCTGCAAATGAACCAATCACTAATCAATTTAAAAAAACCTAACAAAAATTAAATGATGTCCAACATTGTTCTCATAAAAATATATACAAAATTAACATACCAGTCGTCAATGCAATTTCAAACAAACAACGCAAAATTGGTAAAATGTTTTAGTCTTTATGTAGATTTCATCAAGTGTTTTGCCTTCTCCCAAGGGTTAGGAAGTTTAAAACTAATGTTCTGGCTGGGCGCGGTGGCTCATGCCTGCAATCCCAGCACTCTGGGAGGCCGAGGTGGGCGGATCACCTGAGGTCAGGAGTTCAAGACCAGCCTGACCAACATGGAGAAACCCCATCTCTACTAAAAAATACAAAATTAGCTGGGTGCGGTGGCACATGCCTGTAATCCCAGCTACTCAGCAGGCTGAGGCAGGGGAACAGCTTGAATCCAGGAGGCGGAGGTTGCAGTGAGCCAAGATCACACCATTGCACTCCAACCTGGGCAACAAGAGTGAAACTCCGTCTCAAAAAATAAATAAAACATAAATAAAATAAAATTATTAATGTTCTAACCGCTGTTTACAGGGTTGTTCCACTAATAAATTCCACGTCCTGGACCTAAATGATTGCTAAAATGTTTTGCACACAGCAGCTAAATGTATTCACACTAACATGATGTCAGAAACAACCGATTCATCTACATGCAACCTCATTTCCCTCAGATGCCTCCAAGGCAACTGAAGTTCATAGATTTTGTCTAATTACAAGTGCAGGTTCAAATCACCTTGGATTTGAGTTAGGATCCACGGATTGTTTTTTGTTTGGTTAGTTGGTTTTGTTCTGTTTTTCAATTCAGGCATCTTGTTCATGGAACATTCATTATTTGCTTGAGATTGCTTTCACTGCCAGCTGCTTACTTTCTTTACCACTACGGTATAATCTACACCCTTTGACTCAACTGCTTGCTAGATTCTCCCCTCAATTAAGAAATTTCTAGGCTCAAGGGAAAAAAAAAAAAAGAAAAGAAGGAATTTTTATTGGCCACTGTTACAGTAATAGTCAGATAAGGCCGGGCACAGTGGCTCATGCCTGTAATCCCAACACTTTGGAGGCCAAGGCAGGCAGATTACCTGAGGTCAGGGGTTTGAGACCAGCCTGGCCAATATAAATTTTTAGGCTCTACTAAAAATACAAAAATTAGCCGGGCGTGGCAAGGAGTGCCTGTAATCTCGGCTACTCTGGATGCTGAGGCATGAGAATCACTTGAACCCAGGAGGCGGAAGTTACAGTGAACCGAGATCGAGCCACTACACTCCTGCCTGGGTGACAGAGCGAGACTCCATGTCTGTCTGTCTCTCTCCCGCTCTCTCTCTCTATATATATAAAATAAATTAAAATTAAGTTAAAATTAGCCAGGCACAGTGGCAGGCGCCTGCAATCCCAGCTACTCCGGAGGCTGAGGCAGGAGAATCGCTTGAACTCGGGTGGTGGAGGTTGCAGTGAGCCAAGATTGCGCCACTACACTCTAGCCTGGGCAACAGAGCAAGACTTCATCTCAAAAAAAAAAAAAAAAAAAAAAAGTCAGACACTTGCTTTCTTTCACTGACTTTTTAAAAAAATTCATCTTCAATATTTACAAAAAATAATCCATGCTAGAAGTTGCTATGTCACAGAAGTTTAAGAAATGCATGGTAAAAATCACTAAGTTTAATAACGGTTACCTCTGGGGATGAGAGAAGAGAGAGATGCAATCAGGGATGGGTACACAGAGAACTTCAACTGTCACGTTAATGTTTGATTTTTTTTATGTTGGGTGGTGAGAAGAGAGGTTCACTGTATTATTCCTTATATATTCGTATATGTCTTAAGTATTTCATAATATATTTAAAGTCCCCTCCAAAAGATAAAGAAGTTAATCTTGCATTCCTTCATCACCCCCTCCATCAAAAAAAAAAAAAAATGGACTCATACTAGACTATTCCGCAACTTACTTTTCTCACATAACCATCCATCATAAGATCCTCTAGGTCAAAAGTCAAAATAGTCCATAATATTTATGTACCAAAATTTACTCATTCTCCTATTGATGGATACACAGCTTGTTTCCAGTTGTCACAAGAACAAAATAGTACAAAAGTATCCTTGTTCATGCGTCATTATATACTGGTACTTTTATTTCTGTAGGATAGATTCTTAAAAGACAGACTTTTGAATTCCAGTTTTTGTTCAAGTGATATCTGTATTTTTTATTTCCCTAAATATTGCCAGATTCTTTTCTAAAAGGTTGCAGCAATTCATACTCCGCGGTAATGCATGAAATTTACTTTAACCACATAAGCATTTAACAACATATTAGATGTCACTCTTAACTGTCTTCCCCATATATATAGTAAACATGCTATGCTTAACATAAATTTAATTTCGCCAACAGATTTGAAAACAGGAAATCTAGCTCTTTTCTTAGTGAGTAATCAACCTGGCAATGTAAGTCCCCCAAAGATTACCTGTACACACACACACACACACACCCACCTACCTCTGAGATGTAAGCCCCCCAAAGATTATCTGTATATATATACACACACACACACACACACACACACACACACACACACACACACACACACACACACACACACCCCTCTGAGATGCTTCAAGAACAAATGTTAAGTTTTTGCCCAAAACTCCACATTTGGGGTATAGTGGGCACAGAAAAAAATTGTTTAATCTAGTGCATAATGAATACGTTACAAACAAATTAATTAAAACTAAAAAGTTTGGACATGAAAGGCAGAACAAAAAAAAATAAAGTTAGGCCCAAGAGGTTAGGCTGTTCCTAGGAAAGCTCTGAGGAGATGGAATCCATTTTGGCGCGACATGGTGTCAATAAAAACCCATTTAAATAAGGAAAAAGGAAAGAACGACCCATATATCTCTCCTAGGAGCTAGCTTCTGCAACTTCCTAGCCTCGTCAGTAGAAGTTAGGCGATCAGCGAGAAAGAAATTATTTTCCGATATTTTGAAGAGACTGGAGAGAGAAAAATGGAATACAGGCCGGTTACTCCCCCGACTCAGGCCACGCGATCCCAAAGTGTGTAGCCTCGCTAACGGCCACTTCTCTAGCCAACGTGAGGCTCATCACTCACCACAATACTATTAACTGGCGAGTTTCTGGACTTTTGTTAGTGGACTCATACTTCGGACGCCTTGCAACCCCCGTAAGGACGCAGTGGTTACACCCCGCGCAAACGCCGCCATCTTAGGTCTTCCACTAGCTCTAGGGCATAGGCGGATAAAAGCCGGGGGTGGGCGTCACAGCCAAACAGGTCCGGCGCCCAGCCGCCGTGCACTACCTAAATGCCTCCGCCGGCAACGTGCCCCAGCCGTTGCCGTGGACCCTCCCCCAGTTTCCTGACCTGTTGCACTTCCTCTCACAGCCTTCATCTCTTTTGAAATTCCCTTTTCCTTTTTCTTTCTCTTCATTTCTTTTTTCCTTTCCCAACCCAAATTTCTTTCAGCTTTGCCTCGACTCCTTTCTTTCTTCCCTATTTCCAGATCTCTCACTCTCATTAACTTTACCTCACAAGTATGATAGACAAAGCTGTCATTCACTTCTGTTATCTCACTAAGTCATTGCAACATCAGGTAAGCCGAGGACTGATTTTTTCCAGTTTTATAGATGACGAAATTAAGGCCCAAAGAGGTGACCCAATTTTCCAAAAGTGCTAGAATGAGCTAGAACCTACTTCTTTTCACTTTACTAAGCCCCGTGTTCCGATAGATGAGGGTATATGTACTTCAACCAACTAATGGGAAAACTGAAGCCAGAGGGTTTTGGCCTAGTCATACAGTGAGTCCGTCAATGGCAAAACTGGATTCAGAACAAGGTGCTTCCTTTAATTCTGTAAACAAAAGAGTCTTCATAAAAGAGTTGGTAGCCAGGTGTGGTGGCGCTTGCCTGTAATCTCAGTGTAATCCCAGCTACTTGGGAGGCTGAGGTGGGAGAATCGCTTGAACCCAGGAGGCGGAGGTTGCAGTGAGCCGAGATCGTGCCACTGCATTCCAGCCTGGGCGACCGTGCCAGACTGTCTCAAAAAAAAAAGAATTGGGATGCTGCTCTTGAGCCTTAAAGTCCTTCCATCTTCCCTCTTGTTTTATTTATTTTTATTTTATTTTTTGAGACGGAGTCTTGCTCTGTCGCCCAGGCTGGAGTGCAGTGGCGTGATCTCGGCTCACTGCAACCTCTGCCTCCTGGATTCGAGCGATTCTCCAGCCTCAGCCTCCTAAGTAGCTGGGATTACAGGCATCTGCCACCATGTCCAGCTAATTTTTACTAGAGACGGGGGTCTCACCATCATGGCCAGGCTGGTCTTGCACTCCTGACCTCAAGTGATCCACCCGCCTCAGCCTCCCAAAGTGCTGGTATTACAGGCGTGAGCCACCGCACCCAGCCTCCCTCTTCTTTTAGATTCAGCTCTTTTAGATTCAGTCCTGACACTTCTAAGAGGCCTCTATATTTATCAAAACCTTTATCTCTGTTGTTCCCACTCCATGAGGGAAAATACACTAGCTGGATACCAGCCCCAAAAGTATGAAAAAACCAAGGCCAAAACTTGTTTGTGAAGCATTATGTGTGAGTGATGTAGGTTTCTGGGGGAAGGCTTGTGCTTCACCGGTAAGGAAAAGACACTTTAGAGGTCCTAATCCCTTTGCAAAGCTATAGTTTCTCTCTATGAACTAATGTTGTCTCTGGTTTTCTACGAGACCCCCACATAGAACACCTCTTATTCTATTCATTTGCATCATTACTTTTTCTGTCTTTATTTTGATATCGTCACCCTCAAAAGGAAGGTAATGATACACAGTTGTATAAAACATCTGGGCATTGACATATGGACATTTTGGAGTAAAACACCACATAAAACCAGTTACGTGTTCAATGGTCAGTAATAGACGTGGAGAGGTCTCTAAGCTTAAACTGTGTCATCCCCTAGGGTTTACGCATATTTGAGCACATCTTGGAAATTTGTAGGACAGGCACCAAAAACCAATTGCAAAAGGAACTGTTGAGCTCCTAAGAAAGAACTAGTAACCTGAAATTTTGAATCAAGGGCTTGATTAGACTCAAGTTGAACATTTTTGCAAGAATAAAGGTCATGTTGTATGTTGTAAAAAAAAAAAAAAAGAAAGAACTAGTACTAAAAGAGTAGGGAATCAGATAGACAATGTAGGGTAAAAGAAGGATCAAGTCTGAATGTTGCAGAGGAGGCAAATATGACTGTAAATTCTGTCATATTTTCTTTTGGCAGTAGCACACCATGCATTTATTTTGGGGCAGGTACAAAACATCCCTCTGCAGTAATTTAATGGTAAGTAGAAAGGGGGATAAAAATGAGTGAAACCTGCCGGGCGCGGTGGCTCATGCCTGTAATCCCAGCACTTTGGGAGGCCGAGGTGGGCAGATCACCTGAGATCAGGAGTTTGAGACCAGACTGGCCAACATGGTGAAACCCCGTCTCTACTGAAAATACAAAAATTAGCTGGATGTGGCGGTGGGCACCTGCAATCCCAGCTACTCGAGAGGCTGAGGCGAGATAATCGCTTGAATCCAGGAGGCGGAGGTTGCAGTGAGCCAAGATAGCGCCGCTGCACTCCGGCCTGGGCGACAGAGCAAGACTCTGTCTCAAAAAAAAAAAAAAAAAAGTGAAATCTATTGCAGTTTTGTTCTGATGACTCTTGGGACTTTGTCTGTTTGGGAGGAAAATGACTCTTTATTTATTTATTTATTTATTTATTTTGAGACGGAGTCTGACTCTGTCACCCAGCCTGGAGCGCAGTGGCGCAATCTCGGCTCACTGCAACCTCTGCCTCTCCTTTCTCGGGTTCAAGCGATTCTCCTGTCTCAGCCTCCCGTGTAGCTGGGACTACAGGCGCAGGCCCCCACACCCGGCTAATTTTTGTATTTTTAGTAGAGACGAGGTTTCACCGTATTGGTCAGGATGGTCTCGAACTCCTGACCTCAGGTGATCCACCCGACCCAGCCTCCCAAAGTGCTGGGATTACAGGCATGAGCCACCGTGCCTGGCTGAATTTTTTAAATACACATATAAAGAAATAATCAGCAGGAAGCATTATTAGAGAAATAGGCTTGTAAAGCTGCCAGTCAATTTTTTTTTTAACAAATTGATGCACTGGTTTTATTTGGTAAAGTTTCTAACTGAAAAGTGCTAGACCCAGAGACCCAGGGACAGAAAAGCTATATTAATTCATAGCCACGGTGCAAGCTTCATGCCCCTGCCTCCACTCACTCACATTTCCCCTAGTCTACCTGCCTCAATTCCAACTTAAGAAAAATGCCTCCAGAAAACACCAGAGACAGAGTTTGGTTGCCAGGTGACAATATTTCCTCTTGAAGACTGATCTTTGTAGCTTCCTGGACTACTGAACTAGCCAGTACCTATTTCATTCTCTGTGGAAACCCACTTTTCCTCTTACATAAGTAATTGTTCCAAAGGTAAGAAAGCTGTCTCCTGAAAGAATATAAAATCCAAATAGGTGAAAGAAGAGTTGGGATTTTACCATCATCCAGCCATATTTGGCAGGCACTTGCTTAGAAAGGGCTCTTATTTGGAAATTTTACAAAGAAATTTAAAAAGGCAATGACCCCTGGGACAATAGTTCATGTTATCTTTGCATTCACAATTTAAGACAAATAAATGAGTAACAGTCTTAACAGCTAAAATGATAGATGCTGAGTTACACTAGAACAAACTCATTTGAAACATGAGTTGGAACAAGAGCGAAACCGTCTCAAAAATAAAATAAAAGAAAATAAAAAAGTACAATTTGTGGTGGCATGTGGGAGAACAGATATAACAGAATTTATTCATTCATTAAGAACTTACATGTAAAGAATAAGACTACACAAGTGGGTGATGAATGCAATCCGGTGTTAATCTTCAAGATTACATTCAAATCGGAGAGGGAAAAAAGAAAAAGAATCGTAAGACGTGTCTTTATCCAAGGCACTGTGCTAGGTACAAGGTAGAAATAGAAGTGAGAGTTGGGGCCGGGCACGCTGGCTCGCGCCCATAATCCCAGCACTTTGGGAGGCTGAGGGGGGCAGATCACTTGAGGTTAAGAGTTCGAGACCAGCCTGGCCAACATGGTGAAAACCCGTCTCTACTAAAAATACAAAAATTAGCCGGGCGTGGTGGTGTGCGCCTGTAATTCCAGCTACTCGGAAGGCTGAGGCAAGAGAATTGCTTGAACCCAGGAGACAGAGGTTGCAGTGAGCCAAGATTGTGCCATTGCACTCCAGTCTGGGTGACAAAGCGAGACTCTGTGCCAAAATAAGTAAATAAATAATAAATAAATAAATAAATAAGGTAGAGTTGGGTGTGGAGATGAATCTACCATGAATCTTAGCATTAGGGAATTTATTTTCTAGTAGGGAGAAATAAAATGTGAAGGTTGGGTAATTTTTTTTTATTAGGGTCTCAAGGGGATGAAAAAGTATTTAATATATACATTTCAACACCCAAAATAATTTATAAAGTTATACATTTTGCAAAGCACTGTACCAAGTGATGTAGGGGATGGGAAAAACAACAAGAAGGGAATTTATAAATGTAATGTGAGCCAATGAAGGCAGTATATTAGAATGAAGGATGTATCATGAGATGTAAAATCACACCACTTAAACTATATATAAAGTTGACCAATCCTAAAGCTCCTTTTTAAGCTGAGCTATAATTCACATACCATAAAATTCATCCTTTCTAAGAGTACAAGTCAGTGGTTGTTGATATATTCACAGACTTGTGTAACTGTCACTACTATCTAATTTCAGAACATTTCCATTACAATAAGAAACCCCATACCCGGCCGAGTGTGTTGGTTCACGCCTGTAATCCCAGCACTTTGGGAGGCTGAGGCGGGTGGATCACCTGAGGTCAGGGGTTCGAGACCAGCCTGACCAATATGGTGAAATCCCGTCTCTAGTAAAAATACAAAAATTAGCTGGGCGTGGTGGTGGGTGCCTGTCCCAGCTACTTGGGAGGTTGAGGCAGGAGAATCGCTTGAACCCGGAAGGCAGAGGTTGTAGTGAGCCGAGATCTTGCCTCTGCACTCCAACCTGAGCAACAGAGCAAGACTCCATTTCAAAAAAAAAAAGAAAAAGAAACCCCATACCCATTAGCAGTCACTACTCATTACTTCTTCACCCAATCAGCCCATAGCAAACACCATTTTTTTTGTCTCTGTGGATTTGCTTCTTCTGAACATTTCATTTAAATGAAATCAACAGGTGACCTTTTGTGCCTGACTTCTTAGCACAATATTTTCAAGGTTCATGCATGTCGTAGCATATACCAGTGCTTCATTTCTTTTTATGACTAAATAATATTCCATTGTATAAATATACAACATATTGCTTATCCATTCATCAAATGATATATGTTTGGATTGTTTCCATCTTTTGGCTATAATGAACAATGCTACTATGAACATTTATGCACAAGTTTTTGTGTCAACCCACGTTTGCAGATATCTTGGGTATATACCTAGGCAGGCAACTGCTGGGCAACATGGTAACTCTATGATGAACTCCTTGAGGAATTGTCAAAGGGTCTTCCAAGGCACTGCATCATTTTACATTTCTACCAGCAATATATGAGTGTTACGATTTCTCCACATTGTTGCCATACTTGTCATTTTAACTATGGCCAGCCTAATGGGTGTGAAGTAGTATCTCAAATGCTTTTGATGAGCATTTTCCCAATAGCTAATGATGTAGAGCATCTTTTTATGTGCATATTGGCCTTTTACATATCCTCTTTGGATAAATGTCTATTCAAATACTTGGCCTATTTTTCAATCAGGTTATTGGTCATTTATTGAGTTGTAGGAGTTTTACATTATCAGATATATGATTTGCAAATATTTTCTCCTATTTTGTAAGTTTTTTTCAGTTTCTTGATGCGTTCTTAAAGCACAAAAGTTTTTTATTTTCACTAAGTACAACTTACTTTTTCTTTTGTACCTTGTGTTTTTAATGTCACAACTAAAAAAAAAAAAGCCACATTGTCTAACCTAAGGGCATGAAGATTTTCTTACATGAGATTTATAGTTTAAGCATTTACATTTAGGTCTTTGATACATTTTGAGGTTGTTTTTTTTTTTTGGTTGTTTTTGTTTGGTTTTTGTTATTTATTTATTTGTTTTATTTGTATTTTTATTTATTTATTTATTTTTAGACAGGGTCTCGCTGTGTCACCCAGGCTGAAGTGCAGTGGCAAGATCTTGGCTCACTGCAGCCCCCGCCTCCCGGGTTCAAGTGATTCTCCTGCCTCAGCCTCCCGAGTACCTGGGACTACAGGTGCGTGCCACCACGCCCTTCTAATTTTTGTATTTTTAGTAGAGGCGGGGTTTCACCACGTTGGCCAGGCTGATCTCAAACTCCTGACCTCAGGTGATCTGCCCGCCTCGGCCTCCCAAAATGCTGGGATTACAGGCATGAGCCACTGCGCCTGGCCTTTTTTCTTTCTTTCTTTCTTTTTTCTTTTTTTTTTAGAGACAGGGTTTCACCCTCATCACCTCTAGGGTGCAATGGCGCAATATTGACTCACTGCAATCTCTGCCTCCCAGAGTTACGCAATTCTCCGACCTTCGCCTCCCAAGTATCTGGAATTACAGGCGCAGCGCCACTACGTCTGGCTAATTTTTTTTTGTTTTTTTTTTGTATTTTTTTTGTAGAGATGGGGTTTCACCATGTTACCCAGGCTGGTCTCAACTCCTGGACTCAAGCGATCTGCCCACCTCAGCCTCCCAAAGTGCTGGGATTATAGGCATGGGCCACCGCACCTGGGAGTTAATTTTTGTTTCTGATGAGCAATAGTAATCTAACTTCTTTCTTTTGCATATAGATACCCAGTTTTCCCAGCACCATGTGTTTAAAAGACTGTTGCTTCTTTGTTTATAATTGACCATAAATGTAAGGGTTTATTTCTAAACTCTCAATTCTATTCCTTTGATTTATATATATTTATAAATGTAACTTTATACCAATCCCACAGTCTTGATTACTGTAGCTTTGAAGTAAATTTTAAGATAAAAAACCATGAGTATCTGACCCCACTGGAAACGAAAAAAAAAAAAGAAGAAGAAGAAACATGAATGCTTCAACCTCCAACTTTATTCTGGATGATTTTCACTACTCTGGACCCTTGCAGTCTCATATGAGTTTTAGCATCAGCTTCTCGATGTCTGTAGTAATCAAGTTGGGATTTTGGTAGGGATTGTGTTGAGTCTATAGATAAATTTGGAGACCTTTGACATTATAACAATATTAAGTCCTTAAATTCATGAACATGCGATGGAGGTCTTCCAATATACGTAGATATTCTTAAACTTTTTTCAATAACGTTTTGTGTACAAATTTCAATAATGTTCTGTGTACAAGTTTTGAACTTCTTTTGTTAATTTATTCCTAAGTACAAGTATTTTTTATGCTATTTTAAATGGAATTTTTTGCTTAATTTTATTCAGATTTGTTTATTGCAAGTCTATAAAATACAACCGCTTGTTGTATATTGGTTTTGTATTGTACAATGTTGGTTAAGTGTCTTGTTAGTTCTAGTTCTAGTTCTAGTATAGTTGTCCCTCAATATCCAAGGGGAATTGATTCCAGGACCCCACACAGATATCAAAATTCTCAGATGCTTAATTTTCTTACATAAAATGGGGTTATATAATCTACATACATCCTTCTGAATGCTTCAAACCATCTCTAAATTACTTACAATACTTGATACAATGTAAATGCTATGTAAATAGTTGTTATACGGTATTTGTTTTATTTATATTATTTTTATTGTTGGTTTTTTAAATATTGCTTTATTTTTGATCTGCAATTGGTTGAATTTGTGGATGTGAAACCCATAGATATGGGGGGGTCTACTGTAGTTTTTTGTGGATTCCTTAGGATTTTCTATATGCAAGGTTATATCTTGTAAAAGTAGATATAGTTTTACTTCTTCCTTAACAAAAGTAGATATAGTTTTACTTCTTCCCTAAAATTCTGAATGTCTTTTATTTCTTTTTCTTGCCTAATTGCCCTGGACAGAGCCCCTAGCACAAACGTGAATAGAAATGATCAGAGCAAAACATTCTTGCCTTTTTTTTTTTTTTTTTTTTGAGACGGAGTTTCACTCTTGTTGCCCAGGCTGGAGTGCAATGGCACGATCTTCACTCACTGCAACTTCTGCCTCCCAAGTTCAAGTGATTCTCCTTCTTCAGCCTCCCGCGTAGCTGGGGTTACAGGCACCCACCACCACGCCCGGCTGATTGTTTGTGTTTTTAGTAGAGACAGGGTTTCACCATGTTGGTCAGGCTGGTCTTGAACTCCTGACCTCAGGTGATCCGCCCACCTCGGCCTCCCAAAGTGCTGGTATTACAAGCGTGAGTCACTGCAGCTGGCCAGCTTTTTTTTTTTTTTTTTTTTGAGCACTATGAATGGTGTCATCCTCCACTTTTCTAGCCTCCATGACCTCCTTGTGACCTTCATGATGAGAAATCACTTTTGTCTTGCAGAAGATACCTTAGACATAAATAACCTCCCTCTTGCTGCTTTCCTGATTTTTAATGGAAGCAAATTCATCGATAATAATTTCAAAAGTTATGTCTTTCCTTATCTTGTTTTCAAGTAAGAGAAATCGATGTTTGGCAATTTCTCTTGACCAACTGAACAATCTTAAATTAATTTTTAATTACTTTTAGCATATGGAAACTGCTTTCACAGGATATTGTTTTAAAAATATATTAAGACTACTTCCAAATTTGAATAAGATTACACTAAAGCAACTTTATGCAACAGCTTTAGAATACTCAAACTCAATGCTGATTTTATATTACACATTACTGATTTTGCAGGATACTTAAAATTATTTTGGATGAAATTCTGGGGCCAGGTGCAGTGGCTCATGCCTGTAATCTCAACACTTTCAAAGGCTGAGGTGGGCGGATGACGAGCTCAGGAGTTTGAGACCAGCCTGGCCAACATGGTGAAAGCCCATCTCTACTATAAATACAAAAATTAGCCAGGCATGTTGGCAGGTGCCTATAATCCCAGCTGCTTGGGAGGCTGAGGCAGGAGAATCACTTGAACCTAGGAGGCGGAGGTTGCAGTGAGCTGAGATTATTGAGCCACTGCACTCCAGCCTGGGTGAGACAGAACAAGACTCCATCTCAAAAAAACCTATTTTGGGCCAGGTGCAGTGGCTCACACCTGTAATCCCAGCACTTTGGGAGGCCGAGGCAGGCAGATCACCTGAGGTCGGGAGGTCAAGACCAGCCTGACCAACATGGAGAAACCCCGTCTCTACTAAAAATACAAAATTAGCCCGGCGTGGTGGTGCATGCATGTAATCCCAGCTACTCGGGAGGCTGAGGCAGGAGAATTGCTTGAATTTGGGAGGTGGAGGTTGCGGTGAGCCGAGATCGCGCCATTGCACTCCAGCCTGGGCAACAAGAGCGAAACTCCATCTCAAAAAAAAAAAAAAAAAAAGAAAAAGAAAAAACTATTTTGGATGAAATTTTTACAGGATTTTAGTCATCAGAATCTTTTTGAGCCAAGTCGTTGACTGCTTTTTGTTATTTTGTTGTTGTTGTTGTTTGTTGCTGTTTTTAAGTATTAACAGATTTATCACAAGGAATTGGCTTACATGATTTATTGCAAGGAAATGGCTAGGCAAGTCCAAAATCCACAGGGCAGGCTGGAACTGTTGGGCATGAGCTAAAGTTCTATCCTCAGCGAAAATGTATTCTTCTTCAAGTAAGCCTCAGCTCTGCTCTTAAGGCCTCCAGTTTATTGAATCAGCCTACCTAGATTATCTAGAATAATCTACCTTAAAGTCAACTGATTGATTATAACCTTTAATCACATCAACAAACCACCTTCACAACCAGACCTAGATTAGAGTTTCATTGAATAACTGTAGAATGTAGCCTAGCCAAGTTGACATAAAACTGACCATGACACACGTGTTACATTCATCATGCTATGTCCTTAACACTCAAGACAGCCTCTACTGCATTTCTATATCTCCTTCCCAAGGTCCCAGGTACAGATAAACACACCTAAGTTAAATGAGCAAGTCTACAGGCAAATATGCTTATCCTTTCATCATTCTACTTTTCATCACTCTCTTCTGCTGTGCCATACAACCCCATTGGTTCCTTTTTTAATTTTAATTTTAGATTCAGAGGGTACATGTGTGAGTTTGTTACAAGTGTGTATATTGCATGATGCTGAGATGTGGGCTTCTATTGACCCCATCACCAGATAGTGAACATAGTACCTAATAGAAAGTTTTTCAGCTCTTGCCTCTTCTCTCTTCCCTACCGTTTGGAGTCCTCAGTGTATATTGTTCCCATCTTTATGTCTGTATGTATCTAGGGTTTAGCTCCCACCTATAAGTGAGAACATGCAGTATTTGATTTTCTCTTTCGGCATTAATTTGCTTAGGATAATGGCCTCCAGCTGCATCTATGTTGCTGCAAAGAACAGGATTTCATTCATTTTTATGGTTGCATAGTATTCCATGGTATATATTTACCACATTCCCTTTTTTTTTTTTTTTTCACCGAGACGGAGTCTTGCTCCATAGCCCAGGATGGAGTGCAGTGGCACAATCTTGGCTCACTGCAACCTCCACCTCCTGGGTTCAAACAATTCTTCTGCCTCAGCCTCCTGAGTAGCTGGGACTACAGGCGCACGCCACCATGCCTGGCTAATTTTTGTATTTTTAGTAGAGATGGGGTTTCACCATGTTGGCCAGGATGGTCTCCATCTCCTGACCTCGTGATCCACCTGCCTCAGCCTCCCAAAGTGCTGGGATTACAGGCGTGAGCCACCGAGCCCGGCCTATATGTACCACATTTTCTTTATTTAATCCACTATTGATGGGCACCTAGGTTGTTTCCATGTATTTGCTATTGATTGGCTACTCTTTGGAAATCAGAAGTATTTAGAGAAAATAACTTTTTACTGGCTAAAAATGAAATTTCTAATGGTATTTTATTTGTCATAGTTCCACTTCAAACATGAAATTGGGACTTGTATAATCTTCTAACTTTCTGTTGTTTTTATTTTTGCTTTTTTGAGACAGTGTCTCACTCTGTCTCCCAGGGTGAAGTACAATAGCATGATCTGGCTCACTGCAGCCTCGACCTTCCAGGCCCAGGTGATCCTCCCACCTCAACCTCCCGAGTAACTGGGACTACAGGTGCATGACACCATGCTCGGCTAATTTATTGTATTTTTTGTGGAGATAGTGTTTTGCCATGTTGTCCAGGCTGGTTTCGAATTCCTGGGCCCAAGTGACCCACCCACTTTGGCCTTCCAAAGTGCTGAGATTACAGGTGTAAGCCACCATGCCCGGCCTACTATTCTTACTTTCTATTTGATATCTGCTTTTTCCTTAATAATTAATGCTCTCATCTGGTGATTTGTACATTTCTAATTTTTAATTTCCTTTTTTATTTCTGTTCATATTCAGGAGGAATAGTAACATGTCTTGATCAAGTTTTATATTAAAAACATACTTTCAAAGTTAGTCTCCTTCATTACCATTCAGAATAAATAGAAATGTACATACGGACACACATTTTTCTTTTTGCTTCAGGCCCCAATGTGGCTAAGCACAGCACTGCTAGATCCTGTATTTATTTAAAATTTTGATATTTTGTTCATGGACTTTTTGAATTGATTTTAAATTTTTAAAAATATTGCATTTATCACTTCATGTCCATTAGAAGGTCTATAATAAAAAAGGCAGACAAATAAGTGTTGGCAAAATGTGGGGAATTTAAGACCCTCATACACTGCTGGTGGGAACATAAATAAGGAACAGTTTGGCAGTTTCTCGAAAAGTTAGACATAGAGTTATCATATGACTCAGCAGTTTTAGTTATAGGAATATGCCCAAGAGAAATTAAAACATAGGTCCACACAGAAACTTGTTCATAACAGCATTATTTATAATAGCCAAAAAGTAGAAACAACTCTAATGTCCATCAGCTGATGAATGGATAAACAAAATGTAGTATATCCACACAATGGAATATTATTTTATATTATTTATTTATTTAATTTTTTTGGAGACAGACTCTCACTCTATTGCCCAGGCTGGAGTGCAGTAGTGTGATCTCAGCTCACCGCAGCCTCTGTTTCCCAGGTTCAAGTGATTCTTGTGCCTAAGCCTCCCAATTAGCTGGAATTACAGGTGTGTGCCACCATACCCAGCTAATTTTTGTATTTTTAATAGAGACGGGGTTTCACCATATTGGCCAGGCTGGTCTCGAACTCCTGACCTCACGTGATCTGCTCACCTTGGCCTCCAAAGTGCTGGGATTACAGGCGTGAACCACTGCGCCCAGCCTCAATGCTGCCTTTTAAATATGATTTTACTTTTCTTTTTCTTTTTTTTTTTTTTTTTGTGACAAGGTCTGGCTATACTATTGCCCAGGCATGATCTTGGCTCACTGCAACCTCTACCTCCCACACTCAAACTATCCTCCCACCTCAGCCTCCTGAGTAGCTGGGACTACAGGTACACACCACCACACTCAGCTAATTTTTGTAATTTTTTGTAGAGATAGGGTTTTGCCATGTTGCCCAGGCTGGTCTCAAACTCGTGAGCTCAAGCGATCTGCCCGCCTCAGCCTCCCAAAGTGCTGGGATTATAGGCGTGTACCATCGTGCTCAGCCTAAATATGAATTTCTTATGATCGATATATCTAACATTTACTGAATGCTTACTCTGTGTCTGGCTCTAGGGTATATAGAGGGGTGTAGCAATAAAAAGAACAGGCCCCTGGTGCAGTGGCTCACACCTGTAATCCCAGCACTTTGGGAGGCCAAGGCGGGTGGATCACCTGAGGTCAGGAGTTCAAGACCAGCCTGGCCAACATGGCGAAACTCTATCTCTACTGAAAATACAAAAATTAGCCAGGTGTGGTGGTATGTGCCTGTCATCCCAGCTACTTGGGAGGCTGAGGCAGGAGAATCACTTGAACCTGGGAGGTGGAGGTTGCAGTGGGCCGAGATTACACCACTGCACTCCAGCCTGGGCAACAGAGTGAGACTCCATCTCAAAAACATAAAAATACAAATAAAAAGGACAGGCATATTTCCTGGTTCTAATGAATTCACAGTCTGTCAGGCGAGATAAACTAGTAACGACCTGATTTTGTATAGTGTAAGTATTGTGATAAAGGACATGAGATAAAGGCATTTTTTAAAAGTACAGTCACTTTTTTTTTTTTTTTTTTGAGGCAGAGTCTCACTCTGTCACCCAGGCTGGAGTGCAGTGGCATGATCTCGGCTCACTGCAACCTCCGCCTCCTGGGTTCAAGCAATTCTCCCTGCCTCAGCCTCCCGAGTAGCTGGGATTACGGGTGTCCACTACCATACCTGGCTAATTTTTCTATTTTTTAGTAGAGATGGGGTTTTGCCATGTTGGCCAGGCTGGTCTTGAACTCCTGACCTCAGGTGATCCGCCTGCCTTGGCCTCCCAAATTGCTGGGATTATAGGAGTGAGCCACTGCACCTGGCCCACAGTCACTATTTTGGGAAGGTATTTTACTGTTTAGAAATTTCCATCAAAACTATCATTAAGTATCTCTGTCAGAAGATGACTGTGACAATTTTTTTTCTTTTTTTGAGATGGAGTCTCTCTCTGTCTCCCAGGCTGGAGTGCAGTGGTGCAATCTCAGCTCACTGCAACCTCCGCCTCCTGGGTTCAAGCGGTTCTCCTGCCTCAGCCTCCCGAGTAGCTGGGATTACAGGCACACGCTACCACACCTGGCTAATTTTTGTATTTTTAGTAGAGAGAGGGTTTCACCATTTTGGCCAGGCTGGTCTCGAGCTCCTGACCTCAGGTGATCTGCCAGCCTCGGCCTCCCGAATTGCTGGGATTACAGGTGTGAGCGAGCTATGACAATGTAGATTGAAAAACAGCCCCAGGCAGGACTAAACCTGCTTTTCCCACAAACCCTACAAATAATAACAAAAAACAACCAACCCAGTCTTGAAGTGCAGGGTAATGGAATACCCAAGGTACCACCCAGCATGAGCTTTCCTGGGATTACTCACATTTTGATCCAGATGGATGACAGAAAACTTCACAAGTGTAAATGCAAAGTGCACAATGTGAGATGACATCACCACGATGACAGAGCAGGAGATAGTAGCTTTCATCCCCTTATACACACAAAGAAAACAAAGACAGCCAGCTATCCCCATGAAAAAGAATGAAAAAAAGCTTACAGGATTTATGAGACAATCAAAAGAGCAAATATTCAAATTATAGGAATTAAGAAGGAGAAGGAAAGACAAAGAGGCCAAAATATTATTTAAAGAAACAATAGCAGGCCAGTCTCGGTGGCTCACACCTGTAATCCCAGCACTTTGGGAGGCCAAGGCAGATGGATCACCTGAGGTCAGGAGATCCAGACCAGCCTGGCCAACATGGTGAAACCCCGTCTCTACTAAAAATACAAAAATTAACCAGGCGTGGTGGTGGGCACCTGTAATCCCAGCTACTCGGGAGGTTGAGGCAAGAGAATCGCTTGAACCCGGGAGGCAGAGGTTGCAGCGAGCCGAGATCATGCCACTGCACTCCAGCCTGGGCGACAGAGCGAGATTCCATCTAAAAAACAAAAAGAAACAATAACAGAAAACTTGGGAAAGATATAAATATCCAAGTACAAGCAGGTCAAAAGTCCCCAGTTAGATTCAATCCAAACAAGACTATACCAAGACACATTGTAATTAAATTGTCAAGAATGTAGGACAAAAGAGGATCCTGAAAGCAACAAGAGAAAAGAAGCATATAAAACATAAGGGATATGGCCTGGCCCGATGGCTCACGCCTATAATCCAAGCACTTTGGGAGGCTAAGGTGGGCGGATCACCTGAAGTCGGGAGTTTGAGACCAGCCTGATCACATGGAGAAACCCCGTCTCTACTAAAAATACAAAACTAGCCAGGAGTGGTGGCACATGCCTGTAATCCCAGCTACTTGGGAGGCTGAGGCAGGAGAATCACTTGAACCTGGGAGGCAGAGATTGCGGTGAGCTGAGATTGTGCCATTGAACTCCAGCCTGGGCAACAAGAGCAAAACTCCATCTCAAAACAAACCAACCAACAAAACAAAACATAAGCTAGCAACAGACTTTTCTTTTTTTTTTTTTTTGAGGAGTTTCGTTCTTGTTTCCCAGGATGAGTGTGATGGCACTATCTCGGCTCACTGCAACCTCGACCTCCCAGGTTCAAGCGATTCTCCTGCCTGAGCCTCCCAAGTAGCTGGGATTACAGGCATGCACCACCACACCGGACTAATTTTGTATTTTTAGTAGAGACAGGGTTTCTCCATGTTGGTCAGGCTGGTCTTGAACTCCCAACCTCAGGTGATCCGCCCGCCTTGGCCTCCCAAAGTGCCGTGATTACAGGCAGGAGCCACCGTGCCCAGTGCTGCAACAGACTTTTCAGCAGAAACCTTAGAGGCCAGGAGAGAGGAGGATGATATATTCAAAGTACTGAAAAAGAAATATTGCCAATCAAGAATACTTTACTCAGTAAAGCTGTCCTTTAAAAAAAACTAGGAGAGGTAAAGAGTTTACCATACAAAAGCTGAGGAAGTTCATCAGCACCAGACCTGTCTTAGAAGAAATGCTAAAAGAAGTTCTTTGGCTGGGCACGGTGGCTCACACCTGTAATCCCAGCACTTTGGGAGGCTGAGGCGGGTGGATCACTTGAGTTCATGAGTTTGAGACCAGCCTGGCCAGCATGGTGAAACCCCATCTGCACTAAAAATATAAAAATTAGCCAGGCATGGTGGTGTGTGCCTGTAATCCCAGCTACTCGAGAGGCTGTGGCAGGAGAATCACTTGAACCTGGGAGGCGGAGGTTTCAGTGAGCCTGGATCATGCCAGTGCACCCTAGCATGAATGACAGAGCTAGACTCTGTCTAAAAAAAAAAAACACCATTCTTGAAGCCGAAAGAAAAGGATGCTAATTAGTAACGTAAAAACACCTGGGCCAGGCAAGGTGGCTCACGCCTGTAATCCCAGCATTTTGGGAGGCCAAGGTGGACAGATCGCCTGAGGTCGGGAGTTCGAGACCAGCCTAGTCAACATGGTGAAACCCTGTCTTTACTAAAAGTACAAAAATTAGCCAGGCATGGTGGGGCGCACCTGTAATCAGAGGTATTCAGAAGGCTGAGACAGGAGAATCCCTGGAACCAGGGAGGCATATGTTGTAGTGAGCCAAGATCATGCCACTTCACTCCAGCTCTGGCAACAGAGCAAGACTCCATCTCAAAAAAACAAAAAACAAACCAAAAAAACCAAAAAAAAACCCATGAAGACATAAAACTAAATTTTGAAAGCAATTGCATAGTTAAATTCAGAATACTTCGATACTTTAATGTTGTGTTTAAATCACTTATATCTTTAGTATGAAGGTTATAAGACAAATCTATTAAAAACAATAATAGCTACAAAAATTTATTAATGTATACACAATAGAAAAATGTGTAAATGATAACATCAAAGCATAAAATGTTAGGAGAGCACTAGAAGTGTTGAGTTTTTTTAATGTAATCAAACTTAAGTTTTTATCAATTTTATTTATTTATTTATTTATTTTTGAGACGGAGTTTTGCTCTTGTCGCCCAGGCTGAAGTGCAATGGCGTGATCTTGGGTCACTGCAACCTCCGCCTCCCGGGTTCAAGCGATTCTCCCGCCTCAGCCTCCCGAGTAGCTGGGATTACAGTCACCTGCCACCACGCCTGGGTAATTTTTTGTATTTTTAGTAGAGACGGGGTTTCTCCATGTTTGTCAGGCTGGTCTTGAACTCCCAACCTCAGATGATCCACCCGCCTTGGCCTCCCAAAGTGATGAGATTACAGGCATGAGCCACTGCGCCCAGCCATTTTTACCAATTTTAAATAGCTTGTTGTAACTATAAGATGTGACACACTAAGCTACCAGAATAAAAGACAAAACCCAGGTAATCATCTCAACAGATATTAATATAGAAAAAGCATTTGCCAAAATTCAACTTCCTTTTATCAAAAAAACTCTCAAAAAATTAGGTATAGGAAAAATGCACCTCAACACAATAAAGGCCATATTCAGCAAGCCCACAGCTAACATAATAATCAATGGTGAAAAATCGAAAGCTTTTCCTCTAAGATCAGAAACAGGCAAGGATTACCACTCTTGTTGCTTATATTTAACATAGTAGTAAAACTCTGCTAGAGCAATTAGGCAAGAGAAAGCAATAAAAGGCATCCAAATTGGAAAGTTAATTTGTCTCTGTTAGCAGAGGACATGATCCTACATATGAAAAACCTTAAAGATCTACCAAAGACCTGTTAGAGCTAATAAACAAATTCAGTAAAGTTACAGGATACAAAATTAAAATAACAAACATTGGTAGCATTTCTGTACACTAACAATGAACTACCCATAAAAGAAATCAAGAAAACAATGCTATTTAAATAGTTACAAAAAATAAATAATAGTAAGTTTAACCAAGGAAGTAAAACTTTTTATACTAAAAAGTATAAAACATTGATGAGGCCAGGCGCGGTGGCTCACGCCTGTAATCCCAGCACTTTGGGAGGCTGAGGCGGGTGGATCACCTGAGGTCAGGAGTTCAAGACCAACCTGGCCAACATGGTGAAACCTTATCTTTACTAAAAATAGAAAATTTGCTGGGCGTGGTGGTGCACACTTGTAACCCTAGCTACTCGGGAGGCCAAGGCAAGAGAATCGCTTGAACCATAGAGGCGGAGGTTGCAGTGAGTCGAGATCGTGCCACTGCACTCCAGCCTGGGTGACAGAGCAAGACTGTCTCAAAAAAAAAAAAAAAAAAATTGATGAGATAAATTGAAGGCACAATTAAATGGAAATAAATCTTGTGTTTCTGAATTGGATGGGTTAATATTCTTAATGTGTCCATACTACCTAAAACAATCTCAAGATTCAATGCAACTGCTATCAAAATTCCAATGACATTTTTCACAAAAATAGAAAAAAAAATCCTCAAATGTGTATAGAACCATAAAAGATCATAGATAGACAAAGTAATCTTGAACTAAAAGAACAAAGCTGGGCCAGGCACAGTGGCTCACACCTGTAATCCCAACACTTTGGGAGGCCAAGGTGGACGGATCACCTGAGGTCGAGAGTTCAAGTCCAGCCTGACCAACATGGAGAAACGCCGTCTCTACTAAAAATACAAAATTAGCCAGTCGTGGTGGCACATGCCTTTAATCCCAGCTACTCGGGAGGCTGAGGCAGGGAGAATCGCTTGAACCCAGGAGGTGGAGGTTGCAGTGAGCCGAGATCACACCATTGTACTCCAGCCTGGGCAACAAGAGCAAAACTCCATCTTAAAAAAAAAAAAAAAAAAAAAAAAAAAGAGAACAAAGCTGAAGACATCACACTACCTTTCCTCAAAATTGACTGCAAAGCTATGGTAACCAAAAGAACATAGTACTGACATAAAAACAGACACATTAACCAATGGAATAGAAGAAAGAGTCCAGGAATAAATTCACGCATTTACAGTTTTTAATTTTTTTTTTTTTTTTTTTTTTTTTTTTCTGAGACAGAGTTTCGCTCTTGTTGCTCAGGCTGGAGTGCAATGGCGCAATCTTGGCTCACAGCAACCTCCGCCTCCGGGGTTCAAGCGATTCTCCTGCCTCAGCCTCCCGAGTAGCTGGGATTACAGGCATGCCCCACCACGCCCAGCTAATTTTGTATTTTTAGTAGAGACAAGGTTTCTCCATGTTGGTCAGGCTGGACTCTAACTCCCGACCTTAGGTGATCCGCCCACCTAGGCCTCCCAAAGTGCTGGGATTACAGGCATGAGCCACCATGCCTGGCCTACAGTTTTTAATTTTCAGCAAATATAACAAGAACACACAATGGGAAAGGACAGCGTCTTCAACAAATGATCCTTTGAAAACTGGTTATCCACATGCAGAAGAGTGCAATTAGACTTTCATCTCACATTATATACAGAAACAAACTCAAAATGGGATTGACTTAAACATAAGACTTGAAACTGTAAAACTACCAGAAGAAAAAATAGCAGAAAATTTCCATGAAATTGATCTGAGCAATTCTTTTTTGAGTATGAACCCAAAAGCACAGGCAACAAAAGCAAAACTACACAAGTGCTTTTGCACAGCAAAGGAACAAACCAACAGAATGAAGAGGCATCCTATGGAATGAGAGAAAATATTTGCTGACCATACATCTGATAAGGGATTTATTTTCAAAATATATAAGGAACTCAATTCAGTAATAAGAAAACAAATAACCTGATTAAAAAATTGGCAAGGGACATGAATAGGCCTTTCCCAAAAGAAGACATACAAATAGTCAGCAGATATATAAAAAAAAGCTCAAGGCCAGGTGCAATGGCTAATGCCTGTAATACTAGCACATTGGGAGGCTGAGGCAGGCAGATCACTTGAGGTCAGGAGTTCGAGACCAGCCTGGTCAATATGGTGAAATGCCATTTCTACTAAAAAAAAAAAAAAAAATTAGCCTGGCATGGTGGTGCATGCCTGTAATCTCAGCTACTCGGGAGGCAGGAGAATTGCTTGAACCTGGGAGGCAGAGGTTGCTGTAAGCCAAGATCACACCACTGCACTCCAGCCTAGGTGAAAGAGTGAGACTCCGTCTCAAAAAAAAAAGCTCAAAAACACTAATGATCATGGAACTGCAAATTAAAACCACAATGAGATATTACCTCATAGCTGTTAGAATGGCTATTATCAAACAGATGAAAGAGAACAAGTGTTGTCAAGGATGCAGAGAAAAGGGGACCCTTGTACACTATTGGCGGAAATGTAAACTGGTGCAGCCATTATGGAAAACAGTATGGAGGTTCCTCAAAAATTAAATTAACAGCCGGGCACGGTGGCTCATGCCTGTAATCCCAGCACTTCGGGAGGCCGAGGCGGGCGGATCACGAGGTCAGGAAATTGAGACCATCCTGGCTAACACGGTGAAACCCTATCTCTACTAAAAAAAATACAAAAAAATTAGCTGGGCATGGTGGCCGGCGCCTGTAGTCCCAGCTACTCGGGAGGCTGAGGCAGGAGAATGGCGTGAACCCAGGAGGTGGAGCTTGCAGTGAGCGGAGATCGAGCCACTGCACTCCAGCCTGGGCGACTGAGCAAGACTCTGTCTCCAAAAAAAAAAAAAAAAATTAAATTAACTACCATATGATCCAGCAATCCCACTACTGAGTATATATCCAAAGGATATAAAATCAGTATATTGAAGAGACATCTGCACTCCCATATTTATTGCAGCATTATTTACAATAGCCAAGATATGAAATCAACCTAAGTGTCCATCAGTGGATGAATGGATAAAGAAAATGTGGCATATATACACAATGGTATACTATTCAGCCTTAAAAAGAAGGAAATGCTGTCATTTGTCATAACATGGATGACCCTGGAAGACAAGTGAAATAAGCCAAGCACAGAAAGACAAATAGTGCATGATATTGTTTATGTGAAATCTAAAAAGTCAAACTCATAGAAACAGATATAGTATAGCAAGGTGGTGATAACTACCCAGAGGGTAGGTGGTGTGTATTAGGGAGATGTTAGTCATCTAACAGAAGGAATAAGTTTAAGAGATCTATTGTACATCATGGTAACTGTGGGTAATAACAATATATTGTTTACTTGAAAATTGCCAAGAAAGTCGATTTCAAGTGTTTGCATCTCAAATAATGATATATGTGAGGTAATGTGTATGTTAAATAGCTTGATTTAGTCATTCCATAATGTGTGTGTGTGTATGTACACACACACATACACACACACACACATCAAAACATCATGTTGTATACCATAAATTTATATAATTTTTACTTGTCAATTAAAAAATACATTAAAAATCAGAGTGCACAAAGAAGGGAGGGTATTGGGATTGGCACAGCACTATACAATTTACAAAGCATCTTTTCACCCATGATTTCATTGGATTGTCACAACTCTAAGTTTGGCAGCACAGAAATTGGTATTGTCATTTTACACATGAGAAAACTGAGGCTCAAATAAATGGTAGTTATGACTAGAATCTAGATTTTATGATCTTTTTACTACATCCGGCAGCTCCTCACACAGAGGAGCCAGTCAGTCTACGCTCATTTGGCTTGTAGTGCTTGAGCTATAAGAGATGTGACTGGATGAATTTCATTTTATATTCTCCCTCACACCCCTCAAAATCTGCTTTCCTAGATATTTCCAAAATGCAGCCAACATTGAAAAAGATGAAGGAGACATGAGTAAAGAGATCCTTTGCCAAATGATTCACACACATTATATTGGGATGTGCTAATGTTCTTCTTTACAAGTTATTTTCCTTTTTGCCAGCTTCTGGATTTTTGCCAGTAAAATAGAATAATAAATGGTATTGTTGTTCACTCCTAAACAAAAACCTCAGACTATTCAAATGTGAACTGAAGAGCTCTATGCCTTCAGGATCATTATACTACAATTATTCAATGATTTTATTTTACAGAATTTACCCCAACAAACTACCATACACACATACACACAGAAAGACATTCATACCCTACAAAACACATACACCAAGCATAAACATGTATGGGTTTGAAAAAAGGTTTGTCTCAAACTATTTCCCAAACATTTGGTGCTTGTTAAATTATTCTGCCTCAAGCAGTTTTGTGTAAATTTTTTCTTTTTTTGAGACGGACTCTCGCTGTGTCGCCCAGGCTGGAGTGCAGTGGCACGATCTCAGCTCACTGCAACCACTGCCTCCCAGGTTCAAGCAATTCTCCTGTCTCAGCCTCCAGAGTAGCTGGGATTACAGGCACCTGCCACCACGCCCGGCTAATTTTTGTATTTTTAGTAGAGATGGGGTTTCACCATGTTGGCCAGGCTGGTCTTGAACTCCTGACCTCAGATGATCCACCCGCCTCAGCCTCCCGAAGTGCTGGGATTACAGGCATGAGCCACTACGCCTGGCCTTTGTGTAAATTTTTATAACTCTGTGTCATTTCAGGAAAATCCCAGACATGTATTTCTGATTTTTTGCATTTAACTCATCAAAACATCTAGAAAGAGCTATGTGTTGCTCCAACATCTCTTGTGCCTTCTGATATAGTTTGGATGTTCAAATCTCATGTTGAAATGTGATCTCCAATGTTGGAGGCAGGCCTAGTGGGAAGTGGCTTGGTCATGGGGGTTGATCCCTTACAAATGGGTTGGTGCTCTCCCCATGTAATGAGTGATTTCTTCCTGTATGACTTCAGGTAAGATTTGGTTGTTTAAAAGAGTCTGGAACTTCCTCCCCTCTGTCTTGCTCCCTCTCACCATGTGATACACTGATTCCCCATTTGCCTTCTGCCATAATCATAAGCTTCCTGAGACCTCACCAGAAGCCAAGCAGATGCTGGCATGATTCTTATACATCCCCCAGAACCATGACCCAAATAAACCTCTTTTCTTTATAAATTACCCAGTCTCTGATACTCCTTTATAGCAATGCAAAACAAACTGACATATTTTCTTCAGTAGCCTTTTAAGTCATCATTTTCTGTTCTTTTTTTTTTCTTTTTGAGCCGGAGTCTCGCTCTTTTGCCTAAGCCAGAGTGCAGTGGCGCTATCTTGGCTCGCTGCAAGCTCCTCCTCCCAGGTTCACACCATTCTTCTGCCTCAGCCTCCCGAGTAGCTGGGTCTACAGGTGCCCACCACCATGCCCAGCTAATTTTTGTATTTTTAGTAGAGATGGGGTTTCACCATGTTGGCCAAGCTGGTCTCGAACTCCTGACCTCAAGTGATCCACCTGCCTTGGCCTCCCAAAGTGGTGGGATTACAGGCGTGAGCCACTGCACCCAGCCCATTTTCTATTCTTAAAACTAGGCCAATCTGTGTCAAGGATGTCCACTTTTTTTTTTCTCTTAAGAGATGGGGTCTTGATATGTTGCCCATGCTGGATTCAAACTCCTGGGCTCAAGTGATCCTCCAACCACAATCTCCTGAGTAGCTGGGACTACAGGCATGCACCACCATGCCTGACTTTCCATTCATTTTTGATATGCCAGAGTACTGCACAAACAGGCCATGCTATTTGGATTTGGTTTGGATTTAAATTTGACCAAAGAGTGAAAACCAAATTCTAAATTTAGTCACATAACTTCACTTGGGTATTTAGCTTCCCAATCAGATCATCTTCACGCTCTGAACTTAGGTTATAAGCATATCCCTGAGACTGAAATTTTAAAACTTATCTTCAGGTTCACTCTCCTAACATTTACACACTCTTCCACTTTAAAGAAACAAACAGAATTGCTCTTCTTTGGTGACCACAAATAAAGATATCAGGCTTCTATTGAATCAGATAGGATTTATATTAGATAAAAACATCCTAACTTGGCCTTAGATGAGAGAATCTTTGTGTACAGTAGGTTAAGGATGGCTCTAATATTCCAAGATTATAAATACCTGGATGCTAAAATAACTCAAGCTTTAGAGATGAACAGATTTAGATTTGCTAGTAGGGTTAAGGAAGCTGTGTATATAGTGTGCTAGGTATTATCTTAAGATACTTGTACTATTAATCCATTTTACAAATGGGAAAGCAGTAGGCACTGAGAGGTTAAGCAATTTACCCAAAATCACATAACTGGAAAGTAACAGAACTAGAATTTAAACACAGGCAACCAGGATCTAGATCCATGATATTAACTACTGTGCTATATGATCTTGCTAAAAGACTGGTTCCTTCTCTCCCCTTCATTCGCCCAAATATCAGCTCTCAGGTGACTGGAACTCTGCAATTATATATATTCACACACACTTTTTTTTTTCTTTTTTTTTTTTTTGAGATGGAGTTTCGCTCTTGTTGCCCAGGCCAGAGGGCAATGGCGTGATCTTGGCTCACCGCAACCTCCGCCTCCTGGGTTCAAGTGATTCTCCTGCCTCAGCCTCCCGAGTAGCTGGGATTACAGGTATGCACCACCATGCCCAGCTAATTTTGTATTTTTAGTAGAGACAGGATTTCTCCATGTTGGTCAGGCTGGTCTCAAACTCCCAACCTCAGGTGATCCTCCCACCTCGGCCTCCCAAAGTGCTGTGCTGGGATTACAGGTGTGAGTCACCATGCCCGGCCTTATATACACACATTTTAATAGAGTATAAAGCTTTAAAGGGTGTGTGTATATATCTACATATATCTCTCTCTATATATATACATATATCTACATATATACACATATATCTATATATACGTATATATATATACACATATATATACGTATATATATATACACACATATATACGTGTGTGTATATATATATATATACACACACATATATCTCCATTGGTTTAAAGCTTTATATTCTATTAAAAGGTATATAGTCTCTTCAGAACAAATAGGTTTTGTTCTCCAAACTTGCTTTTAAGTTTTTGGGAACTCAGAATGCATTTTCCCATGGAAGAAAATGATATACATGTTTAGTAGTCAGGGTTCTCCAGAGAAATGGAACCAAGACAACTGGTTTTCCTGGGTCTCCAGCTTGCACTTGGCTGACCATGGGACTTGGAGAGAGAGAAAGAGAGATTGACAGAGAGAAATTGGTTCATGTGATTATGGAGGCTGAGAAGTCCTATGATCTGCCATCTGCAAGCTGGAGACCCAGGAAAACCAGTGGTATAGTCAATCCTAGTCCAAAGGCCTGAGAAGGCAAGGGTGGTTGATGGTGTAATTCTGAGTGCAGAAGACTGATGTCCCTCCTCAAGCAGTCAGTCATAGATTGCAAATTCATCCTTATTCCACCTTCTTGTTCTGTTCATGTCCTCAACAATTGGATGATGCTTATTCACATGGGGAAGGGCAATCAGCTTCACTCTGTCTACTGATTGAAATGCTAATCTAATCTGGAAACACCCTCATGGACACTTCCAGTAATGTGTCTAACCAAATATCTGGAGACCTATTGATCCAGTTAAGCTGACACATGAAATTAATCATTACAACATGATAGTTAAATTCTCAAGCCAAATTGTGAAAATCTATTTAACTCATGTAAAACTGAGCCATAGAAACACAGTCCTGATTTAAGTGCTGGGTGCTAGAAGGTCCTGTTGTTTATGGGCTGAGACACAGGAAGAAAAAAGGAAGAGAGTTACCTTCCACCTTCTTGGGTAGAGCCAGTTCATCAGCAAAATATTCAAATAGGTAAGTTTGCTTTTTGTAGCCCATTGCTTTATAGAGCCCTTCTCCCCAGACCCTTGAATGCCAATACCCTCAGGCTCATCCCAGGAGATCACATTTGTATTAGTTCCTATTGTTGCATAAACAAAAGAATACAAACTGAATGGCTTAAAATAACAGCCATTTATTAGCTCACAGCTGCTATGGATCAGGAATCTGGCATAGCTTAGCTGGATCCTCTGTGGAGGTCTCACAAGGCTGAAATGAAGATGTCAGCCAGGGTTGCAGTTCTGATCTGGGTCTCAGGGTCTTCTTCCAAGCTCATTCGGGTTGTTGGCAGAATTCAATGCCTTTCATATGTAGGTCTGAGGTTTCCATTTTCTTGCAAGCTGTCAACTAGTGGCCATTTTCATCTCCAAGAGGCTACCCATATTCCTTTCCACCTATCCCTCTCCATTTTCAAACCAGCAATAGAGAATTTCTCAAGCATCAAATCCCACTAGTACTTCAAGTGTCTGACTTCTTCATCTGTGACTAGTTGGAGAAAACTTTCTACTTTTAAAGAGTTTGTGTGATTAGATCAGACCCCACCCCCCCCCCCAATGGATACTCTTCCAATTACACAGTCAAGTGATTTAGCATCTTAATTTCATCTGGAAAAATCCATTCACAGCAGTACGTATACTACCATTTGATTGAATAACTGGAACTAAGGGAGGAGACCACCCCTCATATTGTCTTATGCCCAATTTCTGCCTCCAAAAAAGAAAAAGTAAAAACTAAAAGGCAGAAATGAAATCCACAAGTAGACAGCCCGGTGCCACACCCTGGGCCTGGTAGTTAAAGATGGACCCCTGACCTAATCAGTTGTGTTATCTATAGATTACAGTCATTGTATAGAAAAGCACTGTGAAAATCCCTATCCTGTTTTGTTCCGATCTAATTACCAGTGCATGCAGCCCCCAGTCACGTACCCGCTGCTTGCTCAATCGATTACGACCCTCTCACGCGCACCCCCTTAGAGTTGTGAGCCCTTAAAAGGGACAGGAATTGCTCACTCAGGGAGCTCGGCTCTTGAGACAGGAGTCTTGCCGATGCCTCCGGCCGAATAAACCCCTTCCTTCTTTAACTCGGTGTCTGAGGAGTTTTGTCTGCGGCTCGTCCTGCTACAGAACAAGGTGTGTATGCGAAAGGGACTCAATAATCTTATGGGGCCATCTTAGAATTCTGTCTACTTACACCATTGAAGTCTGCTAAGCCCCCCAGAGTGGAGTACCCTTTCTATCACAACTGAAACTCTTAGTTTCTCAGATATCCTAATATTCACTGTGTCATCAGGAAAAGTAAGCTGATTAATTGCCTTTAAGCAATGAGCACTCATTTGGCAAAGCAACACCAATAAGCAAGGGTCTGGTAACTGCCCTAGTCCTCCTAGATGTTGTTTGTATACATCAAAATAAAGTGCTTATTTATCTCAATGTGTTTCCATATAGTATATCTTCAGGCAGAATTAAAAAGTTATGAAAATAATTCAAGCTATGTGAGAAAATATATTTTGGGGCAGAAAGCCATCATATAGTCAGGCAAGAACTATTTGGGAACATACACCTACCCTCTTCCTGTCTCCTAAACTGTTCTGGTCATCATAGCTTTGTCCCTTTCTCCCACAGATTTTCTACAAAATTGTTTTTTTGTTTTTTGGTTTTTTTTCCTGAATAGCTCAACTGCCAGTGTTACTGGGGGGCCTTTGAGAAGGGAGAGGAAAGTAAGAGAGAGGAAAGCAAGACATGGCAGTTAATTTTATGGAAGTATCATTTTTGAATCAAGCATTTGTAAGTTAGAGATTGTCCAAAATATTATTTCAGAGGCTGTAGGAAGTCTCCTTGCCCTATAAGTGACTTCACATAACAGTTCACAAATGTCTCAGGGAAACAAGACATAAAACCTCTCTTATCTTTTGTTAGGGCCTTGAAAGCAGAGCTTAAATTCCTCAAGGGCACTTGTCATTTCCTGGAGAGGCTTTCTTCATCTTATGTAAAGGAAAGGAATGTTCATCTGTCTCTGTTGGTCAAAGTTCAGCTCAAGCTTTCAGTTGTTTTTTTCTTCTCCTGGATTTTCAAGTAGATGTTGGGGCCTATTTTTGTTTCACTGAATTTTACATAAGACCACAAGCAAAATCAGGAATTTAATTCATAATCTAACTGCCAAACTCCTTCATATTTCTTGTACTTTCATTTACACTGCTAGATACTCTGGAGTTATAAAGATATAGTATACCATTTTTGCGCTCAAAAAGTTTATAACCCAGTAGACAGCTGGAACATATAGAAGTAAAAGTTCAGCTGAGGCTATAAATGCCAAATAGCAGCCTATTGCTTCTTGGATAAGGTCCAAGCTCTTTACCCTAGAAGTCAAGCCATTTCTGTGTGCCTGTAGCTGCTCCAGCTTCATTTCTCACTACTTTGTCTCTATTTCACCCAAAACCCCACAGTGTCCTACTAAACTCATTCTGTATATCTTTACCTTTGCCTAGGCTGCCTTTGTCTCTCTGCCCCACCACCACCCCATTCTTCTTCACCCCTTTAAATTTTACCCATCCTAGTCTTGAAACCTCTCTTGACCATACAAATCATCCCCTTCTCTGAACTGTAACATTTACTACAAGTACCATTCATTTTGCCCTTGGAATACAACTGATTTGTGTGGGAGCTGTTTTTATTCACTTTAGTCTTTTCTCTCCACTTACATCTGAAGAGGTTTAAGAGACTAAATTTTTCAATATCTGTATTTCCCATAACAAAGCCTTGTTCAGTGTTCAGTTAAGGCTTGGTTAATTACCCTGATCAGAGTAAGAAAGAGAGTGAAGACTGCTGAGAAATGGCTTTGTAAAGGACATTGAGGACCTCTTAGAGAAGAATGTATCCATTGCTCACAAAATATTCACTCTAGGTAGCTCTTTTGGATAGAAAAGCCACAACAGGGTTGAATTTTTCCCTCAGAAGAATAAACCTATTTCCATGGTAAATTTGACCAAGTTGTCCTAATAAAACTAGACTGCAGAGTTTGGACCACATCTTCTCTTGATCTTACCCTTACTCCATCCATTAGGAAGGACAAAGCCTAGCTTTAAAGCAGTTCATTCCTAAAAATAAAATGATTTTAACAGAAATTTAAAACTTGTCCTGTTATCATAGTAACTTGCAGAAATGAATCCAACCTGATGCTTGAAGTAAGAGAGAGAGGACAGGGTCCTAGGGCCTTCCCCTTAACCACTATTTCTCTTGCTTTTAGAAATCTCTAACAAAACCTTAAGCTCCGTGAGTACAGAGACCCTATCTTACTTATAACTTTAATTTACATATCAGGGCCTAGCACTGTGTGCTGAAAACATATCTTCATACTCAGCAAAGGCTTATTGAAATAAACACAGACACTTCAATGTTACAGATCAACGGTGTCCAGTATTAGGAGCAGAAAGAGAATATATGTTTTGGGAAATCAATTAACCACCCATAATTATTGCCTCATTCAAGACAATGTGGTTGCTGCTTTAGGGGATAGAGAGATCAGTAATACAAGATCCCTGCCCTGCATGAGTTCATAATCTCATTGGGAAGATAAGTCATACTCAATTCCAAAAAAAATCAGCTTAGCATAAAAAAAGAATTGGACTAGAAGTTAGGAGTAGTGCAGGGGTTCCATCGGCTATTGGTTTACTTGTGATCTTCGACAACCTCTCTGGACATGTTTTGTCCTCCCTGCTTCACCTGAATCATAGGGTTATTTAATAGTTCAGATAAATTAGACAATTTACTCATATGTAAAAGTGTAAAATACTTGGCCTGGCTCGGTGGCTCATGCCTGTAATCACAGCAATTTGGGAGGCCGAGGCAAGCGGATCACCCGAGGTCAGGTGTTCGACACCAGCCTGACCAACATGGAGAAAACCCGTCTCTACTAAAAATACAACATTAGCCAGGTGTAGTGGTGCATGCCTGTAATCTCAGCTACTCGGGAGGCTGAGACAGGAGAATTGCTTGAACCCGGGAGGTGGAGGTTGCAGTGAGCCAAGATCACGCCATTGCACTCCAGCCTGGGCAACAAGAGTGACACTCTGTCTCAAAAAAAAAAAAAAAAAAAAAAAGTGTAAAATACCAAATTAAAGTACCACATGGTTAGAATATCATATTGTTATTGTGCCAGACAGTGTGGTTCAGTTTGTAGGTGTGTCCTTTGGCTATCACCATCACTACAACAAGAAACCCAGGCAGGAATTCCTGGAGGAGAAAGGACAGATTTTTTTTTTTTTTTTTTTTGAGATGGAGTCTCACTCTGTCGCCCAGGCTGGAGTGCAGAGGCATGAACTTGGCTCACTGCAACCTCCGCCTCCCGGGTTCAAGCGATTCTCCTGCCTCAGCCTCCTGAGCAGCTGGGACAGGTGTGTGCCCCCACGCCTGGCTAATTTTTTATATTTTTAGTAGAGACCGGGTTTCACCATGTTAGCCAGGATGATCTCGATCTCATGACCTCGTGATCCGCCCACCTTGGCCTCCCAAAGTGCTGGGATTACAGGCGTGAGCCACCACGCCCGGCAGGACAGTTCTTAATAACCAAATCACTCTCTGTCTTTCCCATTCTCTTTCCTAGCAGCCTCTCTCCATACATATGCATTTAAATCCAGGTGAAATAAACTTTTACTGAAGGTCAAGGATAGTCTTCAAAAGTTGGGAAAGGCAATCACTAAAAGATAGCCTGAGGTGTGTGAATGGGAATTACCAACGTCTTCTCCCCACCCTTTCCCTTTTGGAAACAAAGAAGTATTGAATCTGGCCTAGTTCCTCCCCTCAAATAGCACTACTGGCAAATCAAATATCTTCCAGGGGCCAGGGAAATAATATAAATGAGTTGTCACCAGACAGAAGACAACAGGGAGTTGTAGAGACTATCTTATGGAGAATGCATGCTCCATAAGATGACATTTTTATTTAAAAAAAATAAAGCAACAGTGAGCCTGGACACTGAACTTCAAAAGACTTGTCCGCTTACCAAAAGGTCACCCTAAAAAGGGACTTGATTGCTCTTTTTTCTCTTTCTTGGCAATCTGGCCCCCTTCCAGCATAATCCTTCCCCAATTCTTTGCAAAGTTTCACTTACGGTGGAGCCTAGCAGGGAAACGAGGACCATACTGGATAAGAAAACAAGAAAACTGGATTTTACCACCTGATCTGTCCCTGATTTCCCACATGTCTAGTGCCCTATCCTGAATACCCTGCCCTGTAGGTGACAGCATGTCTTTGAGCCTCAATTTCCTTAAACTGTAAAAATAGAAGACTTGGATTCTGATCCCTAAATGCCTTCAACTGAATCATTCTCTATTTAAACTTTAGGTAGAAAGTTGGAGTATAAATAGTACATTTTTTTTTAATCCATGCCAGAACTCTCTCCTATTCCTGGGCCTGGGAACAACCTGACTTAACTTTGGATTGGTTCAAATTCAGAGTAGTCAGCTTTTACTGGATAAAATTTTTTTTTTCTCACAGGGCGCGGTGGCTCATGCCTGTAATCCTAGCACTTTAGGAGGCCAAGGCAGGCAGATCACTTGAGGCCAGCAGTTCAAGACCATCCTGGCCAACATGGTGAAACCCTGTCTCTACTAAAAATACAATAATGGTGGTGGTGCATGCCTGTAATCCCAGCTATTCAGGAGATTGAGGCAGGAGAATTGCTTGAACCTGGGAGGTGGAGGTTGCAGTGAGCCAAGATCGCGCCATTGCATTCCACCCTGGGGGACAAGAGTGAAATTCCATCTCAAACAAACAAACAAACAAACAAAAAACAAAAAACATTTCTCACAACTTAGTCATCAGTCAGAGAAGATGGCTGCCTTTGCAGGAGGAGATGATCAATACTGCATTGGATCCCTGATAGCTATAAGCAGGGGAGAGGGATTGTGATTTCACAGGAGGTGAAAGTGGAAAAATGACACTTGAACAAAGAAGCAGTGGTGGTAACAGCAACTTTGGGAGATCTTTGACCCTTATCCTTCTTTTTTTCTGCAGCCATATGGCCCATATCCACCTCAGACATGTCCTAGTTTTCCATCAGCTTTCTTCTGGTGCCTACTAGAGAGTATCCCTTCCTGGATAGCCCACTCAGTAGAAGCATCAAAGTTGTGGTGCTTGGGTGAAGCCATGTAGGAATGACAGGGAGGCATTGCCTTGGAGTATGTGTTTGGGGGAGATGGACAGAGGGCAGTGGACTCTTGGGCCACCTGCCACCACCACAAGGGCAAGTCTCTCAGTGGATGGGTACTAAATTAGCCATGGTGAATGACTGAAGGTCTGACTGGGCAGAGGCTGTGAGAGAGAAAGTGAAATAATTTCATTGAGAAGAATGCTGCCAGTTGGGTTGAAGGGGTTGGTGGGGTCCCAGAACCCATGAGTAGACTATTGGTGCAGGAAATACAGAGAGGTAGGGGCTTGTGGTTGAAAGGAGGACTTAGGTGGTTGAACCTCGTCCAAGGGGCAGTAGTTCTGGGAGATGGAATAACAGTTCTCTCCCCTGCCCCAAATTCATTGAACAGGTGGCTCAGGTGCCTGGGGAAAACAAAACTGCAACTCAGCATGCTCTCTACCCACCTGGAATCCCCTCCCCATGGAGGGGAGATGTGTGGCTTTCCCTACTGCTTCCATCACCTGCCTCCCTCTCCTTCTGCTTTCTCCTGGGCCTTAGCTAAGAAATTTTTATGAAAACCATCATTTTCCAAGACTTGCATGTCCTGCGAAGGAAAAAAAGTTAACCTAGGATCAAACAAGACAATCCTTCAACCCAAGAAACTGTCCTCTTTCCAAGAGGTCCACAGAAGGAAGTCAAAGAGAGGGAAGGATAGCATAAGTTGTTGTCTGTGCCTTGTTGTAGGAGTCTGGTGGTCAGACCCACCACTCCATTGGAGAATATGAGACCAATAATGCTGAGTGCAGCTGCTGAGTCTCTTCACACCATTACTCTCCTCGAAAAGCAGGAGACAGGTCCAGAAATGGTGGCTCATGCCTGTAATCCCAGCACTTTGGGAGGCCGAGGCAGGCGGATCATGAAGTCAAGAGATCGAGACCATCCTGGCCAACATGGTGAAACCCCGGCTCTACTAAAAAATACAACAATTAACTGGGCATGGTGGCATGCGCCTGTAATCCCAGCTACTCAGGAGGCTGAGGCAGGGGAATTGCTTGAACCTGGGAGGTGGAGGTTGCAGTGAGCTGAGATCGCACCACTGCACTCCAGCCCGGCGACAGAGCAAGACGTCGTCTAAAAAAAAAGGAGGAAACAGATCCCACATGGAGAAATAAAAACTCCTTTAAGCTTTTCCTCTACCCTTTCCCCACTTCCCATCCTGGAATACCTCCAATTTATTCCAGTTCTTTTCTTCCAGTCTTTGCATCTGTCCTTCCGATTGGGTCACAGCATTAAAAGAGGTGAGCCATCCAACCCTGAACCTTCTAAGGAAGGAGCGATGTCTCCAAATCTCCATGAGCCTCTCTCCACCAGCAAATCCACCCAATGATGTGAGGTTAGAGGAAAAAACCTTCTGATAGAGTGAGGATGGGGTTAGGCAAACCATCACACAGGCAACTGGTGCAACAGCAAGACTTCCTAACAACTAAGAGCTAGGCCTACATGGGAAATGACACAACTGGCAGTGACATATGTGATTCAGTGAATGTTGATCCCTGCTAGTATGAAAGCTACAGCCACAGCTTTCTTTACTTGGTAGAGCCCTGAAGGCCATAATTACCCCACAGAGCTTCAGACTGCTGTTTTACTATGGACAGATTTTCTCCATTTATGAGGTTTTTAGGTGACTGAAATTTTCTCTGAATGGAACAAAAGTATACTTTTTCGGTCAGAAAGGGCTGTTTAGGAAAGACATAGGAGATATATATATATATATATATTTTTTTTTTCCTCTGTATGTGTTTCTACCTACTGTGTGTGAATATGTATCTAATGTGCTTATGTATGTGTATTTAGAATATAGTGTGTATGGCTATGACAGAAAAACTTTTAACTAAGTTGCATTTAGTGTTGCTCTCCTGGGACTCTAGGAGTGATGTCAATAATTTTTTCTAGGAAGTGATTAAATAGGCCCCAAGAATTATTTTTCTTAAATTTTCTTTTTATTTTTGGTTTGAGACAGAGTCTTACTCTGTCACCCAGGTTGGAGTGCAGTGGCGCAATCATGGCTCGCCGTTGCCTTGACATCTAGGCTCAGGTGATCCTCTCATCTCAGCCTCCCAAGTAGCTGGGACTACAGGTGTGTGCCAGCACACTTGGCTAATTTTTGTATTTTTTTTTTTTTTTTGAGATGGGGTCTAGCTCTGTTGCCCAGGCTGGAGTGCAGTGGCGCAATCTCAGTTCACTGCAACCTCTGCCTCCCAGGTTCAAGCGATTCTCCTGCCTCAGCCTCCTGAGTAGCTAGGATTACAGGTGCCCGCCACCACGCCTGGCTAAGTTTTGTATTTTTAGTAGAGACAGGGTTTCACTGTCTTGGCCAGGCTGGTCTCGAACACCTGACCTCGTGATCCACCTGCCTTGGTCTCCCAAAGTGCTGGGGTTATAAGCCTGAGCTACCACGCCCGGCCTAATTTTTGTATATTTTGTAGAGATGGGGTTTTGCCATGTCGCCCAGGCTGGTCTCGAACTCCTGGGCTTAAGCAATCTGCCTTCCTCAGCCTCTCAAAGTGCTAGAATTATAGATGTGAGCCACCACACCTGGCCTTTCCTCAAATTTTCTAGTTTGGTACTTTAGCAAGCCGGCAGAAGATTTGTTAGCACTTCCAAAAGACAAGAGAGGTACTATGCTAGAAGCCTCAGGGGCAAAAGTCTATTGGTAGACTCCCAGCAACCAGGCTCAGCTAATCCTCTCCCTTATGAAGTTTTCCTTTCTTGGACCTTGGCAGTGGTCCAATCACAACACCAATAGCCACTGAATTTCCTATGACAGATACATGGGAAAGCTAACTATTTAAAGGCTATTTGGGCAAGTATCAAGCTAGCCCTTATATCCCAAAAGTATAGCCAGGTATCCAACCCTGTGACTAGACCAAAGGCACGGTATTGGTGGCACCAGTAGAAAGAGAGAAGTAAGCCTTCAAAAAAATCAGGTTAAGCTGAATTCTTGTATCCCTCCTTTCCTGAGAGATATATCTCTCTCAGGTGCCCTGTCTAACTCTACCCCCACAGCAATTTCTTCACTGGACATTAAAACCTTATCCATTTCCTGGCTGTTAATGGATTGTGGATCCTTTTCCCACTCAGACAGCTATTTCAGTTCTGAAGACTCTTAGAAATTGCGTGTCAAGCTCCCTCAACTTTCATCCAGAAAATGGAATTTCATAACATGGAAGGGGTTTGCTAAAGTTATGCAGCAAGTTGTAGAACTGGACGTGTCTCCTGATTCCTTGATGCATGGTTTCTACTACAAGGTGTCCAACTTGTGGCCTGCAGGCCACATGCAGCCCAGGACAGCTTTGAATGTAGCCCAACACAAACTTGTAAACTTTCTTACAACATCATGAGATTTTTTTCTGATTTTTTTTTTTTTTGGTACATCAGCTATCATTAGTAGTGTTACTGTATTTTATGTGTGGCCCGAGACAATTCTTCTTCCAATGTGGCCCAGGGAAGCCAAAAGATTGCACACCCCTATACCACAACATAGTGAGTCTTAAACTTTGTTCTCTCTATCATGTGTATTATATTCCCTCTGGTTTTCCATGGATGAGGAACAGATCTATCTCCAAGTTTAGGATACCTCCTCTGTGGCTTTATATGTAAGAGGTGTTTCTATCAGTCTCCTCTTTGGATTAGCTGTATATATGTCACACTGGCTTCAGCAAAAACTCGTTTTCTTGTCAAGGTCTCAAGTGCCTAATACAAGGAAAGAGAGGGCTTTCTCAGTCGCAACCTTGGAAGGGGGCCCTTCCCTATGTAACTCTTCTCACGGATTCCCTAGGAATTCAATAAACCAGCCCCTGGAAGAACAACTGGTTCTAAAACTACAAGAAGTGTGATGGTAGTTCAAAGCCACATATAGATGTCCAGATACCTCAATATTAAAACTAAGAACTGAGAATGAAAGCCAGAGGTTCTAAATGGGGAGCAAAAGATATTTATTTTTCTTTTTTCTTTTTCTTGAGACAGAGTCTCACTCTGTCGCCCAGACTGGAGTATAATGGCGTGATCTTGGCTCACTGTAACCTCCTCCTCCTGGGTTCAAGTGATCCTTCCTGCCTCAGCCTCCCGAGTAGCTGGGATTACAGGCATCTGTCACCACGCCTGGCTAATTTTTATATTTTCAGTAGAGATGGGGTTTCTCCATGTTGACCAGGCTGGTCTCAAACTCCTGACCTTAGGTTATCTGCCTACCTTGGCCTCCCAAAGTGTTGGGATTACAGGTGTGAGCCACCACACCTGGCCAAAGATGTTTCTTGCTTGAAACCTCCTCTTCCAGCCGGGTGTGGTGGCTCACACCTGTAATCCTAGCACTTTGGGAGGCTGAGGTGGGCGGATCACCTGAGGTCAGGAGTTCGAGATCAGCCTGGCCAACATGATGAAACCCCATCTCTACTAAAAAATACAAAAGAAAAAAATTAGCTGGGTGTGGTGGTGCGTGCCTGTAATCCCAGCTGCCTGGGAGGCTGAAGCAGAAGAATCGCTGGAACCTGGGATGTGGAGGCTGCAGTGAGCTGAGATTGTGCCACTGCACTCCAGCTTGGGCCACAAAGCAAGACTCCATCTCAAAAAAAAAAAAAAAAAAGAAACCTCCTCTTCCTGTGTCACTAAATTTCTTGATTATTTCTAAATTTGTAGTTTTGTGGTCTTTCTTGTTACTTCTTATGGAAGCAAAAACCCTCTGAAAGAATCCATCCCTTCATACCACCTGATGCCTCCCCATCTGACCACATTGGCCTTTAGCTTAGAGAAGGTGGGATTGGGTCCCCCTACTGCTCAGTATGTCAGGAAATACCCCACTTGTGGCTTAGTCTTTAGGTGTTTTCTTTCCTCCTCTCCATCTTATACATTTATTTGTGAAGATCAAGATATGACATTGCTTCTGAGATTTGGTTTGATTTTCCCTTTTTTTCCTCAAGATGTTCCCAGTGGCCTCCTCTCCAAAACTGGTACACAACTCGATGTCATGGTCTAATGGTTCAGAATTCACATTGTCTCTGTTTCCCCAACTCCTGTTATGTTTTCTTGCTTCTGTTTCTTAGCTATTTTTCTCTGCCTGACCTCTTTCCTCCATCACCCAGTTTGACTCTATGGGCTATTCATGATAAAATGAAGAAGAAAGCTAGGCGCAAGACAGCATGTTAAGGCCAAGCACGGTGGCTCACGCCTGTAATCCCAGCATTTTGGGAGGCTGAGGAGGGCGGATCACCTGAGGTCAGGAGTTCAAGAACAGCCTGACCAATGTGGAGAAACCCCGCCTCTACTAAAAATACAAAATTAGCTGGGCGTGGTGGCACATGCCTGTAATCCCAGCTACTCAGGAGGCTAAGGCAAGAGAATTGCTTGAACCTGGGAGGCAGAGGTTGCGGTGAGCCGAGATCACACCATTGCACTCCAGCACGGGCAACAACAGTGAAACTCTGTCTCAAAAAAGAAAAAGAGAGAGAGAAAAAAAGATACCATGTTAATATTTCTAGCCAGGCACAGTGGCTCATGCCTACAATCCCAGCACTTTGGGAAGCTAAGGTGGGTGGATTGCTTGAGCCCAGGAGTTTGAGACCAGCCTGAGCAACATGGTGAAGTCCCATCTCTACAAAAATTACAAAAATTAGCCAGGCAGGGTGGCGTGCACTTTTAGTCCCAGCTACTTGAGAGGCTGAGGTGGGAAGATGGCTTGAGCCCAGGAGGTTGAGGCTGCAGTGAGCCGTGATTGTGCCACTGCACTCCAGTCTGAGTGAAAGAGTAAGACCCTGTCTCAAAAACAAAGAAAAGTACCGAAAAAAAAAAACCCACCCAATATCATTCTCTAGCATGATAACAGCTAAATTCCCGTAAATGTGTGTATATGCATGCATCTGTGTAGGGTAGTGTTTGGGTACTAAATTTTAACATTTTCTGTCACAAGTAGATGTCAGAGGAAGAGTCATTAAATAAAAAAATATATCCTGCTTTTCAATGAAAGACATTATTGTCTTTTAGTGAGCCTGTCACTTTGACCGAAATGCCATTTTTCTGAAACTCATACAATTTGTATTTCTGGTAAGAAATAAGATGGGAAAAAAGCTGAATAAAATTCATTTCTTTATTAAAGAGTGTCTGCTCTGTGCCAAGCACTGGGACTGGAGCCAATGATATATTCATGTAAGAATAAGCTATAGCCTCTGCTCTCAAAGATACAGCACTGTAAGAATCCTAGTAGTCAAAATGCTAGAAGAGTTGAGAGAAAGGAACAATCACCTATGATGGGGTTATCAGAGACTGCTAAAAGGAGGAAGTAAGACTTGAATTGGTCTTTTGATTGAAATGGAAGGGAGCACACTGCATGTAAAAGCATAGACGTGAATCTGACAAAGACATAACAAAAGAAGAAAACTACAGGCCAATATCCCCAATAAACACAGATGCAAAAATCCTCAAAAAATACTACCAAACCAAATCAAAAAGTTAATTTACCATGATCAAGTGGGCTTTATTCCTTGGATGCAAGAATGGTTCAGCATATGCAAATTAATAAATGTGCTTCACCACATAAACAAAATTTAAAACGAAAACCATATGATCCTTTCAACAGACACAGAAAAAGCATTTGATAAAATCCAACATTCCTTAATAATAAAAACCCTCAACAAACCAGTCATTAAAAGACCATATCTCAAAATAATAGGAGCCATCTATGACAAACCCACAGCCAACATCATGCTGAATAGGCAAAAGTTGGAAGCATTACCTCTAAGAACTGGAACAAGACAAGGATGCACACTCTCACCACACCCATTCAACATAGTACTAGAAGTCCTAGCCAGAGGAATCAGGCAAGAGAAAGAAATAAAAGGTGTCAGCCGGGCGTGGTGGCTCACTCCTGTATTCCCAGCATTTTGGGAGGCCGAGGGGGGTGGATCACGAGGTCAGGAGATGGAGACCATCCTGGCTAACACAGTGAAACCCCGCCTCTACTAAAAATACAAAAAATTAGCTGGGCGTGGTGGCAGGCGCCTGTTGTCCCAGCTACTTGAGAGGCTGAGACAGGAGAATGGCATAAACCCAGGAGGTGGAGCTTGCAGTGAGCAGAGATCGTGCCACTGCACTCTAGCCTGGGAGACAGTGAGACTCCATCTCAAAAAAAAAAAAAAAGAAATATAAGTTGTCCAAATAAAAAAAAGAGGAAGTCAAATTCAAATTATCTCTTTGCTGATGATATAATTCTATACCTAGAAAACCGTAAAGATTCCCCCCAAAGACTCCTAGGCCTGATAAATGACTTCTGCAAAATCTCAGGATACAAAATCAATGTACAAAAATCTATAGCATTTCTATATACCAATAATGTTTAAGCTCAGAAACAAATCAAGAATGCAATCCCATTTACAATAGGCACACACACATATACAACAATACATAGGAATACACCTAACGAAGGCGGTGAAAGATCTCCATGAGAAGAACTACAAAACACTGCTGAAAATAATCACAGACAGCACAGACAATTGGAAAAGTATTCCATGCTCATGGGTTGGAGGAATCAGTATCATTGAAATGTCCATACTGCCCAAGGCAATATAGAGATTCAACACTATTCCTATCAAATAACCAATGTCGTTTTTACAGAATCAGGAAAAACCTATTCTAAAATTCATATGGAACCGAAAAAGAGCTGGAATAGCCAAGCCAATTCTATGTAAAAAGAATAAAGCCGGAGGGAGGCAGAGCTTGCAGTGAGCCGCGATCATGCCACTGCACTTCAGCCTGGGCGACAGAGCGAGGCTCCGTCTCACAAAAAAAAAAAAAAAAAAAAAAAAGAATAAAGCCGGAGGGATCACACTACCCAACTTCAAACAATACTACAAGTAACCAAAAACGAATGGTACTGGTACAAAAATAGACACATGGACCAATAGAACATAATAGAGAACCCAGAAATAAAGTCACATAGCTACAACCAACTGATCTTTGACAAACTCAACATGTATAAACAATGGGGAAAGGACACCCTATTCAATAAATGGTGTTGGAAAAACTGGCTAGCCATATGCAGAAGATTGAAACTGGACCCCTATCTATTAGCATATATGAAAATTAGCTCAAGATAGATTAAATACTTCAGTACAAGATCTAAAATTATAAAAATCCTGGAAGAAAACCTAGGAAATACTCTCTTTGATATTGGTCTAGGCAAAAAAAAAAAGAAAAAAAATTATCGCTAGGTTCTTAAAAACAAATGCAATAAAACCAAAAATTGACAAGTGGGATCTAATTAAACTAAAGAGCTTCTGCACAGCAAAATAAATTACCAACAGAGTAAACAGAAAAAATGGGATAAAATATTTACAAACTATGATTCTGGCAAAGGACTAATATCCAGGATCTATAAGAAACTTAAATCAACAAGTAAAAGACAACTCCATTAAAATGGGGGCAAAAAACATGAACAGACCTTTCTCAAAAGAATACATTCAAGTGGCCAGCAAACATACTAAAAAAAGTTCAGGCCAGGCGCGGTGGCTCATGCCTGTAATGCCAGAACTTTGAGAGGCCAAGGTGGGCGAATCACGAGGTCAAGAGATCCAGTCCATCCTGGCCAACATGGTGAAACCCCATCACTACTAAAAATATAAAAATTAACAGGGTGTAGTGGCTCACGCCTGTAGTCTCTGCTACTCGGGAGACTGAGGCAGGAGAATCACTTGAACCCAGGAGGCAAAGGTTGCAGTGAGCCAAGATCGCACCACTGCACTCCAGCCTGGTGACAGGGCAAGACTCCGTCTAAAAAAGAAAAAATAACAAAGTTCAACATCATTAATCATCAGAGAGATACAAATCAAAACCACAATGAAATACCAGCTCACACAAATCAGAATGGCTATTAATTATTAAAAAGTAAAAAGGGTGTATAGAAAGTGAGTGCTTATACAGTTGGTGGGGATGTAAATTAGTTTAGCCACTGTGGAAAGTATTTTGGAGATTTCTCCAAGTAGAAAAAAATAGGACTACCATTTGAGCCAGCAATCCATTAATGAGTATATACCCAAAGGAAATAAATCATCTACCTAAAAGACACCTGCACTCATATGTTTATCTCAGCACTATTCACAATAGTAAAGACATGGAATCAACCTAGGTGCCCATCAATGGTAGATTGGATAAAGAAAATGCACATATACAACATGGAATACTATGCAGCCATATAAAAGAATAAAACCATGTCATTTGCAGCAATATGGGTGAAGCTGGAAGTTAGGATTAGAGGGGTGAGTCACTGCTGCCAGCCAACATGCTTTTCTATGCAGAAAATTCCAAAGAATCTCCAAAAAATTTCATAGAATTAATGAGTTCAGCAATGTCACAGACTACAAAATCAACATACAAATATCAACTGAATTTCTACATATTGACAATGAATATGTAAATACCGAAATTAAAAACACAATATTTACAACCATTCCAAAGAAAATGAAATCACACTCACGTATAAACTTAACATGTACTGCACCTATATGCTGAAAATTAAACAATGCTGATGAAAGAAATTTTAAAAGATCTAAATAATTAGAAACATTTACAATATTCATGAATTAGAAAATTCAACATAGTAAAGATGTCAATTATCCCCAAATTGATTTATAGGTTTAGTGGAATTCCTATCTTAACTCATTTCAGCATTAACTCAAAAGTCCAAAGTCCAAAGTCTCATCTGAGACAAGGCAAGTCCCTTCCACCTGTGAGCCTGTAAAATCAAAAGCAAATTAGTTACTTCCTAGATACAATGGGGGGTACAGGCATTGGATAAATACACCCATTCCGAATGGGAGAAATTGGCCAGAATGAAGGCGCTGCAGGCCTCATGCAAGTCTGAAATCTAGTGGGGCAGTCAAATCTTAAAACTCCCAAATGATCTATTGTGACTCCATGTCTCATGTCTAGGTCATGCTGATGTAAGAGGTGGGTTACCATGGTCTTGGGCAGCTCAGTTTCTGTGGCTTTGCAGGGTACAACCCCACTCCTGACTGCTTTCACAGGTTGGTGTTGAGTGTCTGTGGCTTTTCTGGATGCATGGTGCAAGCTGTTGGTGGATCTACCATTTTGAGGTCTGGAGGACGATGGCCCTCTTCTCACAGCTCCACTAGGCAGTTCCCCAGTGGAGACTCTGTATAGGGGCTCCAACCACACATTTTCCTTCTGCTCTGCCCTAGCAGAGGTTCTCCATGAGGTCCCCACCCTTGCAGCAAACTTCTGCCTGGACATCCAGGCATTTCCACACATCCTCTGAAATCTAGGCAGAGGTTTCCAAACCTCAATTCTTGACTTCTGTGCACCCACAGGCTCAACACCACATGGAAGCTGCCAAGGCCTGGGGCTTGCAGCCTCCAAAGCCACAGCCCAAGCTGTACCTTGGCCCCCTTTAGCCATGGCTGGAGCAGCTGGGATGGGGCAACAAGTCTCTAGAATGCACACAGCAGGGGGCCCCTGAGTCCAGCCCATGAAACCATTTTTTTTCTCCTAGGCCTCTGAGCCTGTGATAGGAGGGGCTACTGCAAAGGTATCTGGCATACTCTGGAGACATTTTCCCCATTGTCTTCATAATTAGCATTCGGCTCCTTGTTATTTATGCAAATTTCTGCAGCAGGCTTGAATTTCTCCCCAGAAAATGGGTTTTTCTTTTCTATTGCATTGTCAGGTTGCAAGTTTTCCAAACTTTTATGTGCTGCTTCTTCTTGAATGCTTTGCTGCTTATACATTTCTCCTGCCAGATAATCTAAATCATCTCTCTCAAGTTAAAAGTTCCACAGATCTGTAGGGCGAGGGCAAAATACTGCCAGTCTCTTTGCACAGCAAGAGTGGCCTTTACTCCAGTTCCAAATGAATTCTTCATCTCCATCTGAGACCACCTCAGCCTGGACTTTATTGTCTATATCACTGTCCCTATTTTGGTTAAAGCCATCCAACAAGTCTCTAGGAAGTTCCAAACTTTCCCACTTCTTTCTGTTTATTGAGCCCTCCAAGTCTCTAGGAAGTTGCAAACTTTCCCGCATTTTCCTGTCTTCTTCTGAGCCCTCCAAACTGTTCCAACCTCTGCTTGTTTTCCAGTTCCAAAGTCTCTTCCACATTTTCAGGAATCTTTATAGCAGCACCCCACTCTACTGGTATCAATTTACTGTATTAGTCCATTTTCATGCTGCTAATAAAGACATACCTGAGATTGAGTAATTTATAAAGGAAAGAGGTATAATTGACTCATAGTTCCACATGGCTGGGGAGGCCTCACAATCATGGCAGAAGGCAAATGAGGAGCAAAGTCACATCTTACATGGTGGCAGACAAGAGAGCATGTGCAGGGGAACTCCCCTTTATAAAACCATCAGATCTTGTGAGACTTATTCACTATCATAAGAACAACATGGGAAAAACCTGCCCCCATGATTCAATTACCTCCCATTGTGTCTCTCCCAGGACACGTGGGGATTATTACAACTCAAGGTGAGATTTGCGTGGGGACACAGCCAAACCATATCACCTCCAATGTTGGAGGTGGGCCTAGTGGAAGATGTTTGGGGTCATGGGGGTGGAGTCCTCATTTATGGCTTGGTGTTTTCCTCATGGTAATGAATGAGTTCTCACTCTGAATTCATGTGAAAGCTGGTTGTTTAAAGGAGCCTGACACCATCCCCTCCCTCTCTCACCATGTGATACTGGCTCCCTTTCACTATTTGCTATGATTGTAAGCTTCTTGAGGCCCTCAGCAGGAGCAAATGATGACACTATGCTTTATGTACAGCCTGCAGAACTGACAGCTAAACAAACCTCTTTTCTTTATAAATTACCCAGCTTCAGGTATTTCTTTTTTTTTTTTTTTTGAGACGGAATCTCTCTCTGTCGCCCAGGCTGGAGTGCAGTGGCACCATCTCGGCTCACTGCAGGCTGCAGGCTCCGCCTCCCAGGTTCACACCATTCTCCGGCCTCAGCCTCCCGAGTAACTGGGACTACGGGCACCCGCCACCACACCCGGCTAATTTTTTGTATTTTTAGTAGAGACGGGGTTTCACCATGTTAGCCAGGATGGTCTCAACCTCCTGACCTCGTGATCCGCCTGCCTCTGTCTTCCAAAGTGCTGGGATTACAGGCGTGAGCCACCGCGTCCGGCCAGCTTCAGGTATTTCTTTATAGCAACACATAAATGAACTGATACGGTTTCCAAGACCAAAACCAGAAGTCTCTGTCAAATGCTTTTTTCAAATTACTGGTTGGGGGAGGAGCTTTGGCCACAGTTTATCTTGGCACCAAAAAAGGAACTGGATTGGCTTGATTATAGAAAGGGAGGTCCTGTGATACTTTTACATTTTTCGAGAACAGAGTGCATGACTGCTCCCACACAAAACCATAACTGCCTGGTTCTTTTTGAACTTTGAGCATCTCAATTAGCCATGGGAAATCATTTTGCCTATCAGCTGGAGGCATACTTTAACATCTATTAGGTCTAGACCTGACCTAGCTTTCAGGGTCCTGGAATATCCTATGATCAGGAGTCCAATCCTAGAGATGTGTATATTTAAATTCACTATATGTAACTGGAATGAAATATAAACTCTGGCTGGGCACGGTGGCTCACGCCTGTAATCCTAGCACTTTGAGAGGCTGAAGCAGGTGGATCACAAGGTCAGGAGTTCTAGACCAGCCTGGCCAACATACTGAAACCCTGTCTCTACTAAAAATACAAAAATTATTCAGGCATGGTGGCACACGCCTGTAGTTCCAGCTGCTTGGGAGGCTGAGGCAGGAGAATCGCTTGAACCCAGGAGGTGGATGTTGTGGTGAGCCAAGATTGCACCATTGCACTCCAGCCTGGGCAACAGAGCAAGACTCCATCTCAAAAAGAAAAAAATAAAGAAATACAAACTCTGGAGTTATAGGAGGTGGGAGACAGGAACACCAGTAATAAGGACAAAAACTTATAAAAAGGGTCAAATTCCATACTGACTACCTTTGTGATGTATGCTATTCTGATGCAGAATACATATTATATATGTTATATATATATTTATATATATATATAAATTTCTTTCAAACCCTGAGTGTGGATGTTTATTTATTTATTTATTGGTGTGTGTATGTGTGTGTGTCCTCTTCAATTTCTTTCATTCAAGCTTTTGTAGTTTTCACTGTAAAGTTCTTTCACCTATGTATAGTGGGGTTTAAAAATTGTCTTTAGGCTGGGTGTAGTGGCTCACACCTGTAATCTCAGCACTTTGGGAGGCTGAGGCAGGCAGATTACCTGAGGTCAGGAGCTCGATACCAGCCTGGCCAACATGGTGAAACCCTCTCTCTACTAAAAATACAAAAATTAGTCAGGTGTGGTAGAGCGTGCCTGTAATCCCAGGTACTTGGGAGGCTGAGGCAGGAGAACCACTTGAACTCAGGAGACGGAGGTTGCAGTGAGCTGAGATCCCACCACTGCACTCCAGCCTAGGAGACAGAGTAAGACTGTCTCAAAAAAAAAAAAGTTTTTATTATGATAAATACACATAACAAAATTTATAATCTTGTGTGGTACAACATAAGCAAATCAATAAATATGGTACATCACATCAACAGAATAAAGGACAGAAACTATATGATTTTCTCAATAGATGCAGAAAAAGCATTTAATAAAATTCAACATTCCTTCATGATAAGAACTCTTCATAAACTAGGTATACAAAGAACATTCCTCAGCTGGGCGAGGTGGCTCACGCCGGTAATCCCAGCACTTTGGGAGGCCGAGGCAGGCGGATCACCTGAGGTCGGGAGTTTGAGCCCAGCCTGATCAGCATGGAGAAAACTGTTTCTACTAAAAATACAAAATTAGCCGGGTGTGGTGGCACATGCCTGTAATCCCAGCTACTCGGGAGGCTGAGGCAGGACAATCGCTTGAACCCAGGAGGCAGAGTTTGCGGTGAGCCGAGATCACGCCATTGCACTCCAGCCTGGACAACAAGAGTGAAACTCCATCTCAAAAAAAAAAAAGAAAGAAAGAAAGAACATGCCTCAAAATAATGACTGTATATGACAAACCCACAGCTAACACCACACTGAAAGGGGAAAAGATGAAAGTCATTCCTCTGAGAACTGGAAGAAGAAAAGGTTGTCCACTTTCACCACTTTTATTCAATATACTGCTTGAAATCCTAGCCAGAGCCACTAGGTAAGAGAAAGAAATAAAGGGCATCCAAATTGGCAATGAGAATTGTTTCTCTTTGAAGATTACACGATCTTATATCTAGAATAACTGAAAGATTCCACCAAAAATGTCTTAGAAGTGATTTTAAAAATTTAGTAAAGGAACAGGATACAAAATTAACATACAAAAATCACTAGTGTTGGCAGGGTGCAGTGGCTCTCGCCTCTGATCCCAGCACTTTGGGAGGCCGAGACGGGTGGATCACCTGAGGTCAGGAGTTTGAGACCAGCCTGACAAACATGGTGAAACTCGTCTCTACTAAAAAATACAAAAAAATAGCTGGGTGTGGGGGTGGGCACCTGTAATCCCAGTTACTTGGAGGCTAAGGCAGGAGAATCGCTTGAACCCAGGAGGCGGAGGTTGCAGTGAGCCGAGATTGCACCATTGCACTCTAGCCTGGCCAATGAGAGTGAAACTCCGTCTCAAAAAAAAAAAAATCACTAGTGTTTCCATATATCAATAGCAAACTAGCTGAAAAGCAAATCAAGAAAGCAATACCATTACAGTAGCTCTAAAAAATTAAATAGCTAGGAATAAATTCAACCAAGGAGGTGAAAGAACTTTACAATGAAAACTACAAAACCCTGATGAAAGAAATTGAAGAGTACACACACACACACACACACACACACACACACACAAATAAAAAGACATTCCATGCTCCTGGTTTGAAAGAAATAATATTGTGATAATGTGCTGCAATAAACATGTGAGTGCAGGTATCTCTTTGATAAACTGATTTCTTTCCCTTTGGTTAAATACCCAGTAGTGGGATTGCTGAATCAAATGAAAATTTTATTTTTTGAGAAATCCCCATGCTGTTTTTCACAGTGGCTGTACTAGTTTACATTCCCAATAACACTGTATAAGTGTTTCTTTTCTCCGCATATTCATCAACATTTTTAAATTTTTTGTCCTTTTCATAATAGCCATTCTGAATAAGATAAGATAATATCACATTGTGGTTTTGATTTGTATTTCTCAGATAATTAGTGATGTTAAACTTTTTTTTCTTGAGATGGAGTCTCAGAGTCTCCCTCTGTAGCCCAGGCTGGAGTGCAGTGGCACAATCTAGGCTCACTGCAACCTCTGCTTCCCGGGTTCAAGCGATTCTCCTGCCTCAGCCTCCTGAGTAGCTGGGATTACAGGTGCACGCCACCATACCCAGTTAATTTTTGTATTTTTAGTAGAATTGGGGTTTCGCTATGTTGGTCAGGCTGGTCTCGAACTCCTGACCTGGTGATCCGCGCCCCCTTGGCCTCCCAAAGTGGTGGGATTACAGGCGTCAGCCACCACACCTGGCCAAACATTTTTTCATATACCCATTGATTGTGTGTCTTCTTTTGAGAAATATCTATTCATGTCTTTTTCTTTTTCTTTTCTTTTTTTTTTGGTTGAGACTGAGTCTCACTCTGTCACCCAGGCTGGAGTGCAGTGGCTCTATCTCGGCTCACTGTAACCTCCGCCTCTGGAGTTCAAGCAGTTCTTGTGCCTCAGCCTCCCGAGTAGCTGGGATTACAGGCGCCCGCCACCACACCCAGTTAATTTTTTTATTTTTAGTAGAGATGGGATTTCACCATCTTGGCCAGGCTGGTCTTGAACTCCTGACCTCGTGATCCACCCGCCTCGGCCTCCCAAAGTGCTGGGATTACAAGCGTGAGCCACCATGCCTGGCCTGTGTTTCCATTTTCATTCATTTGAATAAACTTTTTGATTTTCATCTTTTTAAAAATTTTAGATTCAGCAAGTACCTGTCAATATTTGTTACATGGGTATATTGCATAATTGTGGGGATTGGGCTTCTAGTGTACACATTACCCAAATATTGAACATTGTATCCAACAGGTAACCTTTCAATCTTTATCCCTCCCACTCTTCCCCTTTTTTTGAGCCCCCAGTGTCTATTATTTCCATCTTTATGTCCATGTGTATTCATCATTTAGTTCCTGCTTATAACTGAGTACATGTGATATTTGATTTTCTGCTTCAGAGTTAGTTCACTTAGGATAATGACCTCCAGGTATAACCAGGTTGCTGCAAAAGACATGAATTTATTGTTTTTATGGCTGCATAATATTCCATGGCATATATGTACCACATTTTGTTTATCTAGTCAACCATTGATGGACACTTAGGTTGCTTCTATGACTTTGCTATTGTGAATAGTTCTGTGATACACATGTGAGTGTAGGTGTTTTGGGTTTTTTAAATTAAAAAAATTTTTTTTGATGGAGTTTTCACTCTTGTTGCCTAGGCTGGAGTGCAATGTCGTGATCTCAACTTACTGCAACCTCCGCCTCCCAGGTTCAAGCGATTCTCTTGCCTCAGCCTCTCGAGTAGTTGGGATTACAATAATGTGCCACCACGCCTTGCTAATTTTTTTTTTTTTTTTTTTTTTTTTTTTTGTATTTTTAGTAGAGATGGGGTTTCTCCATGTTGGTCAGGCTGGTCGAACTCCTGATCTCAGGTGATTCGCCCACCTTGGGCTCCCAAAGTGCTGGGATTACAGGCGTGAGCCACCATGCCCAGCAGGGGTGTGTGTGTGTGTGTGTGTGTGTGTGTGTGTGTGTGTGTGTTTTCTATTTTCCTCCAACATTTATTATGAAAATGGTCAAACATATAGAAAAGTCAATAAAAACTCTATAGCGAATATCCATAAACTCAGCTCCTAGATTTTACACTAACATTTTGCTGTATTTGTGATAATATCTCTATCTGAGTCTCACTCTGTCACCCAGGTTGGAGTGCAATGGTGTGGTCTTGGCTCACTGCAACCTCTGCCTCCCAGGTTCAAGCAATCCTCCCTCCTCAGCCTCCTGAGTAGCTGGGACTGCAGGCACGTGCTACCACACCTGACTAATTTTTGTATTTTGTTAGCAGAGACCGGGTTTCACTATGTTGGCCAAGCTGGTCTCGAATTCCTGACCTCGTGCTCTGCCTGCCTCGGCATCCGAAAGTGCTGGAATTACAGGCATGAGCCACCATGCCCGGCATCATTCTATTTGCTTATTACTATGTTTTTTTTTACTTACAAAAGAATACTTTAATATAAGTGTATAATACAAGGAGTATGTTTTAATCAAGATGGAGTCTCACTCTCTTGCCCAGGCTGGAGTGCAATGTCAAGATCTCGGCTCAATGCAACCTCCGCCTCCAGGTTCAAGCAATCCTCTCACCTCAGCCTACAGAATAGCCAGGATTACAGGTGCGCCACCATGTCCAACTAATTTTAGTATTTTTAGTAGAGACAGGGTTTCACCATGTTGGCCAGGCTGGTCTCGAACTCCTTGCCTCAGGTGATCCGCCTGCTTCGGCCTCCCAAAGTGCTGGGATTACAGGTGTGAGCCACTGTGCCCAGTCTGATTCTGTTTTGTTTTATTATTACTGTAGTTTATTAAACTTTAAGTTCTGAGATACATGTGCAGAACATGCAGGTTTGTTACATAGGTATACACGTACCATGTTGGTTTGCTACACCCATCAACATGTCATCTATATTAGGTATTTTTCCTAATGCTATCTCTCCCCTAGCTGCCCACCCCCTGACAGGGCCTGGTGTGTGATGTTCCTCTCCCTGTGTCCATGTGTTCTCATTGTTCAACTCCCACTTATGAGTGAGAACATGCAGTGTTTGGTTTTCTGTTCCTGTGTTAGTTTTCCGAGAATGATGGTTTCCAGCTTCATCCACGTCCCTGCAAAGGACATGAACTCATCTTTTTGAAGGCTGCATAGTATTCCATGGCATATATGTGCCACATTTTCTATATCCAGTCTATCACTGATGGGCATTTGGGTTGATTCCAAGTCTTTGCTATTGTGAACAGTGCTGGAATAAATATACGTGTGCATGTGTCTTTATAGTAGAATGATTTATAATCCTTTGGGTATATACCCAGTAATGGGATTGCTGGGTCAAATGGTATTTCTGGTTCTAGATCCTTGAGGAATTACCACACTGTCTTCCACAATGGTTGAACTAATTTACACTCCCACCAACAGTGTAAAAGTGTTCCTATTTCTCCATATCCTCTCCAGCATCTGTTGTTTCCTGAGTTTTTAATGATCACTATTCTAACTGGTGTGAGATGGTATCTCATTGTGGTTTTGATTTGCATTTCTCTAATGACCAGTGATGATGAGCTTTTTTTCGTATGTTTGTTGGTTGCATAAATGTCTTCTCTTGAAAAGTGTTTGTTAATATACTTTGCTCACTTTTTGATGGGGATGTTTGTTTTTTTCTTGTAAATTTGTTTAAGTTCCTTGTAGATTCTAGATATTAGCCCTTTTTCAGATGGATAGATTGCAAAAACTTTCTCCCATTCTATAGGTTGCCTGTTCATTCTGATAATAGTTTCTTTTGCTGTGCAGAAACTCTTAGGTTTAATTACATCCCATTTGTCAATTTTGCCTTTTGTTGCCATTGCTTTTGGTGTTTCAGTCTTGAATACTTTGCCCGTGCCTATGTCCTGAATGGTATTGCCTAGGTTTTCTTCTAGGGTTTTTATGGATTTAGGACTTAAGTTTAAGTTTTTAATCCATCTTGAGTTAATTTTTTATAAGGTGTAAAGAAAGGGTCCAGTTTCAGTTTTCTGCATATTGCTAGCCAGTTTTCCCAACACCAATTATTAAATAGGGAATCCTTTCCCCATTGCTTGTTTTTGTCAGGTTTGTCAAAGACCAGATGGTTGTAGATGTGTGGCGTTATTTCTGAGGCCTCTGTTCTGTTCCATTGGTCTATACATTTGTTTTGGTACCAGTACCATGCTGTTTTGGTTACTGTAGACTTGTAGTATAGTTTGAAGTTAGGCAGTGTGATGCCTCCAGCTTTGTTCTTTTTGTTTAGGATCGTCTTGGCTATATGGGCTCTTTTTTGGTTTCATATGAAATTTAAAGAAGTTTTTTCTAATTCTGTGAAGAATGTCAATGGTAGCTTGATGGAGACAGTATTGTAAAGTTCTCCTTGAAGAGGTCTTTCACATCCTTTGTAAGTTGCATTCCTAGGTATTTTATTCTCTTTGTAGTAATTCTGAATGGAAGTTTAGTCATGATTGGGTCTCTGTTTGTCTATTATTGGTGTATAGGAATGCTTGTGATTTTTGTACATTGATTTGTATCCTGAGACTTTGCCGAAGTTGCTTATCAGCTTTAGGAGATTTGGGGCTGAGATGATGGGGTTTGCTAAATAGACAATCATGTCATCTGCAAACAGAGACAATTTTATTTTCTCTCTTCCTATTTGAATACCCTTTATTGCTTTCTTTTGCCTGATTGCCCTGGCCAGAACTTCCAATACTATGTTGAATAGGAGTGGTAAGAGAGGGCATCATTATCTTGTGTCAGTTTTCAAAGGGAATGCTTCCAGCCTTTTCCCATTCAGTATGATATTGGCTATGGTTTTGTCATAAATAGCTCTTATTATTTTGAGATACGTTCCATCAATACCTAGTTTATTGAGAGTTTTTAGCATGAAGGGGTGTTGAATTTTATCGAAGGCCTTTTCTGCATCTATTGAGATAATCATGTGGTTTTTGTCATTGGTTCTGTTTATGTGATGGATTACATTTATTGATTTGCATATGTTGAACCATCCTTGCATCCCAGGGATGAAGCTGACTTGATCATGGTGGATAAGTTTTTGATGTGCTGCTGGATTTGATTTGCCAGTATTTTATTGAGGATTTTCGCATCGGTGTTCATCAGGGTTATTGGCCTGAAATTTTCTTTTTTTGTTGTGTCTCTGCCAGGCTTTGGTAGCAGGATGATGCTGTCCTCATAAAATGATTAGGGAGAAGCCCCTCTTTTTCTATTGTTTGGAATAGTTTTAGAAGGAATGGTACCAGCTCCTTTTTGTACCTCTGGTAGAATTCAGCTGGGAATCCATCTGGTCCTAGGCTTTTTATGAGTGGTAGGCTACTAATTACTGCCTCAATTTCAGAACTTGTTATTGGTCTATTGAGGAATTCAACTTTTTCCTGGTTTAGTTTTGGGAGAGTATGTGTCCAGGAATTTATTTCTTCTAGAGTTTCTAGTTTATTTGCATAGAGGTATTTATAGTATTCGCTAATGTTAGTTGGTATTTCTGTGGGATCAGTGATGATATCCCCTTTATCATTTTTTATTGTGTCTATTTGAGTCTTCTTTCTTTTCTTCTTTATTAGTCTGCCTAGCAGTCTATCTATTTTGTTAATCTTTTCAAATAACCAGCTCCTGGAATCATTGATTTTTTTTTTTTTTTTTTTTTTTGAGACAACGTCTCACTCTGTCACCCAGGCTGGAGTGAAGTGGCACAATCTCAGCTCGCTGCAACCTCTGCTTCCTGGGTTCAAGCAGTTCTTCTGCCTCAGCCTCCCGAGTAGCTGGTACTACAGGCACGTGCCACCATGCCCAGTTAATTTTTGTAATTTTAGTAGAGACAAGGTTTCACCATGTTGGTCAGGCTGGTCTCGAACTCCAGACCTTGTGAACTGCCCGCCTTGGACTCCCAAAGTGCTGGGATTACAGGCATGAGCCACCATGCCTGGCGATTCATTAATATCTTGAAGGGTTTTTTTGTGTCTCAATCTCCTTCAGTTCTGCTCTGATCTTAGTTATTTCTTGTCTTCTTCCAGCTTTCGAATTTGGTTGCTCTTGCTTCTCTAGTTCTTTACATTGTGATGTTAGGGTGTTTTGATCTTTCTTGCTTTCTCCTGTGGGCATTTAGTGCTACAGATTTCCCTCTAAACACTGATTTAGCTGTGTCCCAGAGATCCTTTGTTCTCATAGTGTCTTTGTTCTCATTGGTTTCAAAGAACTTATTTATTTCTGCCTTAATTTCGTTATTTATCCTGTAGTCGCTCAGGAGCAGGTTGTCCAGTTTCCATGTAGTTGTGTGGTTTTGAGTGAGTTTCTTAATCCTAAGTTCTAATTTGATTGCACTGTGCTCTGAGAGACTGTTATGATTTCCCTTCTTTTGCATTTGCTAAGGAGTATTTTACTTCCAATTATGTGGTCAATTTTAGAATAAGTGCAATGTGGTGCTGAGAAGAGTGTATGCTCTGTTGATTTGGGGTGGAGAGTTCTGTAGATGTCTGTTAGGTCCACTTGGTCCAGAGCTGAGTTCAAGTCCTAAATATCCTTGTTAATTTTCTGTCTCGTTGATCTGTCTAATATTGACAATGGGGTGTTAGTTTCCCACTATTATTGTGTGGGAGTCTAAGTCTCCTTTTAGGTCTCTAAGAACTTGCTTTATGAATCTGGGTGCTCCTGTATTGGGCGCATATATATTTACAATTGTTAGCTCTTCTTATTCCATTGTTCCCTTTACCATTATGTAATGCCCTTCTTTGTCATTTTTGATCTTTGTTGGTTTAATATCTGTTTTATCAGAGACTAGGATTGCAACCCCTGCTTTTTTTTTTTTTTACTTTCCATTTGCTTGATAAATACTCCTCTACCCCTTTATTTTGAGCCTATGTGTGTCTTTGCTCATGAGATAGATCTCCTGAATACAGCACACTGATGGTTCTTGACTCTATCCAATTTGCCAGTCTGTTTTTTATAATTGGGGCATTTAGCCCATTTACATTTAAGGTTAATATTGTTATATGCAAATTTTGGCAGTCATTAAGATGCTAGCTGGTTATTTTGGCTGTCTGTTGATGCAGTTTCTTCATAGTGTCAATGGTCTTTACAGTTTGGTATGTTTTTGCAGTGGCTGGTACCAGTTGTTCCTTTCCATGTTTAGTGCTTCTTTCAGGAGCTCTTGTAAGGCAGGTCTGGTGGTGACAAAATCCCTCAGCATTTGCTTGTCTGTCAAGAATTTTATTTCTCCTTTGCTTATGAAGCTTAGTTTGGTTGGATATGAAATTCTGGGTTGAAAATTCTTTTCTTTAAGAATGTCGAATATTGGCTTCCACTCTCTTCTGGCTTGTAGGGTTTCTGCAGAGAGATCTACTGTTAGTCTGATGGGCTTCCCTTTGTGGATAACCTGAACTTTCTCTCTGGCTGCCCTTAACATTTTTTCCTTCATTTCAACCTTGGTGAATCTGACAACTATGTGTCTTGGGGTTGCTCTTCTCGAGGAGTATCTTTGTGGTGTTCTCTGTATTTCCTGAATTTGAATGTTGGCCTGTCTTGCTAGGTTGGGGAAGTTCTCCTAAAGAGTGTTTTCCAACTTGGTTCCATTCTCCCCGTCACTTTCAGGTACACCAATCAAACATAGGTTTGGTCTTTTCACATAGTCACATATTTCTTGGAGGCTTTCTTGATTCCTTTTCATTCTTTTTTCTCTAATCTTGTCTTCTCACTTTATTTCATTAAGTTGATCTTCAATCTCCGGTATCCTTTCTTCCACTTGATCAACTCGGCAATTGATATTCGTGTATGCTTCACGAAATTCTCTTGCTGTGTTTTTCAGCTCCATCAGGTCATTTATGTTCTTCTCTAAACTGATTATTCTAGTTAGCAATTCCTCTAACCTTTTTTCAAGGTTCTTAGCTTCCTTGCATTGGGTTAGAACATGCTCCTTTAGCTCGGAGGAGTTTGTTATTATCCACCTTCTGAAGCCTACTTCCGTCAATTTGTCAAATTCATTCTCCGTCCAGTTTTGTTCCCTTGCTGGCGAGGAGCTGTGATCCTTTGGAGAAGAGGCATTCTAGTTTTTGGAATTTTCAGCCTTTTTGCACTGGTTTTTCCTCATCTTTGTGGATTTATCCACCTTTGACCTTTGATGTTGGTGACCTTCAGATGGGGTTTCTGTGTGGACATCCTTTTTGTTGATGTTGATGCTATTCCTTTCTGTTTGTTAGTTTTCCTTCTAACACTCAGGCCCCTCTGCTACAGGTCTGCTGGAGGTTGCCTTAGGTCCACTCCAGAGCCTGTTTGCCTGGATATCACCAGCAGAGGCTGCAGTACAGCAAAGATTGCTTCCTGTTTCTTCCTCTAGAAGCTTCGTCCCAGAGGGGCACCTGCTAGATGCCAGCTGGAGCTCTCCTGTATGAGGCATTTGTCAACCCTTGCTGGGAGGTGTGTCCCAGTCAGGAGGTATGGGTGCAGGCCGTTTGTCTTTTAGCAGAGCTTGAGCACTGTGCTGGGAGGTTTTCTGCTCTCCTCAGAGCTGGCAGGCAGGAACATTTAAGTCTGCTGAAGCTGCTGCCAGAGCTGCTCCTTCCCCCAGGTGCTCTGTCCCAGGGAGATGGGAGTTTTATCTATAAGCCCCTGACTGAGGCTGCTGTCTTTCTTTCAGAGATGCCCTGCCCAGAGAGGAGGCATCTAGAGAGGCAGTCTGGCTATAGTGGCTTTGCTGAGCTGTGGTGGGCTCCGCCCAGTTTGAACTTCCTGGTGGCTTTGTTTACACCATGAGGGGAAAACCACCTACTCAATCAAGCCTCAGTAATGGCGGACGCCCCTCCCCCCACCAAGCTTGAGCATTTCATGGCGACTTCAGACTGCTGTGCTGATAGCGATAATTTCAAGCCAATGGATCTTAGTTTGCTGGGGTCTGTGGGGGTGGGATCCGCTGAGCTAGACCACTTGGCTCCCTGGCTTCAGCCCCCTTTCCAGGGGTGTGAATGGTTCTGTCTCGCTGGCATTCCAGATGCCACTGGGGTATGAAAAAAACCTCCTGAAGCTAGCTCAGTGTCTTCTGAAATGGCCACCCAGTTTTGTGCTTGAAACCCAGGGCCCTGGTGGCATAGGCACCGGAGGGAATCTCCTGGTCTCTGGGTTGCAACGACCGTGGGAAAAGCATAGTATCTGGGCCAGAATGCAATGTTCCTCACAGCACAGTCCCTGAAGGCTTTTCTTGGCTAGGAGAGGGAGTTCCTCGACCCCTTGCACTTCCCAGGTGAGGAAAAGCCCCACCATGCTTCGGCTCATACTCCATGGGCTGAACCCACTGTCTAACCAGTTCCAGTGAGATGAGCCAGGTACCTCAGTTGGAAATGCAGAAATCACCTGTCTTCTGCGTTGATCTTGCTTGGAGCTGTTTCTATCCGGCCATCTTGCCAGCCACCCCTCAGTGTGTTTGTTATATAATGATTTATTTTGGGTAGATATACAGTAATAAGGATGCTGGGTTTAATGGTAGCTCTATTTTTAGTTCCTTGAGATATATTTATACTGTTTTTCATAGCAGTTGAATAAATCTACGTTCCCACTAGCAGTGTATAAGCATTCCCTTTTCTTTGAATATTCACCAACATCTGTTTTTTTTTTTTTTTTTTTGTCTTTTTTTTTTGTTTTTGAGATGGAGTCTTGCTCTGTTGCACAGGCTGGAGTGCAGTGGTGCTATCTCGGCTCACTGCAAGCTCCACCTCCTGGGTTCAAGTGATTCTCCTGCCTCAGCCTCCTGAGTAGCTGGGATTACAGGCACCCACCACCATACTGGGCTAATTTTTTACATTTTTAGTAGAGGCAGAGTTTCACCACTTTGGCCAGGCTGGTCTCAAACTCCTGACCTTAGGTGATCTTCCTGCCTCAGCCTCCCAAAGTGCTGGGATTAGAGACATGAGCCACCATGCCTGGCCTTTGTCTTTTTACTATAGCTATTCTGCCTGGTGTAAAATGGTATCTCAGTGTGGTTTTAATTTGCATTTCTCTGATGATTAGTGATGTTGAGCATTTTTTTCATGTTTTTTTGGACACTCATAGTTCCACTTTTGAGAAATATGTTTGTGTGAATTGTCCAGTTTTTATTGGGGTTCTTTGTTTCTTTGTTCTTCAGTTGTTTGAGTTTCTTATAGATTCTGGACATGTTTCCATTGTCAGAGGCCTAATTTGCAAATACTTTTTCCTATTTTGTAGGTTGTCTGTTTACTCTGTTTATTATTTTGTTGTGCAGAAGGTTTTTAGTTAAGTCCCAGTTGTTTATTTTTGATTTTATTACATTTACTTTTGGGGCCTTCATCATAAATTTTTTGCTTAGGCCAATGTCCCAAAGAGTTTTTCCTATGTTTTCTTCTAGAATTTTTGCAGTTTCAGGTCTTACATTTAGGTCTTTACTCCATTTTAAGTTAATTTTTGTATATGGTGATAGGTAGGAATCCACTTTTTCTGCATATGGCTAGCTAATTTCCCCAGCACTATTTATTGAATGGGGTGTTTATTTTTTGGGGATGGAGTCTTGCTCTGTTGCCCAGGCTGGAGTGCAGTGGTGCAATCTCCGCTCACTGCAAGCTCTGCCTCCCGGGTTCACGCCATTCTCCTGCCTCAGTCTTCAGAGTAGCTGGGACTACAGGCACCCACCACCACGCCTGGAGAATTTTTTGTATTTTTAGTGGAGACGGGGTTTCACTGTGTTAGCCAGGATGGTCTCGATCTCCTGACCTTGTGATCCACCTGCCTCGGCCTCCCAAAGTGCTGGGATTACAGGCGTGAGCCACCGCATCTGGCCTAAATGGGGTGTTATTTCCACATTGCTTATGTTTGACAGTTTTGTCAAATATTAGTTGGTTGAAGGTATGTGGCTTTATTTCCGTTTACTCTACTCTGTTCCTTTGATCAATGTATCTATTTTGGTACCATTACCATGCTGTTTTAGTTTCTGTAGTTTTGTAGTATAATTTGAAATCAGGCCATGTAATGCTTCTGGATTTGTTCATTTTGCTTATAACTGCTTTGGCTATTTGGCCTCTTTTTTGGTTCCATATGAACTTTAGGATTGTTTTTTATAATTCAGTGAAGAAAATGACATTAGTAATTTGATGGTGATAGCATTGAATCTGTAGATTGCTTTGGGAGATATGGTCATTTTAATCATATTAATTCTTCCAATACATGGAATATTTATCCATTTGTTTCTCATCTACAGTTTCCTTCTTTTTTTTTTTTTTTAAGACAGAGTCTCACTCTGTCGACCAGGCTGGAGTGCAGTGGCATGATCTTTGCTCACTGCAACCTCTGCCTCCTGGGTTCAAGCGATTCTCCTTCCTCAGCCTTTCGAGTAGCTGGGATTACAGGTGCCCACCACCATGCCTGGCTAATTTTTGTGTTTTTAGTAGAGACAGGGTTTCACCACATTGGCCAGGCTGGTCTCAAACTCCTGACCTCAGGTGATCCACCAGCTCAACCTCCCAAAGTGTTGAGATTACAGGCGTGAGCCACTGCACCCAGCCTACAATTTCTTTTCTTTTTTTTTTTTTTGAGATGGAGTCTCACACTGTTGCCCAGGCTGGCATGCGGTGGCTCGATCTCTGCTCACTGCAAGCTCTGCCTCCCAGGTTCACGCCATTCTCCTACCTCAGCCTCTGGAGTAGCTGGGACTACAGGCACCTGCCACCACAACTGGCTAATTTTTTTTTTTTTTTTGTATTTTTAGTAGAGATGGGGTTTCACCGTGTTAGGTGAAACCAGGTTGGTTTTGATCCCCTGACCTTGTGATCTGCCACCTCGGCCTCCCAAAGTGCTGGGATTACAGGTGTGAGCCACCGTGCCTGGCCTACAATTTCTTAATTAGGATTTTTTAGTTATCTTTTTAGAGAGCCTTCACCTTTTTAGTTAAATGTATTCCTCAGTATTTTATTTTTTGTGGCTATTTTAAATGGGATTGATTTCTTGATTTCATTCTTAGCTTGAAGATTATTGGTGTATAGAAATGCTACAAACTTTTGTACATAACTTTTTTTTTTTTTTTTTTTTTTTTTAGATGGAGTCCTGCTCTGTCACCCAGGCTGGAGTGCAGTGGTATGATCTCAGCTCACTACAACCTCCACCTTCAGGATTCAAGTGATTCTCCTGTCTCAGCTTCCCAAGTAGCTGGGACTACAGGTGTCTGCCACTACCCTCGGCTAATTTTTGTATTTTTAGTAGAGGCGGAGTTTCATCATGTTGGCCAGGCTGGTCTCGAACTCCTGACCTCAAGTGATCCACCCGTCTCGGCCTCTCGAAGTGCGGCGATTACAGGCATGAGCCACCACACCTGGCCTAAGGTGGTTTCTTTTTGTTATTTATTTATTTATTTATTTTCAGATGGAGTCTTGCTCTGTCACCAAGGCTGGAGTACAGTGGCCTGATCTCGGCTCACTGCAACCTCTGCCTCCCAGGTTCCATCAATTCTCCTGCTTCAGCCTCCTGAGTAGCTGGGATTACAGGCATGCTCCACCATGCCCAGTTACTTTTTGTCTTCTTAGCAGAGACGGGGTTTCACTATGTTGGTCTCGAACTCTTGACCTCATGATCTGCCTGCCTTGGCCTCCCAAGGTGTTGGGATTACAGGCGTGAGCCACTGCACCCGGCCCATTACTTTTGTATTCTGCAAATTTATTGAAGTAGTTCATCAAGTCTAGAAGTCTTTTAGAGGAGTCAATTTATAGGTATAAAATAATGTCATCAACAAAGAGATACTTTGACTTCCTCTTTTCCAATTTGAATGCCATTTATTTCTTCCTCTTTCCTGATTTCTCTGGCTAGGACCTACAGAACCATGTTGAAAAAGAGTGGTGATAGTGTAGATCTTCATCTTGTTTCAGATCTTGGGGGAATTGCTTTCAAATTTTCCCCATTGAACATAATATTGTCTGTGGGTTTATCATATACGGCTCTTATTATTTTGAAGTATGTTCCTTCAATGCTTAGTTTGTTGTGGACTTTTATCATGAAGGGATATTGAATCAAATCCTCTTTTACATCTATTGAGATGATCATATATGGTGTTTGTTCTCAGTTCTGATTATGTGGTGAATCATATTTAGTGATTTGCATATGTTGAACAGTGCTGGCATCCCTGAAACAAATCCACGGGATCATGATGAATTATCTTATTGATGTGCTGTTGGATTTGGTTTGCTTGAATTTTCTGAGGATTTTTGCATCTGTCTTTATCATGCGTATTGGCCTGTAGGTTTCTTTCTTTTTTTTTTTTTTGAAACGGAGTCTCGCTCTGTCGCCCAGGCTGGAGGGCAGTGGCGCGATCTCGGCTCACTGCAAGCTCCACCTCCCGGGTTCACGCCATTCTCCTGCCTCAGCCTCCCGAGTAGCTGTGACTACAGGCGCCTGCTACCGCGCCCGGCTAATTTTTTGTATTTTTGTTAGAGACGAGGTTTCACCGTGGTCTCGATCTCCTGACCTCGTGATCCGCCCGCCTCGGCCTCCCAAAGTGCTGGGATTACAGGCTTGAGCCACCGCGCCTGGCCTGTAGGTTTCTTTTTTTACTGTGGCCTTGCCTGGCTTTAGTGTCAGGGTGACCCTGGATTCATAGAATGAATTAGGAAGGAATCTCTTCTCAAGTTGTTGATATAATTTCATTAAGATTGGTACCAGGTGTTCTTTGTATGTCTGGTAAAATTCAGCTGTGAATCCATCTGGCCTTGGGCTTTTGATGTTGTTTTTGGAAGTTTTTTTTTAAATTACTGTTTCAATTTCATTACTTGTTATTGGTCTGTTCAGGATTTCTATTTCTTCCAGGTTCAATCTTGGGAGTCTGTATGTTTCCAGGAATTTATCCATTTCCTCTAGGTTATCTAGTTTGTATGCATAGGGGTGTTCATAGTAGTTTCTGATGATCTTTTGTATTTTTGTGCTACCAGTTATAATGTCACCTTTATCATTTCTAAATTTGCTAATTTGAATCTTCTCTCCTTTTTCCATGGTTAGCCTAGCTAATGGTCTCTCAATTTTTAAAATTCTTTCAAGGAATCAAACTTTCATTTCATTGATTCTGTGATTCATTCTTTTTTGGCTTCAATCTCGTTTAGTTTTGCTCTGATCTTTTTCATTTATTTTCTGCCAGCTTTGATTTTGATTGGTTCTTGTTTTTCTGGTTCCTTGAGGTGTAATATCACATTGTTAGTATAAGATCTTTCTAATTGTTTTATGTTTTTGTTTTTGTTTTACTTTTAAGTTCAGGGGTACATGTGCAGATTTGTTATATAGTTGAACTTGTGTTATGGGGGTTTGTTGTACAGATTATTTCATCACCCAGGTATTAAACTTAGTACCCATTAGTTATTTTTCCTGAACTTTTCCCTCCTCCCACCCTTCGCCCTCTGATAGGCCCCAGTGTGTGTTGCTCCCCTCTATGTGTTTATGTGTTCTGAACATTTAGCTCCCACTTATAAGTGAGAACATGCAGAATTTTGTTTTCTGTTCCTGTGTTAGTTTGCTAAGGATAATGGCCTCTAGCTCCATTCATCTCCCTGCAAAGAACATGAGATGTACGTGCTTAATACTATAAACTTTCCTCCTATTACTGCTTTTGCTACATTGCAGAGGTTTTGGTATGTTGTATCTCTATTTTTTCATTCATTTCAAAGAACTTCTTTTTATTTCTTGTTTGTTTTTATTGTTTATCCAGGAGTCACTCTAAAAAAAGTTGTTTAGTTTCCATGTACTTGCATAATTTTGAACATTCCTCTTGGTATTGGTTTTTAATTTTATTCCACTGTGGTCTGAGAAGATGCTTGATATAAATCTGATTTATTTGAATTTGTTGAGACTTGCTTTATAATGAGGCATGTGGTCAATCTTAGACAATGTTACATGCACAAATGAGAAGAATGTATATTCTGAAGTCATTGGCTGAAATGTTCTGTAAATGTCTATTAGGTCCATTTGGTCTATAGTTTATGTCCAGAGTGTCTTTGTTGATTTTCTTCTTTTTTTTTTTTTTTCTTATTTTTTGAGACAGAGTTTTGCTCTTGTTGCCCAGGCTGGAGTGCAATGGCACGATCTCGGCTCACTGCAACCTCTGCCTCCTGGGTTCAAGCGATTCTCCTGCCTCAGCTTCCCGTGTAGCTGGGATTACAGGCACATGCCACTATGCCCGGCTAATTTTTGTATTTTTAGTAGTGACGGGGTTTCATCATATTGGTCAGGCTGGTCTCGAACTCCGGACCTCAGGTGATGCACACACCTCGGCCTGCCAAAGTGCTGAAATTACAGGCATGAGCCACCACACCTGGCCTTCTTTGTTGATTTTCTACCTTGATGATTTGTGTAGTGATGTTAGTGAGGTGTTGATGTCCCCCACTATTATTTTATTCCTATAAATCTGTTTTCTTAGGACTATTAGTATTTGCTTTGGGAATCTGGGTGCTCCAGTATTGGATGAATATATATTTAAAATTGTCCAATCTCTTTGCCATGCTGAAACCTTTAGTATTACATAATGCCTCTCTTTGTCTTTTATTTTTTACTGTTCTTGTTTTAAAGTCTCTTTTACCTGGTATGAGAATGGTTTTTCCTGCTTTCTTTTTTTTTTCCATTTGTGTGATATCTTTTTCCATCTGTTTATTTGTTTTGTTTTGTTTTTTTGTTTCTTTATTTTAATTTTTTTTTTTTTTTTGAGACAGAGTCTTGCACTGTCGCCCAGACTGGAGTGCAGTGGCGCGATCTTGGCTCACTGCAACCTCCGCCTCCCAGGTTCAAGCAATTTCTCTTGCCTCAGCCTCCCAAGTAGCTAGGATTGCAGGCGTGTGCTACCACACCTGGCTAATTTTTGTATTTTTAGTAGAGACAGGGTTTCACCATGTTGACCAGGCTGGTCTTGAACTCCTGACCTCAGATGATCTGCCAGCCTCGGCCTCCCAAAGTGCTAGGATTACAGGGGTGAGCCACCACGCTCAGCCTAAATTTTTTTTTTATTATACTTTAAGTTCTGGGGTACATGGGCAGAATGTGCAGGTTTGTTACATAGGTATACACGTGCCATGGTGGTTTGGTGCACCCATCAACCCATCATCTACATTAGGTATTTCTCCTAATGCTAGCCCTCCCCTAGCCCCTCACCCCACAACAGGCCCTGGTGTGTGATGTTCCCCTCCCTGTGTCCATGTGTTCTCATTGTTCAACTCCCACTTATGAGTGAGAACATGCGGTGTTTGGTTTTCTGTTCTTGTGATAGTTTGCTGAAAATGATGGTTTCCAGCTTCATCCATGTCCCTGCAAAGGACATGAACTCATCCTTTTTTATGGTTGCATAATATTCCATGGTGTATATGTGCCACATTTTCTTTATCCAGTTTATCATTGATGAGCATTTGGGTTGGTTCCAAATCTTTGCTATTGTGAACAGTGCTGCAATAAACATATGTGTGCATACTATCATCTGAGTGAACAGGCAACCTACAGAATGGGAGAAAATTTTTGCAATCTATCCATCTGACAAAGGGCTAATATCCAGAATCTACAAAGAACTTAAACAAATTTACAAGAAAAAAACAATCCCATAAAAAAGTGGGCGAAGGAAATGAACAGACACTTCTCAAAAGAAGACATTATGCAGCCAACAAACATATGAAAAAAAGCTCATCATCACTGTTTATTAGAGAAATGCAAATCAAACACAATGAGATACCATCTCACACCAGTTAGAATGGCGCTCATTAAAAAGTCAGGAAACAACAGATTCTGGAGAGGATGTGGAGAAATAGGAATGTTTTTACACTGCTGGTGGGACTGTAAATTAGTTCAACCATTGTGGAAGACAGCGTGGCGATTCCTCAAGGATCCAGAACTAGAAATACCATTTCACCCAGCAATCCCATTACTGGGTATATACCCAAAGGATTATAAATCATTCTACTTTTTCCATCTTTTTACTTAGAGACTGAAGGTATCTTTGGCCAGTAAGTGGGTCTCTTGTAGGCAGAAGATAGTTAGGTCTTGTTTTATTATCCAATTTGCCACTTTGTATATATATATGCCACTGTGCCTGGCCCACTCTGTGTATTTTAAGTGGAGCATTCAACCCTTTAAGGTTGAATTTACATTTAAGGTTAGTATCGATATGTGACATTTTGTTTTTGTCATAGTGTTGTTAGCTAGTTGTTTTGGAGTTTTAATTTTTCAATTGTTTTATGAGATCTGTGAGCTTTGTGGTTATGTGTCCTTTTATGATGGTATCATCCTTTCATTTCCATGTTTAGAACTCCTTTGAATACTTCTTGTAGGACCAATCTAGAGGTGACAAATTCCTTCAGTGTTTGCTTTTCTGGGAAAGACTTGATTTCTCCTTCATTTGTGATGTTTAGTTTGGAAGGATATAAAATTCTTGGTTGTTTCTTATTCCTTAAGGAGGGTAAAAATAGGCCCACAGTGTTTTCTGGCTTGTAGGAGTTCAACTGAAAAGTTGGCTGTTGGTATGATGGGTTTTCCTTTAAGGTGATTTGACTCTTCTCTAGCTGCCTTTAAGATTTTTTCTTGGGCTGGGCATGGTGGCTCATGCCTGTAATCCCAGAAATTTAGGAGGCTGAGATGGGCAGATCACGAGGTCAAGAGATCGAGACCAGCCTGGCCAACATGGCAAAACCCCATCTCTACTAAAAATACAAAAATTAACTGGGCATGGTGGTGCGCACCTGTAATCCCAGCTACTCAGGAGGCTGAGGCAGGAGAATTGCTTGAACCCAGGAAGGAGAGGTTGCAATGAGCCAAGATTGTGCCACTGCACTCTAGCCTGGGTGACAAAGCAAGACTCTGTCTCAAAAAACAAAAACAAAACAAAACAAAAAAGATTTTTTTCTTTAGTGTTGGCCTTGGATAGTCAGATAACTATATGCCTTGCCAATGTTTCCCCTTGTATAGTATTTCATAGGTGTCCTCTGAATTTCCTGTATCTGGCTATCTACCTCCATAGAAAGGTGAAGGAAGTTTTCTTGAATTATACATAATTCCATATTTCTCAAAGGCTTTGTTTGTTTTATAAAATTACTTTTTCTTTATTTTTCTCTGACTGGGTTAATTTGAAAGACCTATCTTTGGCAGGTGAGGTGGATCATGCCTGTACTGCCACCACTTTGGGAGGCTGAGGCAGGAGGATCTCTTGGGTCCAGGAGTTTATGCCTAGCCTGGGCAACATTGTGAAATCCCATCCCTATAAAATTAAAAAAAAAAAAAAAAAAAGACCTATCTTCATCTTCTGCTTGGTCTAGTCTATTGTTAAAGTTTTCAATTGCATTTTGAAATTCCTTAAATGAATTTTTCATTTTTAGAAGTTCTGTTTTTTTTAAAGATATTAATATCCTCCTTCATTTTCTGGATTGCTTTCATGATTTCTTTGTGTTGATTTCCAACCTTCTCTTGGATCTCATTGAACTTCCTTGCAAAACCATGCTTTGATCTCTTTATCTGTCATTTTTGAGTTTCCACTTTCCTTAGTGACTGTTTCTAGAGAGCTAGTGTGATCCTTTGGTGACATTACAACATTCAGATTTTCCATGGTGACAGAATTCTTATGCTGGTTCCTTCTCATCTAGAGAGGCTGCCACTTCTTTTTGAATTTATTTTCATTCAGGTGGGATTTTTTTTCATATATATATGTGTATACACATATATATCTATACACATCTATATGTGTATACACATATATATCTATACACATCTATATGTGTATACACATATATATCTATACACATCTATATGTGTATACACATATATATCTATACACATCTATATGTGTATACACATATATATCTATACACATCTATATGTGTATACACATATATATCTATACACATCTATATGTGTATACACATATATATCTATACACATCTATATGTGTATACACATATATATCTATACACATCTATATGTGTATACACATATATATCTATACACATCTATATGTGTATACACATATATCTATACACATCTATATGTGTATACACACATATATCTATACACATCTATATGTGTATACACATATATCTATACACATCTATATGTGTATACACACATATATCTATACACATCTGTATGTGTATACACACATATATCTATACACATCTGTATGTGTATACACACATATATCTATACACATCTGTATGTGTATACACACATATATCTATACACATCTGTATGTGTATACACACATATATCTATACACATCTGTATGTGTATACACACATATATCTATACACATCTGTATGTGTATACACATATATATCTATACACATCTGTATGTGTATACACATATATATCTATACACATCTGTATGTGTATACACATATATATCTATACACATCTGTATGTGTATACACATATATATCTATACACATCTGTATGTGTATACACATATATATCTATACACATCTATATGTGTATACACATATATATATCTATACACATCTGTATGTGTATACACAGCTGACAGTCTTTACTGCCTCAGAAGAGGGGGCCTGCCCTCCCCAGTGAAAGTCTGACAGCACAGCCACCCTGCTCTTGCCAGACCATTTCAACTGCAGCCCAGCCCCCATAAGCCTGTCGTCTCCCTGCCCCTGCCTGAGAGTTCTGCCAGTGACCCAGGGACCAGACTACCATTCTCTATCACATCAAGCACCTGAAATGTGGGCTGACTGACACAGTCCTGTATGTGTATACACATACAGATGTGTATACACATCTACATATCTATACACATACAGATGTGTATACACATCTACATATCTATACACATACAGATGTGTATACACATCTACATATCTATACACATACAGATGTGTATACACATCTACATATCTATACACATACAGATGTGTATACACATCTATATATCTATACACATACAGATGTGTATACACATCTATATATCTATACACACATATATCTATACACATATAGATGTGTATACACACACATATATCTATACACATATAGATGTGTATACACACATATATATCTATACACATATAGATGTGTATACACACATATATATCTATACACATATAGATGTGTATACATGTATAAATATATCTATACACATCTATATGTGTATACACGTATATATATATCTATACACATATAGATGTGTATACATGTATATATATATCTATACACATGTAGATGTGTATACACATATATATCTATACACATGTAGATGTGTATACACATATATATCTATACACATGTAGATGTGTATACACATATATATCTATACACATGTAGATGTGTATACACATATATATCTATACACGTAGATGTGTATACACATATATATCTATACACGTAGATGTGTATACACATATATATCTATACACGTAGATGTGTATACACATATATATCTATACACATGTAGATGTGTATACACATATATATCTATACACATGTAGATGTGTATACACATATATATCTATACACATGTAGATGTGTATACACATATATATCTATACACATGTAGATGTGTATACACATATATATCTATACACATGTAGATGTGTATACACATATATATCTATACACATGTAGATGTGTATACACATATATATCTATACACATGTAGATGTGTATACACATATATATCTATACACATGTAGATGTGTATACACATATATATCTATACACATGTAGATGTGTATACACATATATATCTATACACATGTAGATGTGTATACACATATATATCTATACACATGTAGATGTGTATACACATATATATCTATACACATGTAGATGTGTATACACATATATATCTATACACATGTAGATGTGTATACACATATATATCTATACACATGTAGATGTGTATACACTTATAAATATATCTATACACATCTATATGTGTATACATGTATATATATATCTATACACATATAGATGTGTATGCATTTATATATATATCTATACACATCTATATGTGTATACGCATATATATATCTATACACATATACACACATATGTGTATACACATATATGTGAGTATATATATACACACATATGTGTATACACATATATGTGAGTATATATATATACACACACATATATATATATATTTCCTCTAGAGAGTGTAACTGTAGTGTATGTTGGGTAAATTCTTTGCCTTTGGTTGTGCACTTTTGTTATTAGGTTTTACATTGGGCTGTGTAGTCAGACCTGCAGGCCAGTAAGTGGCACTAACAAAGACCCAGCTGGGGCACACAAGCTGCTGTGTATGTAATCACTCTTGGCTTGCCCATAAATACCCCAATGACAAGCAAAGGCACCAGCCCTGTCTTGCCCATAAATATCCCAATGACCAGTGAAGGCATCAGCCCTGACTGGGGTGGCTGGGGGAGCTCCTAGTGAGATGCACGCAGATCTCTGCAGGGGGTAAGGGAGCTGCACTGACTTCACACCCTAGATATGCAGGAATGTGATCTGTTTCTCCTTTACACCCCTGTCCTGGTGCTAATGACTCTCCTTTCAGATGCACTGTTTTCTATCTCCAGGCCACAGTGTAGCTGAGAGCTATGGAAATTACCTGATTCACAGTTCTCCACTGGAGTGGTTTGGGGATGGAACCTCTTCACTCAGCTCAATACAGACAGGTTTATGGCTTGCCTGTTCTCTGATGGAGCAACCCTGCTGCTTCATGTAGAAAGGAGTAGGGGCTCTGCCATTTGGCCTGTGTATATGGGTGTCAGTTGTGGTGATGTTGGCTGGTTGGGCTGGTCCAACCTCCGACCCTGGGGGTGGGGGTGGTCAGGTGCCAGCAGTGGTGGACTAGACTAGATGACTCCTCTATTCTCAGGTCCCTACATGGCCCATTGAATGGCATGTATGAGTCTGAAAGGGGCTGGACCAGGACTGTGTCAGTCAGCCCACATTTCAGGTGCTTGATGTGATAGAGAATGGTAGTCTGGTCCCTGGGTCACTGGCAGAACTCTCAGGCAGGGGCAGGGAGACGACAGGCTTATGGGGGCTGGGCTGCAGTTGAAATGGTCTGGCAAGAGCAGGGTGGCTGTGCTGTCAGACGTTCACTGGGGAGGGCAGGCCCCCTCTTCTGAGGCAGTAAAGACTGGCAGCTGTGGAGCATGTGGCCTGCTTGCACTTTCCTCTACAGAAGCAGTTCTGGATTTCACTGTTGGGGCCTATGAAGGTGCCTGCTGCCCTGGTCTGTGGGCAGCAGGGGCAGAAGCAGCAGTGGCAGAGGGTGTGGAGGGCCTATCGGCAGCCTCTGGGAGTTGGCAGCCTCTGGGAGTTCACCCAAAGCCACAGCATTCAGGCAAGGGTGGGGCAGGTGCATGTGGGGCCTGTTACTGAAACGGGCAAGCCTTACCTTGCGTGGAGCCATGGAAGCATGGGTTCACCTGTGTGTATTCTGCCTGCTCCTTTGCATTGTGGCTGCAGGTTGTGTCGTTCTTTTGGAAGCAATATTTTATGTCTTTTTTCTGTTGAGAGGATAGATCACAATAGAGAGAACAGCAGTATGGTCATAGCAGAAGTTTGTTTGGTTTCCACAGGAACATGGAGGACAGTAGGGGCAGAAACTGGTTTGAGTTACTGTTCTTATTGTAACCTCTGACCTCTTGCTGTTCCCTCTGCAGTGGGGCTATACAGAGTCTTCCAGATCTCTAACCTTCCTCACTCATAACTCTGAATACTGACAGGCAGAGCAAAGGATGCAGGATTTGTCTTTGTTGTCTGACCAAGGGAACATGGGCAGAGAATCAAAGGACCCCTACTCTCACTCTGCCCATCCCAGTGTGTTGGCCCCAACAGAATGGGGGTCCCTCAGCCATCACCTGCCAGATACCCAACTTTAGGGATAGGAGTCTGCATCCTGATGAGCTGGCTTGTAGATTGAAATCTCAGAAGCAGGGAAGGTTGAAGAGTGGTACAGTCCCAGAGCACATGGGGTTATTGCTGAGAAGATACGCAAGGGGCACATTCCCCAGGGATAGAGTAGAAGCCCTTAGCCTAAAATCACTGGGAACTCTGCAGAAGGGCAGGGTTGATGCGGACTTCTCAGTGGAAGCCTCCTGGAAAAAAAATGATCATGAAAGGGAGTAGCTTGCCTGAAGGCAATGGCTGGGCTCACCAGCTCCTTGCTTTGAATCTCCAATTATTAATACTAAGAGACCTTCAGGATAGACTCATGTGAGGGTGAAATAAGGAAGCGAGTTTCTTGTAGAGAGTGAACAGGGTCCATGAGGAATTATAATGATGGTGATGCAAACCTCCCCAGGTCCTAGGATAATTGGAGATTCCTGCCCATGCTCCTACCCAAACCCATCCCTAAATCAACAAAAGGGGTTGGTCTCTCAGGGAGTAAGTGGACTCCTAGAAGCAGGAGATGATGGAGGCTCATGGTGGCAGAGAGGGATCAATGCTGACATGGCTCCGCTCCTGCCTGGAAAAGTGAGTCTCCACAGTTCACTAACACAATATCATCCATGAACAAGTAGCCACGAAGACCACAGTCGACAAACACGCACATACACAGACACGTAACAGGAGTTGGGCAAGACCACAGGCTGCATGAGGGAGGCAACTGTTAGTTGCATCATTAGGTTGAAGAATGTTGTTAGAAGGGATAGGGATGGGCACAAGGAGATGCACAAGTTCTTGCCTTCTCCTGGGAAAATATCTGTTGCTAAAGTGGCCAGTTTTCTTAAGCATCAACATTTGCATATAAACGTTCAAGCAGCTACCTTCCAGTTCCAGAGGCTGCCTACCTGTGGGCTGCACTTCAGTTTTTTGTTTTCTGGGGCTCTTTTGCATTTGCAATGATGAAGTTTTCCACCTGAGCTTCCTCATCTCCTGGATCCTGGGGCTTCTGATTGAAACTGCACTTGCACCTGTGACTTAGAAGATGGCGGCTCAGCTGGGCACGATGGCTCACACCTGTAATCCCAGCACTTTGGGAGGCCGAGGCGGGCAGATCACTTGAGGTCAGGAGTTCAAGACCAGCCTGGCCAACATGGTGAAACCCTGTCTTTTCTAAAAATACAAAAATTAGCGGGGCATGGTGGTGCATACCTGTAATCCCAGCTACTCGGGAGGCTGAGGCACGAGAATCACTTGAACCCAGAAGGCAGTGGTTGCAGTGTGAGATCCTGCCACTGCACTCCAGCCTGGGCAACAGAACAAGACTCTATAGAGGCTCACAACCAGGAAGAGGACCACATCAAACACCAATCCTCCAATCCTCAGGGTCTGGTAGTTATAATGAAAAGGATCTATTTCCTTCTCCTTCTTAGCTGCACTGGCCAGGACCACAGGGACGAGCAGGCTGCATACAAAGATCAGTACCACCTCCATGGTATCTGCACAGCTGGTCCCCTCCAAGACAATCCTAGGAGGACATGCTGTCCTGAGGAGCCTTGGTTCTGTCTTAGGGGTGTTCAATATTGTCCCACCTCCCCATTCCCTCCCTGGCCTGCAGGCAGCAGGAGCAGAGGCAGCAGTGGCAGCAACTTGGAAGGGCCTAACAGTGACCTCTGGGATTTGGGCCCTCAGAGGAATGCCAAGATATAGCCACAGTGTTCAGGCAAGAGCAGGGCAGTTGTGCTGTGCTGGGGGACTTTCACTGAAGCAGGCATGTCATGTCTGGTGGGGAGCCATGGAGGTGAGGGATCATGCAATGTGCAGCCTGACCACTCCTCTGCATCATGACTGGGGTGCACAAAGTTTCCTCCCTCCTCATTTCTTCCCTGGCCTGTGGGTGGCAGGGGTTAAGGAAGCAGTAGCAGAGGCTACAGAGGGCCTTTCGATGGCTTCTGGGAGCTGGGGGCCTTTGGGAGTTGAACTGTGCCTGCAAGGTTAAGGTGGGGGCAGGGTTGGTTTGTTGGTGTTCTGCCCCAAAAGCAGGCAAGCCCTGTTTGGCAGGGCGCAGCAGAGGTGGGAGCCATATGGTTTGTCATGTACCCATTCCTTCTTACCATGGCCATGGTATCTGTCCTAGGAGCATGTGAAAATGCCTGACCTCCCTCCTTGGCAGGGCAGCAGCACCTGGCTCAAGGCTGCCTGGGGATCAAAAGTCTATTGAGTTCCACATGGGCTTGAGTGGTACCTCTGCTCAGTCTCCAGGTGGCTCCCTGTGTTAGTCTGGAGACCTGAGGGGAGTCAAGGGGGCTCTTCCATGACTTGGATTGTAATGGTCCATGTTGGAGATGTGGAACCCCTTGAATCTCCCACTCACTCACCTGTCTCCCATGTTAGGAAGCCTCTCCTGGTTCCACACCCATCCTGGCTAAGCACAGTGCGTAGCTTCATTCTCCTGTGTTCTCCATGGTTCCTATTGTTTCTCTGGTGAATTTCAGCATGCTCTCTTACATGATCCACTTGTAAGAGAGATCCACTTGTAAGAGAGATCTTACAAGATCCACTTGTAAGAGAGAGGTGCCCACTAGCTGCTTCTAGTCAGCCATCTTGAACCAGAACCTGATTTTCATCTTAATTTCTTTGTTGATGCAATGGTTATTCAGGAGCATTTTGTTTGATTTACATGTATTTGTATAGTTTCCAAAGTTCCTCCTGGTATTGATTTCTAGTTTTATTCCATTGTGGTCTAAGAAGATACCCAATATGATTTTGATTTTTAAAAAATTTGTTGAGTCTTGCTTTGTGGCCTACCATATGGTCTGTCCTAGAGGATGTTTTATGTGCTGATGAAAATAATATATATTCTGCAGTTGCTAGATAGAATGTTTTGTAAACATCTGTTAGGTCAATTTGGTATAGAGTGCAGTTGAAATCCAATGCTTCTTTGTTGATATTCTGTTTAGATAATCTGTCTAATGTTGAGAATGGATTGTTTAATTTCCCCACTATTATTGTATTACAGTCTCTTTATATCTAGTAATATTTTATTTATTTATTTATTTTGAGACGGAGTTTCACTCTTGTCACCCAGGCTGGAGTGCAGTGGCGCGATCTCAGCTCACCACAACCTCTGCCTTCCAGGTTCAAGCGATTCTCCTGCCTCAGCCTCCCGAGTAGCTGGGATTACAGGCATGCGTCACCACCCTGGCTAATTTTGTATTTTTTAGTAGAGACGGGGTTTCTCCATGTCAGGCTGGTCGTGAACTCCCGACCTCAGGTGATCCACCCACCTCGGCCTCCCAAAGTGCTGGGATTACAGGCGTGAGCCACCATGCCCAGCCAATATTTGATTTATGAATCTTGGTGCTCTAGTGTTAGGTGCATATATATTTAGAATTATTATATCCTCTTGCTGGATGGATCCCTTTGTTATTATATAATAACAATAAGACAGGGTGCCCAGGCTGGAATGCAGTGATGTGATCATGGCTCACTGCAGCTTTGAACTGGGCATAAATGATCAGTACCTTAGCCTCCTGAGTAGCACATGCCACCACATCTGGCTAATTTTTTAATATTTATTTTGTCGACACAAGGTCTCACTATTTTGCTCAGGTTTGTCTCAAACTCCTGGCCTCAAGTGATCCTCCCACCTTTGGCCTCCCAAACTGCTGCGATTACATGTATGAGCCTCTATGCCTGGCCTGTTCTTGACTTAAAGTCTGTCTTATCTGATATAAATATAGCTACTTCTGCTTGCTTTGGGTTTCAATATGTGTGAAATATTTTTTTCCATCTCTTTTAGTCCATATGTATCTTTACTGGTCAAGTAGAGAATTTAATCCGTTTACATTCAAGGTTATTTATTTATTTATTTTTTTGAGACGGAGTTTTGCTCTTGTTGCCCAGGCTGGAGTGCAATGGCGTGATCTTGGCTCACCGCAACCTCTGCCTACCAGATTCAAGCAATTCTCCTGCCTCAGCCTCCTGAGTAGCTGGGATTACAGGCATGTGCCACCATGCCTGGCTAATTTTTTGTATTTTTAGTAGAGATGGGGTTTCTCCATGTTGGTCAGGCTAGTCTTGAACTCCCGACTTCAGGTGATCTGCCCACCTCAGCCTCCTAAAGTGCTGGCACTACAGGCGTGAGCCACTGCACCCAGCCTCAAGGTTATTTTTGATGCTTGAGGTTTTGTTCCTGTCATACAGTCAATTGTTTTCTGGTTGTTTATATATTCTTTGTTCCTTAGGTTTTCTCCTATTGCTTATTGTTGGGTTTTGGTGGATTTCTGCAATGGTAAAATTTGAGGCTTTCTTCTTCCTTCTTTGTGTGATGATTGCTTTACCAGTGAGTTTTATCCTTTCATGTTTTTATGATGGCAAATGTCTTTTTTTTTTCTTCTAGGTTTAGAACTTCCCGACAATTACTTTTAAGGTTGATCTAGTGGTTAACAAGTTTCCTCAGAGATTGCTTATTTGGGACAGGCTTTGCAGATAACATTTTGATGACATCTACCTTTCTCCAGGAACACAGGTATGCCATTACAGTAATAACATCCTTTTTCAAGGAGATTCATCTGACACACTCAATAAGTTCATATAAGTCCAATGTCTTTTTTTACTTATAAATTAAAATTAACCATCACTCCTGTTAGTGCTTTCAAAAAACTTGTTCACAGCAACCTTTTTCATGCCTCCTGGAGTCTCTGAACCACTCATGATAGTTACTTCAGGGCTTCCAATGCAAGAAATTCTCATGCTATGCACCATTAAAATAACACATGGCTGGCTAACTGGGATGTCCTAGAAATAAAGGCTTTCACTGGGTGCGGTGGCTCATGCCTGTAATTCCAGCACTTTGGGAGGCTGAAGCAGGCAGATTACTTGAGGTCAGGAGTTCGAGACCACCCTGGCCATCATGGTGAAACCCCATCTCTACTAAAAATACAAAAATCAGCCGGGCATGGAGGTGCACGCCTGTAGTCCCAGCAACTTGGGTGGCTGAGGAACAAGAATCACTTGAACCCAGGAGGCAGAGGTTGCAATGAGCCAAGATTGAGCCACCGAACTCCAGCCTGGGTGGCAGAGCAAGAGTGTCTCAAAAAAATAAAATAAATAATAGCTGGGCACAGTGGCTCACGCCTGTAATCCCAGCACTTTGGGAGGCTGAGGCGGGCAGATCACATGAGGTCGGGAGTTTGAGACCAGCCTGACCAACATGAAGAAACCCCGTCTCTTCTAAAAGAATACAGAATTAGCTGGATGTGGTGGCGCATGCCTGTAATCCCAGCTACTCGGGAGGCTGAGGCAGGAGAATCGCTTGAACCCAGGAGGCGGAGGTTGTGGTGAGCTGAGATCATGCCATTGCACTCCAGCCTGGGCAACAAGAGTGAAACTCAGTATCAAATAAATAAATAAATAAAATAAAATAAAAAATAAATAAAACAAATAGAGGCTGTCATAGACCCTGAGCCTGTGACCCTGTGATCTTCCATACCCAGCTGTCCATTATCCTTTGGGTCACGGAGTGAGCACCTCACAAGTTCCGCCTGGCTACTGAGGCCTCCTTGAGACAGAATTGAGCCAAACCTGGGCCTTCTGGTATATTCCACCTGCAGAAAGTGGTGGCTTCTCCTGTCCTTTGTCCCTTGACAAATTCCAGGGTGCTAAAGGACGTTATTCCTCTCCCAGACTTCTGGAGTACCTAGGAACTCAGGATAAACTGAGTGAACAGCAATGGGAGTTCAGACACTGCAAACGGCACTTCTAACTATCATACATGACACAGCTTAATGGAATGTTATTTTTTCTATCCCTTAGCCTGGATGTCCCTAATGAAGGACCAGGCCTAAGGGACAACACACTTAGCCAAACTTCAAGCAGTCATCTTAGCACTAGATGCCCTAATCAACAAATGATCTCATCTTCATATTTATTATGAATTATTAGGCCATTACCTAATAATTGTTCCCTTCAAGGTTCAACTCTGGAAACCTCTTGCTGCACAAACACTCAAAATACAAATCAAAATCACCTATCTCCACCTATACTAAGGCCACAATGCAAGACCTTGCCAGGACACTCCTTATTCCCTTCAGAGTTACAGACGTTACTAATATTAACCAAAACACAAATGTTACTCATTATACTATACCATGCTGGGCTCTTGGAAAAGGCATTAAACACTCAATAAAACTTTTATGCCCCTGATAGATTCCAAATAACTGATTTAATTGGGAGACACAATGATGTCCTCAAACAATTTCTTTTTTCTTCTTCTTCTTTTTTTTTTTTTGAGACAGAGTTTCATTCTTGTTACCCAGGCTGGAGTGCAATGGCATGATCTTGGCTCACTGCAACCTCCGCCTCCTGGGTTCAAGTGATTTTCCTGCCTCAGCCTCCTGAGTAGCTGGGATTACAGGCACCCACCAGCATGCCTGGCTAATTTTTTATATTTTTAGTAGAGGCAGACTTTCACCAAGTTGGCCAGGCTGGTCTCGAACTCCTGACCTTAGGTGATCCACCCGCCTCAGCCTCCCAAAGTGCTGGGATTACAGACGTGAGCCACCGCACCTGGCAACAATTTCTTTTCAAATTCCAGTCCAACAAATACACTCCTAAAGCTCTCTAATTTGCCCCAGGCCTTAATCTATTTTTTGAAATAATTTTTTGATCTTACTCCCATCCCATAAAGGCTGGAGACCAGATCAAAGACACTTACTCTCCTCAGACTCATTAACCATAGCTTTTCCCATAGACCAGACAGCTTCTCATATGATAAGGTACCATTTGAACCTAAATTTCCACCTAAAACAAAACTCTATCAGGTGCAACTGCACTCTATTCTGTTGATTGTTGGTCTTCTTACCAGTGGTTTGGGTACTTTAATTGGTTTAGAACCAGAGGCCCAAACCCTCCAGTAGATGATTGTTTCAAGTAAACATGAAAAATGCTGAGGCCCACATCTACTTGAGTGGGTACCCACTTGTAAACGATACCCAGTCCCATATCCTAGATGATATTGTCTTGGCCCAAAATCTCGCCTATGGAGATGACATAGCTTCAGAGGATATTGCCCCAACTCAAAACTTTACTGCTGGGTATGACATTGCCTCAGACAATATCGCCCAACCCAAGACCTTGGTGTTGGGAATGACTCTGCCTCTGTGCTGCAGAGGACATCCCCACTTGTACTAAACCTGCACTCTAGTGATGTCCATGGACTGCTTCTCCTAAGACACAAACGGACACAGGACTTTTTTTGCTTAGCCCATGATTCTGGTATGTTTCTTGCTCTCTGTTACCCTCACACTCCCATACCTAAAAGGGACTGTGATACATGTTACTAAAATTAATGGAGATTAGTACTTTCCCCAGGAAACACCAGCCCTCATATTCATCAACCCCTTGACACCCTAGGGGAGGATTACCCACTCCTTGATGTCTTTTTCTACTACCACCCCCAGCTTTCCACCACAGTTTCTCACCTTGCGAATATAACCACCACAACCTCTCTTTCTCTTTAAAGTTAATATATCCTCACCATTCAACTACAGTTGCTTTAGACTTAAAATATAATGCTGAGGCACCAATGGGTGGATTGCAGAAAATTCTTAAAATTTTATGTTGCCTCAATATCCATTTTGAATACAATTTTATTTTAATATTATTATTATTTTTTGAGACGGAGTCTCACTCTGTCATCCAGTCTGGACTGCAGTGGTGCAATCTCAGCTCACTGCAGCTTCTGCCTCCTGGGTTCAAGCAATTCTCCTGCCTCAGCCTCTTGATTAGCTGGGACTACAGGCGTGCGCCACCACACCTGACTAATTTTTGTATTTTTAGTAGAGATGGGGTTTCACCATGTTGACCAGGCTGGTCTTGAAATACTGACCTCAGGTGATCCGCCTGTCTCGGTCTTCCAAAGTGCTGGGATTACAGGTGTGAGCCACCATGCCTGGCCACCTGATCAGAATCTAAGTAAAAATCTTTAAATTTGTTTCCTATTGTGGTAAATATTGATTTTTTACCTTCCACCTGAAGAACTCGGGGCTGCTCCAGGCTGAGTTTTGCCCAGGATGCTGGTGAGAAAATCATGTCTGGCTCCCAGTGGCAGAGTGATGGCAAGCATGGCATAAATTGGACACAAGTCAGACAAAAGTCACAGTGATCTGGTCTCTGCCAGTATAAACAAGTTTCCTGTGTGAGGGCACTCTCCTGGTTACAGGTCAGACAGCTAGGCATTAGGCTGTCAACCAGGTAAAAGAGGTATCCCATGAAAGGCACACTGTAAACATCCATGTCTAACTCCCTTTCATGTTCCCCTAGGTCAAGGTTGCTAGCCACTCTAGTACTGGAACCTTAATTTAACTGGGGGGGGTCTCAAAACAATGTCCTGTTTCCTTATTGATTTACTTTCTGTAGAATGTGTTCATTGTTGAAAGTGAGTTATTGAAGTTCCCTAGTTTTATTATATTATAGTTTGTCTCTCTCTTCAGATCTATTAACATTTGCTTTATATATTTAAGTGCTCCAATGTTAGGTGCATGTGTGTGTGTGTGTGTGTATATACATATATACATATATACATATACACATATACATATATACATATACACATATATACATATACACATATATACATATACACACACATATATACACACATATACACACACATATATACACACACATACACACACATATATACACACACATATATACACACACACATACACACACATATATACACACATATATACACATATATGTACACACACACACATATATATATACTTTTTATTTTTTGAGACTGAGTCTTGCTCTGTCACCCAGGCTGGAGTGCGGTGGTGAGATCTCGCCTCACTGCAAATTTTTTCTCCCAGGTTCAAGCAATTCTCCTGTCTTACCCTCCCAAGTAGCTCAGATTACAGGCGTGAACCACCACACCTGGCTAATTTTTGTATTTTTGGTAGATATGGGGTTTCACCATGTTGGCCAGGCTAGTCTCAAACTCTTGACCTCAAGTGATCTGCCTGCCCTGGCCTCCCAAAGTGCTGGGATTAGAGGCATGAGCCACCATGCCCGACTGGTACATGTACATTTATATTTGTTATATCTTTTTAATGAACTGACCCCTTTATCATTATAGTGTGATCTCCCTTGTCTCTTTTTATGGTTTTTGACTTAAAGTCTATTTTGCCTAATATAAATACGATGTGCTCTGCTCTGTTTCGATTCCATCTGCATAGAATATCTTTTTCCATCCCTTTACTTTGTGTGTTTTCCTACAGGTGAAGTGCATTTGTTGTAGGTAGCTTATAGCTGAGGCTTTTTTTTTTTTTTTTTTTTGGCTATAAAAAAACTCGTTCAGCCACTCTTTCTTTTGACTGGAGAATTTAATCCAATTACACTAAGGTAATTATTCATAGGTAAGGACTTACTACTACCATTTTGTTAGTTATTTTCTGGTTATTTTGTAGATCTTTTGTTTCTTTCTTCCTGTCTTTTCTTCCTTTGCAATTATATGATTTTATCTATTAGCATGCTTTCATTCCTATTTATTTTTTGAGACAGGGTCTTACTCTGTTTTCCAGGCTGGAGTGCAGTGGCATGCTCATGCCACACTGCAGCCTCCACCTCTTGGGCTCAAGTGATCCTCCCGCCTCAGCCTCCTGAGTAGCCAGGACTACAGGAATGCACTACCAAACCTGGCTAATTTTTAAAAAAATTTCTGTAGAGATGGGGTCTTACTGTGTTGCCCAGGCTGGTTTCAAACTCCTGGCATCAAGGAATACTCCCAAAGTGCTAGGATTAGAGATGTGAGCCACCATGTCTGACTCATTTCTTACTTTTTATATTTTGTGTATCTACTATAGGTTTTTGCTTTGTCGTTACCATGAGGCTTACATAAGGCTTCTTATAGTTATAACAGTCTATTTTATGCTGATAACAAATACGCTACATTTGCTGGGTGCGGTGACTCACATCTGTAATCCTAGCACTTTGGGAAGCCGAGACAGGCGGATCACTTGAGGTCAGGTTCAAGAACAGCCTGGCCAACACTGTGAAACTCCATCTCTACCAAAAAATACAAAAACAATTAGCTGGTCGTGGTGGCATATGCCTGTAATCCTAGCTACTCGGGAGGCTGAGGCATGACAGTCGCTTGAAACCAGGAGGTGGAGGTTGCAGTGAGCTGAGATTTTACCACTGCACTCCAGCCTGGGTGACAGAGTGAGACCTTGTCTCAAAAAAAACCAAAAAAACAAAAAAACAAAACCTCTACGCTTTATTCTGTTCCCTCCCTCATTAAAAATTTTTGATGTCACAATTTACATATATTTATATTGCGTATCCCTTAACAAATTATTGTAGCTATTATTATTTTTATTATTTTTCAGAAAGGGTCTCACTGTCACCCAGGCTGCAGTGCAGTGGTGCCATCATGTCTCACTGCAGCCTCTACCTGTTGAATTCAAGCAATCCTCCCACCTCAGCCTCCCAAGTAGGTAGGACCACAGGCATGTGCCACCATTCCACCTAATTTTTAAAACATTTTCTTGTAGAGACAAGGTCTCTTTATGTTGCCCAGGCTGGTCTTGAACTCCTGAGCTCAAGCAAGCCTCCCACCTCAGCCTCCCAAGGTGCTACTATTATTTTAATAGCTTTGTCTTATAACCTTCATACTAAAAATAAAAATGATTTACAAACCACCACCATTACACTATTAGAGCATTTGACCTTTCACTTACTTTTGTTTTGTTTTGTTTTTGAGATGAAGTCTCACTCTGTTGCCCAGGCTGGAGTGCAGCAGCACAATCTTGCCTCACTGCAGCCTCCGCCTCCCGGGTTCAAGCAATTCTCGTGCCTCAGCATCCCGTTTAGCTGGGATTACAGGTGTGTGCCACCATGCCTGGCTGATTTTTTGTACTTTTAGTAGAGTCAGGGTTTCACCATGTCGGCCAGGCTGGTCTGGAACTCCTGACCTCTAGTGATCTGCCCGCCTTGGCCTCCTAAAGTGCTGAGATTACAGGCGTGAGCCACCATGCCCAACCTCATCTTTATTTCTAAAGGACAGCTTTTCCAAGTACAGTACTGCTGGTTGGCAGTTTTCTTCCTGCACTTTGAATATCTCCTCCAAGTTTCTTCTGGCCTGTAAGGTCTCTGCTGAGAAATCTCCTGCTAGCCTTATTGGAAAAACCATTATATATTATTTGGTTCTTTTTTCCTGCTGCTTTTATAATTTTTTCTTTGTTTTTGATTTTTGACAGTTTCATTATAATATGTTTTGATGTAGTCTTATTACATTTGGATTGAATCTGATTGGAAACTTTTGACCTTCCTGTATTTGGATATTTACATCTTTCTCCAAATTTGAATTTTTTTCTGCTATTATTTCTTTAAATAAACTTTCTTCTCCTTTGTTCTTCTCTTTCTCTCTCTCTCTTTTTTTTTTTTTTCATTTGAGACACAGTTTTGCTTTTGTCGCCCAGGCTGGAGTGCAATGGCGTGATCTTGGCTCACTGTAACCTCTACCTCCTGGGTTCAAGCGATTCTCCTGCCTCAGCCTCCCAAGTAGCTGGGATTACAGGTGCCTGCCACCACACCCAGCTCATTTTTGTATTTTTAGTAGAGATGGGGTTTCACCATGTTGGTCCAGCTGGTCTTGAACTCCTGGCCTCGGGTGATCCACCCGCCTTGGCTTCCCAAAGTGCTGGGATTACAGGTGTGAGCCACTGCTCCCAGCCTGTTCTTCTCTTTAATGAACTTCCGTAACTTGAATATTTGTTCTTTTGATGTTATCTCATAAATGTAGTGAGCTTTCTTCATTCCTTTTCTTCTTTAGCCTCTGATGATATATTTTCAAATTGCTAGTCTTATGAGTTCACAGATTTCCTCTTCATTTCATTCCTTTTACTTTTCAGCTTCAGAATTTCTGTTTGATTTTTTAAAAAATTAATTTCAATCTCAGTTAAATTTCTTATTTTAGTCATTATTATTACTTTTAATTGTTTATTTAAGCTGTTAAACTTTTTTTTTTTTTTTTGAAACTGGGTAGGTCTCACTCTGTCACCCAGGCTGGAGTGCAGTGGTGAGATCTCAGCTCACTGCAACCTCCACCCCCAGGGCTCAAGTGATCCACCTCAACCTCCCAAGTAGCTGGGACTACAGGTGTGCACCAATAAACCCGACTAATTTTTTTGTATGTTTAGTACAGACGGGTTCTCACCATGTTGTCCAGGCTGGTCTTGAATTCCTGAGCTAAAGCAATTGACCCCCCTCAGCCTCCCAAAGTGGTGGGATTACAAGCATGAGCCACTGTGCCAGCCTGAACTTTCTTAAATAATTATTTTGAATTATTTGCCAGGCAGTCTGTATATCTCCACTTCTTTGGGGTCAGCTACTGAGAGATTATTATTATTATTATTATTATTATTATCATCATTATTGAGATGGATTCTTCCTCTGTCGCCCAGGCTGGAGTGCAGTGGCACGATCTTGGCTCACTGCAACCTCCAACTCCCAGGTTCAAGCAATTCTCTGCCTCAGCCTCCCGAGTAGCTGGGATTACAGGCACCAGCCACCATGCCCGGTTAATTTTTTTTTTTTTAGTAGAGATGGGGTTTCACCATCTTGGCCAGGCTGGTCTTGAACTCCTGACCTCATGATCCACCAGCCTCGGCCTCCCAAAGTGCTGAGATTATAGGCGTGAGCCACCGTGCCCGGCCTACTGAGAGGTTATTGTGTTTTTTTTGGTGATGTCATGTCTCCTTGGTGTTTCATGTTTCTTGTTGCCTTAAGTTGATGTCTGTGGATTTGAACAATTTGGGACTTGTTTCAGTTTTTATAGAATGCTTTGCCTGGGAAAGCCCTTCACCAATCAGCTCATCCAAATATTCTCAGCAGGCTCTCAGGCGTGATTTGAAGAAAACCTTGTTGCTGGAGTCCTTGAACAAGCTGGCCTACGCCTGGGTCAGTAGGTAGACAGGCCTGACTCCTAAACTGCAGGGTTGAGTCTGGGCCTGCATCCACTTGGGTGAACCTGTTAATTGGGACTGCACTGATGAGCCCAGAGCCTGGGTCCATGAGTCTGAGGCTGAGACCTGTGTCTCCAGAGTCAAGCCTGAAGCCTGGTCCACAGAGGCTGACCTAGCACTTGATGGGGTGGGCCTTAGGCCTACATCTACAGGGGCTGGGCAGGTGCTGGGATGATCCTGGAGCCTGAGTCCACAAGCACTGGCTTGGCACTGAGGCTGGCCTGGACCCTGTCCATAGTGCAGGTCTGGGTCCTGGGTCCACAGGGCCTGGCCTGGATCCTATGTCTGCAGATATAGTCTTGAAGCCTCAGTCCACGGGATCTAGCCCGGCATTGGCGTCTACTGCAGTGGGCCTTGACTCTGGGTCTGCTGGAACAAGCCTGGATCTTGTGTTTTCTGGAGCCTGTTTCCACTGGGATCAACCTAGGCTAATCTGGTGCTAGGGCTGGTGTAAAGCCTGGGCGACAGAGGAAGAATCCATCTCAATAATGATAATAATAATAATAATAATAGCTTCAGCAGACCCAGGGTCCAGGCCTGTCCCAGTAGACCCCTGTGCTGGATTTGCCACTACAGACACAAGCTTAAAGATTGCCCCAGTGTACTCAGGTCACAGGAACCCTCAAGTCCTCCAAACCCAGGCCAGCCCTCACAGTCTTAGCCTCTGTAAGACAAAGCAGAGCAAGGTATAGAACCAGTTTTGCCAGTATTTTAGGACACTGCCTATATGACTAGCTTCAGTTTCACCCCACCCAGATCTCTGGGGGTAACCTGCATAGCTGAGATATCTGGAGACAGCTGAGAACAAAGACAAGGGATGAGGGTTTTTTTTTGTTTTTTTGTTTTTTGTTTTTTCGAGACGGAGTTTTGGTCTGTCGCCTAGGCTGGAGTGCAATGGCGTCATCTCGGCTCACTGCAACCTCCACCTCCTAGGTTCAAGCGATTCTCCTGCCTCAGCCTCCCGAGTAGCTGGGATTACAGGTGCCTGCCACCATGCCTAGCTAATTTGTGTATTTTTGGTAGAGACAGGGTTTCACCATGTTGGCCAGGCTGGTCTTGAACGCCTGACCTCAGTTGATCCACCCACCTCGGCCTCCCAAAGTGCTGGGATTACAGGGGTGAGCCACCGCGCCTGGCCTGGATGAGCTCTTTTAGAATCAGCCAAAAGGTGGAAGTTACTGTGACCCCCGGTGGCCTACCTGACATGGGAAAGCAGCAGACTTCTCCACTGAGGACCCAAACAGCCCCTGGAGCTGCTGTGTAGACCCCACAGCCTTAACTGCTGAGGATTCCTCAGTGTTTGAAATTGTGGAGCCCAGCAGCTTGTCCTGCAGAGGAACATAGCAGCTTTTACTACTGAGAAAAACAAATGCCAGCACACCAGCAATAAACCCCCTGCCACTTGTGCTACTGAAGGCCTTGCAGTTTTCTTCACCTTCATAGTCTTAGGTGCTGGCGTCACCTCCCCTCCCCATTCCCAGGAGCCATCTAGGGCAGGATTGCTATTGTTGCAGTTTCCTCAGCCTGGTGACACAACCGAGGAGTCTTGAAGTCTTTAGGTGCCTAACCAACCACCCTCCTCCCCAAAGCCACCTGAACTGCTTCTGTTGTGGTTGTCCCAGCCCAGGGTACCACTGCAGTGGCCTTCATATACTCCAGGTGCCTAAGACAACCATCCTTTCCAAAGCCAACCCTGATGTTGCTTACATGGGTGCTCTGGCCCAGAGGCCCAGTGCAGCTGTTGCACCTGTGCCTGCAAAAAGCCCCAAAGCCCTTCACCTCAGAAATTGACCCCACATACACTCAAGGCTGATCTCTGCAGGACTACTGCATGTTGCCAGCCCTGGCTCCTGTAGTGGTGCACGCATAAGCCATGGCCCTGCCCCATGGGTCCTGAATTTATCACCATGCTGCACATGCCTACCCACCTCCAGTTGAGCCCTGCAGTTGCCACACTCATACACACATGCAGACAGCCTGACCCCTGTTGCCACCATGCATCTGGCCCTTGTGATCAGGCATGGGCAACCTGCAGCACCTACCACCATATCTATGCTCACATTCAGGCCCAGCTTTGGCATATGACCCAAGCTCTTGCTACCATGTGTGAGACTACAACAGGCTGCTGCTGCAACCAGACTCCACAGTGGAGCATGTGTACACTTTCAGCTCTGGCCTCCACTGCTGCCAGCCCCAGACCCTAGCTGTTTGTCACATATACATAGCTGAGGACCCCAGCAGCCCTCATAATCTTTGCGAACCTCCCACAGCTCTTGACACAAAGGACCATGCAGTTGCCAATGTTGTAGGCATGCCTGAGCTGACTAGACTCAGCCCCTACCTGCCGCCACACCACCAGACCCAGAGCCACACTGTGCCCCCGTATTTGGTTTCCTATGGTCTAGACCCAGTGCCACAGTGTACCTAGTACGTCTCCCTTTTTCCTCCTTAGGTAAAGGGCTTTCCTTGCCAAAGCCAGGCCATAATGTCTGAAAGAGGTGACTGCTGCTTCAAAAGTACAGACACCTTTGCAGGACTACAAGGATGAGGAAGAATCAGGGAAACATTATATTGCCAAAAAAACACAAGAAACTTTCCAGTGTGTGACCACGAAGAATTGGAGGTACATGAATTGCCTGACAAAGTATTCAAAATAATTGTTCTAAAGAAGCTCAGCAAATTACAAAAAAACAAATATTTTTGAAAGATCAGGAAGACAGAATATGAACAAAACAAGAAGGTAAGCAGAGATTCAAAACTTGAAAAAAGAACCAGATAAATTTTCAAGCTGAAAAATATGATGACTGAAGTAAAAAATACCAAAGATGCTTCAACAGCAGACTACATCAAGCAGAATAACAAATAAGTGAATGCAAATATAGATGATTGGAAATCATCCAGTCAGAGAAGAAAAAGAAAAAAAATGAAAAGTTATTAAGAAAGCCTACAGGTCTATGGGACACCACCAAGAAAACTAATATTTGCATACTAAAACTACAGATGGTGAAGAGCGCAAGAAAGAGGCAGACAGCTTATTTAAAGAAATAATGGCCAAAAAGTTCCCATCTGGGAAAAGAGAATATTGAATTACAAGAAGCTCAGGAATATGCAATTAAATTCAACCCAAAGAAGAGTTCATCAAGACACATTATAATCAAACTATCAAAATTCAAAAACTAAGAAAGAATTCTCAAAGCAGCAAAAGAAGCATATCACATACAAGGAAGCTTTAATATGGCTACCATTAGACTTCTCAGCAGAAACCTTACAGGCCAGGGAAGAGCGTGAGGATATATTCTAAGTGCTAAAGTAAAAATCTGTCAACTAAGACTACTATAATCATTCAGAATTGAATGAGAAACAAAGACTTTCCCAGACATAAGCTGAGGGAATTCATCAGACAAGGCCTGCCTTAGAGGAAATGCTAAACAAAGTTTTCCAATCTGAAAGAACAAGATATTAATTAATGAAATGAAAAGATATGAAAGTTTAAAACTTACCAGTAAAAGTAAACACATGGTCAAATTCAGAATACTCTTACACTGTAATCATGGTTCCAAAGTTTTATCATATTGGTGTGGGCAATAATGTTTTAGATATGAACACAAAAGCAGAGGGAATAAAAGTGAAACTAGACAAATGGGATTACATGTAACTAAAAAGCTTCTGCATAGGCAAGGAAACAATGAACAGAGTGAGAGACAACCTTTGGAATATGAGAATATATTTGTAAACCATACATCCAGTAAGGGGTTAATATCCAGTAGACAGAAGGAACTCAAAGAACTCAATATCAAGAAAACAAATAGCTCAATTAAAAAATGGGCACAGTACCTGGATAGACATTTTTCAAAATAAGACTTAGAAATGGCCAACAGGCTGGGTATGGTGGCTCACACCTGTAATCCCAGCACTTTGAGAGGCCAAGGTGGGCGGATCCCTTGAGGTTAGGAGTTCGATATCAGCCTGGCAAGCATGGTGAAACCCCGTCTCTGCTAAAAGTACAAAAATTAGCCTGGCATGGTGGCACATGCCTGTAATCCCAGCTACTTGGGAGGCTGAGGCAGGAGAATCACTTGAACCCGGGAGGCGGTGGTTGTAGTGAGCTGAGATTGTGCCACTGCACTCTGGCCTGGGCTACAGAGCGAGATTCTGCCTCAAACAAAAAACAATCAAACAAAAACCAAATAGCAAACAGATATATGAAAAAGTGCTCAACATCAATAATCATCACAAAAATGCACATCAGGCCGGGTGTGGTGGCTCACAGCTGTAATCCCAGCACTTTGGGAGGCCAAGGCGGGTGGATCACTTGAGGTCAGGAGTTCGAGACCAGCCTGCCCAATATAGTGAAACATCTTCTCTACTAAAAACACAAAAATTAGCTGGGCATGGTGGTGGGTGCCTGTAATCCCACCTGCTCAGGAGGCTGAGACAGGAGAATCACTTGAACCTGGGAGGCAGAGGTTGCAATGAGCCGAGATGGCACCACTGCACTTTCTGTAGCCTGGGCAACAGAATGAGACTGTGTCTAAAAAAATAAATAAATAAGGCCAGGCGCAGTGGTTCACATCTGTAATCCCAGCACTTTGGGAGGCCGAGGCGGGTAGATCACCTGAGCTCAGGAGTTTGAGACCAGCCTGGTCAACATGGTGAACCCCGTCTCTATTAAAAATATACAAATTAGCTGGGCATGGTGGCAGATGCCTATAATCCAAGCTACTTGGGAGGCTGAGGCATGAGAATCGCTTGAACCCAGGAAGTGGAGATTGCAGTGAGCCAAGATCACACCACTGCACTCCAGCCTTGGTGACAGAGAGAGATTCTGTCTCAAAAAAACAAAAATTTAAAAAAAAAAAAAGAAAGAAAAGAAAAAAAAAAAAAGAAAAATGGAAATCAAAACCACAATGCAATATTGCCTCACACCTGTTAGAATGGCTATTTTCAAAAAGACAAAAGTTAAGGATTGGTGAGGGTGTGGAGAAAAGGGAACATTTATATAGTGTTGGTGGAAATATAAATTAGTACAACCATTATGGAGGCTTCTGAAAACACTAAAAATACAACTACCTTATGATCCAATAATCCCACTTGTGGGTATTGTTCAAAGAAATTGAAATCAGTGTGTTGAAGAGACATTTCCCCTCCTATGTTTATTATAGCATTATTCACAATAGTCAAGATATGAAATCAAGGTAAGTCCCCATCAACAGATGAATGTATAAAGAAAATGTGATATACGTACACAATGGAACACTAGTCAGCCTTAAAAAGAAGGAAAATCTGTCATTTGCAACAACATATATGAACCTGGAGGACATTATGCTAAGTTAAGCCAGGCACAGAAAGATGAATACTATATTATCTCACTTATATGTGTAATTTTCAAAACTTGAACTTGTAGGGAGTAGACTGGTGGTTAATAATCTGAAGGGAGGGTGAAAATGTGTTGATCAAAGGATAAAAATTTTAGTTAGAGAGAAGGAATGAGTTTTTGAGATATATTGCACAGCATGATGACAATAGTGATAAGGTATTGTACTTTCAAAAACTGCTGAGTAAATTTTAAGTATTCTCATCACAAAATAAGTATGTGAGCTGAGATATATAGTAATTAGCTTGATTTAATTATTCTACAATGCATGCATATATCAAAATACCACATTTTACCCCATGAATATATACAATTATTTGTGAACTAAAAATACATTTGAAAAAGAACTACTAGAAAAACTAAAAATGAGAAAATAAATAAGCAAATTAATTAATTAATTAAAATCTTTGTCTAGTAAGTTTAATGTTGGTACTTTCTCAGGGACCATTTTTTGTTAATTACCTTTTTTTCTATATATTAGCTATAATTTCCTGTTTTTTGTATGCCTTGTAATTTTTTAATTAAAACTGCACATTTTTAATATTATAATGTGATACCTTGGGAAATAAAATTCCTCCCTCTCCCTAGTGTTTGCCAGTGATTTTTTTTTTTTTTTTTTTTGAGATGGAGTCTTGCTCTGTCGCCAGGCTGGGCACAATCTCAGCTCACTGCAACCTCCGCCTTCCGGGTTCAAGCGATTCTCCTGCCTCAGCCTCCCGAGTAGCTGGGATTACAGGCGTGTGCCACCATGCGCAGCTAATTTTTGTATTTATAGTAGAGATGGGGTTTCACCATATTGACCAGGGTGGTCTTGATTTCCTGACCTCGTGATCTGCCTGCCTCGGCCTCCCAAAGTGCTGGGATTACAGGCATGAGCCACCGCACCCGGCCACTGGTGATGTTTTTAATAGATTGTAATTTTTTTTGAGGTAGTGTTTGCTTTCTCACCCAGTCTGGAGTTCAGTGGGGCGATCACAGCCCACTGTATCCTTGAACTACTGGGCTCAATCAATCCTCCTGCTTCATCCTCCTGAGAAGCTAGAACTACGGGTATGCACCACCACGCCTGGCTAATTTTTATATTTTTTATTTTTGTAGAGACAGAGGTCTCTCTATTTTGCCCAGGCTGATCTCGAACTCCTGGCCTCAAAAGATCCTCCTGCCTTGGCCTCCTAAAGTGCTGGGATTCAAGGTATGAGCCAACGTACCCAGCCCATTTACAGTATTTTTAATGTTGACATGAAGTATGTATACAATTGTTAAGCGTACACTCACTGAGCTTTAATATGTATAACACCGTGTTCTCTTTTGATAAACTAGAAAACTTTTCCCAACATCCTAATACACTTTTGAAGGATATCATAAATAGTGTGTTTGAGGGCTAGAGGAATGGCCCAAGTACTGTGATGAGGTTCATAAGATTTGGGGCTATTTGGAAGACCCTTATAAGGCATATAGCACAACTTTTCTGTCTGTTGATTGTCTCTGTAGCATCCTCACAAAATCCACTATTGGCTTGCAGGTCTTCAGAGATTGGCATTCACCAGTTCTGGAGGTGTTAACTGTTCCATCTTTGGACAGCTCAGAGTATTCAGACGTCTTTATTTATTAGAACTACACACAAGACTATTCATCAACTTCCCCCATTGCAGACAGCCCTTTGAGTTGTAAAGAGGCCTTCCCCAGGTCTTTTATTTTCTTTTCCATAATATGTCCTGGTCCCTTTAACTGCTTTTCACTGGTGATGATTTGGAGGGCCCCCACCAGCCTGCTAATTAGATCCTGAAGGCTTTATCAAAGTCCTCTTTAAATGGCATAGCCCTGAAGCCAAGGACAGACTCCTGTTTAGTGGGGGTGTGGTGGGGGGGGTAGGGGCTCTTCAAATTAGAGGGGGTTGAGCACTTTTCTTTGACCCTTTCTTCTGATACTGACCTTGTATGAATCAGACTTTCCCCCCTTTATATCAGATTCTGGTCCTGCCCGGTATACAACTTTGGCTCCTTTCCTGCAGACAGGCTCAGTGCTTCTTTGGTGATTTTATGCTGCCATCTGGTGGCTAAGTCGACAGTGCCGGCTTTTTTTGGGTCCTAATTTAGCAGAGGAGAGGATGTACAGATTAACATAGTGACAATCCTAGAACTGGAATAATCTGAATCTTTAAAAAGAGGACCTGATTTCTTCCTATTGTGTGCCATGTGATTGGGAGCCCAAAGAAGAGGATGCTAACACAGCTATGGCATGGCCACAGAAAATATGCCTGAAATATCCCCATCAGAGCCCAACTCTTACTAGCTAATTGACTTTGAGCAAGTCACTTTTCCTTCTAGTGTCTCAGTTTCCATACTTCTGATCCTAACAGGTTTATAAAATGGAGCCAAGCAGTAGTGAAGGTGAGGCCAGGTCGGGAAGAGGAGGAAGTAAAGTGAATTGAAAGCTAGTGGGGGCAGGGGAGTAAGTAAAACCTGAAGGTGATAAATGGCAGAAGAGGGCAGGACTGCTCTAGGGCAAAGGCCTAGGCAAATATTTTTCAGAAGTTCCTTTTAATGTAAACAGTTTGATTAAAAATATATTATAAATACATGGGCCCATGTGAGGTGTAGTGATTTATCAATGAAAATTTAGAATACGTGGTGGAGAAGAGATGCTTACATATTTGTTTATTCAACAGTTCACGTACCAATTTTTATAATGACCTTGCACCATATCTTCCTTTTTAGGTCCAGAAATCATCTCTTTGTGTTTATTGTCAAATGCACCATTCCTGGCAAATTTCATATCTCCCTCCATGAGAAAAACATAGCAACACTGTACTACTTCCATTTTTGCAATGGCACTCTGGAACCTCTTTGTATTGAAATTATAAATTTCTTGCTTTTGCAGTTTCTTTAGCCTAAGGGTCAACAGTGGATTTAGGTAGGCCACAGCTCTGAACATGTCCTGTGTCCAATGTGAGTGTCACCCCATAACGGCACATCAGCACCATTTTGCATGCCTAGCCTTAAGAGTCACCATTTAAAAAAATCCAATGACAACCAATGAGAGTGATCTGCTAGCGTGGCTGCCCACTTGGAACCAGGGCCTGGTCACAGAAACCCAGGACAACCAGTTTATAAATTTTCTTTTTGCCTTTTTATTTTAAAAGGTATTTTTGTGAAACAAAAGGTTTTAATTTCAGAGTCAAATTTATCAGTCTTTTATAGTTGATGCTACTTGAGTCTTTAGAAAAATTTTCCCCAACCAAATTTCTTTTTTCTTTTTTTGAGATGGAGTCTTGCTCTGTCGCCCGGGCTGGAGTGCAGTGGCACAATCTCAGCTCACTGCAACCTCCGCCTCCTGGATTCAAGCGATTCTCCTGCCTCAGCCTCCCAAGTAGGTGGGATTATAGGTGCCTGCCACCATGCCCGGCTAATTTTTGTATTTATAGTAGAGATGGGGTTTCACTATGTTGGCCAGGCTGGTCTCAAACTCCTGACCTCAGGTGATCCACCCACCTCGGCCTCCCAAAGTGCTGGGATTACAGGCATGAGCCACCGCGCCCGGCCAACCAAATTTCTTAAAAGTATAGAACATTTCCACACTTGTAGAAACTTCTAGTAGATAAAGTTGTATTAGAGGTTTGGTAATCCAGTCTTTCTGATAGCTGCTTCATAGGTTTCACTGTAGGTAGTTTCACTCTTTGTTAAGCATTGTTTTCTCAAAGGTACCATTGTATTGCACCACTTTACAATACAATAACCCTCATTTGGAATGACGAGTCAGATTACTTTTTTTGTTTGACCCAAGGACACTTAGAAGATGGAAGGCATTTCTTAAGGAAGAAAATTTGCATACTTTATTATTTTTCTGGAAACTGAAGAGCAAGCTTACCTGATAGATTTGGGTTGATAGTTACACTTTCCAGTTCAGCCAGTGGGAGGGTAATGTATCCTTTGACTTTCTAGAAGTTACTTTATAATACTTAAGTTGCCATTGTCTCCCTTCTGTTTCTCTGTTGTTTCTCGAATAAGATAGAAGAGTTTATGAGATTAATTGCTTCCTACTGAAATAGCCAGGTTTCTGAGGGCAGCTTTGGCTTTTATATGAGCTTTTTTTCCCTACCACTTATCAGTTACTGACAGAGGGTCAACTTCACTACTGTGTCATATGGTTGGTCCAATGTTGGGTTCCTCAGATTCATAGAGGAAATAGGAAAATAGTAAAGATTAAGGAGTCATAGTTAAAAAATTACAAACAGGTCACAAACAGTACTCTTTCTTGATTACTTAGGAACCAAATAGCCATTCTATGAAATGTCTTTCTTTCCTTTTTCTCTCTTGCTCACCAATTGACTCATAAGCACTTCCGTTCTCTTATGGTTGGGAACCATACAAGGTAGAGTGTTGGAGTAAAAACTACACTGACGCTGAATCATGGTGTGTGACCTCAGGCACATGATGTAACCTCTATAGGACTCTATTTTAATGTACAAAACAGGAATAATCCTTTATTATTATCTATGCAATACATATTCCATTATCTATTACATTGGATAATGGAATGGGAAGTCCCTTGAAGATGGTACTAACCTCAATGTATTACTCCTTTCTAGCTTCTTTGGTTCAAAAGTTTGGTGGAGGAGTTACAAATTCTGGTTTGAATGATATATTTGGATACTTTATCAACACATCAAAGCTCTACCTATCCCTTCCCCCAATCTCAAAACCAAGCTGAATTAACATCTTTACATTTATTATGCAGTTTATGGAGGATTTTAGCATTAATTATTGCTTGATTTACTCAATGTCCCCATGTTATAGATGAGAACTGGAAAACCCATTGAAGTTATGACTCCTGGTCTAGAAATGAAGTCTACTTCCAGTTAATGTTCTTCCTGGTATGTCTTTGCTTTCTTGAAATTTCCCTTTTTTGTCGTTGCTGGGTAAATTTTGAACCAACCAAATCACAAAGATGTCGGGCTTTCAATCTTCTAGGCCACGCCTCTTATGCTCTCTCCGCCCTCAGCCCCCCCTCAGTTCTTAAAGCGCTGCAATTCGCTGCTGCAGCCATATTTCTTCCTCTCTCGGGGCTGGAAGCTTACTGACTGAAGATCTCTCTGCACTTGGGGTTCTTTCTAGAACATTTTCTAGTCCCCCAACACCCCTTATGGAGTATTTCTTTAAAAAAATCACCTAAATTCCATAAAATATTTTTAAAAATTCTATACTTTCTTCTAGTGTTTTCTTGACACATCCTCCATATTTTTTTTAAAAAAATATTTGGAATATTTTGAGGCAATTTTTAATTTTTAAGGAATTTTTCTTTGGAATCATTTTTGGTTGACATCTCTGTTTTTTGTGGATCAGTTTTCTACTCTTCCACTCTCTTTTATATTTTGCCCATCGGGGCTGCGGATACCTGGTTTTATTATTTTTTCTTTGCCCAACGGGGCCGTGGATACCTGCCTTTTAATTCTTTTTTATTCGCCCATCGGGGCCGCGGATACCTGCTTTTTATTTTTTTTTTTCCTTAGCCCATCGGGGTATCGGATACCTGCTGATTCCCTTCCCCTCTGAACCCCCAACACTCTGGCCCATCGGGGTGACGGATACCTGCTTTTTAAAAATTTTCTTTTTTGGCCCATCGGGGCTTCGGATACCTGCTTTTTTTTTTTTTTTATTTTTCCTTGCCCATCGGGGCCTCGGATACCTGCTTTAATTTTGTTTTTCTGGCCCATCGGGGCCGCGGATACCTGCTTTGATTTTTTTTTCATCGCCCATCGGTGCTTTTTATGGATGAAAAAATGTTGGTTTTGTGGGTTGTGGCACTCTCTGGAATATCTACACTTTTTTTGCTGCTGATCATTTGGTGGTGTGTGAGTGTACCTACGGCTTTGGCAGAGAATGACTCTGCAGTTAAGCTAAGGGCGTGTTCAGATTGTGGAGGAAAAGTGGCCGCCATTTTAGACTTGCCGCATAACTCAGCTTAGGGCTAGTCGTTTGTGCTAAGTTAAACTAGGGAGGCAAGATGGATGATAGCAGGTCAGGCAGAGGAAGTCATGTGCATTGCATGAGCTAAACCTATCTGAATGAGTTGATTTGGGGCTTGTTAGGAGCTTTGCGTGATTGTTGTATCGGGAGGCAGTAAGACAGAATCGTCTTTTATCAGTACAAGGGACTAGTTGAAAATGAAAGGTTAGAAAAGACTAAGGTGCAGGGCTTAAAATGGCGATTTTGACATTGCGGCATTGCTCAGCATGGCGGGCTGTGCTTTGTTAGGTTGTCCAAAATGGCGGATCCAGTTCTGTCGCAGTGTTCAAGTGGCGGGAAGGCCACATCATGATGGGCGAGGCTTTGTTAAGTGGTTAGTATGGTGGTGGACATATGCGGTCACACAGGAAAAGATGGCGGCTGAAGGTCTTGCCGCAGTGTAAAACATGGCGGGCCTCTTTGTCTTTGCTGTGTGCTTTTCGTGTTGGGTTTTGCCGCAGGGACAATATGGCAGGCGTTGTCATATGTATAGCATGGCTTTTGTCACGTGGACATCATGGCGGGCTTGCCGCATTGTTAAAGATGGCGGGTTTTGCCGCCTAGTGCCACGCAGAGCGGGAGAAAAGGTGGGATGGACAGTGCTGGATTGCTGCATAACCCAACCAATTAGAAATGGGGGTGGAATTGGTCACAGCCAATTAGAGCAGAAGATGGAATTAGACTGATGACACACTGTCCAGCTACTAAGCGAGGACTTGGGTGAATTAGCATAGCACTTCGCAGCTGTCTTCAGCCAGTCAGGAGAAAGAAGTGGAGGGGCCACGTGTATGTCTCCCAGTGGGCGGTACACCAGGTGTTTTCAAGGTCTTTTCAAGGACATTTGGCCTTTCCACCTCTGTCCCCTCTCATTTGTCCCCTCCTTTCCAGTGCTGCCTCTTGCAGTGCTGGATATCTGGCTGTGTGGTCTGAACCTCACTCCATTCCTTTGTATTGGTGCCTCACCTAAGGCTAAGTATACCTCCCCCCCACCCCCCCCAACCCCCCCAACTCAACTCCCCCCCCCACCGCCCCACCCCCCCCACCCCCTCTGGTCTGCCCTGCACTGCACTGTGGCCATGGGCAGTGCTCCAGGCCTGCTTGGTGTGGACATGGTGGTGAGCCGTGGCAAGGACCAGAATGGATCACAGATGATCGTTGGCCAACAGGTGGCAGAAGAGGAATTCCTGCCTTCCTCAAGAGGAACACCTACCCCTTGGCTAATGCTGGGGTCGGATTTTGATTTATATTTATCTTTTGGATGTCAGTCATACAGTCTGATTTTGTGGTTTGCTAGTGTTTGAATTTAAGTCTTAAGTGACTATTATAGAAATGTATTAAGAGGCTTTATTTGTAGAATTCATTTTAATTATATTTAATGAGTTTTTGTTTTGAGTTCCTTAAAATTCCTTAAAGTTTTTAGCTTCTCGTTACAAATTCCTTAACCTTTTTTTGGCAGTAGATAGTCAAAGTCAAATCATTTCTAATGTTTTAAAAATGTGCTGGTTATTTTCTTTGAAATTGACTTAACTATTTTCCTTTGGATTTTGAAGAGTCTGTAGCACAGAAACAGTAAAAAATTTAACTTCATGACCTAATGTAAAAAAGTGTTTGAAGGTTTACACAGGTCCAGGCCTTGCTTTGTTCCCATCCTTGATGCTGCACTAATTGACTAATCACCTACTTATCAGACAGGAAACTTGAATTGCTGTGGTCTGGTGTCCCCTATTCATACTTATTATATTGGAGTATTTCAATTTTTGGTTATATCCTGCCTGCCTAGCATCCAGTTCCTCCCCAGCCCTGCTCCCAGCAAACCCCTAGTCTAGCCCCAGCCCTTCTCCCACCCCGCCCCAGCCCTGCCCCAGCCCCAGTCCCCTAAGCCCCCAGCCCTAGCCCCAGTCCCAGTCCTGGTTCCTCAGTCCCGCCCAGCTTTTCTTGAAAGTCACTCTAATTTTCATTGATTCAGTGCTCAAAATAAGTTGTCCATTGCTTATCCTATTATATTGGGATATTCTGTTTACCCTTGGCATTGCTGATCTTCAGTACTGACTCCTTGACCATTTTCAGTTAATGCATACAATCCCATTTGTCTGTGATCTCAGAACAAAGAATTTCCTTACTCGGTACGTTAAGGTTAGGGAATGTCAATTGAGAGCTTTCTATCAGAGCATTATTGCCCACAATTTGAGTTACTTATCATTTTCTCGATCCCCTGCCCTTAAAGGAGAAACCATTTCTCTGTCATTGCTTCTGTAGTCACAGTCCCAATTTTGAGTAGTGATCTTTTCTTGTGTACTGTGTTGGCCACCTAAAACTCTTTGCATTGAGTAAAATTCTAATTGCCTATAATCCTACCCATTGGATTACACAGCACTCTGAACCCCATTTGCATTCAGCAGGGGGTCGCAGACAACCCGTCTTTTGTTGGACAGTTAAAATGCTCAGTCCCAATTGTCATAGCTTTGCCTATTAAACAAAGGCACCCTACTGCGCTTTTTGCTGTGCTTCTGGAGAATCCTGCTGTTCTTGGACAATTAAAGAACAAAGTAGTAATTGCTAATTGTCTCACCCATTAATCATGAAGACTACCAGTCGCCCTTGCATTTGCCTTGAGGCAGTGCTGACTACCTGAGATTTAAGAGTTTCTTAAATTATTGAGTAAAATCCCAATTATCCATAGTTATGTTAGTTACACTATGGTCTTTGCAAACATCTCTGCGTAACAGCAGTGGGACTGACTCATTCTTAGAGCCCCTTCCCTTAGAATGTTAATGGATACAATAGTAATTATTCATAGTTCTGTGTAACAGAAAAGACCCACTTATGTATATGCCCTTATCATTGCTCCTAGGTAGTGTGAACTACCTACCACCACCTTCCATTAATATGTAAAACACTAATTGCCCATAGTCCCACTCATTGGTCTAGGATGTCCCCTTTGCCATTGCTGCTGAGTTCTGACTACCCAAGTTTCCTTCTCTTAAACAGTTGATATGCATAATTGCATATATTCATGGTTCTGTGCAATAAAAATGGATTCTCACCCCATCCCACCTTCTGTGGGATGTTGCTAACGAGTGCAGATTATTCCGTAACAGCTCTTGGACAGTTAATTTGCACAGTTGCAATTGTCCAGAGTCCTGTCCATTAGAAAGGGACTCTGTATCCTATTTGCACGCTACAATGTGGGCTGATCACCCAAGGACTCTTCTTGTGCATTGACGTTCATAATTGTATTTGTCCACGATCTTGTGCACTAACCCTTCCACTCCCTTTGTATTCCAGTAGGGGACCCTTACTACTCAAGACCTCTGTACTAGGACAGTTTATGTGCACAATCCTAATTGATTAGAACTGAGTCTTTTATATTAAGGTCCCTGCATCAGCTTTGCTTTACATCAAGAGGGTGCTGGTTACCTAATGCCCCTCCTCCAGAAATTATTGATGTGCAAAATGCAATTTCCCTATCTGCTGTTAGTCTGGGGTCTCATCCCCTCATATTCCTTTTGTCTTACAGCAGGGGGTACTTGGGACTGTTAATGCGCATAATTGCAATTATGGTCTTTTCCATTAAATTAAGATCCCAACCGCTCACACCCTCTTAGCATTACAGTAGAGGGTGCTAATCACAAGGACATTTCTTTTGTACTGTTAATGTGCTAGTTGCGTTTGTCCCTCTTCCTGTGCACTAAAGACCCCACTCACTTTCCTAGTGTTCAGCAGTGGATGACCTCTAGTCAAGACCTTTGCACTAGGATAGTTAATGTGAACCATGGCAACTGATCACAACAATGTCTTTCAGATCAGATCCATTGTATCCTCCTTGTTTTACAGCAAGGGATATTAATTACCTATGTTACCTTTCCCTGGGACTATGAATGTGCAAAATTCCAATGTTCATGGTCTCTCCCTTTAAACCTATATTCTACCCCTTTTACATTATAGAAAGGGATGCTGGCAACCCAAAGTCCTTCTCTTGGGACTCTTAATGTGTATTTTTAATTGTCCATGACTCTTAATGTGCATATTTTCAATTGTCTAATTGATTTCAATTGTCTAAGACATTTCAAATGTCTAATTGATTAGAACTGAGTCTTTTATATCAAGCTAATATCTAGCTTTTATATCAAGCTAATATCTTGACTTCTCAGTATCATAGAAGGGGGTACTGATTTCCTAAAGTCTTTCTTGAACTTTATTATGCAAAATTGCCCTGAGGCCGGATGTGGTGGCTCACACCTGTAATCCCAGCACTTTGGGCGGCTGAGGTGGGAAGATCCCTTACTGCTAGGAGTTTGAGACCAGCCTGGCCAACATTAAAAAGAAAAAAAGTAAAACAATTGCCCTGGAATCCCATCCCCCTCACACCTCCTTGGCATAGCAGCAGGAGTGCTAACTAGCTAGTGCTTCTTCTCTTATACTGCTTAAATGCGCATAATTAACAGTAGTTGATGTGCCCCTATGTTAGAGTAGAATCCCGCTTTCTTGCTCCATTTGCATTACTGCAGGAGCTTCTAACTAGCCTGAATTCACTCTCTTGGACTGTTAATGTGCATAATTACATTTGCTGCTGTACTTTTTTACCATGTAAGGACCCCACCCACTGTATTTACATCCCAGCTGGAAGTACCTACTACTTAAGAACCTTAGACTAGTAAAGTTAGCGTGCATAATCTTAGTTGTTATATACACATTTTCAGTTGTATACAGTTGTGCCTTTTATCAGGACTCCTGTACTTATCAAAGCAGAGAGTGCTAATCAACATTAAGCCCTTCTCTTCGGACTGTAGATGCATGTAATTGCAGTTGTCAATGGTCCTTCAATTAGACTTGGGTTTCTGACCTATCACACCCTCTTTGCTTTATTGCATGGGGTGCTATTCAGTTAAGGCCCCTTTCTCAGACTGTTAATGTGCCTAATGACAATTACATCAGGATCCTTCCTTTCGAAGGACAGCATGGTTGGTGACACCTAAGGCCCCATTTCTTGGCCTCCCAATATGTGTGATTGTATTTGTCGAGATTGCTATGCACTAGAGAAGGAAAGTGCTCCCCTCATCCCCACTTTTCCCTTCCAGCAGGAAGTGCCCACCCCGTAAGACCCTTTTATTTGGAGAGTCTAGGTGCACAATTGTAAGTGACCACAAACATGCCTCTTGGACATTTATGTGCGTAATCGCACACTGCTCATTCCATGTGAATAAGGTCCTACTCTCCGACCCCTTTTGCAATACGGAAGGGTTGCTGATAACCAAGTCCCCTTTTCTTGGCATGTTATGTGTGATTATAATTGTCTGGGATCCTATGCACTAGAAAAGGAGGGTCCTCTCCACATACCTCAGTCTCACCTTTCCCTTCCAGGAGGGAGTGCCCGCTCCATAAGACTCTCACATTTGGACAGTCAAGGTGCGTAATTGTTAAGTGAACACAACCATGCACCTTAGACATGGATTTGCATAACTACACACAGCTCATCCTATCTGAATAAAATCCTACTCCCAGACCCCTTTTGCAGTACAGCAGGGGTGCTGATCACCAAGGCCCCTGTTCCTGGCCTGGTACGCGTGTGATTATGTTTGTCCCGGTTCCTGTGTATTAGACATGGAAGCCTCCCCTGCCACACTCCACCCCCAATCTTCCTTTCCCTTCTGGCAGGGAGTGCCCCCTCCGTAAGACGCTTACGTTTGGACAATCAAGGTGCACAGTTGTAAGTGACCACAGGCATGCACCTTGGACATTAATGTGCATAACTGCACTTTGCCCATTCCATCTGAATAAGGTCCTACTCTCAGACCCCTTTTGCAGTACAGCAGGGGTGCTGATCACCAAGGCCCCTTTTCTTGGCCTGTTATGTGCGTGATTATATTTGTCTGGGTTCCTGTGTATTAGACAAGGAAGCCTGCCCCCCCGCCCCCCGCCCCCACTCCCAGTCTTCCTTTCCCTTCCAGCAGGGAGTGCCCCCTCCATAAGATCATTACATTTGGACAGTCAAGGTGCACAATTATAAGTGACCACAGCCACGCACCTTGGACATTAATGTGCGTAACTGCACATGGCCCATCCCATCTGAATAAGGTCCTACTCTCAGATACCCTTTGCAGTACAGCAGGGGTACTGAATCACCAAGGCCCTTTTTCTTGGCCTGTTATGTGTGTGATTATATTTGTCCCGGTTTCTGTGTAATAGACATGAAAGCCTCCACTGCCACACCCCACCTCCAATCTTCCTTTCCCTTCCAGCAGGAAGTGTCCACTCCGTAAACCCTTACATTTGGACAATCAAGGTGCACAATTGTGAGTGATCATAGGCACGCACCTTGGACATTAATGTGCATAACTGCACATGGCCCATCCCATCTGAATAAGGTCCTACTCTCAGACCCTTTTTGCAGTACAGCAGGGGTGCTGATCACCAAGGCCCCTTTTCCTGGCCTGTTATGTGTGTGATTATATTTGTTCCAGTTCTTGTGTAATAGACATGGAAACCTCCCCTGCCACACTCCACCCCCAATCTTCCTTTCCCTTCCGGCAGGGAGTACCCGTTCCATAAGACCCTTACATTTGGACAGTCAAGGTGCACAATTGTATGTGACCACAACCACGCACCTTGGACATAAATGTGTGTAACTGCACATGGCCCATCCCATCTGAATGAGGTCCTACTCTCAGACCCCTTTTGCAGTACAGTAGGGGTGCTGATAACCAAGGCCCCTTTTCCTGGCCTGTTAACGTATGTGATTATATTTGTCTGGGTTCCAGTGTATAAGACGTGGAAGCCTCCCCTGCCCCACCCCACCCTCAATCTTCCTTTCCCTTTTGGCAGGGAGTGCCCCCTCCATAAGAACCTTACATTTGGACAGTCAAGGTGCACAATTGTAAGTGACCGCAGCCATGCACCTTGGTCAATAATGTGCGTAACTGCACACGGCCTATCTCATCTGAACAAGGCCCTACTCTCAGACCCCTTTTGCAGTACAGCAGGGGTGCTGATAACCAAGGCCCATTTTCCTGGCCTGTTATGTGTGTGATTATATTTGTCCAGGTTTCTGTGTACTAGACAAGGAAGCCTCCTCTGCCCCACCCCACCTACCCGTAATCTTTCTTTTCCTCCCAGCAGCGAGTGCTCACTCCATAAGACCCTTACATTTGGACAATCAAGGTGCACAATTGTAAGTGACCACAACCATGCATCTTGGAAATTTATGTGCATAACTGCACATGGCTTATCCTATTTGAATGAGGTCTTACTCTCAGACCTCCTTTGCAGTATAGCTGGGGTGCTGATCACTAAGGTCTCTTTTCTTGGCTCGTCTATATTCTTGTGTACTAGATAAGGGCACCTCATGGACTCCCTTTGCTTTTCAACAAGGAGTACCCACTACTTTTTAATATTCTTATATTTGTCCAAAGTACATGGTTTTAATTGACCACAACAATGTCCCTTGGACATTAATGTACGTAATCACCGCATGGTTCATCCTAATTAAACAAGATCCTACCCTCTCACCCTCCATTTGCAGTATACCAGGGTTGCTGACCCCCTAAGTCCCCTTTTCTTGGCGTGTTGACATGCATAATTGCATTTATGTGGGTTCTTGTGCCCTAGACAAGGATGTCCCACCTCTTTTCAGTAGTGGGTGCCCACTCCTTATGATCTTTACATTTGAACAGTTAATGTGAATAATTGCAGTTGTCCACAACCCTATCACTTCTAGGACCACTGTACATCTTTTACATTACTGTGGGGTATACTGTTTCCCTCCAAGGCCCCTTCTGGTGGACTATCAACATACATAATTGAAATTTTCTTTTGTATTTGTCAGTAGATTAAAGTCATACCCCATCACCTTTCCTTTGTAGTACAGCAGGGTGTTCTGATCAACCAAAGTCCTGTTGTTTTGGACTGTTAATATGTGCAATTACATTTGCTCCTGATCTGTGCACTAGATAAGGATCCTACCTACTTTCTTAGCGTTTTTAGCAGGTAGTGCCCACTACTCAAGACTCTGTCACTTGGAATGTTCATGTGCACAAACACAATTCTCTAAGCATGTTCGTGTACCACCTTTGCTTCAGAGCAGAGGGATGATATTCACTTAGTGCCCCTTCTTTTGGACTTAATATGCATTAATGCAATTGTCCACCTCTTCTTTTAGACTAAGAGTTGATCTCCACATATTCCCCTTGCATCAGGGGCATGTTAATTATGAATGAACCCTTTTCTTTTAATATTAATGTCATAATTGTATTTGTGGACCTGTGTAGTAGAAAAAGACCCTATGTTCCTCCCATTACCCTTTGGATTGCTGCTGAGAAGTGTTAACTACTCATAATCTCAGCTCTTGGACAATTAATAGCATTAATAACAGTTATCAAGGGCACTGATCATTAGATAAGACTCCTGCCTCCTCGTTGCATACATCGGGGGTACTGACCCACTAAGGCCCCTTGTACTGTTAACGTGAATATTTGCAATTATACATGTCTCCTTCTGTTAAGAGTGGGATATTATGCCCTAGTATCCCCTTTGCATTACTGCAGGGGCTGCTGACTACTCAAAACTTCTCCTGGGACTGTTAATAGGCACAATGGCAGTTATCAATGGTTTTTTCCCTCCCTGACCTTGTTAAGCAAGCACCCTACCCACCCTTAGTTTCCCATGGTATAATAAAGTATAAGCATTGGAGTATTCCATGCCCTTGTCCATCAAACAGTGGTCCATACTCCCACCCCTTTTGCATTGCACCAGTGTGTAAAATCACAGGTAGCCATGGTGTCATGCTTTATATACGAAGTCTTCCCTCTCTCTGCCCTTTGTGTGCCCTTGGCCCCTTTTTACAGACTATTGCTCACAATCTCAGGTGTCCATATATCCAGCTATTAGATAAGATTGTGCTGTCTCCCTCCTCCCTTCCCTCCGCCCTGCCCCTTTTGCCTCTTTGCTGGGTAATGTTGACCGGACAAGGTCCTTTCTCTTGGACTTAAACAATTCTCAGTTGCACTTTCCTTGGTCCCACCCATTATACACGAACCCCTCTACTTCCTTTCGCATTGCTTCTGAGTATGCTGACTACCCAAAGCCCCTTCTGTGTTATTAATAAACACAGTACTGATTGTCCCATTTTTCAGCCCATCAGTCGAAGATCTCCCTACCACTTTGGTGTGTTTGTGCAGTGTTGACTATGAAAAGCAGGCCTGAACTAGGTGGATAAGCCTTCACTCATTTTCTTTTATTTATTAATGATCCTAGTTTCAATTATTGTCAGATTCTGGGGGCAAGAACCATTCTTGCCCACCTGTGTTACTGCTTTACTGTGCAAAATACTCAAGGCAAGTCAGACCCAGGGAGCGGGATTGCCATCCTTTATTTTGTGTTTCCAGTATACACTATCAAATTGTCTCCCCAGGAAGAAAGGTTGGCACTTTCTCTGCATTCTTCTTTCCAGAGCAGATTGCCTGGTTAAGAATCTATTGTTGTCCCCTTTGTATATTGTTATTGTAAAGTGCCAAATGCCAGGATACAGCCAGAAAAATTGCTGTTATTATTATTAAAAAATTTTTTTTAAGAAAGACATCTGGATTGTAGGGTGGACTCGATAACCTGGTCATTATTTTTTTGAAGCCAAAATATCCATTTATACTATGTACCTGGTGACCAGTGTCTCATTTTAACTGAGGGTGGTGGGTCTGTGGATAGAACACTGACTCTTGCTATTTTAATATTATCAAAGACGTTCTAGAGTGGAACTCTTAAGACCAGTATCTTTGTGTGGGCTTTACCAGCATTCACTTTTAGAAAAACTACCTAAATTTTATAATCCTTTAATTTCTTCATCTGGAGCACCTGCCCCTACTTATTTCAAGAAGATTGCAGTAAAATGATTAAATGAGGGAACATATGCAGAGGTGCTTTAAAAAAGCATATGCCACCTTTTTTATTAATTAATCTATTATATAAAATGAAGCATTTAATTATAGTAATAATTTGAAGTAGTTTGAAGTACCACACTGAGGTGAGGACTTAAAAATGATAAGACGAGTTCCCTATTTTATAAGAAAAATAAGCCAAAATTAAATATTCTTTTGGATATAAATTTCAACAGTAGATAGCTGCCTAGTGGAAATGAATAATATCCCAGCCACTAGTGTACAGGGTGTTTTGTGGCACAGGATTATGTAATATGGAACTGCTCAAGCAAATAACTAGTCATCACAACAGCAGTTCTTTGTAATAACTGAAAAAGAATATTGTTTCTCGGAGAAGGATGTCAAAAGATCGGCCCAGCTCAGGGAGCAGTTTGCCCTACTAGCTCCTCGGACAGCTGTAAGAAGAGTCTCTGGCTCTTTAGAATACTGTAAGTACTACTTTGTAGCTATTAAGTAATCTTTTTCCTATTCTATTTTCTTTCTCTTAGATGCCACCTATAGAAAAGTCAGAGGGTCCAGTAAGTTTCTTTCCTTCTTCCCACCTCATCTGCAATATATAGATAGATAGATAGATAGATAGATACATACATACATACATACATGCATAAATACACATATGTGAGTTAACCAGCAGAACTGTAGAATTAATATTGTGGACCCAGCTCTGTGCTAGGTTACACTGATAACCTGGATAGAAATGATACCATCCTATATAATTTCATTCCTGAGATGGTTTTATTGTTGAGGAGCTAATGTAAGCACATTTGAAACAACTTTAGAAAATAATAATCAAGTGCTGTTTTGTGTGCATCATAAGTAGTAGTTTTAAGAAGGCAACCCACAAGGATTTGAAGTTGATAGAATAAACTTAAGGAGTGGGTTTGCTTTTTCTCTTTAAGCCAAGATAGGATTAATATTGCAGCCATCTGGATAGTCCAGTTGGTTTATTTTAATGTCATTTGTTTTTTACCTCTTTTGGAGCCATGGAAAGAGATGAAAGGGATAGAGCATAGCCATTGTGTTTGGCTATTTGCGAAGGCTGGCAAATTAGTGATTGCTAAATCTCATAAGCTTGAGTATTTTAAAGTTCAGAGATTGAGGGTATAAATCTAATACTTCGGCTCTTTCCACAATTTTACTACATTTCTGCCCAAGAACAGATGACCATGGATAATGCATATCGTAGATACTTTTTAAGTTTGGAATCTTTTTGCCAAGAGGGTAGTGGAGAAGTGAAGTCAAAACCTTGACCTTCCTTGCCTACTTTATGCTGTAGTTTATATACCCTCTTTCGTAAATTATAGTAATAATTTACTTTCGTAAAACTAAAAGAAGCTTAGCCTCCTTAATGTTTTCCAGCTGAAAAAATACTGTTTAACATAATAACATTTGAAACTTGTTTTCTGGTGCACATTCATGCATCACAGCAGGAGCAACAAGAACCATATAAATGAACTGGCTTCACTTACAACCCATTTTAATTCATATCCATATTTCCTCATGGCTTGTTTTCATGCCCCCCACCCCCACTCCATATGTTTAACAACATTGTCTGGCTGACTGGGGGTTATATACATCATGGTCTTGAGCCTTCTTGGAAACATGGTCTGTGCCATTGTTTCTCAAACTCAAGTAATGCTTCATGATGAAACACCTTCTAAAGGAACAAAATTTTCTGAGATCCTAAAAAAATGTGTTTTGAGGAACACTGACTTAACAAAGATATTTGAAATGTAAATATGTTTTCCAATTTTACGCTGTCTTCGTCAAAGATGTGTTTTATATAACTTATGTAGAACTTGGGGATCCATTAGAATATATCCACAAATCCCCAGGGTTATAACCCCAATTTGAGAAACACTGGTCTATGCTTATGAAATCTTCTATTGCTAATTAAATTGTCATTCATTGTCAACAAACAATTATAATTATTATTGGAATTTGTTTTAAATGAATGAATTTAGAGGTGATTCTGTACCTTAACTCAAGAGGAAGGATGGCTTGATTTTAGGTGGATTGATTATACTAGATAGCATCCAAAGGTGAATCTTGAAGCTGTATTTAAATTCATTGCCTGAAATAATTTCCACCCTTAAGAAAAATCTCTAACAATTGTAAAAAGGGATGCTCTGGAAATGTGGGCATCTTCAAAATAGAGATAATTCTTGTGTTAATTCAACAAATATTATTGTACCAGGTGCTGGAATAAATAGCAAAACCGAAGACAGGATTTATATCAAGGAATTTGCTTTCTTATGGAGGATGCAGAAGGAAATCATTATGGTGTTGGGCAGAAACGCTTAGACTTTAGTCCTGGCTCTTACTTTGGTTCAAATCACCATCAATCTGACCATCTTGAGACTGCTAGTGAAATAAGATAGGGGCTTAAATCACATACCTAAATCCCTGAAAATGACATTTTGTGATTTGGAAAATTTTCAAAAGTCTAATAAAGGAAACTTTTTTGGCCTTTCTCTAAATGATTATTGTCATTTCTTTTCTGACTTTTCCCTTTATAAAACCTTAACGTGTAGGATTGGAGGAAGTTTTCTGACCATTTTCTCATATCCTCTTTCAGCTTTATCGTTCTGTAACTTCCATTTCTCTAGCCACCTCCCTAAATTACAGAAGACTGTGAGACCCAGGGCTGCTGTGATTAGGCATTCATAATTTCTTTTCAGGGTGTTTGTGCCCTGATTATCAAATGTACAGCTTGAAGGGAGTTCATGTCTTAAAGTAATGAATTAAGAGTTGACCTTTGTTGACTGCTAAAATATTCTTATATGTGAAAGCATCCTGGAAAAATATGTTACCAGCTTAAAGAGAAAGAAACTAATGATTATATCTGAACTGAGCTAATGCGTCTTCTGTTCCCCCAAACCTTATCAGTTTGGATGGAAAAGAGTAATGGTATGTCTAGTTAAACAGAGCTAATGCCTGCCTCTGCCTTGTCTTAAAGACTGGTTTGGGAGAAAATTGATAATCTCACTACCATATTTTGGGCTGTAGGCAAGTAGCATTTTACACAGGTTTCCTTCAAAAATCCAACTCAAGTTAGAGCTCATGTATTTAAGACATAGCTGGCCTGCTGAATTTAACAAGTTAAACTTCAATGGCCATGTACAGTTGTATATCACTATATATATGTGTATTAGGCTGTTGAGTTGGAAATGTTTTTGTTGGTGACTTAGGCTTTACTTGATAGCTCTTCCTTGACCTTTCCAAATTGAGTACTGATACATGGAACTTGGGCTTCTTCTGCATCTTATACAAATGAGTTTGGTAAATAAGCCGCTCCTTTATTGTTTTGATGTTTATATTGGAAACAACTTTTGATTTTTTTTTTCATGTTAGGATGAGAGACTGAAACAAAATGTAAATTTGACCAGTGCTAGACTTCTTAAATTATGGGTAGACTTAAAGTATTATTTTCCTTAACCAATTAGAATGTTATTCTTCTAGTGTCCCTGGAAACATGAGAGGTTATGCAGTAGACCCAAGCAATACCCTCTTACTACATAATCAAGTGCGTATAAGAATTTAAAAATAGGGATATGACTGGAACATCGCTGTACTTTACCAGGTCCCATTATAAAATTATCTATGTTACTTTACCCATAGCTTTGAAAACTATTTGCATAGTATATTTTATAGTATGCTGTTAGTGTGATTGGCATTGAACAGTGAAGGGATATAATCACTCTACAAACTATATATCATTAAAATTTTCCAGCCTTATAGATCTCCCTTGACTGAAAATTAGCTACGTACTTACGACTTATTTTTTACAGCAGATTGACTAGGTCTTTCCAGGAAATCTGTTGATGTACAAAAACAAAGTTTAATTGCTAATGTTTTTTAAAAAATAACTTTTTGATATTATGGATACCCGGTCATTTGGGCCTTGTATATTTTAATATCAAAATTACCTATTATAAATCCACATAAACAGAAAAGAAAGAGAGTAAGTCTTTAGGTCAGATCTGCAACAATGATGGTACGTACTGTAGCAAAATCTGGAACATAGACTTACAAGTTCTTAGGTTCCATTTTGCTTGCTTTTTAAAAACTGTGTCTTGTAAGTCTTCAGCATCTGGTTGGGAGATTTTTAGAAAAAATAACCTTTTAATGTTAGTGTAGAGATTTACAGAATGATTCTGAAGATAGAGTTTCTGTGTACTTCACACCCAGTTTTTCCCAGTGTTAACATTTTACATTTGTTTGGTACATTTGTCACAACAAACCAATATTGATAGATTATTATTAACTAGAGTCCATATTTTATTCAGATTTCCTTAGTTTTTCCTTAATGTTCTTTTTGTGTTCCAGGATCCCATTGAAGATACCACGCTGCATGTGTCCTTAGTAGTCATGTCTCCTTAGGCTCCTCTTGGTAATGACAGTTTCTCAGACTCTTTGTTTTTTATGAACTTCACAGTTTTGAGGACTAATGGTCCAGTATTCTATAGAATGTCTCTCTATTGGAATTTATCTGATGTTCTTCTCATGACTAGATTGGGTTTATGAGTGTTTAGGAGGAAGACTACAAAGGTAGAGTGCCATTCTTATCATTTATCAAGAGTACATACTATCAACATGACTTACCACTGTTTATGTTATCCTTAATCACCTGTCTGAGGTACTGTTTGTCAGGTTTCTCCAGCGTAAAATTAGTTTTTATTTCTCCATTTCCATATTGTACTGTTCACATAGGAAGTCACTATGTGCAGCCAGCACTTAAGGAATGGGAAATTACCTTCCACCTCGTTGAAGGCAGAGTATTTACATAAATTATTTGGAATTCTTTTGCACGGGATGTCTTTTCTCCACAATGTATTGTGTTTATTCAGTCATTTATATCAGTATGATCTCAGGGATATTTTATACTCTGGGTTATAATACAGTATTACTTTATTCTGTTGTTCAAATTGTTTCAGCTTTGGCCATTGGGAGTTCTTTCATTTGGCTTTGATATAACCCCATGAATGTGGGTTTTATGTTTGAGCACTTTCTTATTTTTGGCACTACAAGATGCTTCAGACTCATTTGCATATCTCCTGCTTGGACCTAGAATGATGTATTTCTCCAAGGAGTCTTGATACTTTTTATTGGAGAGTAATATTAGAAATCAAGAAGTGAATGCTAGGTGCGCTCATTGCTACTGGAGTGTCATTCCTTCAAGACCTTTTCAGTTGACAAGAGCAAGGAGATATATATTTGCATTCTAACTTGTATATATGCACATATCTATAAATATGTGTAACCATCTGTATCTATGTTAAACTAAATGTGTTTATACCTACGTCTCCAACTCTAATCATTGCCACATGGATCATTATAGTCTCACCTCCTTGCTTATCTGTTACCTCCCATTTCTACAGTGAGAAACCTGGCTTGGTTGGGAAATTTTTCTGTTAATATTACAGTAGTGAGTGTTTGACATTTGCTTCTATGGTTAAGTTTAGGGAGGGTTTAGCTGTAGGGTATTCTTGAAACTAGAAATGACCCTTCTGCCCTAAATGTTTCTGCCAATTTTGAAACGTAAAATAGGTTGCAGAAACAAACTTTATCTTAAGAACCAGAATTTACTTCAATCCACATTTTGACATTGATTTTCAGATTAAATTATTCTGATATTGCCAGGTAAGCTGTTCCTTGGGTATGCATTTCTTCTTTCAGTTTTTTTCTAAGAGCTAAAGGACCCTGAGAACACTGGAGGTGGGAAAGGAGGGGAAAGGCATGTTCACATGTGGGATAGGAAAGGTTCATTTACTGACCTCCAGCTAGCCTTCCAAAGTGCCTATTTAAGACCCAAGGAGTAGATGTCTTCCTTGGCAATTGTAACCCAAATATAATTTTTAACATTTCAATTTTAGTCAAGAAAGTTGGTGTGCTGTTACAAAAAGTGCCCTGATTAACAGCATTGCCATGTGCATTGCATATTAATCAGCAATTTAAAATAACATGAAATTATGTTGAGTATAATTTTAATATTTTATATTAGATATTAGTTTGAGACAGTGTTTCTCAAGTCTGTATAATAAGTTTGATAGTAGGGAGGTTTTCTCTCAAGAAGAGAATTATTCAGTGTGCACCTACATAATCACTGCTTAGATTCTACAATTAATATTTTGCTATATTTGATTAAACTTTTTCTGTAAGAGAAAAATATTATTATGTACCCTTTAGGTTTATGGGAATAATTGTTAAGTTAAAGTGTATGAACAAACCTGGAATGAAATCTGTTTGCCTACATCTATAATACAACTATAAAACATAGCAGATGTACAAATTAGTAGTTAATAGATAACTAAAATGCAAATATGGCACTATTATAGTATTATAGTTTCTTTTGAGTGGTGTGTCTGTAATATCACATGCTGTGTTGATGCACTTCACCAAACTGCTGTTTTCAAACTGCTTTAAATCCTGCTATTATAGCACATAGCAATGCTATTTCGCTTTCATTTGGCACAAAACACATTTATATATTGTTTCCTTCTGTTCTTTTCTAGAATCCCCAGGCAACAAAACTAGAACATTTGCCACTGATCTGGCAACGTGGTCCTATATTATGAGGTAGTCATATAGCTGATCTAAACTATCCTTACAGTGAAATGAGAGTATTGTGAAAGTTTTGTAGAAAGCTCCCCATATGTCCTGAGAATCCATGCACAGACCCCAGAGTTAAAAGACCTTTGAATTGAGGGAAGACATGGGTTTAAGTATCACTTAGTCACCTACTATTTGTGTAACATTGAGGTAGTTTCATCTTCTGGGTTCCCAGTTTCCTTAGAGAATGAAAATGTTGAATTATGTAATTTTTTTTTTTTTTTTTTGGAGACAGAGTTTTGCTCTTTCGCCCAGGCTGGAGTGAAGTGGCACGATCTCGACTCACTGCAACCTCCTTCCCCCATGATCAAGCAATTCTTCTGCCTCAGCCTCCCAAGTAGCTGGGATTACAGGCGCCCGCCACCACGCCCGGCTAATGTTTGTATTTTTAGTACAGACGGGGTTTTGCCATGTTGGCCAGGCTGGTCTTGAACTTCTGACCTCTGGTGATCCACTTGCCTTGGCCTCCCAAAGTGCTAGGATTACAGGCATGAGCCACTGCGCCTGGCCTATGTGATTATTAATATCACGTCTAGCTGTGACAATTCTGTCTGATGCTGGAGTATTTGAACCAGATGGCTGGGTATGCCACTCAGTTATTCTCTCCATAATACTTTGATATTTTGTTGGTCTGCAAGATGACAGATTCTCAAAATTCTTGTCAGTGAATATTGAACCCTAGTGAAATGTATGGTTCTGTATCAGTTCCAAAATGTAACCACTTTCTCTAGCCTTAGATTCCTGTTAAGGGAAAGGGAATGCTCCTTGAGTATGTCATCACCATAGTAACAGGCAAAACTAGAGGGCTTTGATGCTAAAGCAAGATACTCCATAAATATGCTTAAGAAGACTTGGGGAGACTGGAATAGTTGTTTCCTTTTAGATGCCAGTGTATAAATGAATTTAAGCTAGGATCCGTTTATTTAAAATTTCTTTAGGTGAATTTGCTTGCACATGGAGTGCACATTTACTCATTAATGGAGTTTCAGGAAGCAGTAGAGTAAATGCATAAACATGTATGAACCGCCATGTTTAACTGGAAGCCTGCATTTGGAAGTGAAGTATCTAATCTTAGATTAAATTAGGATGGGGAAGGATGTTGGCAAGAGATTTTGAAGCTTGTTCTGCTTATATTGAGAACATCATAGAACAGTTTGGCCTTTTTAAAGCTAGAGAATAGAGTTGAATAAGTGATATTCCATATATTCCTGTTTGACATTGACATAAAGGTTCCCTCATGATACAATAATCCCTGATCGGGGATCTGGAAGCCCGTATTCATTTAAGGTACTCAGGTTTAACATACTGGGTGCTTTTCACACCATACTACACCATACCATGCAAAGTGCTTTCAAGACTGCAAATTTGGCTTAGATCCGCTTTAGTGAGCTCCTATGGTATAGTAAAGGTAGATAGCCAATTATTAAAAACAGTCAAGACAATTGCACCTTTAAGCAGTAGTAGCAGTTGCCACACTACCTTGAATCTTGAAGTATTTTCAGCAACAGGATGACCGTTAGCCACAAATTTAGTGTCAGCCCTTAAGGTCGGTATTGGTTTGACCCATATTTTCATGTAGTTCTTTTTCTTCACTTGTCTAATCCTCCCGTGTACTGTCAGGGCTTGTCGTTAGAGGACTTTAGGGAGACCAAGCAGGCTAGAAAGTAGAGACAGGAGATACCTATGTCTAATGCTTCAGTTTATACTTCCTAGGTTTTTTTTCATTGGGGTTTTTGTAACTCTTTTGGTATCCTACCAGTGCTTTGGTAGCCTACTGAACCCTGTCTTTCTTCTTAAGGACATTCTGAGCATGTGAGACCTGAGGACTGCAAACAGCTGTCAGAGGCTCCAAATTCAGCATATCTTTCCTTTTGAGAATCTGGCCAAGCTCCAGCTAATCTACTTGGATGGGTTGCCAGCTATCTGGAGAAAAAGGTAGTTTGGGGAATTTATTGTTGTAGGGCTTCTGTCTTTGGCTTTAACTTCCTACAACTCTCCTTTTTAAAGCAGAATACAGCTGGGCACAGTGGCTCCTGCTTGTAATCCCAGGGCTTTGGGAGGTCGAGGTGGGGGAATCACTTGAGGCTAGGAGTTCAAGACCCATGTCTCTACAATAAAATAAAATAAAATAAAATTAGTCGGGCATGGTGGTATGTGCCTGTAGTCCTGCCTACTCTGGAGGCTGAGACAGCAGGATTGCTTGAGCCCAGGAGTTCAAGGCTGCAGTGAGCCATTATTGGCCACTGCACTCCAGCCTAGGTGGCAGAGTAGGACCCAGTCTCTTAAAAAGAAAGAAAAGCAGAACATGAGCCAGTTTTCATCAATTCCTATACTTTTTCTTTTGCATGTACACATACATTTTAACTTTACATAATGAGTTCGGCCTGTTTCATTTATCCCTCACAGCTGGGCTCCAGTGAGGTCTGTAAGGGCAAGCATACTTGATCCCCAATGAAGAATGAGAGATGCAAAACACTAAATTATTTCCTTTCTCACCACATAGTTAGCAAGATAGATTTAATGAACTTAACACCTTTTGATTAGTGGGCTTTTAAATTATTCCCACTTTCCTTTGGCAGATGGGTATTAAGTTCTCAGGATTTGTTTACAAATAAGACTAACTTCATCTGTATTAGCTCGGTTTTGGTAGGCCTAATTCCATTATCACTGCCATTTCCTTGTTTCAAGAAATCAAAAGTTTCTTAGCTTGAAAAACAATTGAAATTGTTAAAAAGTGGAATAGGAGAGCCCTGGGGGCCTGTATAAGGAATTTACTGAATCCCTAGTCTTCTGTACCTTGTTTTTCCTTCTGCATAGATTTGCTTAACTGTTTTTGTGGTGTGTGTGTGTGTGTGTGTGTGTGTTTTTTTTTTCGCAGTTTCTCTCTTGTTGCCCAGGCTGGAGTGCAATGGTGTAATCTCGGCTCACTGCAACCTCTGTCTCCCGGGTTCAAGTTATTCTCCTGCCTCAGCCTCTCAAGTAGCTGAGATTACAGGCATGTGCCACCACACCAGGCTAATTTTGTATTTTTAGTAGAGACGGGGTTTCTCCATGTTGGTCAGGCTGGTCTCGAACTCCCGACCTCAGGTGATTCACCCGCCTCGACCTCCCAAAGTGCTAGGATTACAAGCGTGAGCCACCACGCCTGGCCAGCTGTTGTTATAACTGGAGTTCTATATGCTTGTGACCATTCTTGGTTTCTCCGAATATCCTAGAACTTTGGTGGCGCCCTATTGTACAGGTTGTTAAAGAAATGTTACCACGTGGATTGAGTAGGAAACAATTCTCTTTATCTTGGCAATATTATGGCATGGCACTACTTAAAGTACAAATTAAAAGAGGGGAATGCTACAAAACTAGCTGACAGGCACTTTGATAGAGGTGGATTGCTCAGTTCTTAAAATAGCGCTTTATAAAAGAAGCCAGAGGCATTGTGGAGGAGAATTCTTACAGAACTCATAGGGTTCTGTAAGACCACATTGGACCTTTTCTGTGTGGCTTCATGGCTCTCTTGGTTGAGAAAGCATTAGCTTCTCCTTCCGTTAGTTTCAACCTCTTGATTTCTTGACCCCCCTACTATATTTTGTGCTGAGAACACAAGGGCATTAACAACCCACATTGTAGAGGATCGCTCTTTAATAAAGACTGGAGAATAAAATGCAGCATGGGAATATTGGCAATTACTCAGTTCTAAATTTCTCTTGGAAATGAGGGAAAGCATACAGAATAGAGCTGGGACGAATAGGATAATTTTTTTTTTTTTTTGCTAGGTTGGTAGCCAGACTATAACAGCTGTGCACAACTGTAAATGTCCACTCTTCAATCCACATGAAGAAAAGGGTAAATATGATTGAATTCAACCACTAGTTGCCCATTAGAACAGACTTTCCCAGTGTACTGCATTTCAATACTTTTTCTTTTATCTCTTTTCAGATCTTCCTCAGAAGAATAGGCTTGTTGCTTTACAGTGTTAGTGATCCATTCCCTTTGACGATCCCTAGGTGGAGATGGGGCATGAGGATCCTCCAGGGGAAAAGCTCACTACCACTGGGCAACAACCCTAGGTCAGGAGGTTCTGTCAAGATACTTTCCTGGTCCCAGATAGGAAGATAAAGTCTCAAAAACAACCACCACAAGTCAAGGTGCGTAAGCTGTCCCTAAAAGCATAATAAGTAGTCTTAATTTTGATTTTGTTTTCCAGTATACATTGCACTTAGCATTTCACTGAGGTCGTATTCATCATTATTCTGCATATGATTTGGTAAAAATAGCTTCCTAACTAACCTGGGAAGCAACGGGGTGTGAGATTAACTGGTTAAAGTGATGACGTAAAGAGGGTAGCGGGTTGCATGTGTTCGGGTGTTTAGAGTGGGACTATAGCACGTGGCAGAGGCTTACAGCTAAATTGTTCTTTCTTTTAGGAGAACATGGACAACTGTCACATCAGTGACTTTGATCACATGGGCAAATCATTCTGTTCCATGTAGTCCCCAAAGTCTCTCTTAAAGCCTTACAGAAGAACTTTGCCAATCATTTACATACTTCAGGATGGCTTGGGATGCCATGGGATATAACACAACAAGTGAGAGGTGTGTCTTTTTATGCTATGGTTGCTGATTGATGGAAGCTGCATAAATACAGATGGAAACCTGACTAAAAATGGCACAAAGTTATCTGTCATCAGGCAGGAGCTAAAGAACCAGGACCCTACATTCTCTAGGTCAGTATTGGGAGAGGCTGATTAGCGAGTGAGAATTGGCAGATAAAGGTGACCATTTGGTGCAATAAATCCTGAACGTATAGGCTTTGCCCAGCATTCTTCATAAATAGTGGGTACCTATAAATTTCATGAAATATTTTCATGGGTAAGAACTCTTGAAATGTTATAATTGACTAGAAAGCTCTGTAGGTTTAGAAATAGAGAGTTACTAACAGAAATTGTTAGAAAGCCTAGGAACTAGAAAGCTAAGTTGAGAGTTATGTAGGAAGATCTATCTATTGTACTCAGAATCTTTAGATAAATTCTCCTAGGGCCAGTAGCCTATGTGAATTTTCTTTTTCTACTTCTTTTTTTTTTTTTTTTTTGTATTTTAGCTGTAATGTTAAACAACTTATGTGAATTTTCTTATTGTGAGAATATTTGCCTTCCAGAGTGACTCACCTTTATCTCAGAGAGCAATATTATGAGTTTTGGAAATGCTGCTCTATGGCTGTGTTTTGTTAGTCCTGAGCCAGGAGACTTAAATAAAGCAAACTTGAGGTGGTCCTAAAACATCGAAGTGAGCCTTAAACATTGGGAAGACCTTGTGTTTTTCCTCTCATATCTAGTATTTTTGTGATCTCAGTTATTAATCATTTAAAGGGACTCTTTCCTAGCTGATTGGCACTTAAAACAAGATTGTAGTCTTTTTTTTTTTTTTGAGACGGAGTTTTGCTCTTGTTGCCCAGGCTGGAGTGCAATGGCGCAATCTCAGCTCACTGCAACCTCTGCCTCCCGGGTTCAAGCGATTCTCCTGCCTCAGCCTCCCGAGTAGCTGGGATTACAGGCATGCGCCACCACACCCAGCTAATTTTGTATTTTTAATAGAGACGGTGTTTCTCCATGTTGGTCAGGCTGGTCTCAAACTCCTGACCTCGGGTGATTCTCCCACCTCAACCTCCCAAAGTGCTGGGGTTATAGGCGTGAGCCACCACGCCCTGCAGTTCTGGTCTTTAACTAAGGTATAAGGCTATGACTGGTGGTGGTGTCTCTAGTGACTCATCAAGTGATATTTGGCAAGACATTTTCCCATTTATGCCAGTTTCCTATTCTGTTGAATGAGGAAATTTTCTCTTTAAAGACCCTAAAAGTTTTGACTTTATAGGTTTCAAAGTTCTGTGGAAACATTTTCTATTGCTTATTAATTTGAATCTTATGTAACTTTAGCACAGTACTCAATATTTACGGCATTTACATGGTTTATCTCACGTTTTTTTATAGCTCTTCATTGTTCCTATCTGCCAAATCATTATACTTCCTACAAGCGGTGCGGAGAGCTGAGTCTTCAGCAGGTCCAAGAAATTTGAACACACTGAAGGAAGTCAGCCTTCCCACCTGAAGATCAACGTGCCTGGCACTCTAGCACTTTAGGATAGCTGAATGAAGTAAGTTGTTGATGTTGCAGTCCTGTGAGGATCACTTCAGAACTGTTACAACAGCTGTTTTTTGGGAGCTGGTGTTGGATGGGGTGTGTTGGTCTAATGTGAAGTGGGGCTAAATGTGAGATGGAAAGATGACCAGTCTTCCATATTGCTGACTGGGTTCAGTGAAGCAACTCAAAGACATTATGGTCTTCTTACCAGTTGTATCACAGAATTTAGCCTTTGCTTGTGTGTTCTGTCTTCACTGTATAGGCCCTCTGTCATTCTTAGAGCCTTAAACATTGAGAAGCTTAAAGCACCATTTCTGCTTTCTGCTGAAAGGGTAACCCTTCCTCATCTCCATTTGTGAGAGACTCTGTCGTCAGTTAAGATTAGTGTAAAAAGAAAACTAAACTCTGAAGTAGCCATTATAAAAGTGTGAGAATGAAGTCCGTTTTCTAAAGAGTTGGGGAAAGGTGATGCTAAAGGAGGGGATTGAGCAAGTCCTATCGAAGAGCCTTTTATGAAAATACTTAGTCATCTGTGACATCCCATTTGGCTCTTCCAGAAATCCTAGTAAATAGTTGTAACAGAATGTTAAGAGGCATACATTGTGTGTTTTAAATCCTCTGCTACTCATTAGATATATGATCTTTGACAACTTAAAGTCTCTGATTAGACTTGTTTGTTTGTGAGGGTTAAATGAAATCATGTATGTAAAGTGCTCACCTATTGCAGTGCCTGGCACATGGCAAGTAAAAGGTAACCCAAGAAGACTCATAAGTTCATTTCCCACAATATAAGTGACCACTAGCACTATCAGGTAGCAGGCAGAGTTGGCATGCTTTGGTTCTATGTAAGAAATCCCTAAGGTAAAAGTTTATAAATAGAAGAGCATCTGTGTTGGTGTTGGTGGTTGTTATAATTATTATTGTAGTGGTATAAGTAGTATTTGTAGTAACAATAGTTTATTATAATTACTAATGACACTTTTTGATTTTTTTAATCTTTCTGTGATGCTTTTCATGCCTCTTGTGCCCCTCACTGTATCTTGCCTCTTCTGCTACTTACTTCCTCTGAATGTCTTCCTTTGCTTATCTCTTGCACTCAAGTGTGTATTTCTTTGTCTCTTTCTTCCTTGTCTTTGCTCTTTGTTCTCTATCTAAAGTGTGTCTTACCCATTTCCATGTTTCTCTTGCTAATTTCTTTCATGTGTGCCTTTGCCTCATTTTCTCTTTTTGTTCACAAGAGTGGTCTGTGTCTTGTCTTAGACATATCTCTCATTTTTCATTTTGTTGCTGTTTCTGTTTGCTCTCCTAGATGTGGCTCTTCTTTCACGCTTTATTTCATGTCTCCTTTTTGGGTCACATGCTGTGTGCTTTTTGTCTTTTTCTTGTTCTGTCTACCTCTCCTTTCTCTGCCTACCTCTCTTTTCTCTTTGTGAACTGTGATTACTTGTTACCCCTTCCCCTTCTTGTTCGTTTTAAATTTCACCTTTTTTCTGAGTCTGGCCTCCTTTCTGCTGTTTCTACTTTTTATCTCACATTTCTCGTTTCTGCATTTCCTTTCTGCCTCTCTTGGGCTATTTTCTCTCTCCTCCCCTGCGTGCCTCAGCATCTCTTGCTGTTTGTGATTTTCTATTTCAGTATTAATCTCTGTTGGCTTGTATTTCTTCTCTGCTTCTTCCCTTTCTACTCACCTTTGAGTATTTCAGCCTCTTCATGAATCTATCTCCCTCTCTTTGATTTCATGTAATCTCTCCTTAAATATTTCTTTGCATATGTGGGCAAGTGTACGTGTGTGTGTGTCATGTGTGGCAGAGGGGCTTCCTAACCCCTGCCTGATAGGTGCAGAACGTCGGCTATCAGAATAAGCATTGTGGAGCGATTCCTTATGCCAGGCTGCCACGTGAGATGATCCAAGACCAAAACAAGGCCCTAGACTGCAGTAAAACCCAAAACTCGAGTAGGACAGAAGGTGGAAGGCTCATATGGGTAGAAGGCCCAGAGTAGAAGACAGATGGTTTGAGACTTGAGACCCGAGGACTAAGATGGAAAGCCCGTGTTCCAAGATAGATAGAAGCCTCAGGCCTGAAACCAACAAAAGCCTCAAGAGCCAAGAAAACAGAGGGTGGCCTGAATTGGACCGAAGGCCTGAGTTGGATGGAAGTCTCAAGGCTTGAGTTAGAAGTCTTAAGACCTGGGACAGGACACATGGAAGGCCTAAGAACTGAGACTTGTGACACAAGGCCAAAGACCTAAGATTATCCCAGGGTTGTAGCTGGAAGACCTACAACCCAAGGATGGAAGGCCCCTGTCACAAAGCCTACCTAGATGGATAGAGGACCCAAGTGAAACAGGTATCTCAAGACTAAAGGCCGGAATCTGGAGGCCCATGACCCAGAACCCAGGAAGGATAGAAGCTTGAAGACCTGGGGAAATCCCAAGATGAGAACCCTAAACTCTACCTCTTTTCTATTGTTTACACTTCTTACTCTTAGATATTTCCAGTTCTCCTGTTTCTCTTTAAGCCTGATTCTTTTGAGATGTACTTTTTGATGTTGCCAGTTACCTTTAGATTGACAGTATTATGCCTGGGCCAGTCTTGAGCCAGCTTTAAATCACAGCTTTTACCTATTTGTTAGGCTATAGTGTTTTGTAAACTTCTGTATCTATTCACATCTTCTCCACTTGGGAGAGACACCAAAATCCAGTCAGTATCTAATCTAATCTGGCTTTTGTTAACTTCCCTCAGGAGCAGGCATTTATATAGGTGATACTGTATTTCAGTCCTCTCTTTTAACCCCAGAAGCCCTAGACTGAGAAGATAAAATGGTCAGGTTGTTGGGGAAAAAAAAGTGCCAGGCTCTCTAGAGAAAAATGTGAAGAGATGCTCCAGGCCAATGAGAAGAATTAGACAAGAAATACACAGATGTACCAGACTTCCGAGAAGCACCTGCCAGCAACAGCTTCCTTCTTTGAGCTTAGGTGAGCAGGATTCTGGGGTTTGGGATTTCTAGTGATAGTTATGGAAAGGGTGACTGCCTGGGACAAAGCGAGGTCCCAAGGGGACAGCCTGAACTCCCTGCTCATAGTAGTGGCCAAATAATTTGGTGGACTGTGCCAACCCTACTCCTGGGTTTAATACCCATCTCTAGGCTTAAAGGCGAGAGAACCTGGGACTATTGAGCACATTTAATATTTTCCTTGATTTTTTTCTTCCTGTTTATGTGGGAAGTTGATTTAAATGACTGATAATGTGTATGAAAGCACTGTAAAACATAAGAGAAAAACCAAGGCGTGCTCCTTATTAGTGTATTGGCAATCATGCAGTTAACATTTGAAAGTGCAGTGTAAATTGTGAAGCATTATGTAACTCGGGTCCACAGTTTTTCTGTAAGGGGTCAAATCATAATACTTTAGACTGTGGGCCATATGGTTTCTGTTACATATTTGTTTTTTAAACAACCTTTCTATAAGGTCGAAATCATTCTTAGTTTTTGAGCCAATTGGATTTGGCCTGCTGTTCATAGCTTACCACCCCCGATGTATTATTTGTTATTCAGAGAAAATTTCTGAATACTACTAGTTTCCTTTTCTGTGTCTGTCCCTGTGCTAGGCACTAAAAATGCAATGATTATTGATATCTAGGTGACCTGAAAAAAAATAGTGAATGTGCTTTGTAAACTGTAAAGCACTTGTATTCTACTGTGATAAGCATTGTGGATACAAAGAAAGGAGCAAGCATAAAAAAGTGCTCTTTCAAAAGGAATATAGTACTATGCAGACACAAGGAATTGTTTGATGAATGAATAAATTATATGTATATCTGAGGCCAATTTGTGTTTGCTGCTCTGGTAATTTTGAGTAAAAATGCAGTATTCCAGGTATCAGAAACGAAAACACATGGAAACTGCTTTTAAACTTTAAAATATACTGAAAACATAAGGGACTAAGCTTGTTGTGGTCACCTATAATGTGCCAGATACCATGCTGGGTGCTAGAGCTACCAAAGGGGGAAAAATATTCTCATAGAACAAAAAATTTCAGAAAGGTGCATATTAAAGTGCTTTGTAAACTAAAGCACGATACAAATGTCAATGGGCTACATATTTATGAATGAATGAATGAATGGATGAATGAATATTAAGTGCCTCTTACATCCCAGCTATTTTGGGTACTGTAAAATACAAGATTAATTCTCCTATGTAATAAGAGGAAAGTTTATCCTCTATACTATTCAGATGTAAGGAATAATATATTGCTTAATTTTAAACAATCAAGACTTTACTGGTGAGGTTAAGTTAAATTATTACCGATACATTTTCCCAGGTAACCAGGAAAGAGCTAGTATGAGGAAATGAAGTAATAGATGTGAGATCCAGACCAAAAGTCACTTAATTCAGCTTGCGAATGTGCTTTCTAAATTATAAAGCACTTGTGAATGAAAAATTCGATGCTTTCTGTATGAATAAAACTTTCTGTAAGCTAGGTATTGTCTCTACAAAATTCTCATTGTATAGTTAAACCACAGTGAGAAGGGTTCTATAAGTAGTTATACAAACCAAGGGTTTAAATACCTGTTAAATAGAGCAATTTTGATTGCCTACTATGTGAACTCACTGTTAAAGGCACTGAAAATTTATCATATTTCATTTAGCCATGGCCAAAAATAAGGCAATACCTATGTTAGCATTTTGTGAACTCTAAGGCACCATATAAATGTAACTGTTGATTTTCTCACTTGGTGCTGAGTACTAGGTTTATAAAATTGTATGCTAATTATATTGTGCAAATAAAGTAGGAAAATTTGAATAACAATGATTATCTTTTGAATACGCATATGCAAGGGATTGGTTGTCTGAAGAATGCCACTATAGTAGTTATCTATTGTGTGCCAATCTCATTGCTAGGCATTGGGGATGTAAAGATAAACCATCTTTATTGTGTCTTGGGTAGCAGAAGAAAATATGTGTAAAATCAATTTATAATTTCTAAACTGCCACCCATATATAAGCAATATCTGCTGAATGATCATCGATTACTCTTATCCTTAGAGATAACAACTGGGGACACAAACATTTATTATCATTATTGAACCTACAACAGAGATCTATGTGTAGATTTACAAGCCTACAGTTCTATACAGATAGGAATGAACTATTGGCTTACTGAATGGTGATTACTTTCTGTGGGGCTCGGAACTACATGCCCTAGGATATAAAAATGATGTTATCATTATAGAGTGCTCACAGAAGGAAATGAAGTAATAGGTGTGAGATCCAGACCATAAGTCACTTAACAAGTTTATTCAATGATGAAACCATGGGACAAAATGGACTAGTATAAGGCAGTGTACTAAGCTAAGTAGAGAGATAAAGTCCTGTCCAGAAGATACATGCTTCCTGGCGTGATTGAGGAGATGGAAAATTTTTGCAAAAAACAAGGTGTTGTGGTCTTCCATCCAGTTTCTTAAGTGCCGATGATAGAAGTGAATTACCCACCTTGGCCTGGCCTACAGAAGTAAAGGAGTAAAAATAAATGCCTCAGGCTTGCTTTTTGATTCATTTGATAAACAAAGCATCTTTTATGTGGAATATACCATTCTGGGTCCTGAGGATAAGAGAGATGAGGGCATTAGATCACTGACAGCTGAAGATAGAAGAACATCTTTGGTTTGATTGTATAAATAATATTTCAGTGCCTATTCTCTGCAAGGTACTATGTTTGGTAAATTAGTAAATTAAATAGGTCTGGCCCAGAAGACCCACTCAATTGCCTTTGAGATTAAAAAAAAAAAAAGAAAGAAAGAAAAACGCAAGTTTCTTTCAAAATAAAGAGACATTTTTCCTAGTTTCAGGAATCCCCCAAATCGCTTGCTCATTGGCTTAGTTTAAAGCCAGAAGACTGATAAAAGGGCTCAGGGTTTGTTCTTTAATTCATTACCGAAACATTCTGCTTTTATTACAGTTAAATGGTTCAAGATGAAACAACTAGTTTTAAAGGTATTTGCTCATTGGTCAGGCTTAGAAACAGGAAGACATTTGAGCAATAAAAAAAAGATTCTTTTGCATTTACCAATTTAGTAAAAATTTATTAAAACAATAAAGTGCTGTTCTTAAGTGCCTGAAAGACCTAAACCAAAGTGCACTTTATCTCATTTATCTTATGGTGGAAACACAGGAACAAATTCTCTAAGAGACTGTGTTTCTTTAGTTGAGAAGAAACTTCATTGAGTGGCTGTGATATGTTCGATACTAAGGAAAAACTAAACAGATCACCTTTGACATGCGCTGTAGAGTGGGAATAAGAGAGGGCTTTTTATTTTTTCATTCATATGAATATTGATGAAGATGATACTAAATGCTAAATGAAATATATCTGCTCCAAAAGGCATTTATTCTGACTTGGAGATGCAACAAAAACACAATAAATGGAATGAAGTGATACTCTTCATCAAACAGAAGTGACTGTTATGTCAACCATTTTGTTAAATCCTAGACAGAAAACAAAAAAAATCATGACGAAAAGATACTTGCTTATTAATTGGCTTGGAAAGTAGAATATAGGAGAAAGGTTACTGTTTATTTTTTTTTCATGTATTCATTCATTCTACAAATATATTTGGGTGCCAATAGGTACTTGGTATAAGGTTTTTGGCCCCAGAGACATGGGAAAAAAAATGCATGTACCTTCCCAGAGAATGCCAAGTACTTTCGTTTTGGCTTGTTTTCTTGTTAGGGGCATGGCTTAGTCCCTAAATAACATTGTGTGGTTTAATTCCTACTCTGTATCTCTTCTACCACTCTGGCCACTACGATAAGCAGGTAGCTGGGTTTTGTAGTGAGCTTGCTCCTTAAGTTGCGGGAACTCTCCTTATAATAGACACTTCGTTTTCCTAGTCCATCCCTCATGAAAAATGACTGACCACTGCTGGGCAGCAGGAGGGATGATGACCAACTAATTCCCAAACCCTAGTCTCATTGGTACCAGCCTTGGGGAACCACCCACACTTGAGCCACAATTGGTTTTGAAGTGCATTTACAAGGTTTGTCTATTTTCAGTTCTTTACTTTTTACGTGCTGACACATACATACACTGCCTAAATAGATCTCTTTCAGAAACAATCCTCAGATAACGCATAGCAAAATGGAGATGGAGACATGATTTCTCATGCAACAGCTTCTCAAATTATACCTTAGAAATGTTCTCCTTTTATCATCAAATCTGCTCAAGAAGGGCTTCTTATAGTAGAATAATATCAGTGGATGAAAACAGCTTAACATTTTACCGTGCTTAAGTTTTAAGAATAAAATAAAAATTGGAAATAATTGGCCAAAATTGAAAGGAAAATTTTTTTAAAAAATTTCTCTAAATGTAGGCCTGGCTGGGCTTTGACCTTTTCCATTTTTAAATCACTCACAGAGGGTGGGACAGGAGGAAGAGTGAAGGAAAAGGTCAAACCTGTTTTAAGGGCAGCCTGCTTTTGTTCTGAATTGGTCTTAAGAACATTACCAGCTCCAGGTTTAAATTGTTTAGTTTCATGCAGTTCCAATAGCTGATCATTGTTGAGATGAGACTAAATCCTTTGTCCTCATTAGTTTGCTTTACATTTTTGAAAAGTATTATTTTTGTCCAAGTGCTTATCAACTAAACCTTGTGTTAGGTAAGAATGAAATTTATTAAGTGAATCAGTGTGACCCCTCTTGTCATAAGATTATCTTAAAGCTGAAGCCAAAATATGCTTCAAAAGAAGAGGACTTTATTGTTCATTGTAGTTCATACATACTTTCAAAGCATCTAAACTGTAGTTTCTGTGGCAAGCCAATTACATCCATAAGTGGAGAAGGAAATAGATAAATGTCGAAGTATGATTGGTGGAGGGAGCAAGGTTGAAGATAATCTGGGGTTGAAATTTTCTAGTTTTCATTCTGTACATTTTTAGTTAGACATCAGATTTGAAATATTAATGTTTATCTTTCAATGTGTGGTATCAGCTGGACTCAGTAACACCCCTTTCTTCAGGTGAGGATGGGGAATGCATTATTGGAAAATGGAAAGAAGAAAGTAACTAAAAGCCTTCCTTTCACAGTTTCTGGCATCACTACCACCACTGATTAAACAAGAATAAGAGAACATTTTATCATCATCTGCTTTATTCACATAAATGAAGTTGTGATGAATAAATCTGCTTTTATGCAGACACAAGGAATTAAGTGGCTTCATCATTGCCCTTCTACCTCAAAGAGAATTTATTCCAAAATGCTAAGATAAATGGAAGACTCTTGAACTTGTGAACTGATGTGAAATGCAGAATCTCTTTTGAGTCTTTGCTGTTTTGAAGATTGAAAAATATTGTTCAGCATGGGTGACCACCAAAAAGTAATCTTAAGCCATCTAGATGTCACAATTGAAACAAACTGGGGAGTTGGTTGCTATTGTAAAATAAAATATACTGTTTCGAAAACTTTGTATTTTGATGTGACAATTTCACTGTCCCTAACCACACTAATTACCCTAAGGTCTTCATTTCTTTTTTCTTTTCTTCTTCCTTTTTTTTTTTTTTTTTGGAGATGGTGTCTCGCTTTGTTGCCCAGGCTGGAGTGCAGTGGTGCCATCTTGGCTCACTGTAACCTCTGCCTCCTGGGTTCAAGCGATTCTCCTGCCTCAGCCTCACCAGTAGCTGGGATTACAGTCACGAGCCACCACGCCTGGCTAATGGTTGTATTTTTAGTAGAGATGGGGTTTTGCCATGTTGGGCAGGCTGGTCACGAACTCCTGACTTAAAGTGATCCACCTGCCTTGGCCTCCCAAAGTTCTGGGATTACAGGCGGGAGCCACCGCGCCCGGCCTCATTTCTTTCTTTTTTTAAACTACCTTAATCACCCAGTGTGGATAAATGGTTTGAAGTCTCATTTCTTACAGCATCAGTTGCTTTGGTCAAGGATACTGAGAAGCACAAACCCAATAAAAAATGTGAGAAGCAAAAAACTACTGAGGATCAAAAGTGGGAGAGGAGCAGGGTATAAACTGTAAGGCTGTGGGAATTAAGCATTCATGAAAGAGGCCCAGACCCTGAGTAGGTAAAGGGATCTTCAGTGTTTCTAGAATTCTAAATGATCAAATACCAAAACATTAGATTGGTGACTTTATAGGCAAATGAACCAGCACAGTATTCTTTTTTTTTTTTTTTTTTTGAGACGGAGTCTCGCTCTGTCTCCAGGCTGGAGTGTGGTGGCGTGATCGGCTCACTGCAACCTCTGCCACCCGGGTTCAAACAATTCTGCCTCAGCCTCCCGAATAGCTGGGATTAAAGGCATGTACCACGGCAGCGGGCTAATTTTTGTATTTTTAGTAGAGAGAGGGTTTCACCATTTTGGCCAGGCTAGATCCTGACCTCAAATGATCCACCTGCCTCGGCCTCCCAAAGTGCTGGGATTACGGGCATAAGCCACAGTGCCCAGCCCCCAGCACAGTATTCTATTGGCAAGAGTTCTACTGCTTTGTTGGAAATTAAACTGGAAACTTTTTTTTTTTGTTTTTCTCCGGAAAGTCTTAAGCTGTTATGGGCCCAGATGGTTATTCAGTATATGTACTTTCTTTCTTTTTTTTTTTTTTTTGAGACAGAGTCTTGCTCAGCCACCCAGGCTGGAGTGCAGTGGTGTGATCTCGGCTCACTGCAATCACTGTCTCCCAGGTTCAAGTGATTCTTCCATCCCAGCCTCCAGAAGAGCTGGGATTACAGGCACCCGCCATCATGCCCGGCTAATTTTTGTATTTTAGTAGAGACTGGGTTTCACCATGTTGGCCAGGCTGGTCTTGAACTCCTGACCTCAGGTGATCCACCAGCCTTGGCCTCCCAAGGTGCTAGGATTACAGGCGTGAGCCACCGCACCCGTCCCAGTACATGTACCTGTAAAACCGATGCCTGAAGAACTCTTACCTATGTGTTAACAGTTGAATTTGTCATTATAAATGAGTAGAGTTTGAGGTGATAAAGTTGACCCATATCCTGGGGGTTGCTTCTGAACTGGGATGGTCCTACATGGACTTTTCTCTTTACTCCTATTTCTTTGCAAGGCTGGATGTGTAGGACAGAGGGAAAGCAGGTGAGGCGGTAAGGAGACTTCCTGAAGTTATTCTTGAGTGTCTTCTGTTCCTCTGTCCATCCCTCTTGATTCCTTCAGCAGATCCTATTCCCACAGGGGCTTACTTCAGTCCCCTTGTCATATTTGCTGTGCTTACCCTTGTGTTTGTGGTGCTTTGGTCCTCAAATTCCTTGATTCTCTTGTAAAATTTGAAGGGAGAGGAAATGAAAAACACCATATCTCCTGGTTAGTGAGGAAAGGTCAGACAAGGCAGTTTTATAGGGGCAGCAGAAATATTTAGAAAATGTCAAAGCATTTGATAGTATTTTTCAGTTTTTGTATTTTTTATGTGGTGTGTATGAAGTGATCACTGTATGCTTGTAGTTGGATTTGGTGCCAGCCCAACCCACATTCACAAAAACTTGTGCCTCCTATCAGTTTACTCTTTTACCCTTGGTCATGAGAAAAGGTAATGTTACTGAGGCTAGTAGACTTAGGCAAGCATCTATCATTCAAATTTCGAAGTGGAATAATTTAAATGGGGTCTAAAATTTAACCAGCCATTCTCTTCACTGTGAATGGGTAGGCAGGAAGTGTGCTAGTCATAGGTCCAACTTCTGAAAAAGGTGGAGGTAGCAAGGAAAACCAGTTGAAGTACCTTAGTACCTTTCCCATGAATTATAGCAAATGGAGCACCAAGGCAATTACATGGTAGCTGAGGAGTCATTAGGTCTCAAAATTCAAACCCCACTCAGCTATATTGTTTCCATTAGCTTGGTAAAGGTGAACTTTTGAGGGGTCCTTATTGTTAGTATTTCCTGGGTTTGCCACAGTCTTTCTCCCAGCACCAGCATTCCCAGTGATGAGCTTCCTTTTACCCACTCCGGTTTCGCTTCCCTATGTACGCTGGATCAAAATAGTAACTCCTTTCTAGAGTGCTAAAACAAAAGCTGGCATCACTTGAGGGCCTAAGGAGAGGAGAGCAAAGGGACAGCAGAATGCAAAGTAGAGTGGGAAAGAAAGTTGGATTCGAGCAGCCTTGCAGGTAGCTAACTACTTAGGCAGAACCTGTCATTTTTTGGGAACTCCGTGGTGAGGAAAAAAATTCATAAGCAGACTTTGCAGGCAGGATTTTAAAAAATCTTAGACAGACTCATATTAAATAGAAGAAGAATGTCAAAGGTTGGGTGGCTTGTGAGGGATGAGCTTTGAGTGGACCCTACTTTATAATATTCTGTGAAGAAATGATTAGATATATCCCAAAGACCTAGAAAAACCCTTCCCCTTGTAGCCTTTTCCTTGCTGTTTTGTTTTGTTTTGTTACTAATGAATTATTCTGAAAGTATCCCAGGAAACGCAATGACAATGAGAATGGTGGAACAGATGTGGGTTCTATCTGGCAGTGGGCTATATTGTCTCCCGCCGCTCCACCCCCAGAGGACATTTGGCTGAAGTACCAGAGTCCAAGAAATGTCTTGTTACTAGGCAGATAGTCTCATCTGCATAGTGTGGTGGTTTTACTCCCTCACTTCAGTTCCACTGTATTTTATTTTGTTTTGCTGCATGATGGTGTTAGCTGTGTAATTCCCATTGGGCCAATTAGAATTGGTGTATCTAAATGCACAAAATAAAGATGAGGCATCTGAAACCCAGAGAAAATAACTTGATCAATGTCACAGTGCAAAATAGCTGAGGTGACCCTAGATCCAAATTCACTTAATTTCTAAACGAATTCTTTTCTCACTGTATATTATCATAGCCTCTTTTATAACGGATACATGCTCATCAGGAAAGAGCATGGATTATGAGTAATTTACAGTTAGAATGGCTCTTCCTAATCATAGCTAACCTCCAGTGTACTATTTTATGTCTTTATGCTCACGAGGAAATAAAGTCTTAGGGAATATCCAAAGAGAGGGATTATAGTAATTATGACTATTAACTGGTACCTAAATGGGAGCAATGTGAACTACTTAAAGGAAGACACAGGAAGATAATTCATTACTTCCGATTCCTCTACCTTGGCCCTATACTTTCTAGCCCAGGGAGATAGTCTGAACCAAGTGAAAGTCAGTTTTTCTTCTATTACTACAGGTCTGCTGAAACTATAAAAGTATTAATTTGCCCCCCTGTAGTTTCCCATTGTTACCTCTCTTTTTATATCCATTTTGTGACTATTACTTTTCTTTTTCTGTTTTCTTTTTTTTTTTTGAAATGACGTCTCGCTCTTGTTACCCAGGCTGGAGTGCGATGGTGCAATCTCAGCTCACTGCAACCTCTGCCTCCTGGGTTCAAATGATTCTTCTGCCTCGGCCCCCTGAGTAGCTGGGAATACAGGTGCCTGCCACCACACCCAGCTAATTTTTTTCTTGTATTTTTAGTAGAGACAGGGTTTCACCATGTTGGCCAGGCTGGTCTAGAATTCCTGACCTCAGGTGATCCACCTGCCTCGGCCTTCCAAAGTTCTGGGATTACAGGCGTGAGCCACCGCGCCCGGCCGACTATTACTTTTCTACTATAAATCAAGACAAAAAGGGGCTTGGGGTAGGCAGGGGTTGGAGAACTGGGGAGCAGACAGTCTCAGTTAAACCTTTACTTGTATTTGCTCATGGCTGGAGTCCAGTGGTTGTGCTCCTCCCATTGTGAGCTAGAATACTCACAGTTGCTACTTCCTGAAGAACTGGAAAACTTGTCTGCCATAGTATCACATAGCATTTGCATTGTGGACATAGGAGGACAGCTGATGCAACCTGAATCTGCGGGGAGATAGACCATGAGAGAGAAGGCAGGTTGTTAGAGTACCTTGCATGGTACCATCCTATAATGCCAAACCAATCTTCTCACTGTCACCTCTCATGTTTGAATAATAATTGGAAAGAGTGAGACTTAGCAGGGAAGAAAGTTACTTTTGAGCTACCACTTTTACTACTTAAAAAGTGGTGAATAGGTAGAGATGGGTTCCAGTTGTCCTCACCATAGTAAGCTGTTGCCTCCAAAAGAAAGAGAATGAACCAAGAAGAATATAGTGGACACTGCCTAGTATTGGCTCAACTAGATTCTGAGAAAAGGGACTTTCTGTAAAGGCTGCTACCTGGTCTTTGATACAGCAACTAGACATGTATTTTGGGGTTCTAAGATAGGGTTTTTGGCTCTGAGCAGCAGAGAGCTGAGAAGCAGGACATGAAGTATGGGACTTACCTGAACTATAGCCAAATGGATGTGACCGCTAATTGTAGATGGCAGGCTGGCTTTTGAGAGAACCCAGAATGAATAGTAAATCTCATTTTCAGCAGAAGAGAGTCTGCTATGAGGTTCACAGAAAATAGCTCTAGTAACAACAGCCCCATTAGGCACTAGATTGGATACCAGTTCCCATAGGTAAAACAATAATATTAGCTATTCTGCAAAGGCAAAGCAAAAGCTAAAGAAAATCGCTAACCAACCATGACTTCCCTTCAAAATACAGTCTGGAATCAGAAGTCCCTTTATTCCTTCCCTTTGATTTCTTGCCCTTTTCCTGCATTGCTAGATAAGGAATGCAATGGCCAGAAGGAAGGGTGGATTATCTAAATTAAGTACCGAATATTAGAGAATGTTTACATAATGGTGTTGGGCGGGGAGACATTTAGAATAGCCCCTTCAGTAGCAAGATTATGCTAAGTAAAGTACTTGTCTCATCTTAAGCTATTTTTGTTGAGACAGGGACTGTGCACAGCTCCCTCTCTAATGCCAATCCCTGCTTAATTTTCCCTCCAACGAAGTTTCTTTACCTGTTCATCTTTAGAATAAGAAATGCTGGAGGAATGGTCAGTGTTGAAGGAAATAAGCCTATAAGGGAAGGCACAGAAGTTGACATCAGGCTTTAGAATAGGTAGGCACAGAAAGACTCTGGTATCAAGCAAGAAGTCCCATATCCTAGAGGTTCAAAACAGATGTTCACTGGTAGGGAGAAAAGTGGGCAGATTTACCTGATAGGCTGATTAAACAGATACAAATGCCATTTAGATGCTTCTATAACTCTTGCTTATATTCTGATTCCTTCTCACCTTAGTGTTTATAGCTTTTGCCACATCAACTGTTTTCTCTGTACATTTCCTAATAAGATCTCTGAAACACCCCAATCTCATTTTTATAGAGCTAAACTTTATATAAGTAGAGCTGTCTAGTGCCTGTGTGGTGTGATTTCATACAAGAAGGCCTTCTTTCCCAAGCCTATATTTTCCCTCCTTGGTAGCTGATGTCTGAAATTCCATTATCTGGAGATGAATCTTTGATTCTACAATAAGTGATAAAGCAAGGACTAGTTTATTTTTGTACCTAACAAAAGTACCTTTCTCATAGTAGAAAATGTCTGTCAAATTTTTTTGAATTATATTTAAACTTCAGAACCCTCTAGGAAAGAAAACAAGACTTCCATTTCACACTTAAGGCAAGATCAGCTAATACCATAATATGGGTGGATGCCACAGTTTTTTTCCAACTCGTGGAAAATTTCATTAATTAATTACAGCATTGATTCCTGTTAAGCCTAGTAAGGAAAAAACTGCTCGTTGCCCAGCAAAATACATTCTCCCATTCTTGCTTGATGTGCGGCTGCCCAGCTAGACTACATTTCTCAGCTTCTGTTGCAGTTCTGTGTAGCCAAATGATTGTTATGATCAATAAAATGTGAGTAGAAATGATGTGTGCCATTTCCACGCCTGGGTCCTAAGACATAGGGTATGCTCTCCTTTCCATACTTTCTCCCACCAGCTGCAACTTGGATGTAATGACTACCCAGTTTCAGTATACAGATGAGAGTGATTCTCTATGAGATGAAAGTACAATGACTTGGAAGGAAATCAAGTCCCTGAATGACTAAGAAACAGAATTCCCTCTCTGATTGGAACTTTTTACATTGATACTGTCATGTAAGAAATAATTAACATTCTTTTTGTTTAATCCATTGAATTGTTGATTCTCTTTCCTATAGTAGCCAGTTTTTCTTCTCATAACTAATTCAACTGGATGCATCCCCAGAATCCTTCACATAGCATTTCAGGTGGCTGCTACTAATAATTTAGAGTTGGCATGCAAGAAAAAATTTATTTACCATCCTAACACTAAAGGGATAAATTGCTGACAGCAGATCCTATTTTGAAAGCTGATTATGAAGAAGCTAGAGAACAGGAGTCTCTGAGAAGAAGGAGTACCATACACAAGGGAATAGATATTAAAAGAGACTGAGACAATACAGACCAACCTTACCTTCTTTATAACCTTCCCTTAGGCCTGCTCTATGGTTCACAATACAGGTGGGAAAGATGTGCTCAGAGAAATTAGGGCCAACCAGATGGCTGGAGGGAAAAGAATGTCTTACATGAAATAGTTTCCCTTGGTGGCAATGCTAGGGAGAGAGAAGATCGATAATGAAAAAAGTCAAAAGAACTATCCAGCACCAGCTTAGGAAGAAAGCATAGGTCTTGCAAACAAGTCAGAACGATGTCTAAGAATTTGCTATGTTAAGTTTTTTTCTTCCAACTTTTATTTTAGGTTCAAGGGGTACTTTTGCAGCAAAACCCAATGGGTAAATTTCCATGGGTAAGTTGTGTGTCATGGGGTTTGATGTACAAATGATTTCATTACACTGGTAGTGAGCATAGTACCTGATAGGTAGATTTTTTGATCCTCACTCTCCTCCCATCCTATGTTAATCTTTTAACATTTTTGGAAAATAAGAATTGGCACTAGCTTATGCATTCCAGTAGCCCATCTACATAAAACCAGTGAGGGGGCCTCATGATATCAAGATAGTGGACTTAAAAGAAATGGGATACGTACTGTTCATCTTGTTTAGTCCCTTTGTGTTTGTTTTTCAGTGTCCTAAAGTGGATATTAAGCAAGCTGAGAGTAATTTGAGTACCGCTTTATTCTGTGGTAGAGTTACCTAGAAAACATATGGGTTGAGGGCATGTAATCATGTCCCCCATATCTGTGAAAATGGACAGTAAGAAGTGGTAAACATTGTTAGGGGCAGGGTTCCACTAGGAAATTTGGATAAAGAGAAATGTAAATTTCATATTTTCTACTCATAGGCCATTTTACCATTAGCAGTAATATCTAAATACTGAAAACAGTAATTATAGGAAATCTTGGGAACTAAAAGTCAACATAATGATGTATTATAATTTTCCTAGACTTAACACCCATTCTTTTGGTATACTGACAGTCCCTAATGAGGATACAAGCCATCAGTCTAAAATAGGCATTGCTTGTCACAACCAAATTCCTCATTTATGTCAATGTCTGCTTTAACTAAGTTCCTCTGGCTTCATATCTATATAGCCTTTCCAACCAGTGGAAGTGTCAACATTCCCACAGTCAGCTATTTCCTCTATAACTTCATTTACCTTTGAGTTGAATTTCATTTCCAGCATTGTGACTTTTAGTTTCTTTCTTGAGCTTTCATTTTTATTGGCCAATTCCCTCTTTCATTATATGTTTTTGTTAAATATCACTTGGGTTTATCACTGGCAGACAAAGAGGCAACACAAACACATGGTTTGTTCTCTGCACATGTACTGAATAGCTGATAAGTGACCAGTCACCAAAGACTGTGAAAGAAGTGATGTGATTCATAATTGATCATGATGCACATCTGTTAGTTGTATAGTAATTTACATACTGAAAACCTAGCAGTGAAATTTGTACTTTATTTAATATCACAGTCAATATACCATGGCAACTGAAATTTAAACTGGGTTGTTGGGGTACTTGTATTATTTAAGTAAACCATGGTGTAAAGTGAGGAATATCTGAGTCTTTACTATTTGCTTTGAATATTGACCACTTTAGTATGTTTGTGAATATATATGTGAAATTGTTTTTTTAAAACAATGAGATGTCAATTGTAGGCTCTCATGTTTGCTGTTTTAAAGTAGATGTTCAATAGAGTATAATCACATGTAGATTTCAATAGATGGCCCTATCTACAGTGCACTAACTGTCATATACTACACGTGGAGTAAACAAAAAAGTCGATTTTGCTGTTTCAGGGATGTCAAGGCCAGTGTCTTCAAGGAGAATTCTGTAGCTTTGTACATAAAGAAACCCAGTTACACCAAAACACTCATTGTCTACCAGACCTTCTGGGATTAATTCTATTCAAGATAGCAAGAAAAATTACTAAGCCAAATAAAATTTTGAATTGCCAATCAGAAATACAGTCACAAATTGGATAAATATTGTCATGGTGGTCTTTTAAACCTTACTTTCAGTTTTTTTTTTTGTGAGTTTAGATCAATAACAGGACTTAGAGGCTTTTACTTTCAAAGAGAAAGTGACCTCATGTTCCCAATGACTAGGGCCTCTTGAGAGGAAGTATGCCTAATAATTAAAAGCAAATACTCTAGGGCATCATGGCCCCAATATGGTAGCTACTAGCCATATATGACTATTGAGTACTTAAAATGTGGCTAGTCCAAATTGAGATGTATTGTAAATATAAAATACATACTGAATTTATGAATTGATTTTTATAATTACCACATGTTAAAATAATATTATTTGGATACAGCAGTTTAAATTACATATATTACTAAACTTTCAAAAATAAAACAAATAGGAGTTGGAAAGCTATGGCTTACCACCTGTTTTTGTTTGTCCCACAAGCTAACAATGGGTTTTCCATCTCTAAATGCTTAAATTTTTAAAGGAATATTTTATTACATTTGAAAATTATATGAAATTTAAATTTCAGTTTCCATAGTACTTATTGGGAAAGTACCATGTCCATTCATTTTCATATTGTCTATGGCTGCTTTTGTGCTATAATGGCACTGCTGAGTAGTTGTGACAGATAGCATATGGAATGCAAAGTCTATACCAGTTATTCTCACCTCGGGGCAATTTTACCTCCTATGGGACATCTAGAAATGTCTGGAAAATGTTTTTGTTTTCACAACTGAGAATAAGATGTTATTGGCACCTAGGGAGTAGAAGTCAGGGATGCTGTTAAATACCCTACAGTGAAAAGGAAAGCACTCCACAACAAAGAATTATCTGGCCCAAAATGTGGATACTGTTGAGGTTGAGAAACCCTGGCCTAATCTACTTACTGTCTGGCCCTTTGAGGAAAAAAATTTCTCACCTCTTGTCTAAAATCAAGTCATTTTGGTTGGGCGCTGTGGGTCATGCCTGTAGTCCCAGCATTTTGGGAGGCTGAGGCAGGTGGATTGCCTGAGCTTAGAGAGTTTGAGACCAGCCTGGGCAAAATGGAGAAACCCCATCTCTATCAAAAATACAAAAAATTAGCCGGGCATGGTGGCACACGTATGTGGTTCTAGCTACTTGGGAGACTGAGGTGGCAGGATGACCTGAGCCTGGGAGGCAGAGGTTACAGTGAGCTGAGATTGTGCCACTGCGCTCCAACATGGGTGACAGAGGGAAGACCCCATCTCAAAATAAATAAATGAAATAAAAACAAGTCATTTAGTTTATAGCTATGCCAGCAGAGGCACTATACTGATTTGCTGACTAATGGGTATGTGTTATTTAAGATAATTTAGCTGTGTTATATTTAGGAGAGCTCAGAGAAGTGGTCAGATTATCTGTGCAGGGGAGAAAATATAATTTCTTTTCTTTCCCTCATAGGTTCTTAGTTGAGACACTCTCCTGAAAATGAAAGTCAAATTAACAAGAGAAAAACCAGCAGAAGCTTATTGATTTGTGCTGTACCCATCATGCAGGAGACGCTTCAGTTTGAAAGTATCTCTCCCTTAAGGCAGTGGCTTAGGGTCCTTGCTTAAACAGTAGTTTAACAACAAGTCATAAATCCTATAGTGACAAGACAAACAAGAGAGCATCTTCAGGCTTCTAAGAGGCAGGAAAATGTGAGAAGATAAATGTATGGGAAGAGTAAAGTCTGCTCCTAGATTTTCTAGATTTTCTAGTGCCACTGTCTCTGAGCTGATAAGCCTTGTAAAGGGGTGAAAAAAGGCAGAGGGAAGGGCAGGAAGACCTTTTGTCTTTGTAAATTGCTATCCTGCCATCAGGCAAGAAGGGGGAGGGCAGTGTCCCCCTGTACTTTAATTTTCTTTAGCTCAACAATCCTCAGTATTTTAAAGAGGAACATTTTGATTTCCTTCATCTACAAGGTAACTGTTTTAAAACTAGGACTTGTCCACAGAGAGTCAAACTCTATAAAATATTTGAAGAGATTTATTCTGAGCCAAGTAAATATGAGTGACCAATAGCTCATGACACAGCTCCAAGAGACCTGAGAACATGTACCCAAAGTGGTCAGGCTACAGCTTGGTTTTGTACATTTTAGGGAAACATAAGACATCAATCAATACATGTAAGATGTACATTGGTTGGGTCTGAAAATGTGGGACAACTCAAAGTGGGGGCTTCCAGGTCATAGGTAGACTCAGAGATTTTCTGATTAAAGTCTTGAAGTCAATAGAAGGGAGTATCTGCATTAACATAAGGGGCTTCTGAGACTAAGGCTCTTATGCAGATGAAGCCTCCAGGTAGCAGGCTTCAGAGAGAATAGATTGTAAATGTTTCTTATCAGACTTAAAAAGGTACCAGACTCTTAGTTAATTCTCTCCTGGATAAGCGAAAAGATCTGGAAAGGGAAGGGCATTCTCTACAGAATGTAGGTTTCCCCACAAGAGACAGCTTTGCAGAGCCATTTAAAAATATGTTGAATAAATATATTTTGGGGCCTGCTATCTGTTGTGTTCATATCTTATTGCTACAAAGAGACTGCTTTGTCAATCTTAAGGTCTCTGTTTTAATGTTAATGTTGGTCTTTTGTGCCTAAATTCCAAAGGGAGGAGGATATAATGAGGCATGCCTGACCAGCCATTTCCATCATGGCCTGAACTAGTCTTTCAGGTTAACTTTAGAATGCCCTTGGCTGAGAGGAGGGGTCCATTCAGTTGGTTGGGGGGCTTAGAATTTTATTTTTGGTTTACAGACCTTATATATTCTTATTTATTTTACTTAGTTATATTTGACTATTATTATTTCCTTGTAAGAGTCAAGAATTGCCAAGATGAAACATCTATGGGGTATCTGGACAGGATTTACCTCTGTCAACCCTTGCAAAAAAATTAGAATTTACTTACCTTAGGGATGGAGAATAGGTGACACTTGTGAATGAAGAAAATATTGTAATGAAGGCCTTGTGATTGGGAAAATCAGAGGGCTTGGTGAGGGTACAAACGTTGGCTGTTGCTGAAAAGGCTTCTGTGATAGAGAGTGAAGCAACTGGGGTGTGGTGGGGTGGCGGCAGTGGTGCCAGTGGTGCCAATGGTGGCAGTAGCTGCTGAGTGTCAGGCCTCTGAGCCCAAGCCTGCACATATACATCCAGATGGCCTGAAGCAACTGAAGAATCACAAAAGAAGTGAAAATGGCTGGTTCCTGCCTTAACTGATGACATTACCTTGCGAAATTCCTTCTCCTGGCTCAGAAGCTCCCCCACTGAGCACCTTGTGACCCCCACCCCTGCCTGCCAGAGAACAACTCCCTTTGACGGTAATTTTCCACTACGTACCCAAATCCTATAAAACTGCCCCACCCCTATCTCCCTTTGCTGACTCTCTTTTCAGACTCAGCCTGCCTGCACCCAGGTTATTAAAAAGCTTTATTGCTCACACAAACCTGTTTGGTGGTCTCTTCACATGGATGCATGTGACACTGAGGATGCTGCATTTTGCTTTCATGATCCCAAAGACCGTTTAAAAAGAAGGAGTCAGGAAATGGGGTGGGGGGTATAAAGAGAAAATATAACAAAGATAACTTAAAGAAAGCATGTAACAATTGTGTGTATCTCTGTGATTCTTATACTCAAAGGATCATCACAGAATCTTGGAATTTTGTAGGAATGGCAAATATTCTGATGACCTGCTAGTGTGTTAGCCACTAGGGGTAATATTGAAACAAAGTAATTTTTGCTTTTATGTAGTTTGGCTGGGGAAAAGGTTTAAAACACATTAGTGTGGCCGTCCTCACTGCTACATTCCCACCAGCGCCATGACAGTTTACAAATGCCATGGCAATGTCAGGAAGTTACCCTATATGGTCTAAAATGGGAAGGCATGAATAATCCACCCCTTGTTTAGTATATCACCAAGAAAAAACCATAAAAATGGGCAACCAGCAGCCCTTGCGGCTACTCTGTCTATGGAGTAGCCATTCTCTTACTCCTTTACTTTCCTAATAAACTTGGTTTTGCTTTGCACTGCGGACTCACCCTGAATTCTTTCTTGCACAAGATCCAAGAACCCTCTCCTGGGGGCCTGGATCAGGACCCCTTTCCTATAACATCTTTCTGGCTATCACAGAAGGGACTATCATGCAGAAATATCTGACCCAAAGGTTAACTTTGGGTAAGTGTTGGGGGTCCTATAACATCTTTCTGGCAACCACTGAAGTGACTATAATGCAGAAACCCCCGATCCAAAGGCTAACTTTGGGTAAGTGGTGGGGTCTGGTAACATCTTTCTGGTGAAACTCGAAGGGATGATACTGAGGAGACCCCCCAACACAAAGGAAATAGACTGTGTTACTAATTGGACAACTTTGGGTAAGTGGTGGGGTACTCAGGCAAAGGATGGGATTGGTTAGAGCTCAACTTAGGGGAGTTAGAGTCTCTCCTAAGAGAGGGTTAAAGCTTCCTCTCAATAAAAGGCAAGGATGCTTGACTGACATTGGGTTAGAGGCCCAACTTAGGAGGATTAGAGTCCCTTATAAGATTTAGGGGGTTAGAGGCCCCTCTCAGTAAAGTCCCTCTCCTTAAAGTCCCTTTCGGCTAAGAACAGGTTTGGCATTACAGGATGTTAACCGCTATTCTCTTTGGATTGATCTGCCTTGCACTCTTTGCTGATGGCTATGGTTGACAGAATTAGGCATGTACAGGATTTTAGAACATGGGGAGCTTTTCCCTCCCTAAAAAGGGAAACTTGAGAGCTGATGGGACTGCTGGAAAAAATCCGTTCATGACTGACAAGCAGCCGCATGAACTTTTCAGTGTTGCTGCAATGGGTGGGGCTTTCTCTGGCACTCAGAGTGCCGGGCCTTCCTCACCCTGCCTCAGGCAATGCTTTCCTCTCTCTCTATAAAACTTGTTGAATGGATGGCAAAAATCACTGTTCATTTCCTCTGTAAAGTTTTGATTAGTGAAAAAATGGATTTATGAGGCTAGTTTTAAGTTGTAGCAAATCTGTTGTTTGTCTTTCTGTATTATTCTGTCATAAAGAGGGGTATCTTAGGATAGAACATGAGCTTAGGACACCTGTAAGCCTGCTGTTCAAGATGGCCCAGTAAACTGATCAGTTACAAACTTTGCTGCAGGTCCCTGAAAAAACTGGATGAGGTTTCCTTCTTGTTTTGTATTTCCTTGGGAGCTTGACCTTGTAACCATGTGGCCGTGCTTTTTCTTTTAACAATGGTGGCCTGTGTTCAGGGTTTGATTCCTGCCTTAGGGGATAAGTCCTTTATCTTCTTCTGTGTATTTATTTATTAATTTTTTGAGACAGGGTCTCCCTCTGTCACCCAGCCTGGAGTGCAGTGGCACAATCTTGGCTCACTGCAACTTCTACCTCCTGGGTTCAAGCTATCCTCCTGCCTCAGCCTCCTGAGTAGCTGGGATTACAGGCATCCTCCACCATGCCCAGCTAATTTTTGTATTTTTAGTAGAGATGGGGTTTTACCACATTGACCAGGCTGCTCTCAAACTCCTGACCTCACATGATCCACCTGCCTTGGCCTCCCAAAGTGCTGGGATTACAAGTGTGAGCCACTGCACCCGGCCTGTCTGTGTATTTATATGGGTTGTGTGTGTGATATAAAAAAGCTTTAATTGGTTTAAAAATAATAAGTGCTTAAATCAGATATTTCATCAGAAAAGTAAAATGTGTAATGCCTTTTAGTTCATTTGACTTAAGTAATCTTTGGAAAATAAAAAAATGGTTTTAAAGATTACTGATAAAAATATCTTCAAAAATCTAAACATTTGGTCTAAATTAGGCAGGTCAGATAGTAAGTTTGCTAAATGCTTTAAGGTCATAAACTGCTTCCTTGACTTTTGAAAATTGTTCAATGTACCTACCTTGGAGACATTAGATTCTAGATAAGGCCTGGGGACATGTGGAGAGCCAGGCACCCTAGCTGTACTGGAAAGAGTCAGACCTTATCTGCACTTCTGCTTGATGTGTCCTAGGCTAGGCTCCACACTAGTACATAAATAAAATCTCTTTGGGCCTGGATTGGGACCTCTTTCCTGTAACAATTCTAGAACTTTGGGAGGCCAAGGCAGGAGGATTGCTTGGGGCCAGGAGTTCAAGACCAGTCTGAGCAACATAGTGAGACCCTGTGTCTATGAAAATAAAAAAAATAAAAAAACTAGCTGTGTGTAGTGGCACACAGCTGTAGTCCTAGCTACTCAGGAGGCTGAAATGGAAGGATCCCTTGAGCCCTGGAGTTCAAGGTTATAGTGAGCTATGATTATGCCACTGCACTCTAGCCTAGGTGAGAGATAAGAGCCTGTCTCAAAAATAAAACAACTGCAGGTAATTTTATGGAGTGAGAAGTAGGACTTGGACCTTTTGAACACTGTCCCAGTTACCATGTTGCCATCCTTCTTTTCCCTTCCCTCTAATTTTTCTATATAATGTCTAAAAATAAAATAAGAAGCCTAGAAAATCTACACTCAAAGTTCTCTGTTTTGGAGTGATCAAAAATGATTATAACTGTAAATATTGAAAAAGGAGGACTTGGAATCTATCAAAGGAGTTCACTGAACTGTCAAAGTATGGAATAAAAACAGTATAGGAAATGAGACAAAAAAGAACAAAGAAAATAAAACAAAGATAGAGAAGATCTTGAAGATTGCTTTGGGGAGGATAGGAGCAAAAGTGAAGTTAAGCATTATTAAACATATGTAAAGACAGGCCTGATGTTGTTACTATGGTTGGGGTTTCCTGCAATATATTTGAAATAATGTCATCCTTCCATCTTCCTAATAAATCTTACTTGTTCACTGATCACATCAGTTATTTCTCTTAATTTCTTCACACCAAAGTAGATATATTTGTCAGTTTATGCAGATTATACCTGCATTTGTGGGATTATTTGATTAATATGTGTCTTCATCCCTCTTCAGACTGGAAGCTTCCTGAAGACAGAGGCCAAGGTCTATTTTAACCACCTTTGTGTCTCTATTACCTGGCACATTCAGCCTCTCAACAAATACATGTTGCCTGAATGAATGAATAACCCAGCAATTAAGTCCAATGTGATATCTAGGTTACTGGTCCTGGTTTAATTAGCCACTGTTCACAACCCACATGTTCTAGTTCCATACCTTTCCGTCTCTATACTAAAGAATCCACTTCTCTCTTATTTCATCTCTACAGCAAAGATGCTCAAAGGGAATTTTTTGGTTTTTTTTGAGAGAAGTCTCCCTCTTGTCCCCCAGGTTTGAGTGCAATGGCTTGATCTCAGCTCACTGCAACCTCCACCTCCTGGGTTCAAACAATTCTCCTGCCTCTGCCTCCCAAGTAGCTGGGATTAAGTTGCCTGCCACCACTCCTGGCTAATTTTTGTATCTTTTAGTAGAGACAATGTTTAGTAGCATCACCATGTTGGCCAGGCTGGTCTTGAACTCCTGACCTCAGGTGATCCTCCCACCTTGGCCTCCCAAAGTGCTGGGATTACAGGTGTGAGCCACTGCACCTGGCCTTTTTTTTTTTTTGGCTCAAAGGGAATTTCTTCAGACTTTCTGTTTTGGGTTCATCACTATTTAATTCCTCAATCCATTATAGTCAGCCTAACACTCCCACAACTCCACTGATAGTGTTTTGATAAAAGTCACCAATGATCTATCTAAGGGACTCATTATGCTCATCTAAATTGGCAGCTGGCTAACCTGTTTCTGTTGTTATAATTCCTCTTCTCTCTTTTAAAAAATTCCTGCCTCGGGGGGAGGAGCCAAGATGGCCAAATAGGAACAGCTCTGGTCTACAGCTCCCAGCGTGAGCGACGCAGAAGATGGGTGATTTCTGCATTTCCATCTGAGGTACTGGGTTCATCTCACTAGGGAGTGCCAGACAGTGGGTGCAGGACAGTGGGTGCAGCGCACCGTGTGCCAGCTGAAGCAGGGTGAGGCATTACCTCACTCGGGAAGCTCAAGGGGTCAGGGAATTCCTTTTCCTGGTCAAGGAAAGGGGTGACAGATGGCACCTGGAAAACCGGGTCACTCCCACCCGAATACTGCGCTTTTCCGACAGGCTTAGGAACTGGTGCACTAGGAGATTATATCCCGCACCTGGCTTGGAGGGTCCTATGCCCACAGAGCCTTGCTGATTGCTAGCACAGCAGTCTGAGATCAAACTGCAAAGCGGCAGCGAGGCTGGGGGAGGGGCGCCCGCCATTGCCCAGGCTCGCTAGGTAAACAAAGCAGCCGGGAATCTTGAACTGGTGGAGCCCACCACAGCTCAAGGAGGCCTGCCTGCCTCTCTAGGCTCCACCTCTGGGGGCAGGGAACAGACAAAAAGACAGCAGTAACCTCTGCAGACTTAAATGTCCCTGTCTGACAGCTTTGAGGAGAGCAGTGGTTCTCCCGGCACGCAGCTGGAGATCTGAAAACGGGCAGACTGCCTCCTCAAGCAGGTCCCTGACCCCTGACCCACGAGCAGCCTAACTGGGAGGCACCCAGGGGCAGACTGACACCTCACACGGCTGGTTACTCCTCTGAGACAAAACTTCCAGAGGAATGATCAGACAGCAGCATTTGCAGATCACGAAAACCCACGGTTCTGCAGACACCGCTGCTGATACCCAGGCAAACAGGGTCTGGAGTGGACCTCTAGCAAACTCCTACAGACCTGCAGCTGAGGTTCTGTCTGTTAGAAGGAAAACTAACGAACAGAAAGGACATCCACACCAAAAACCCATCTGTACAACACCATCATCAAAGACCAAAAGTAGTTAAAACCACAAAGATGGGGAAAAAACAGAGCAGAAAACTGGAAACTCTAAAAAGCAGAGCACCTCTCCTCCTCCAAAGGAATGCAGTTCCTCACCAGCAATGGAACAAAGCTGGATGGAGGATGACTTTGACGGGTTGAGAAAAGAAGGCTTCAGACGATCAAACCACTCTGAGCTACAGGAGGAAATTCAAACCAAAGGCAAAGAAGTTAAAAACTTTGAAAAAACTTTAGACGAATGTATAACTAGAATAACTAATACAGAGAAGTGCTTAAAGGAGCTGATGAGGCTGAAAGCCAAGGCTCAAGAACTACATGAAGAATGCAGAAGCCTCAGGAGCCGATGCGACCCACTGGAAGAAAGGGTATCAGCGAAAGAAGATGAAATGAATGAAATGAAGTGAGAAGGGAAGTTTAGAGAAAAAAGAATAAAAAGAAACGAACAAAGCCTCCAGCAAATATGGGACTATGTGAAAAGACCAAATATGCGTCTGATTGGTGTACCTGAAAATAATGGGGAGAATGGAACCAAGTTGGAAAACACTCTGCAGGATATTATCCAGGAGAACTTCCTCAATCTAGCAAGGCAGGCCAACATTCAGATTCAGGAAATACAGAGAACACCACAAAGATAATCCTCAAGAAGAGCAACTCCAAGACACATAATTGTCAGATTCACCAAAGTTGAAATGAAGGAAAAAATGTTAAGGGCAGCCAGAGAGAAAGGTCGGGTTACCATCAAAGGGAAGCCCATCAGACTAACAGCGGATTTCTCAGCAGAAACTCTACAAGCCAGAAGAGAGTGGGGGCCAATATTCAACATTCTTAAAGAAAAGAATTTTCAACCCAGAATTTCATATCCAGCCAAACTAAGCTTCATAAGTGAAGGAGAAATAAAATCTTTTACAGACAAGCAAATGCTGAGAGATTTTGTCACCACCAGGCCTGCTCTAAAAGAGCTCCTGAAGGAAGCACTAAACATGGAAAGGCACAAACAGTACCAGCCACTGCAAAATCATGCTAAAATATAAAGACCATCGAGACTAAGAAGAAACTGCATCAACTAACGAGCAAAATAACCAGCTATCATCATAATGACAGGATCAAATTCACACATAACAATATTAACTTTAAATATAAATGGACTAAATGCTCCAATTAAAAGACACAGACTGGCAAATTGGATAAAGAGTCAAGACCCATCAGTGTGTTGTATTCAGGAAACCCATCTCACGTGCAGAGACACACATAGGCTCAAAATAAAAGGATGGAGGAAGATCTACCAAGCAAATGGAAAACAAAAAAAGGCAGGGGTTGCAATCCTAGTCTCTGATAAAACAGACTTTAAACCAACAAAGATCAAAAGAGACAAAGAAGGCCATTACATAATGGTAAAGGGATCAATTCAACAAGAAGAGCTAACTATCCTAAATATATATGCACCCAATATAGGAGCACCCAGATTCATAAAGCAAGTCCTGAGTGACTTACAAAGGGACTTAGACTCCCACACAATAATAATGGGAGACTTTAACACCCCACTGTCAATATTAGACAGATCAACGAGACAGAAAGTTAACAAGGATACCCAGGAATTGAACGCAGCTCTGCACCAAGTGGACCTAATAGACATCTACAGAACTCTCCACCCCAAATCAACAGAATATACATTTTTTTCAGCAGCACACCACACCTATTCCAAAATTTACCACATACTTGGAAGTAAAGCACTCCTCAGCAAATGTAAAAGAACAGAAATTATAACAAACTGTCTCTCAGACCACAGTGCAATCAAACTAGAACTCAGAATTAAGAAACTCACTCAAAACCACCCAACTACAAGGAAACCGAACAACCTGCTCCTGAATGACTACTGGGTACATAACGAAAGGAAGGCAGAAATAAAGATGTTCTTGGAAACCAACGAGAACAAAGACATAACGTACCAGAATCTCTGGGACACATTCAAAGCAGTGTGTAGAGGGAAATTTATAGCACTAAAAGCCCACAAGAGAAAGCAGGAAAGATCCAAAATTGACACCCTAACATCAAAATTAAAAGAACTACACAAGCAAGAGCAAACACATTCAAAAGCTAGCAGAAGGCAAGAAATAACTAAAATCAGAGCAGAACTGAAGGAAATAGAGACACAAAAAACCCTTCAAAAAATTCATGAATCCAGGAGCTGGTTTTTTTGAAAGGATCAACAAAATTGATAGACCACTAGCAAGACTAATAAAGAAAAAAAGAGAGAAGAATCAAATAGATGCAATAAAAAATGATAAAGAGGATATCACCACCGATCCCACAGAAACACGAACTACCATCAGAGAATACTACAAACACCTCTACACAAATAAACTAGAAAATCTAGAAGAAATGGATAAATTCCTCAACACATACACCCTCCCAGGACTAAACCAGGAAGAAGTTGAATCTCTGAATAGACCAATAACAGGCTCTGAAATTGTGGCAATAATCAATAGCTTACCAACCAAAAAGAGTCCAGGACCAGATGGATTCACAGCCGAATTCTACCAGAGGTAAAAGGAGGAACTGGTACCATTCCTTCTGAAACTATTCCAATCAATAGAAAAAGAGGGAATCCTCCCTAACTCATTTTATGAGGCCAGCATCATCCTGATACCAAAGCCGGGCAGAGACACAACCAAAAAAGAGAATTTTAGACCAATATCCTTGATGAACATTGATGCAAAAATCCTCAATAAAATACTGGCAAACCGAATCCAGCAGCACATCAAAAAGCTTATCCACCATGATCAAGTGGGCTTCATCCCTGGGATGCAAAGCTGGTTTAATATATGCAAATCAATAAATGTAATCCAGCATATAAACAGAACCAAAGACAAAAACCACATGATTATCTCAATAGAGGCAGAAAAGACCTTTGACAAAATTCAACAACACTTCATGCTAACAACTCTCAATAAATTAGGTATTGATGGGACGTATCTCAAAATAATAAGAGCTATCTATGACAAACCCACAGCCAATATCACACTGAATGGGCAAAAACTGGAAGCATTCCCTTTGAAAACTGGCACAAGACAGGGATGCCCTCTCTCACCACTCCTATTTAACTTTGTGTTGAAAGTTCTGGCCAGGGTAATTAGGCAGGAGAAGGAAATAAAGGGTATTCAATTAAGAAAAGAGGAAGTCAAATTGTCCCTGTTTGCAGAGGACATGATTGTATATCTAGAAAACCCCATTGTCTCAGCCCAAAATCTCCTTAAGCTGATAAGCAACTTCAGCAAAGTCTCAGGATACAAAATCAATGTGCAAAAATCACAAGCATTCTTATATACCAATAACAGACAGACAGAGAGCCAAATCATGAGTGAACTCCCATTCACAATTGCTTCAAAGAGAATTAAGTACCTAGGAATCCAACTTACAAGGGACGTGAAGGACCTCTTCAAGGAGAACTACAAACCACTGCTCAGTGAAATAAAAGAGGATACAAACAAATGGAAGAACATTCCATGCTCATGGGTAGGAAGAATCAATATTGTGAAAATGGCCATACTGCCCAAGGTAATTTATAGATTCAATGCCATCCCCATCAAGCTACCAATGACTTTCTTCAGAGAATTGGAAAAAACTACTTTAAAGTTCATATGGAACCAAAAAAGAGCCCGCATCGCCAAGTCAATCCTAAGCCAAAAGAACAAAGCTGGAGGCATCACACTACCTGACTTCAAACTATACTACAAGGCTACAGTAACCAAAACAGCATGGTACTGGTACCAAAACAGAGATAGATCAATGGAACAGAATAGAGCCCTCAGAAATAATGGCACATATCTACAAGTATCTGATCTTTGACAAACCTGAGAAAAACAAGCAATGGGGAAAGGATTCCCTATTTAATAAATGGTGCTGGGAAAACTGGCTAGCCATATGTAGAAAGCTGAAACTGGATCCCTTCCTTACCCCTTATACAAAAATGAATTCAAGATGGATTAAAGACTTAAACATTAGACCAAAAACCATAAAAACCCTAGAAGAAAACCTAAGCATTACCATTCAGGACATAGGCATGGGCAAGGACTTCATGTCTAAAACACCAAAAGCAATGGCAACAAAAGCCAAAATTGACAAATGGGATCTAATTAAACTAAAGAACTTTTGCACAGCAAAAGAAACTACCCTCAGAGTGAACAGGCAACCTACAAAATGGGAGAAAATTTTTGCAACCTACTCATCTGACAAAGGGCTAATATCCAGAATCTAAAATGAACTCAAACAAATTTACAAGAGAAAAAGAAACAACCCCATCAAAAAGTGGGCAAAGGACATGAACAGACACTTCTCAAAAGAAGACATTTATGCAGCCAAAAGACACATGAAAAAATGCTCATCATCACTGGCCATCAGAGAAATGCAAATCAAAACCACAATGAGATACCATCTCACACCAGTTAGAATGGCGATCATTAAAAAGTCAGGAAACAACAGGTGCTGGAGAGGATGTGGAGAAATAGAAACACTTTTACACTGTTGGTGGGACTGTAAACTAGTTCAACCATTGTGGAAGTCAGTGTGGCGATTCCTCAGGGATCTAGAACTAGAAATACCATTTGACCCAGCCATCCCATTACTGGGTATATACCCAAAGGACTATAAATCATGCTGCTATAAAGACACATACACACGTATGTTTATTGTGGCACTATTCACAATAGCAAAGACTTGGAACCAACCCAAATGTCCAACAATGGTAGACTGGATTAAGAAAATGTGGCACATATACCATGGAATACTATGCAGCCATAAAAAATGATGAGTTCATGTCCTTTGTAGGGACATGGATGAAATTGGAAATCATCAATCTCAGTAAACTATCACAAGGACAAAAAACCAAACACCGCATGTTCTCACTCATAGATGGGAATTGAACAATGAGAACACCTGGACACAGGAAGGGGAACATCACACTCTGGGGACTGTTGTGGAGTGGGGGGAGGGGGGAGGGATAGCATTAGGAGATATACCTAATGCTGAATGGCGAGTTAATGGGTGTAGCACAGCAGCATGGCACATGTATACATATGTAACTAACCTGCACATTGTGCACATGTACCCTAAAACTTAGAGTAATAAAAAATAAAAAAAGAAATAAAAAAAAATTCCTGCCTCTCTCCCTCAGTTGCTGTAACATATCACTCTATTGGTTTACCTTTAACCTCTCTGGTTATAATTTTTGAATCTACTGGGGCTTTTGCTTGAAGGGTTTACTGCTGTCTTTCCAGATTAAAGTGTTTTAATTACAGAATCTTTATCTTTACCATAATAGAATTAAAACATTTGCTTATGCTATAAGAATGATAAATATTAGCAATGAGAAAGAATTTCCTGATGTGTAGATAAATGAGGCAATTTAACTGTAACACTACCTAGATAAAGATGATTCCATGTTTTCCTGATTTAGTCGAAACTGATTATCTGGCTGAGTGTAGATAGTTTTCCACCCAGAAGCCGGAACCTTGACTAGGTAACTTATAAAATATTCCTTTTATCCCTGGCATTCTACCATTTATACCACATTTTATGTGTATTTAAAAATATCCAGCAATAGCCACTCACTCTTCTCACATGTTTGACAGTGGTCCCACCTTTAATTGCTTATTTACAAAGAGATTGACATCTGTATTATGCTCTGTCTCAAAGATGTTTTCATGTTCCTTCTCCACATTGCTTGTGTGAGTCTGAAAAAAAAAAAAAAAAAAAGAACAGCAAAGAGATAGCCCTGAACAATGCTATATCTACATGAGACCTGGGCTTAGGGAATGACATAACAATAGAATTAGGGGTTGTGATTTCCACGAGCTACTCTGCTGTCATAGACTGCATATCATCTTTATATGAAATTGCCTTCCATCTAGGTGTTATAGACCGAATTGTGTCCTCTCAAAATTCATATGTTGAAGGCCTGACTCCAAATGTGACTGTATTTGGAGATAGAACCTTTAAGGAGGTAATTAAGGTTAAATGAGGTCATAAGGGTGGAGCCCTAATCCAGTAGGACTGGTGCCCTTATAAGAAGGTGAAGAGGCATCAAACCTCTCTCTCCTCACATACTCAGAGGAAAGGACATTTGAAGACACAGTGAGAAAGTGGCCATTGGCAAGCAAGGAAGAGAGACTTCACCAGAAACCAAACCTGCTGGCACTTTCATCTTAAACTTCTAGCCTCCAGAACTGTGAGAAAATAAATTGTTATTTAAACCACTTGGTCTGATATTTTGTTATGGCAGCTGAGGCAAACTCATAAAGTAGGTGAAGGTGTTTTTACAGAGAAGTTGTAAAAGATACACTTTCTTATCCATTATACATTAGTCTATTCCATGCCTCCTCTTCTGGTTGTGTCTATAACCTCCTTAATTCCCTATAAAGGATATATGTACATAGCACTAGAATCACAGGAGCATTGTATAGTTTCTTTTCTTTTCTTTTTCATTTTTTTGAGACAAGTTCTGGCTCTATTGTCCAGGCTGGAGTGCAGTGGCATGATTTTGGCTCATTGTAATCTCCACCTTCTAGGTTTAAGCCATCCTCCCACCTCAGCCTCCAGAGTAGCTGGGACTACAGGTCTACACAACCACGCCAGGCTAATTTTTGTGTTTTTGTAGAGACAAGGTTTCACCATGTTTCCCTGGCTGGTCTCGAACTCTTTGACTCAAGCGATCCACCCACCTTGGCCTCCCAAACTGCTGGGATTACAGGCATGAGGCCCTGCACATGGTCATTGTACATTTTCTTAATGCTGCTGTAACAAATTACCACAAACTTGAGGGCTAAAAACAACACAATTCTAGATGTCAGAAGTCTAAAATGCATCTCACTGAGTTAAAATCACAACATTGGCAGGGCTGCGTTTCTGGAGATTCTAGGGAAGAATCCGTTTTCTTGCCTTTTTCAGCTTCTAGAGGCTACTCACATTTCTTGGCTCATCGCCCCCTTCTTCTGTCTTCAAAGCCATCAACTGTTGGTAGTCTTTCCCTCATTGTATCAGCCTGACACTGAATCTCCTGTCTGCCTTTTTCATTTATAAGGACTCTGTGATTACATTGGGCCCACCCATACAATCCAGGAGAATCTCCCATCTCAAGGTCAGCTGATTAGTAACCTTAATTCCCTCTTGCCATGTGATATAGTATAGTTATAGGTTTTGGAGATTACAGTGTAGACATCTTTATGGGGCATTATTCTGTTTATCATTGATGTCTATTTGCATTAATGCAGGGAAGAATATGTATAGGTATTATAAAATTGATAATTTCCATATTCTTCCTCTTTCCCACATTTAAATACTGAATATTAATTTTCCTTCTTTTGAAGCTTGGGCCCATTACTACATTAGCACTATTACTGGTGACTTTAGGTTCACCTGGGCACAGTGAGTGTAATAGGAGGAGGAATGTAGAGTACCCATCATGCCATGCACTATGAATTTGCAGATACAGCCTAATCAAAAATTTTCACCTTGGGCTTTTTTTTTGAGAGCAGGAGAGATTTGGTATCAATGAATTAAAAAAGCACTTGGATTATCTGTGAATTCTATATGAATAATATAGAATATATTAACATATATTAATATGAATGTAATATATATAATTATATATAGAATATATATAATTATATATAGAATATATATAATTCTATAGCATCTGTGAATGCTATAGCTGGGTTCACCCTGCCCCTTAGAAACAAAGATCCCAGAATCAAATTTCTAGGTCTCAACTTCAAGTGCCTCTCTTAGATAATAAAGTGTTGAGTATAATATGTTCTCAATTATTTCAAATGCTGCCAGTACTTTTTGGCTTCAGCTAATCTGTGGCTTGACTTGGTTAAGCTACTCAATTAAGAGTAAAATTTCACCCTTACCTCAGTCCTTCAAATCTTAATTCTTTCATAATTGGATAAAAACACTCAATGATAAAGTTTAACCCAAAGGTAGACAATTAGAAAGGCTTATCAGCTGTGGGTAAAAGCCCATTGTTTTCCCTTTTCCCTTCCCTTCCCTTCCCTTCCCTTCCCTTCCCTTCCCTTCCCTTTTTCCTTCCCTTCCCTTCCCTTCCCTTCCCTTCCCTTCCCTTCCCTTCCCTCCCCTCCCCTCCCCTCCCCTTCCCCCCTTCCCTTCCCTTCCCTACCCTTCCCTTCCCTTCCCTGCCCTTTTTTCTTTTCTTTTTTTTTGAGGCAGAGTCTAGCTCTGTCACCCAGGCTGGATTGCAGTGGCGTGATCTTGGCTCACTGCAACCTCCACCTCCTGGGTTCCGGCAATTCTCCTGCCTACCTCCTGAGTAGCTGGGATTACAGGTGCATGCCACTATGCCTGGCTAATTTTTGTATTTTTAGTAGAGACAGGGCTTCACCATGTTGATCAGGCTGGTCTCCAACTCCTGATCTCGTGATCCACCCACCTCGGCCTCTCAACGTGTTGGGATTACAGGCATGAGCCACCATGCCTGACCTGTTTTCTAGCAAGATAACAAAGAAGGGTGCATTTGGATTCCTGAATCTTATTCCAAGATCAACTGAGAATTTAGCCATAAGTATTTTGGAAAGTTATTCCACCTCCTTCAAATTGGGTTCTCTACCTTATATCTTACATGGCAAATGAACACACTTTGATACTTCTCCCAACAAAGCCTTTGGATAGAAACCAAGAAGCTTGGTTTGCTATTTTCATGCTTATGGCATTTGCTCACCTAACTTTTAGTTATGACCTCAAAAGAAAAGGCCCTCCTCTCTTCCTCACACTACTTTGTTCATTATACATGAAATTCAACTGTCCCATTGAGGCTAACTACTAATTTTTCCTCTCTGCTTCCCAAGAAAATTAGAGAAATTTCAGAATTCAACTATGACAACTTTTACAAGTCACAGGCCTACCATCAAGTTGTCATCTGCGATATGGAAAGGGGAAAGGGATGGATCTAGGTTCATCAAGCCATGGATTTGGCACTGCTTGACACAGTAAGCCTTCCAGATGTCTTTAGTGAATTCATAATTAAAATAGTCAAAAGGATCAACACCTTTGAAGAAACAATCAAAGCTCCAAGGGGTAGAAGTAGGCTGAATAGTCACTTTAAATTCAATCAATACATTTAACAAATATTCATTGAATACATATTAAATGGTAGTGTTAGGCACTGGCTAATAAACCAACAGACATTGTACCTAATCAAATGGAACTTATGATCTATTGAGGGAGACAGGCAATAACCAAAAAAAAAAAACATATAATTATACAGTGTGATAAGAAAATTAAAGGGAAAGAAATAGGATGCAATGACTAATAATGAAAAATGGCATATTTACTTTAGAAAGAGTGATTAGAGAAGAAATCTGTGAAAAGGTAATATTTAAAGCCAGACGTGAAGGATAAAAAGAAGCCAGCCAGCCGGGCACGGTGGCACACGCCTGTAATCCCAGCACTTTGGGAGGCTGAGATGGGTGGATCATGAGGTCAGGAGATCAAGACCATCCTGGCTAACTAACACAGTGAAACTCCGTCTCTACTAAAAATATAAAAAATTAGCTGAGTGTGGTGGCGTGCACCTGTAGTCCCAGCTACTTGGGAGGCTGAGGCAGGAGAATGGTGTGAACCCAGGAGGCGGAGCTTGCAGTGAGCGGAGATCACGCCACTGCACTCCAGCCCGGGCCACAGCAAGACTCTGTCTCAAAAAATAAATAAATAAATAAATAAATAAAAGAAGCCAGGCATTGAAGCCATCCAAGTTTGCACTTGTCATGTAATGTAAGTAAAGAAACAATTGAGGTAGATAGAGGTCAGGAAACTGCAGCTAATGGGCCAAATCTGACATGCTGCATCCTTTTTTGTAGACTCCAAGCTAAGAATGATTTTTTACATTTTTATTGATTTTTTTTTTTCGAGTTGGAGTTTTGTTCTGTCACCCAGGATGGAGTGCACTGGCGCGATCTCGGCTCACTGCAACCTCTACCTCCTGGGTTCAAGTGATTCTCCTGCCACAGCCTGCTGAGTAGCTGGGATTACAGTGTGCACAATCATGCCCAGCTAATTTTGGTATTTTTAGTAGAGACAGGGTTTTCACCATGTTGGCCAGGCTGGTCTTGAATTCCTGATCTCGTGATCCACCCACGTCAGACTCTCAAAGTTCTGGGATTACAAGCATGAGCCACCACACCCAGCCGATCTTTTACATTTTTAAATGGTTGGAAGAAAAAAATTATAGAATAATATTTCATGACAAATAAAAAATATATTAAATTCAAATTTCAACATCCATAAATAAAGTTTTATTGGAATACAGCTAAGCTAATGCATTTATGTATTGTCTATAGCTGCTTTGTGCTTCAACAGAAGAGTTGTGGTTGCAACAGAGACCATGTGGCCCAAAAGCCTAAAATAATTAATATCAGGCCCTTTGTAAGAAAATATTGCCAACTCCTTGGCTGGAGTATAGAAAATAAGGAGAATGGCATGAGATGAGTTTGAAGAGATAGAAAAAAAAAACAACAAAAAAACAAGATCATTCAGGATATTACAAGCAAAAGAAAAATTTTGAATTTTATTATTTTTAAAGTTTGATGTATGATTAGAAACCACTGAAGGATAGAAAGCAAAGAAGTGTTATGATCCAATTTATGTTTCAGAAAGATTACTATGACATTTGGCTTTGGGTCAGAATGTAGCAGATAGTGAAAGACCATTATTCCCACTGTAACAACTAGAAAAAAAAAACTAGATAACTACAACACAAATGGACATCAGGGATTTCTGGGTTCCACATAGGATGTAGAAAACTGGCAAAGGCAGCTGGGCATGGTGGCTCATGCCTGTAATCCCAGCACTTTGGGAGGCCAAGGTGGGTGGATCACTTGAGGTCAGGAGTTTGAGACCAGCCTGACCAACATAGTGAAACCCTGACTCTACTAAAAATACAAAAAATAGCCAGGTGTGGTGTCATGCAACGGTAATCCCAGCTACTTGGGAGACTGAGGCAGGAGAATCGTTTGAACCTGGGAGGCAGAGATTGCAGTGAGCCAAGTTTGCACCACTGTCCTCCAGCCTGGGCAACAGAGCAATACTCCGTCTCAAAAAAAAAAAAAAAAAAAAAAGGTGGCAAAGGCAGTGTCCTCCACATAACAATAAGAAAAATACAGATAAACTAAAAAAATCATAACTTGAGGCCAGGCATGGTGGCTCACACCTGTAATCCCAGCACTTTGGGAGGCCAAGGTGGGTAGATCACCTGAGGTCTAGGAGTTCAAGACCAGCCTGGCCAGCATGGCAAAATTCCATCTCTACTAAAAAGACAAAAATTAGTTGGGTGTGATGGCACGTGCCTGTAGTCCCAGTTACTCAGGAGGCTGAGGTAGGGGAATTGCTTGAACCTGGGAGGCTGCAGTTGTGGTGAGCCAAGATCATGCCATTGCACTCCAGCCTAGGTGACAGCGTGAGACTCTGTCTCAAAAAAATCAAAACAAACCTTGAATTTATTGAAGAGCTGAGGGTGCAGGGCAACTAACTAGCCTGAACTCTAAGGAAAGATGGACTTTTTCAAGAAAAGACAGAACATGAACACTGGCTCACCTGTGTCAATGGGAAGATAAGGCCTCCATATAAGCAAGTATGAGGAATTCAATTAAAAGTTAAACATCTAAAGGCCAAGTGTGGGCTAGCATGAGTGCATAGAGCACTTGGAAACCACAGACTCCAGGGGAATTCACACTCTTACAGGCACATGCCACCACATTTGGCTAATTTTTGTATTTTTCATAAAGATGGGGTTTGACCGCATTGACCAGGCTGGTCTTGAACTCCTGACCTCAAGTGATCTACCTGCCTCGGCCACCCAAAGTGCTGGGATTATAGGAATGAGCCCTGTGCCTGGCTATTTCATTTCTTAATAACTATCTAAAGATTTCTACCCTTCTAAGATGAGTCCTTTGACTCCCCTTTTGCCTTTCTCATTTTTTTTGGTTAATTATACTTATGTTTTATTAGCACCTGTAAGACTCATGATGGAAAGCTGCAACAGCATATTTGATAAGGCTTCTTGAACCACTGTTTGATTCTGTAGGAGTAATTGCACCCAGGATACCCATGTAGAAGGGTCCCTTTTAACAGTAGCATTCACCATGGTCTGGGTAATGGGCATATTCAGTGGGCGAATATCATGGTAAAGCCAGTCCAACATGACGTGCATATGAAGCATATCAGCTGCTTCATGTAGGGTGCGCCACTTGGCATTTTATAGGGAGAGTTGGGCAGTCCCCTTCTCAGGGTAAACAGACATTATAGTGGCTTTTATTCATTCTACCAGACTAGCTGATACTCCTCGAGAAGAGCAACCTTAAGACACATAATCATCAGATTCACGAAGGTTGAAATGAAGAAAAAAATGTTAAGGGCAGCCAGAGAGAAAGGTCAGGTTACTTATAAAAGGAAGCCCATCAGACTAACAGTGGATCTCTCTGTATATACCCTACAAGCCAGAAGAGAGTGGGGGCCAATATTCAACATTCTTAAAGCTAAGAATTTTCAACCCAGAATTTCATATCCAGCTAAAACTAAGCTTCATAAGCAAAGGAGAAATAAAATTCTTTACAGACAAGCAAATGCTGAGGGATTTTGTCACCACCAGGCCTGCCTTACAAGAGCTCCTGAAAAAACCACTAAATATGGAAAGGAAAAATGGGTACCAGTCACTGTAAAAACATACCAAAATATAAAGACCAACAACACTGTGAAGAAACGGCATCAACTAATGTGCAAAATAACTAGCTGGCATCATGATGACAGGATAAAATTCACATATAACAATATTAACCTTAAACATAAACAGGCTAAGTGCCCCAATTAAAAGAAATGGACTGACAAATTGGATAAAGAATCAAGACCCATCAGTGTGCTGTATTCAGGAGACCCATCTCATGTGCAAAGACACACATAGGCTCAAAATAAAGGGATGGAGGAATATTTACCAAGAAAATGGAAAACAAACAAACAAAAAAAGAAACCCAGGGGTTGCAATCCTAGCCTCAGATAAAACAGAATTTAAACCAACAAATATCAAAAGAGACAAAGAAGGACATACATAATGGTAAAGGTATCAATTCAACAAGAAGAGCTAATTATCCTAAATATACATGCACCCAATACAGGAGCACCCAGATTCATAAAACAAGTTCTTACAGACCCACAAAGACACTTAGACTCCCACATGATAATAGTGGGAGATTTTAACACCCCACTGTCAATATTAAACAGATCAATGAGACAGAAAATTAACAAGGATATTCAGGACTTGAACTCAGCTTTGGACCAAGCAGAACTAATAGACCTCTACGGAACTCTCCAACAAAAATCAACAGAATATATGTTCTTCTCAGCACCACATGGCACTTATTCTAAAGTTGACCACATAGTTGGAAGTAAAACACTCCTCAGCAAATGCAAAAGAACAGATATCATAACAGTCTCTCAGACCACAGTGCAATCAAATTAGAACCCAGGATTCAGAAACTCTCTCAAATCCACACAACTACATGGAAACTGAACAACCTGCTCCTGAATGACTACTAGGTAAATAATGAAATTAAGTAAGAAATAAATAAGTTCTTTGAAACCAATGAGAACAAAGAGACAATGTACCTGAATCTCTGGCACACAGCTAAAGCAGTGTTAAAAGGAAAATTTATAGCACGGAATGCTCACATCAGAAGTCAGGAAAGATTTAAAATCAATACCCTAACATCACAATTAAAAGAACTAGAGAAGCAAGAGCAAACAAATTCAAAAGCTAGAAGAAGGCAAGAAATAACTAAGATCAGAGTAGAACTGAAGGAGATAAGGACATAAAAAACCTTTCAAAAAAATTAATGAATTCAGGAGCTGGTTTTTTGGAAAGTTTAACAAAATACATAGACCACTAGCAAGACAAATAAGAAAAGAGAGAAGAATCAAATAGGCATAATAAAAAATAATAAAGGGGATATCACCATTGATCCCACAGAAATACCAACTACCATCAAAGAATACTATAAACACCTCTATGCAAATAAATTAGAAAATCTAGAAGAAATAGATAAATTCCTGGACACATGCACCCTCTCAAGACTAAACCAGGAAGATGTCAAATCCCTGAATAAACAAATAACAAGTTCTAAAATTGAGGCAGTAATTAATAGCCTATCAACCAAAAATAGCCCAGGACCAGATGGGTTCATAGCCAAATTCTATCAGAGTTACAAAGAGGAGCTGGTACCATTCCTTCTGAAACCATTGCAAACAACAGAAAAAGAGGGACTCCTCCCTAACTCATTTTATGAGACCAGCATCACTGTGATACCAAAACCTGGCAGAAACACAATGTAAAAAAAATTTCAGGCCAATACCCCTGACGAACATTAATGCAAAAATCCTCAATAAAATAATGGGAAACCAAATCCAGCAGCTCACCAAAAAGATTATCCACCACGGTCAAGTTGGCTTCATCCCTGGGATGCAAGACTGATTCAACATATGCAAATCAATAAACATAATCCATCACATAAACAGAACAAATGACAAAAACCACATGATTATCTCAATAGATACAGAAAAGGCCTTCGATAAAATTCAACACTCTTCATGCTAAAAACACTCAATAAACTAGGTATTGATGGAACATACCTTAAAATTATAAGAGCTATTTATGACAAACTCACAGCCAATATCATACTGTGTGTGCAAAAGCTGGAAGCATTCCCTTTGATAACTGGCACAAGACAAGGAAGACCTCTCTCACCACTCCTACTCACCATAATATTGGAAGTTCTGGCCAGGGCAATCAGGCAAGAGAAAGAAATAAAGGGTATTCAAACAGGAAGAGAGGAAGTCAAATTGTCTCTGCTTGCAGATGACATGATTGTGTATTTAGAAAACCCCATCGTCTCAGCCCAAAATCTTCTTAAGCTGCAATTCTCAGGATACAAAATCAATGTGCAAAAATCACAAGCGTTACTATACACCAATAATAGACAAACAGAGAGCCAAATCATGAGTGAACTCCCATTCACAACTGCTACAAAGAGAATAAAATACCTAGGAATACAACTCACAAGGGACGTGAAGGACCTCTTCAAGGAGAACTACAAACCACTACTGAAGGAAATAAGAGAGGACACAAACAAATGGAAAAACATTCCATGATCATGAATAGGAAGAATCAATATCGTAAAAATGGCCATAGTGCCCAAAATAATTTATAGATTCAATGCTATTCTTACAAAGCTACCATTGACTTTCTTCACAGAATTAGAAAAAACTACTTCAAAATTTCATATGGAACCAAAAGGAAGGAGCAATTGAAATATTGGTTTTCTAAAATGGGGGAGAAATAAAGGTATGAAGGGCTTGCTTATATCCTTCACAAGTGTGTGCTCACAGTACATGAGTAGGACTAGTTTTTTTTTTTTTTTTTTTTTTGAGATGGAATCTCGCTCTGTCACCCAGGCTGGAGTGCAGTGGCACTATCTCAACTCACTGCAAGCTCCACCTCCTGGGTTCACGCCATTCTCCTGCCTCAGCCTCCCGAGTAGCTGGGACTACAGGCGCCCACCACCACGTCAGGCTAATTTTTTTTGTTTTTTTTTTGTATTTTTAGTAGAGATGAGGTTTCACCATGTTAGCCAGGATGGTCTCAATCTCCTGACCCCGTGATCCACCTGCCTCGGCCTCCCAAAGTGCTGGGATTACAGGCATGAGCCAACGCACCTGGCCTAGATTTTTTTTAATCTGTCTTTCTGGTTGATCTGGAGAGGTTGCTGGTAAAACTGCAATTCTTACCAAAGGAGGAGTATACTGGTATAACTACTATAATTTTTTTTCTTCTCCAAATTGCCTCAAATTTTTTTCTCTCCCTTACCTGATGTGGTGGTCCTAGGACCAGGGCTCCAATTATAAGTCTTAATAGCACAAATGCTTTTTAAGCAGAAAACTTTACCTTTAAACCTCTATGTTAGAATTCCTAAAAGCCTTCTAGGGGTGGATTGTGCTTTCATATTTGGCAAAATGGAGGCTAATAGTGAATGTAGATAGCTATATTTTTCTGGTGGTAAAAATAGCCCACTAATTCTGTACCTATGTAACCTTAACTTATTGGAATGGGAGTAGACTGAGGAGGAGGCACTTGCTAGACTAGTATTGCTGCCTGCAATCCAGCACAGTGGTGTTTCTAACATCCCTTCCAAAAGTGAGTTTGAGTAAATAAATGGGTTAAAAATTGAGAGAAATTAAACATTACATTAATACTTCAAAAGAGACAGTAAGAGATGACACTGCCTCCTAGCCCAATTATTTCAGATGCCTGAAAGTGTGAAGTTATATGTTTGCTGAGACAACAACTGCTTTTGGAATCTAACAAGATTAAAAGGAAGCCTGTAAACCTGAGTGGCCTCACCCTGGGACACATTAATTCAAGATGATGGATTGGACCAATTTTTAATGATTGAATGGGATTCAATATCTTTTGAGTTGCATGCCCTTTTGATGTAAAGGATCCAGGTTCAAAGACCAGGGGTGGACTGTGATATTGTAAAATATATATTTGGTCTTCATCCCAGTTTCCTGGCATATAACTCCTAAAACCCTTGGAATTGCCAAAGTGCTGTCTTTTTATATGGTAATGCTGACTGACACCTTCAGGGTAGGGCTGGTCACCAGAAAGACAAAGGCATGATTAGAGGGTTGGGCTTTCAACCCCATCCCCCAAACTCTGGAGAGGGAAGAGAGGCTGAAGGTCAAGTTGATTACCAATGGCCAATGGTTTAATCAACCATGCCTCTGTAATGAAGCCTACATAAAAACCCAAGAGGACATGGTTCAAAGAGCTTTTGGATAGCTGAACATATGGAGGTTCCTGGAAAGTGGCACACCCAGGGAGGACATGGAAGCTCTGTACCTCTTTCCCTGTACCTCATCCTACACATCTCTTCATCTATATCCTTTGTAGTATCCTTCATAATAAACCAGCAAATATAAAAACAATTAAAAAATGAAAAAAGTCAATGTGCCTAAGACCATCCAGATAATAAGTGACAAAATATAGTTTCAAATCCAAGTCTGATACCTAACCCCATGCTGTGCAAAACTTACATAAGCTCTTACAACCATCAATCTCCAGGATCCTCTGCTGTTCATATCAAAAGCAGAAGCTTTCAGTTATTTCGGTAAGATTGTGTTTGTGAAGTCCTGAAGGGAGGAGCCTTCATGTTTAGCAACACCCAGGGGGATGCTCAGGCTATAATTTAGTAACATGTGACTTTAATAACAAGGTTGAATAACTTTTTATTCAATATCTTTTTTTTGAGACAGAATCTCACTGTGTCACCCAGGCTGGAGTGCAGTGGCATGATCTTGGCTCACTGCAACCTCTGTCTCACAGGTTCAAGCGACTCTTAAGCCTCAGCCTCCTGGGTAGCTGGGATTATAGGCACCCACCACCACACCTGGCTAATTTTTGTATTTTTGGTAGAAATGGGGTTTCACCATGTTGGCCAGGCTGGTCTTGAACTCCTGACCTGAAGTGACCCACCTGCCTCGGCCTCCCAAAATGCTGGGTTTACAGGTGTGAGCCACCATGCCTGGCTTTTATTCAATATCTTGAAATATATTTGGAAAATTATATTCTACTTCTGCACTCTGCTAAAGTTCTGACCAAATCCAGAGAAATACGATATTAAAAATCACAAACGAGTTTATTGAAGAAGAATCATAAAGTTAGAATTTTACGAATGTTATATTGTGGACTCAGACTGAGCTTATGTTTGCCACAAATTTTATAGTTATAAACTCCTCAAGGGCTAGAGTAAGGACTGTTCAGTTTCTCAAACTCCACTCTACTTAGTACTTCTTAGTGAGGGGATATATATGAAAGAGGAAGGAGAGACTGAAATCAGATTATTTTTCTGTGAGTAATTTGGGCTTTGAATACCACAGAAAAACTTCTAACCTGCAATGGCTAGTCAACTGTTCCCTGGCTAACACTCAAGAGTATAGAGCTTCACGGAGATTGGCAGAGTTTGACCCTTCATGACTTGGATGTGCCCTCTGATAAATATCTGGAGTTAAAAGCCTTATAAAGGAATTGTGTTTTTATATAGTACTGGACACTGATAGATGAGACAGAGTGAGTTTGCTCCTGTGAGTCTAATTTGCAGATGGGATAAAGGGTATTTGTGGAAATGAGATAAAGCATGTGTCATCTTTGATTGTTTAACTGTTAGGCTGCTTTCAATTTTTCCATAGATCTATAATGAACACCTTTGCATTCTAGCCTTTTCTTTCCTTAGAACTTTGATTACTATGTCAAGTGGTATAAATGTTTTCATGGTTCTTTAGATGCATTGCCAAATCATTTCTTAAATGGAGAGAAATAATTTACATGTTTAATGCCTCTCAGTACTGGTTTAAATTTTGAAAATAAATGCTTAATAGAATAAAAAAAGTATAGTTGTAGGTGCTACTTTGTAAATGAGAATCAGGCTGCAGAAATATCTTTTTCATGAAATGCAGAGTGAAAGTGGCTTTCTTGTTATATTCTGCATAATTAACTGAGAAGTCTAGGAGGGGCTACACAAAATGGTGGAAACTGGAAAGTAAAAGAGTTGGGGGAGGGATCAGAGGAAGAGTGAGAGCAATGTTCTTTACCCTAATATTTAAAAGCTATCTACAACAGAGATGTCCTATAAAAGGTACTCAACCATTATTTTTTCTCTCTTGCCCTTACCGCTTTATAGCCTAGAACATGAAGGCTTGCCAAGTCACAGAGGTTAAGTTACAGAGAGAAAGGGAACCACTTTGGCTTCTTTGGTCCCCAAATCTCTGTTCCCATCAATCTATTATTTTTGAGAAAGATACATGGTGAGGACTAAATTCTGATTTTTTCATCTTGTCCAAATTCCTATCTAAGGGGTCTGGGGAGTCATGCCCTACAAATCATAAATTCTCATCGGATGGGTTTTATTTAACCTTATATATATCGTGACTCACTTTCCAATCTGACTCTGGCATAACATTACAAGACAAGGAAGAAAATTAAAATATTTTACCCCAAAACATGTTTCTTTGCCATATCTTGAAATGGCCCTGCAAAGCTGTTCTTTGTGGGGAAAAATTTGCATCTGTAAAGAATCTCTATTAACATAGCTAGATCTTATTCTTCCAGGCCTTCCCAATCCTAAAGAGATTAACTAAGTCTAGCACCTTTTAAAGATCTGAATAGGAAACATTTGTCATCTATTGTCTCTAAGGGCAGCCACTATCAGACTTCAAAAGAACCTTGGTCTCCACAATCTTTTATCTTAACCTGAACATTTCCTTTCTATAATCCCAGGTCCTTAGATAAACTCAACCAATTGTCAACTAGAAAATGTTTAAATTTATCTATAGCCTGGAATCCCCACCATGGCTTTGAATTGTCCCACCTTTCTGGACCAAACCAATGTATTTCTTAAATGTATTTGATTGATGTCTCATGCCTCCTTAAAATGTAGAAAACCAAGTTGTACCCCAACCACTTTGGGCACATGTTCTCAGGACCTCCTGAGGGCTGTTTCATGGGCCATGGTCACTCATATTTGGCTCAGAATAAATCTCTTCAAATATTTTACAGAGTTTGACTCTTTTTGTCGACAATGGCTATGCATGATTGCCACTCAAGTACTGATTTCTCTATTAGTGTGGCATGCTAGGGCTTGGTAGATAAAAGTTCAGGAGTCTAGAAAGTTTAGAGAAAGGAGACATATTCTTTTCTAGAACTTGATGAAGGAGGAGGAAGGAACAGGAAGGAATACCATTAAGCTCTAAGGATCATCAACCAACCAGCAGAAAATATTTCTGAGTGCCTCTTAATGAAATATAACAGTTTTCTATTTCCCCAAATTCCAAAGAACAAACCCACTATGTCTCTGAAGCTTACAGTAATCTTAATCCTTCTGTTTCTGGAGAGCATATCACAAATGAGCATATCACCTAGGACTTCAAACACCCAAGGGGACAATTAGCCTATAAAGATAAAACATATGACTTTAGTAATAATACAAATAAGAAACAAGATACTTTATGCAGATGTTCCAAAGCTTTGGCCTGTTCGTGAGTTTAGATTCATGAGCATATACCTAGGACACAAATGTATATCCATTGTAATTGATTGAGAATAAGCTGACATTAACAATTTAAAGAGACACTGCAAGTAGTATAATCATGTACATACATATATAAAATATGGCTATTTATGCTGGAAAGGATGAGGCTAATTGAGGATTCTGGTATTAGCTTTATAAAGGGATGTGTTCCAATTAGAAGAGGTGGGGAGAGTTGTGAAATTTAGAATTCTGATTTTAATGATAAAGGGAACATGTGTGATAGAAAAGACCAGGAATTGGGGGGAAAAACTTTCAGTGAAGCTACTGTTTTTGTTGTTGTTGTTTTTTTAACTGTAAACAAACCACTAAACTTCCTAAACAAAAGTGAACTTTGAGTGAAATTATAACATTTAGCCATGCAGAAAACAGGGCATTTTTCCATTTCTAAGGGAATAATACTAAAAACTTAGATGGCTCCCCAATACTTGGCAAACAGTGATGGTTAATATTAAGTGTCAACTTGATTGGATTGAAGGATGCAAATATTGTTCCTGGGTGTGTCTGTGAGTGTGTTGCCAAAGGAGATTAACATTTGAGTCAGTGGACTGGGAGCGGCAGACCCACCCTCAATCTGGGTGGGCACCATCTAATAAACTGCCAGTCTGGCTAGAATAAAGCAGGCAGAAAAAGGTGGAAGAAGCCAACTTGCTCAGTCTTCTGGCCTTCATCTTTCTTCCCTGCTGGATGCTTCCTGCCTTGAACATTAGACTCCAAGTTCTTCAGCTTTTGGACTCTTGGATTTACACCAGAGGTTTGACAAGGGCTCTCAGGCTTTTGACCACAGACTGAAGGCTGCATTTGTTGGATTCCCTACTTTTGAGGTTTTGAGACTTGGACTGGCTTCCTTGCTCCTCAGCTTGCAGACAGCCTATTGTGGGACTTCACCTTACCATCGTGCAAGTCAATACTCCTCAATAAACTCCCCTTCATATATACATCTATTCTATTAGTTCTGTCCCTCTGGAGAACGCTAATACACAAACTAACAGTAGGTTGTTGAGTAGAATGTAAAACTTCTGACTTTTACAGAATATTGTTTTCACTTAGAAGCTGCTTTATCAGAAATAAAACAGCTCTCTCACCCTATAAACTCTGAAATTTTCAACAAAAAATGCACAGAATGATAAGAGCAGCAATAACAAAATCCTAAACAAAACAACACTCAAAAATATCTCTGTGAAAAGATTAGAATAAAATAAAATATCAAAACAAAAAAACCCCACAAAGCAGCCACAGAATATCACAACCAGTCTATAGTGATGACAGTTATCACTATGACAGTTATCATTGCCTTCCTATGTTTCTTTCCATCTGATACCAAGGGTAACATTTCAAGCACAGGTAACAAACAGGTAACTCAAATTCCGTTTGTACTGTTTTCCTTCTTTTTGGATGTCCCCTGACTTTCTTAAGTAAATTTAAGGCCACACGCATGAACACAGAGAAACATTTCTTTATGCTGCAAATGATGACCTTCACATTATCAGTGTCACTATTACTGTGGCTGGTCTCGCCTTCTCCCACTATGGGCATCTATGAAATGACTAAAGACACAAGAGAAAGTCAAAATGGAAATAGGGACTAGATGGAACTTCTAACAGTCAAAGAAGAAGGATTTATGTGTTAGTGTTAACACTATAAGTGATAGTGTTAAGGAGGGCAAGTCAAGTTGGAGCAAAGCTAGTAAACCAGCTCTACCCTATAACCTGGCCATTGCCCTTTCCCCACATCAAGAAGTACTTTAATAACCTTTGGAAAATGGACCTTGAGTACAACGTTCTTAGGATACTAGATTATACAATTTAATAGCACCAGATAACATGGGGAGATTTAACAGTTGGTTCTAGAATATTTTAGTTGTCTCAGTTGCTTACTATAATCTTCCATTTTCTTCTGTTATTGTTGACATTTATTTCATTTCTTTAAAAATCTTATAAAAGATTACATCATTGAAGTCTCATCATGCCCAACTCTCCAGTGCTATCACCCTCAGCTTCAAGGTAGGTATATTGAAGCTATTCGAGAAGATTATTACATAGTTGATCCCTAATATTTACATTTTCTGTATTTGAAAATTCATTTCCTTTGTAAAATTTAGTTGTAATCCCCAAATCAATACTTGCAGCACTTTTTCAGTTATTTGTAAACATGCTCAGAGTGGTAAAAATTGTGTCATCTGAAGTGCACATTTCCAGCTGTGGTTGAACAAAGTGATACTCTGTCTTTTTGTTTCAGCTCTCATACTATAAACAAATGTCTTTTGTATTGTCTATTTCCTATTATGTCTTTCACATTTTTGTTTCTTTTGTTGGTGGTTTTACTATTTTAAATTGCTGGCAAGCAGAGTGCGGAAGAGTTGTCTAGGGGTCCTAAGGGCAAGAATGGGATGGGCCATGAGGAGGAAATACATGTGTTAGATAAGCTTGGTTCAGGCATGAATTGTAGTGGTTTTGCCCCTAATCTCAAAGTTAATGAAACAACAATATATTCAAATAAGGTGGCTTTAAACAGAAACACACATAAAACAAGGTTATATATTGACTGGTTGAAAAACGTTTTGTGACCAGAGGCTCACAAGAACTTAACCCTGTACTTCCTCTAGAAGAAATGGTTCAGTATTTGCTAAATCAATGTTTGCAGTGGCTTTATAGAGCATAACTACCACGAATGCTGAGAGTTGACTATATTTGTATAACACACGAGAATGAAATGTTTCAACCAAATACCAGTAAACTTTGTGCCAGTCTCCCCCCAAAATCTTAGAATAGCTTATTTAAAAGGTTGGCCTTCAGCACTTAAAAATGAAAGAGCTACTTACTAGGCCCCAACATGCAGTAAAAATTAAAAAAATAATCCATTAACATCAGACTAACTGCGTTTTCTGTTTTGACATGTTTACAAGCTAGACAGATCACCAATGTGGGTTATATCACATTTTAATCTCAATGAAATATTTTACATGGTCTTTAATTATATCCTTGTAGACAATACAGAGATATATGGATTGGATAATAATACAATTAAGTGAGCATGTAACTATTTAGAGTTCTCTATATTAAATGTTCTGATTAAGAAATTATTACAAAGGTGTAAAGAGTGTTCTGAGGATGTTCCATAGTACTGTCCTGAGCCTTTGTTCTTCAAAGCCCTGTCCTTTCCAGAATTTTAACTGGTGACTTTCATAGAGAAGTAGTAAGCATGCTTAACAGAGTTTGGTATGTTAAGAAGCTATGTGAGAACAAGATGGCAGAATAACAGGTATCCCCCCTTATATCCTTCCGCAGCAACAGTAATTTGGGAACTGTCCACAAACAAAAGTGCCTTTGTGGAAGCTTTGGGATCCAGGCAGGAAGTTGCAAAATCTTGGTGGAGCACAAGGCCAAGGAGGACCATTGTGAGAAGGCAGGTCTGTGCCCAGGTGGAAGGCTTGCCTACCACAGTCCTGGCTACAGACCTAGAAACGTCGTTGCCCCCTGTGGACTCAGCTACAGTCCTGTTTAGTCTTGGTTCTGCCACCCAATCCATATGCCAAGAAACCCAAGAGGAGTCATGCCTACCCCATGTTTTAGGTAATAGGCCTGCTAACCTTGGTCCTGGATATGGACCCTGAAAGGGTCCATGACCTGCCTCCATCCCCTCTCAGATGTGATTGGGCAACAGTTTTTCCAGCACATGAATATGCTGTGATACATGCCCATCCACACCCTCAGAAGCAGGTCTGCTAAACTCAGTCCCACAGAAGATTCTGAAACAGTCCTGTAACTTAGTTCTAGCTCTTTCTAACTGCGGTCTGAGCATATTTCTGCCTTTCCAGGTATCCACCAGTAGACACATCCATTTGTGCTACTGGAGGCAGGTTTGCCAACCTCAGTCTGACTGTGGATCATGAGGCAGCACTGTAACTCAGTTCTACCCCTTCCCAGCCATGGTCCAGGAGTAGTACTTCCCACTCAGGGATTTGTTGGGTAACATGCCCATCCATTTCCTGGGTGGTAGTCCTACTAATTTTGGTCTGACTGCAGATTCTGAAGCAGCCCTGAGACAAAGATCCAGGTTCACTCAGATAAAATTAGGAGTAGTCCTGCCTTCCCACCCAGGAGGATGCATACCTGTTATGCCCCTGGAGTCAGGTTTGCAGACCTCATTCTCAGCTGTGGACCCTGAAGTAGCCCTATGACTTGGTTTCAGCTCCTCTCAGCCATGATATGTGGCCAGTCCTTCCTGCCCAGGGACCTGGCCAGTAAATTGATAAGAGCCCTTCCAATGACTCAGTGGAAACCACACTCATTTATACCACCTGGTAACAAGTCCACTGTCTAAAGACACTGAAGTGGACACTTTAACCATGGCTAGCTCTATTGACCAAGGTCCTGAAGGTAGTTCAGTCCATAGGAGCTAGACAGAATCTACATTAGTCTGAGACTCTGTTAACAGACACACCAACTGCAGACCTGCTGGGCACCCAGCAACAGCCATGTGACCCAGCTCCAAGACTGTTTCACAGCAATCTAGAAGGCAATTCCATAAACTTGGGGATGCAACAGGAAAAGGTCTTTACCTGCCAAAGCCAGTCAGTAAAGACTGGAAGAGATGTTTGTGCATTCAAATGTATAGACATCAATATGAGGCTACATGGATTTAAAAAAAAAATCAGGCACACATGACACCACCACAGGAGACTAATAAAGCTCCAGTAATCAACCCCAAAGAAATGTAGATATATGAAATACCTGGCAAAGAATTCAAAATCGTCATTTCAAGAAGCTCAATGAGATGTAAGATGACAGATAAACAACTTCATGAAACCAGGAAAATAATGCATGAAAAAAGAGAAGTTTAAAAAAGAAATAGAAACCTTAAAAAAGAACTAAAAAGAAGTCCTGAAGCTGAAGAATACAAAGAAAGAAGGAAAAAATTCAATAGAGAGCTTCAACAGAAGACTCAAACAGAATGAAGCTTCAACAGCAGACTCAAGCAGTGAACTCAAAGATGGGTCATTTGAAATAAGCCAGTTAGCCAGGTATGGAGGCTTGTGCCTGTTGTCTCAGCATTTTGAAAGGCTGAGGCAGGTAGATCACCTGAGGTCAGTAGTTCAACAAATTAGTCAGTTAAAGGAACAAAAAGGAAAAAAAGAATAAAAAACAGTGAATGTCCCTATGAGACTTAAGGGACACCATCAAGTGAATAAAAATATGCACTATCAGAATCTAAGAAGGTGGGGGAGGAGGGAGGGAGAGAGAGAAATAGCAAGAAAGCTTATGTAAAGAAAATCTTAGGAAAGATATAAATATCCAGACTCATGAAGCTCAAAGACTTTCAAGCAAAATAAACCCAAAGAAGATTATATATAGACACGTTATAATCAAATTGTCAAAAGTCAAAGACAAAGACAATTTTGAAAGCAGCAAGAAAAAACAGACTAATCTCATGCAAGGGAATCTCCATAAGGTTATCAGTGAATTCTTAGCAGAAAACTTGCAGGCCAAGAGAGTGGAATAATATATTTAAGTCATGAAAAAAAACCTGCCAATCAAGACACTATGACAGGAAAATCTGTCCTTCAGAAATGAAAAGAACAAAGATATTTCTTTTTTTATTATTATTATACTTTAAGTTCTAGGGTACATGTGCACAACATGCAGGTTTGTTACACAGGTATACATGTGCCATGTTAGTTTGCTGCACCCATCAACATGTCATTTACATTAGGTATTTCTCCTAATGCTAAACCTCCCCCAGCCCCCCACCCACTAACAGGCTCTGGTGTGTGATGGTCCCCACCCTGTGTCCATGTGTTCTCGTTGTTCAACTCCCACCTATGAGTGAGAACATGTGGTCTTTGGTTTTCTGTCATTGTGATAGTTTGCTTAGAATGATGGTTTCCAGCTTCATTCATGTCCCTGCAAAGGACATGAACTCATCCTTTTTATAGCTGCATAGTATTCCATGGTGTATATGTGCCATGTTTTCTTAATCCAGTCTATCATTGTGGACATTTGGGTTGGTTCCAAGTGTTTGCTATTGTGAATAGTGATGCAATAAATATACATGTGCATGTGACCTTATAGTAGCATGATTTATAATTCTTTGGGTATATACCCAGTAATGGGATTGCTGGATCAAATGGTATTTCTAGTTCTAGATCCTTGAGGAATCACCACACTGTCTTCCACAATAGTTGAACTAATTTACACTCCCACCAACAGTGTAAAAGCATTCCTATTTCTCGGCATCCTCTCCAGCATCTGTTGTTTCCTTCCTTTTTAATGATCGCCATTCTAACTGGCGTGAGATGGTATCTTATTGTGGTTTTGATTTGCATTTCTCTGACGACCAGTGATGATGAGCTTTTTTTCATGTCTGTTGGCTGCATAAATGTCTTTTTTTGAGAAGTGTCTATTCATATCCTTTGCCTACTTTTTGATGGGGTTGTTTTTTTCTTGTAAATTTGTTTAAGTTCTTTGTAGATTCTGGTTATTTGCCCTTTGTCAGATTGCAAAGATTTTCTCCCATTCTGTAGGTTGTCTGTTCACTCTGATGGTAGTTTCTTTTGCTGTGCAGAAGCTCTTTAGTTAAATTAGATCCCATTTGTCAATTTTGGCTTTTATTGCCTTTGCTTTTGGTGTTTTAGTCATGAAGTCTGCCCATGCTTATGTCCTGAATGGTATTGCCTAGGTTTTCTTCTAGGGTTTTTATGGTTTTAGGTCTAACATTTAAGTCTTTAATCCATCTTGAGTTAATTTTTGCATATCGTGTAAGGAAGGGATCCACTTTGAGCTTTCTACATATGGCTAGCCAGTTTTCCAAGCACCATTTATTAAATAGGGAATCCTTTTCCCATTGCTTGTTTTTGTCAGTTTTGTCAAAGATCAGATGGTTGTAGATGTGTGGTGTTATTTCTGAGGCCTCTGTTCTGTTCCATTGGTCTATATATCTGTTTTGGTACCGTTGCCATGCTGTTTTGGTTACTGTAGGCTTGTAGTATAGTTTGAAGTCAGGTAGCATGATGCCTCCAGCTTTGTTCTTTTGGCTTAAGATTGTCTTGGTAATGTCAGCTCTTTTTTGGTTCCATATGAACTTTAAAGTAGTTTTTTCCAATTCTGTGAAGAAAGTCATTGGTAGCTTGATGGGGATGGCGTTGAATCTATAAATTACCTTGGGCAGTATGGCCATTTTCATGATACTGATTCTTCCTATCCATGAGCACGGAATATTCTTCCATTTGTTTATGTCCTCTTTTATTTCATTGAGCAGTGTTTTATAGTTCTCCTTGAAGAGGTCCTTCACATCCCTTGAAAGTTGGATTCCTAGGTATTTTATTCTCTTTGAAGCAATTGTGAATGGGAGTTCACTCATGATTTGGCTCTCTGTCTGTTAGTAGTGAATTTGGCTCTCTGTTTGTCTATTAATTGTGTATAGGAATGCTTGTGATTTTTGCACATTGATTTTGTATCCTGAGACTCTGCTGAAGTTGCTTATCAGCTTAAGGAGATTTTGGGCTTAGATGATGGGGTTTCCTAAATATAGAATCATGTCATCTGCAAACAGAGACAATTTGACTTCTTCTTTTCCTAATTCAATACCCTTTATTTCTTTCTCTTGCCTGATTGCCCTAGCCAGAACTTTCAACACTACGTTGAATAGGAGTGGTGAGAGAGGGCATCCTGGTCTTCTGCTGGGTTTCAGAGGGAATGCTTCCAGTTTTTGCCCATTCAGTATGGTATTGCCTGTGGGTTTGTCATAAATAGCTCTTATTATTTTGAGATATGTTCCATCAAAACCTAGTTTATTGAGTTTTTAGCATGAAGAGCTGTTGAATTTTGTCAAAGCCCTTATCTGCATTTATTGAGATAAACGTGGATTTTGTCATTGGTTCTGTTTATGTGATGGATTACGTTTATTGATTTGCATATGTTGAACCAGCCTTGCATCCCAGGGATGAAGCCATCTTGATTGTGGAGGATAAGCTTTTTGATGTGCTGCTGGATTTGGTTTGCCAGTATTTTATTGAGGATTTCTGCATTGATGTTCATCATGGATATTGGCCTAAAATTGTCTTTTTTTGTTTTGTCAGTGTCAGGCTTTGCTATTAGGATGATGCTGGCTTCATAAAATGAGTTAGGGAGGATTCCCTCTCTTTCTATTTATCAGAATAGTTTCAGAAGGAATGGTACCAGCTCCTCTTTTTACCTCTGGTAGAATTTGGCTGTGAATATGTCTGGTCCTGGACTTTTTTTGGTTGGTAGGCTATTAATTATTGCCTCAGTTTTAGAACCTGTTATTTGTTTATTCGGAGATTCAACTTCTTTCTGCTTTAGTCTTGGGAGGTTGCATGTGCCCAGAAATTTATCTGTTTCTTCTAGGTTTTCTAATTTATTTGCATAGAGGTGTTTACAGTATTCTCTGATGGTAGTTTGTATTTCTGTGGGATCAGTGGTGATATCCCCTTTATCATTTCTTATTGTGTCTATTTGATTCTTCTCTTTTGAAGGTTTTTTTTTAAATCTCCTTCGGTTCTGCTCTGTTCTTAGTTATTGATTGCCTTCTGCTAGCTTTTGAATTTGTTTGCTCTTGCTTCTCTGGTTCCTTTCACTGTGATGTTAGGGTTTTGATTTTAGATCTTTCTTGCTTTCTCTTGTGGGCATTTAGTGCTATAAATTTCCATCTACACACTGCTTTAAATGTGTCTCAGAGATTCTGGTATGTTGTGTCTTTGTTCTCATTGGTTTCAAAGAACATCTTTATTTCTGTCTTCATTTCATTATGTACCTAGTATTCATTCAGGAGCAGGTTGTTCAGTTTCTATGTAGTTGTGTGGTTTTGAGTGAGTTTTTTAATCCTGAGTTCTAATTTGATTGCCCTGTGGTCTGAGATACAGTTTGTGGTGATTTCTGTTCTTTTACATTTGCTGAGGAGTGCTTTACTTCCAATTATGTGGTAAATTTTAGAATAAGTGCAATGTGGTGCTGAGAAGAATGCATATTCTGTTGAGTTTTGGTGGAGAGTTTTGTAGATGTCTATTAGGTCTGCCTGATGCAGAGCTGAGTTCAGGTTTTGGATATCCTTGTTAATCTTCTGTCTCATTGATCTGTCTAATAGTGACAGTGGAGTGTTAAAGTCTCCCATTATTATTGTATGGGAGTCTAAGTCTCTTTGTAGATCTCTAAGGACTTGCTTTATGAATCTGGGTGCTCCTGTATTGGGTGCATATATATTTAGGATAGTTAGCTCTCCTTGTTGACTTGATCCCTTTACCATTATGTAGTGACCTGCTTTGTCTCTTTCCACCTTTGTTGGTTTAATATTCCATTTTTATCAGAGACTAGGATTGCAACCCCTACTTTTTTTTGCTTCCCATTTGCTTGGTAGATCTTCCTCCATCCCTTTATTTTGAGCCTATGTGCGTCTCTGCACATGAGATGGGTCTCCTGAATACAGCACACTGATGGGTCTTGACTCTTTATCCAAGTTGTCAGTCTCGTATTTTAATTGGGGCATTTAGCCCATTTACATTTAAGGTTAATATTGTTATGTTTGAATTTGATCCTGTCATTATGATGTTAGCTGGTTATTTTGCCCATTAATTGATGCTGTTTCTTCATAGTATTGATGGGTCTTTACAATTTGGCATGTTTTTGCATTGGCTGTTACTGGTTGTTCCTTTCCATGTTTAGTGCTTCCTTCAGGAGCTCTTGTAAGGCACGTCTGGTGGTGACAAAATCTGTCAGCATTTGCTTGTCTGTAAAGGATTTTATTTCTCCTTCTCTTATGAAGGTTAGTGTGGCTTGATATGAAATTCTTGGTTGAAAATTCTTTTCTTTAAGAATGTTGAATATTGGCCCCCACTTTCTTCTGGCTTATAGGGTTTCTGTAGAGAGATCCACTGTTAGTCTGATGGGCTTCATTTTGTGGGTAACTCAACTTTTCTCTCTGGCTTTGCTTAACATTTTTTCCTTCATTTCAACCTTGGTGCATCTGACAATTATGTGTCTTGGAGTTGCTCTTCTCGAGGAGTATCTTTGTGATGTTCTGTGTTTTTCCTGAATTTGAATGTTGGCCTGCCTTGCTATGTTGGGGAAGTTCTTCTGGCTTATAATCCTGAATAGTGTTTTCCAGCTTGGTTCCATTCTCCCGGTGACTTTCAGGTACACCAATCAAACGTAGATTTGGTCTTTTCACATAGTCCCATATTTCTTGGAGGCTTTGTCTGTTTCTTTTAACTCTTTTTTCTCTAAACTTGTCTTCTTGCTTTATTTCATTAATTTGATCTTCAATCACTGCTACCGTTTCTTCTACTTGACTGAATTGGCTATTGAAGCTTGTGCATCCATCACGAAGTTCTCGTGCCATGGTTTTCAGCTCCATCAGGTCATTTAAGGTCTTCTCTACACTCTTTATTCTAGTTAGCCATTTGTCTAACCTTTTTCAAGGTTTTTTGCTTCCTTCCAATGGGCTAGAGCATTCTCCTTTAGGTCAGAAAAGTTTGTTATTACTGACCTTCTGAAGCCTACTTTTGTCACCTCATCAAAGTCATTCTCCATACAGCTTTGTTCCATTGCTGGCAAGGATTTGCAACCCTTTGTAGGAGAAAAGGCACTCTTGTTTTAGAATGTTCAGCTTTTCTGCTCTGGTTTCTCACCATCTTTGTGGTTTTATCTACCTTTGGTCTTTTTTTTTTATGCAAGAGCAATTTAAATAATTAAATATTTATTTGAATAACAAGTTTAAGTTCGAGTGGCAATGTTGGCAATGCAGGTTTTTAACACAGATCACAAAAAGCGTGCAAAAAAAAGTACTGGTGCAAAGGACAAAATACTGCTAAGAATTAGGCTAAATAGCTAGTGATTTTAAGAAAACAAAAGGCCTGAAATCACTATACAAAATATAAAATGTATTAAACACTACCATCCACAGAACAGTCTTTATTATTGATTATATTTAAAAATTATTTGCATAATTATATATTGAATTGTAAATGAGTATTATACATGAACCATTTGAAAGGCAATTCCTTGTAGCACTATAGAACATCTAATTACATTGCAAAAAGTATCCTTTTTTGCTATTGATAAAACAGTTAATGGTATTACTGAGAATATCAGGAAGGCTACAAAAAAAGAAATAAGATTTCTTTTTTGGCTTGAAAGTGTTTTCCATGCAGTGAAGCACTTGCTGTGTTGAATTGAATGCACTGCTGGAGAATGTTCTGGGTCCTAGATGCTCTTGAGAGACAAGACTAGGCTTTTCAAATCAAACACTCAAAGGAATCATGCAATCCTCTTATGACTGGGATACCATCATGTGCCACTTACCAATGCTGTCTCTCCAGAAAACCATTCAAGACACTTAATAAAAAAATCAGACTTACATGATAAATATACATAAAATGAAGACACCAACTGCGATTTGACACGACTACTGGCAATGTCTGTGCTATGTGAAAGCACCTTTAAAAAGAGCCTATGCGGCAAGAGATAAGTGTCTAAAGATTAAAAATGAATCAACAGTATTGGATAACAATATAATTCTCAACTCAGAAGCTGCCTTGAGATTAGATGCATCTTCAGTTAATGTAACAGAAAAAAAAGGCAGTGGATTTTATTTTGTTAATTGTATCCACTTACAAACTGACCTAAGGTCACCCCGATGTGTAGACACAATGAGATTTTTGTTGTTTATGGTCTTTCGTTGAAGTGATAAGGGAAATAGATCTATTTAAAAACAAAACCAAACAGCTATTTCTGTCTAGATTAAGAGGTGGCCCCGGGTGTGGGATTCACATTTTGAGTGGCCACTTGTGGTGCAACCTCAATGATTTGGGGTTTGTCTATGATTCTGGCTGTGCAGTTGCCCTTCTCTACAATCCCAATAATCCATGCTTGGTGGCCTTCACTATATTTGGGGGACTTTATCTCTGCACAGAACCGAGCTGCTTGCTGACATGGTAAACAGATCAGAAGGCCACCTGAGGTCTCTGGGCAGGTCCCGTGCATGAGGCTGAACATGTTTCCGCAGGCCTTGCTCACTGCAGCCATCTTGGCCAGCACTGGGAGGTTGTGAATTACAAATGACACCTCGTTCCTCTGTTGCTTGGCCAGGTTCTGCACATGGCCCAAAATCCCAAAGCCCGTGATGTCAGTGGCCGTGTGGGCATTGAACGTGTGCATGAGTCCTGCAGCTGTCCTGTTGAGTCTTGCCACGTTCATCATCGCCTCCTGGTTGGCCAGCTCTACATCTTCTTGGGTGACCGCTACTTTAATCTTATTCCATTTCTAAGGAATATCCAGCCACTGGTGCACAGCCACTGCCACCTGTGTCCCCAGGGGTTTTGTCAACACCAGCACGTCCCCTGGCACTGCATTGTCTGGCATGATAAATTCATTGGGCTGGCAGACAGTGGTAGCGACTCCTCCCAGGACAATCCAGAGATTTAGTACTGTTTGGCCGACCGTTACAGACATTCCTGCTTCCTCAGCTGCATCTTGAAAACTTTGGATAATCAGAGGCATCACTTTATCCCTTTCCCTGTTGGTCATTTTATTACTGACTCCAAGGAGCATCAGCATATTGTCACATTATGACCCCATTGCATAGAGGTCACTGAGGACATTGGCACATGCTATCCTGCCCATCATGTAAGGGTTGTCTACGATTGGGTAAATGTAATCTGTGGTTTGAACCAAGGAAAGCCCACTATGCCTCAAAGGAATGACACAAGTATCCATTCCATTTCCAAGCCTTGGCATAACAGCTCCCAGAAACTGCTCATCTTCTTGGAAGTGGTTCTCCTGTAAAGATTCCAGCAATTTTTGCAGGACATCTTGGGGCACTTTGCAACCTGTGCCCTTCAGTTCAGCGAATCTGGTTAGCCAGAAGCTTTTGTCCAATTCATAACTTTCTGGGTCAAAAGACTCCCGCATAGACATGGTTCTTGGGTCCCGCTCTCCTCACAGCTCAGCCCCTCCCCTCCCTCCGTGGTTGGCTGGGTTCTTTATGGATCCACTGGCTGGCTTTGTGCCCTCTGCCTCCTCCCAAAAATGGGCCACGGGCCACTCCCACAATGCACCGGGTGCAGCCGGGGTCCCTTAAGCGTCGCCTGAATAAAAATGCTGTGCCTGGCGGCAGTGGTGGCAGGGGCCCGGGCCCGTGCCTGGGTGCCGCAGGGGCTCACCTGGCTTGGCACGGCCCTGTGGGAGCCGGACTACTGCACTCATGCCTGCTGGGCATGGGGCTACCTTTGGCCTTTGATGTTGGTTATCTACAGATGGGGTTTTGGTGTGGATGTCCTTTTTGTTGATGTTGATGCTATTTCTTTCTGTTTGTTAGTTTTCCTTCTAACAGTCAGGTCTCTCAGCTGCAGGTCTGTTGGAGTTTGCTGGAGGTCCATCCAGCCCCTGTTTGCCTGGGTATCACCAGCGGAGGCTGCAGAACAGCAGATATTGCAGAACACCACATATTGCTGCCTGATTTTTCCTCTGGAAGCTTCGTCCCAGAGGGAAGCCACCTATGTGATATGTCTATTGGCCCCTACTGGGAGGTGTCTCCCAGTTAGGCTACATGGCAGTCAGGGACCCACTTTAGGAGGCAGTCTGTCTGTTCTCAGAGCTCAAATGCCATACTGGGAGAACCACTGCTCTCTTCAGTGCTATCAGACAGGGATGTTTAAGTTTGCAGAAGTTGTCTGCTGCCTTTTGTTTAGCTATGCCCTGCCCACAGAGGTGGATTCTATAAAGGCAGTAGGCCTTGCTGAGCTGTGGTGGGCTCCACCCAGTTCGAGCTTCCTGGACACTTTGTTTATCTAGTAAAGCCTCAGCAATGGCAGGTGCCCCTCCCCCAGCAAGCCTGCAGCCTCGCAGGTCAATCTCAAACTGCTGCACTAGCAGTGAGCAAGGCTCTGTGTATGTGGGACTCACCGAGCCAGGCACGGGAGAGAATCTCCTAGACTGCCGGTTGCTAAGACTGTGGGAAAAATGCAGTATTTGGGTGGGAGTGTCCTGTTTTTCCAGGTACAGTCTGTCACGGCTTCCCTTGGCTAGGAAAGGGAAATCCCCTGACCCCTTGCACTTCCCAGGTGAGGTGATGCCCCACCCTGCTTCAGCCCACCCTCCATGGGCTGCACTCACTGTCCAATCAGGCCCAGTGAGATGAACCAGGTACCTCAGTTGGAAATGCAGAAATCACCCATCTTCTGCGTCAGTGACACTGGGAGCTACAGACCGGAGCTGTTCCTATTCGGCCATCTTCAGCCATCGGTCAAATTTGTCCTTTTATAAGTATCCCATTCCCACAACAATGAACACACTTCCGTGATAACAGCATTAATCATTTATGAGGTTGGTGTCTCATGACCCAAAAACTACCCATCAGGCCCTCAACCCTTTATTGTAGAGTTTTTATATGTGGTTTAAGTTAGGTTGCTTTCAGCTTAAAATAGACTGTTATAACCTTAAGATGTTTTATATAAGCCTCATGGTAACAACAAAAAGAAAACTCTAGTAGATACATAAAAGATAAAGAGAAAGAAATAAAAACATACCACTACAAAAAAAAATCATTAAAGTGTGAAGGAAGACAGCAAGAGAGGAATAAAGTAACAAAGAAACTACAAACATAAAACAATGCTAAAATTGACAATAGAGCCAGCAATTGTGACACATGTCTGTGGTCCCAGCTACTGAGGAGGATGAGGTGGGAGGATTGCTTGAGGTTAATAGTGTGGGGCTGTAGTGTGCTATGATTGTGCCTATTAATAGCTGCTGCAATTCAGCCTGGACAACAGAGCAAGACAGTGTTCTCCAAAAATAAATAAATAAAAATTTAAAATGACAATAGTTTTTTAAATTACTCTCCCACTTGCAAAGACAAAACAGTGTGTAGAGATTTACACTATGAACTTTTTTTTTCCCAAGAAGCAACACAGAAACTTTGTTTTTTCTTTTTTTTATTATTATTATACTTTAAGTTTTAGGGTACATGTGCACAATGTGCAGGTTAGTTACATATGTATACATGTGCCATGCTGGTGTGCTGCACCCATTAACTCATCATTTAGCATTAGGTATATCTCCTAATGCTATCCCTCTCCCTTCCCCCCACCCCACAACAGTCCCCAGAGTGTGATGTTCCCCTTTCTGGCAACACAGAAACTTAAAAGGAAAAGTGAAAGAAACCACATACCCTTTGAAAGAAGTGTTGGGCTGCAGCTTACACTGTGAGCCAGGCAGAAAACTAAGTCCCCAGAATGTGAGAGGGGGATAAACTGCCTTCAGGATACACACTCCCACTGGGAACCCAGCAATTCAGGCCACAGGGGATGAGCTTAACTCTACCAGCACTGGAACTTATTTAGTGACTGGTGGGGAGTATATTATAAGTAGCAGAAACAGGACATGCCTTGCATGCATTTCCATTCTCCAGCAGAGATGGACGGAAGCCATTCCTGATCCTACCTCACACAGGACATCACAGGAATCTGCCAGCTAACTCAAGTAGTGTTCACAGGTTGAGAGAAGCTCCCAACTGAGCTTCATGATATAATCCAGAACCGAGGGGGCAAGTAGGAAGTGGACTGTAGACATGGGTTCAGGACCTGGGTGTCCCTGCTTTGTGGGCAGACTGGGAAAGGTATAGCCCCAAAGCTACAGTTTGTGTCTCCCTGGGGAAGGCTTATGGCCTAGGGCAGTTTTGAGTTTTGAAGGCAGACTGTCTAGAATCTAGCTAGCTGCTACTAGTGGAATAGTGTTGGTGTGAGGCCTGCTTTGCCAAATGCATGGGAGCTAGGCAGGGCTTACTGCTGCCTGCTAATCTCTACTCCCCATATGGATTCGTCCATGCAGCAGAGGCAGCTGTAGTCTTCCCTGGAACATTACCCCAGTGGCCAGAAAACTATCCTCCAATCCCACTAGGGCCACTGCTGGCACTCACATGTGGAGAGCCAGAGTGTTTGACTTGTCTGACCCAGCCCCCACATAGCTTTGCCCCTCCACCTACCCTGGTATCTTAACACAAAGGAAAGAAAATTTTGAGACGTCTATGGCCCTGCCCATTGCCTGAGATACCAGAGTATCTCCCCTGGGTAATAAAAGGCAAGTACAAATCCCACTGCTACCACAGCAGCTGGTGCTCTTCAGCAAGTGCCACCTCCTGGCTGGAGGCCAAACAACATAGTCCATTACAGCACCTGCAGGCAGAATAACACAGCACCTCAGAAGGAGAAAACTTGGGCATGTTCTAAGCTATCACCATCGCCTGCATCACTCTGGCTAAGTAGGAGGTCCTGAGTCTGTCCATTTGACCAGTTTATTACTATTGTAGCTTGTAGTTGAGAAAGCCAACACTCTAAGTCTATTTATAACCAAGGAATCTCACAGAGTCTATATTACTCCCTTGACACCCCCATCAGAGCCGATGATGGTACCCGCTGCTGGGAGACTTTGTATGATGGCTGGGAGAGGTCATATCACTGGATCCCTTGTAGACATTCTCCAGCACCAGCATGGCGTATGGAATCCCCACTGAACAGCTAGATTCAGATGAGCAGCAGCATTCACTGTAATCTGACCCTCAGGGACTCCTGCTCCTGGAAGAAAGCGGGGAGTGAACCCCATCAAGAGAGCACCCTGTTTGAAAAAATAATCCAGAAGGCAGGTCTTGAGTCCCTGAACTTTCTGCTTGTGGGAAGTTTCTATCAGCAGAGGCACAAGTGCAGGACTGAGCTCAGTGTGGAAAGTTATGTGGCTCTACCACAATAGTCTGGCAGCCCTGGTACTTGTGAAGGGTCTTGGAGAAGGGGACATTCTTTCCCCCTTACTTAGCACTGCAGACACATCTGCAGCTTCTCCCTTGGGAACTTAGCATGGGTGAACATGTAAATAGCCTTTCTGGAACACTTCAGGGTGATAGCATCCCCCAAAAAGGAGTGCCTTGCAGGTTCAGGCTTGCACTAGTAGAGCCACCATCCCTCTCTACATTGAACATAAGCATTCCTGCAGATCGAAAGAGGTACCTGTCTGATCTGAATAGCAGGAACACTGTGTCAGGACTGTGACTGGGAGGCAGATTGTTTTCTTGTTGGCCTGGCAGGGGAGCGAGACGGCTTTCTTCCTTCTCCCATGAAAGGACCTTAGTGTGTTTCACTATGAGCTCACCCAGCCACCTCTATCAAGGTTGAGTTGTTTGCCCACTATTGGGTATTGTGTTTACCTACCTGCTTTAGCCACAGCCAGTTTTCACCTGTAGGCACCATCCCCTACTGCCCTGAAGACTGAACTATTCAACCTAGTAAATAAAATACTGAGAAAAAAATAAATCAATAAAAAAGTACACACCACTGGGGATAAAGAAGTTTCAAATGACCTCGGCTATTTCAACCCTACAGGAGACAGTAAACCTGCTCACACATTGAGAATATTGCTACTACAACCAGCATCTGAGTGAACAATGATATAAAGCCTCTCTATAAAAAAGGAATTCATACAGAGTCTTTACCTCCAACACTCAGAGCCAAATTAGGTTACAATAAACTATAATCAGCCAGGCGTGGTGGCTCACACTTGTAATCCCAGCACTTTGGGAGGCTGAGGCGGGTGGATCACAAGGTCAGGAGATCGAGACCATCCTGGCAAACATGGTGAAACCCCATCTCTACTAAAAATACAAAAAAAATTAGCTGGGCGTGGTGACAGGTGCCTGTAGTCCCAGCTACTCAGGAGGCTAAGGAAGGAGAATGGCATGAACCCAGGAGGTAGAGCTTGCAGTGAGCTGAGATAGCGCCACTGCACTCCAGCCTGGGCGACAGAGCGAGACTCCATCTCAAATAAATAAATAAATAAATAAATAATAAACTATAATCATTAAAGTCACACCCTCAAAGGGTAAAAAGGAAATAAAAACCACAGTAGAATTAAAAAGTAATTAGAAGAAATAGTCTACCTAAATGAGATGGAATCAGAAAAATAATTCTGGAAATATGACAAAACAGGTTCTATAGCACCCCCCAAAGATCGTGCTAGCTCTCCAGCAATGGATCCACACCAAGACAAAAATCTCTGAAATACCAGATAAAGAATTCAAAGGTTGGTTTTTAAGTTACTCAAGGAGATACAAGAGAAAGGTGGAAATGAACCTAAAGAAAGTTAAAAAAGTTCAAAATACAAATACAATTTTTTAAAAGAAATAGATATATTTAAAAAAAAATCAGAACTTTTGGAAATGGAATATACATTTTGAAAACTACAAAATGCAGTGGATTTAACAATAGACTATACTAAGTAGAAGAAATAATTTCAGAGCTTCAAGACAAGGCTTTTGAATTAACTCAATCAGACAAAAATTAAGAAGGAAGAATATGGGGGGGTGGGGCCAAGATGACCAACTAGAAGCAGTGGTGACCGGAGGCTGTCATGGAAAAGATCCAAAGCAGTTTGCAAATCTTGCACCAGCAACTGAGGTATCCAGGTTCTGTCATTAGGACTGACAAGGTAGCTGGCATGACCCATGGAAAGGAAGGAAGGGCAGTGTGGTACAGCAGCCAACCTGAAAGCCACACGGGGCAGGGGATCTCCCACCCCCAGCCAAGAGAGGAGGTGAGTGAGTAGGCTACTCTGCCTGGGAAACCATGCTTTTTCCATGGAAATGTGCAATCCATGGATCAGAAGATCCCACTCATGAGCCCACACAACTGGGGACTTGGGTTCCAACCACGGAGCTGCACAGATTCTCCAACAGCCACTGGGGTAGAATCAGTCTAAACCTGATGGGTTCCTGGCGGGAGCGGCAGCCATCACCACTGCTGTGGCTGCCTGCTGTCTAAGCCATCTGAGCTCCTTGAAGGAGGGGCAGCAGCCAACACAGCAGCTGCAGCGCCTCCCTGTAGAAACTCCAACTCCAGCCAGGGGCTCAGGGACAGAGTTCTTATCTCCCTGAGCCTGAGCCCCTAGGGGGAAATGCGATCACAGTCTTTCCCAACCAGTGGACTTAATCTTTCCTCCTGCTACCTGTGAGGAATCTGGGCAGCCCAGACGAGTGGGTTTCCCTGCCACGCAGCACACCCCTCCATCAAGGGAAAGCCAAATGGGTCCTGCTTCCCATTCCACCCAACTGGGTAAGACTCCCCTTTGCAGGGACATGGATGAAACTGGAAGCCATCATCATTAACAAACTAACACAGGAACAAAAAAACAAACACTGCATGTTCTCACTCATAAGTGGGAGTTGAACAATGAGAATGCATAGACACAGGGAGGAAAACGACACACACTGGGGCCAGTCAGGGGTTGGGGGGTGAGGGGAGGGAGAGCATTAAGACAAATAGCTAACACATGCAGGGCTCAAAACCTAGGTGATGGGTTGATAGATGCAGCAAATCACCATGGTACACATATACCTATGTAACAAACCTACACATTCTGCACTTGTATCCTTAAACTTAAAGTAAAAAAAAACAAAAAAGCCCATAATCCATCACATAAACAGAACTAATGACAAAAACCACATGACAATTTCAGTAGATGCAGAAAAGGCCTTTGATAAAATTCCACATCCCTTCATGTTAAATGCCCTCTCTCACCACTCCTATTCAACATAGTATTGGAAGTTCTGGCCAGGGCAATTAGGCAAGAGAAAGAAATAAAGGGTATCCAAATAGGAGATAGGAAGTCAAATTGTCTCTGTTTGCAGATAACATGATTCTATACTTAGAAAACCCCATCATTGCAGCCCAAAAACTTAAGCTGATAAGCAACTTCAGCAAAGTCTCAGGATATAAAATCAATGTGCAAAAATCACAAGCATTTCTATAAACCAACATTAGACAAGCAGAGAACCAAATCATGAATGAACTCTTATTCACAATTGCTACAAAGAGAATAAAATACCTAGAAATACAGCTAACAAGGGATGTGAAAGACCTCTTCAAGGAGAACTACAGAACCACTGCTCAAGGAAATAAGAGAAGAAACAAACAAATGGAAAAGCATTCCATTCTCATGGATAGAAAAATTTGATATCTTGAAAATGGCCATACTGCCTAAAGTAATTTACAGATTCAATGTTATTTTCATCAAACTACCATTGACATTCTTCACAGAATTAGAAAAAACTACTTTAAATTTCATATGGAACCAAAAAAGAGCCTGCATAGCCACGACAATCCTAAGCAGAAAGAACAAAGCTGGAGGCATCATGCTACCTGACTTCAAACTATACTGCAAGGCTACAGTAACCAAAACAGCATGGTACCAGTACCAAAATAGACATATAGACCAATGGAAAAAAAAACCAGAAACCTCAGAAATAACACCACACATCTACAACCATCTGATCTTTGACAAACTGAACAAAAGCCATGGGGGAAGGGATTCCTTATTTAATAAGTGGTGCTGGGAAAACTGGCTAGCCATATGCAGAAAACTGAAACTGACCCCTTCCTTCCACCTTGTACAAAAATTAACTCAAGATAGATTAAAGGCTTAAATGTAAAACCCCAAACCATAAAAACCCTAGAAGAAAACCTAGGCAATACCATTCAGGACATAGACATGGGCAAAGTTTTTATGATGAAATCACCAAAAGCAATGCAATGAAAGCAAAAACTGACAAATGGGACCTAATTAAACTAAAGAGTTACTGCACAGCAAAAGAAACTATCATCAGAATGAACAGGCAACCTACAAGTAGGAGAAAATTTTAGAAATCTACCAATCTGAAAAAGATCTAGTGGAAGATCCCACTCTTGAGCCCACATAACTGGAATCTACAAGGAACTTAAACAAATTTACAAGAAAGAAACAAACAACCCCATCAAAAAGTGAGCAAAGGATATGAACAGACACTTTTCAAAAGAAGACATTTATGCGTCCAGAAAACACATGAAAAAAAGCTCAACACCACTGATCATTACAGAAATGTAAATCAAAACTACAATGAGATACCATCTCATGCCCATCAGAATGGTGATTATTAAAAACTCAAGAAATGACGGATGCTGGTGAGGCTGTGGAGAAATAGAAATGCTTTTACATTATTGGTGGGAATGTAAATTAGTTCAACCATTGTGGAAGACAGTGTGGTGATTTCTCAAGGACCTAGAACCAGAAATACAAATTGACCCAGCAATTCCATTACTGGGTATATATCCAAAGGAATAGAAATCATTCTATTATAAAGATACATGCACACATATTTTTCTTGCAGTACTGTTCACAATAGGAATGACATGGAACCAACCCAAATGCCCATCAAGGATAGACTGGATACAGAAAATGTGGGCTGGGTGTGGTGGCTCACTCCTGTAATCCCAGCACTTTGAAAGGCCAAGGTGGGCAGATCATGACGTCAAGACATTGAGACCATCCTGGCCAACATGGTGTAACCACGTCTCTACTAAAAATACAAAAATTCGCCAGGCATGGTGGTGCACACCTGTATTCCCAGCTACTCTGGAGGCTGAGGCAGGAGAATTACTTGAACCCAGGAGGCAGAGATTGCAGTGAGCCGAGATCATGCCCCTGCACTCCAGCCTGGTGAGAGAGCAAGACTCCATCAAAAAAAAAAAAAAAAAAAAAAAAAAAGAAAGTAAGAAAGAAAGAAAATGTGTGGTACACATACACCATGGAATACTATGCAGCCTCCCAAAATATTGAGATCATGTCCTTCACAGGGACATGGATGAAGCTGGAAGCCATCATCCTTAGGAAACTAACACAGGAGCAGAATACCAAACACCACATGTTTTCACTCATAAGTGGGAGTTGATCAGTGAGAACTCATGGACACAGGGAGGGAAACAGCACATACTGGGGCCTGTCAGGTGTGGGTGATGGGAGGGAGAGCATCAGAACAAATAGCTAATGCATGCAGGGCTTAAAACCTAGGTGATGGGTTGATAGGTGCAGCAAACTACCATGGCACACATATACCTATGTAATAAATCTGCATGGCTGCACATTCTGCACATGTATTCCAGAACTTAAAGTAAAAAAAAAAAAAGAATAAAAAGAAATGAACGAAGTATCCAAGAAATATGAAATTATGTGAAATGGCCAAACATAAAAATCACTGGTGTTCCTGAGGGAGGAAAAAAAAGAGTTTGGAATGTTTATTTGAGGGAATAATTGAAGAAAATTTCTGGGCCTTGCTAGAGGTTTAGACATCCAAATACAAGAAGTTCAAAGAACTCCTGGGAGATTCCTTTCAAAAAGAACATCACTGAGGCATGTAGTCATCAGGCTATCTAAAATCAAAATGTAGAAAAGAACTCTAAAAGCAGTGAGACAAAAGCATCATGTAACCTATAAAGAAAATTCTATTAGATTAACAGCAGACTTCTCAGTAGGAACCTTACAAGCCAGAAGTGATTAAGGTCTTATCTTTAGCCCCCTTAAATGGAATAACTGTCAGTCAATAATTTTGTATCCCATAAAACTAAGTTTTATAAATGAAGGAGAAATAAAGTATTTTTCAGACAAGCAAATACTGAGGAAATTGGTCACTACCAGACCAGACTTACAAGAAATGCTAAAAGGATTTCTACATCTTGAAACCAAAGTTCCATATGTACCAGAATAGAACCTCTTCAAAGCATAAGACTCACAGAGTGTATGAAACAGTATCACAATGAAGAAAACAAAGTATCTCTGGAACAGTATCTTATATCTCAATATTAACATTGAATGTAAATGGCCTAAATGCTTCACTTAAAAAATAAAGATTGGCAGAATGGATAAAAAATGTCACAAACTAAATATTTTCAAGACATTCACCTAATATGTAATGATTCTTATAAACTCACAGTAAAGGAGTAGAAAAAGGTATTGCATGCAAATGGTAATCAAAAGCAAGCAGTAGCAGGTATTTTTATATCATATAAAACAGGCTTTAAAGCAACAACACTAAAACAAGACAAAAAGTCATTATATAATGATAAAAGGATCAACGCAACAAGAAGATATTATAATACAATCTTAAACATATATGCACCTAACTCCAGAGCTCCCAGATTCATTATACAATTACTACTAGACATAAGAAAAGAGATATAGATAGAAACAGAATAATAATGGGGGATATCAACACTCCACAGACAGCACTAAATACATCATTGAGGCAGAAAGTCAACCAAGAATCACTAGAGTTAAATTGCACTGTAGAAAAAAATGGACCTAGTAGATATTTACAGAAAATTCTACCCAAGAACTGCAGAATATACATTCTTCTCATCAGCACATGAAACATTCTCCAAGATAGACCACATGGTAAGCCACAAAATGAGTCTCAATAAATTTTAAAAAATCAAAATTATATCAAGTGTATTCTCAGACCTCAGTGGAATAAAGCTAGAAATCAACTCCAAAAGGAACCCTAGAAACTATAAAAACACATGGAAATTATATAATCTGCTCCTGAATGATTTTGGGACTAATAGTGAAATCAAGATGGAAATTTCAAAATTCTTAAAAGTAAATGATAATAGTAACCCAAGTTATAAAATCTTCTGGGATACAGCAAAAGCAATGCCAAGAGGAAAGTTTATATCATGAAATGCCTACATCAAAAAGTCTGAAAGGTCACAAATTGACAACTTAATGTCACACCACAAGGAATTAGAGAAATAAGAATAAACTGAACCCAAAGCTAGCAGAAGAAAAGAAATAACAAAGATCAGAGCAAAACTAAATGAAATGGGTACAAGGAATACAAAAAATTAACGAAACAAAAGTTCAGTTTCTGAAAAGATAAACAAAATTGATAGCCCATTAGCTAGATTAACTGAGAAATGAAAAGAGAAAATTCAAATAAGTTCAAGTAGAAATAAAAATGGAGACATTACAACCAACACCACAGAAATATAAAAGATCATTCAAGACTACTATGAACACCTCTATGCACACAAACTAGAAAATCTAGAGGAAATGGATAAATTTCTGAAAATATACAACCCCTAGCTTAAATCAGGAAGAAATGATAGAAATTCGGAACAGACCAGTAACAAGCAGTGAGGGTGAATTAGTAATAAAAAAAATTGCCAACAATAAAAAAAGCCTAGGGTCAGATGGATTCACAGCTGAATTCTATCAGATCTTCATTGAAGAACTGGTACCAATTCTACTGAAACCACTCCAAAAGATTGAGAAAAAGGAAATCCTTCCTAACTCATTCTATGAGGACAGTATCATCCTGATACCAAAGACAGGAAATAACATAATAAAAATGAAAACTACAGACCAATATTCCTGATGAACATAGATGCAAATATCCTCAACAAAATGCTAGCAAACTAAATCTAATATCAGGAAGCAGAGGGTCCTTGGTTCTTGTCTTCTTGGAAGAAAGAATTCAACCAAGAGACAAGTAGTTACAGTTAAGACTAGGAAAGTTTATTTGAAGTGAAAATATACCCAGAATGCTGAGTTAAAGTGGGCTGCTTAAGAATGAGACAGCCCAGATAGGCACGAGGAGGCTCTCTTACGAGAGTCTCACAGGATTATTCATGAATGGTGTGAAGGAGTGTTATTAGCAAGCATGTTTTGGGTGGTCCCCTGGGCATGTCTTATTAGCATCTTAAATCTCGACCTAGGGGTGTGTTTCTTACTATTATAATGAGCAAAATGTTACCTTTAGGGTGACACTGCCAAGTTGAGGTGTGCATGCTAGCCACTGGGAAAAGTCCCTACTACGGTTATTTCCTGTTACAGATAAGTCCTGGTTGGGGCTGCATAAGCATAACCACAAGTCTAGATGTGGCTATTGGGTTTTTAAAAAATCCTAACTGCTAGGGAAGCATTGATTGCTAGTGGGGCAATGTTTCCAGGGCTTCCTTCCTCCAGGGCTGCCTTTCTTTCGTATGTATATCTATCTACAAACTCTAACAAATCCAACAGCACATCAAAAATATAATTCATCATGATCAAGTGGGTTTTATCCCAGGGATGAAGGGATGGTTCAACATATGCAATTCAATAATGTGATTCACCACATAAATAGAATTAAAAACAAAAACCATATGATCATCTCAATAGACTGAGAAAATCATTCAATAAAATCCAGGATCCCATTATGATAATAATCCTCAACAAACTGGGCATAGAAGGGACATACCCCCAAATAATAATAGCCATATATGACAAATCTATAGCCATACTGAATGGGGGAAAAGTTGAAAGCATTCCCTATAAAAACTAGAACAAGACAAGGATGTCTACTTGCATTACTTCTATTCAACACAGTACTGGAAGTCCTTGCCAGATTAATCAGGAAAAGGATATAGATTCTTTCTCTTTTCCAATTTGGATGCCCTCTATTTCTGTTTACTGATATATGATCACATACCTAGAAAACCCCAAAGACTCCTCCAAAAGACTCCTAGGTATGATAAATAAATTCAGTAAAGTTTTAGGTTACAAAATCAATGTACACAAATAAGTAGCACTGCTATCCACCACCAATGACTAAGCTGAGAATCAAATAAAAAACTCAATCCCTTTTACAATAGCTGCAAAAAAAAAACAAAAACAAAAAACAAAAAAACCAAAAAACCTCCAGGAATGTACTTAACCAGGAAAGTGAAAGATCTGTACAAAGAGGCCTACAAACTACTGCTGAAAGAAATTATAGATGACACAGGGCCAGGCACGGTGGCTCACACCTATAATCCCAGCACTTTGGGAGGCTGAGTCAGGTGGATCATGAGGTCAGGAGATCAAGACCACCCTGGCTAACATGGTGAAACCCTGTCTCTGCTAAAAATACAAAAAATTAGCTGGGCATGGTTGCAGGCCCCTGCAGTCCCAGCTACTCGGGAAGCTGAGGCAGGAGAATGGCCTGAACCTGGGAGGTGGAGTTTGCAGTGAGCCGAGATCGCACCACTGCACTCCAGCCTGGGCAACAGAGCGAGACTCCATCTCAAAAAAAAAAAAAAAAAAAATTATAGATGACACAAACAAATGGAAATACATTCCATGCTCATGGGTTAGAAGAATCAATATTGTAAAACTGACCACACTGCCCAAAGCAATCTACAGATTTAATGCAATTCCTAACAAAATACCAACATCAATTTTCACAGAATTAGAAAAAAACAACCCTAAAATTCACAAGGGATCAAAAAAGAGCCTGAATAGCCAAAGCAATCCTAGGAAAAAAGAAAAAATCTGGAGGCATCACATTACCTGACTTTAAATTATATTACAAGGTTGTAGTAATAAAAACAGCATGGTACTGGTATGAAAGTAGATATATCAGCCAGTAGAACAGAATAGAGAATGAATACAGAAATAAAGTCAAACAAACACTTACAATCAAGTGATCTTTGACAAAGCATGCAGAAACATAAATTGAGGAAAGAAAACCCTGTTCAATAAATGGTGCTGGGAAAACTGGATAGCTACATGTAGAATAATAAAACTGGATCTCCATCTTTATATACAAAAACCAACTGAAGATGAGTTACAGACTTAAATCTAAGACCTGAACCCATAAAAATTCTAGAAGAAATGCTTAGAAAAACTCTTCCGGACATTTACCTGGGCAAATAATTAGTGACTAAGACCTCAAAAGCAAATGCAACAAAAACAAAAATAAATAAATGTGACCTAATGAAACTAAAAAGCTTCTGCACAAAGAAATAATCATCACAGTAAACAGACACCCCTCAGAATGTGAGAAAATTTTTACAAACTATGCATCCAACAAAGGACTAATGTTCAGAATCTACAAGGAACTCAAATCAGCAAGAATAAAACAAATAATCCCATCAAAAAGTGAAAAAATGACATGAATAGATACTTCTCAAAAAATACAAATGGCCAACAAATATATGAAAAAAAATTCTCAATACCATTAATCATCAGGAAATGCAAACTAAAACCACAATGAGATACCACCTAACTTTAGCCAGAAAGGCCATTATTAAAAATTCAAAAAGTTGACATGCATGTGGTGAAAAGGGAACACTTATACACTGCTGGTAGGAATGTAAATTAGTACAACCTCTATGGAAAACAGCATGGAGTTTTCTCAAAAAGCTAAAAGCAGATCTCCCATTTGAGCCAGCAATCACACTACTAGTTATCTACCCAAAGGAAAATAAGCCATTATACCAAAAAAATACCTGCATGTGTATGTTTATCACAGCACAATTTACAATTGCAAAGATATGAAAAAAACCTGTGTGCCTAAGCCAATTAGTAGATGAAGAGGATGTGGTATATATATCATCATGGAATACTATACAGCCATAAAAAATGAAATAATGTATTTTGCAGCCACTTAGATGGAGCTGGAGGCCATTATTCAAAGTAATTCAGTAGTAGAAAACCAAATACCATATGTTCTCACTTATAAGTGGGAGCTAAAGTATGGGTATACAAATGCATACAGAGTGGCACAATGGACATTGGAGACTCAGAAGAAGTGAGAGTGGGAGGGGAGTGAAGGATAAAAAACTACATATTGTACAATGTACACTACTTGGGTGATAGGTGCACTAGAGTCTTGACTTCACCACTATACAATTCATTCTTGTAACCAAAAACCACTCGTACTACAAAAGCTAATAAAATAAAAGTAAAAACAGAACTGACAATAGTAAGACCCTGCCTATCAACAAACACTTTGATTAAATTCTCCAATCAAAAGACAGTGGCTGAATGGATTTTTAAGAATATCTAAAAATATGCTGCCAACAAGAACATTACCTTTAATGACACCCAATGGCTGAAAATGAAGGACTAAAAAAAGATATTTCAAGCAAATGGTCACCAAAGGAGAGTATTAGACAAAAACAGACTTTTAGTCAGAATCTGTCACGAGAGACAAAGAAGGTTACTATATAGTAAAAAGAGGGTCAATTCATTAAGAGAAAACCACAGCTATAAACACATATGTACCCAACATTACAGCATTTAAATATATGAAGCAAATATTAAATAAGGGGGGAAATATACGGCAATACAAAAATGTAGGAGACTTCAATTCTCCACTTTTAGCAATAGATAGATCATCATACAGAAAGCCAATAATGAAACAGCAGATTTGAATAACACTACAGACCAAATGGACCTAACAGACATAAAGAATATTCTATTCAATAGCAGCAGAATGCACATTATTCTCAAATGCATATAGAACATTTTCCAGGAGATCATATGTTAGGCCACAAAATAAGTCTTAACAAATCTAAAATTGAAATTATATCTTTTCAACAACAATGGCATAAAATTAGAAGTCAGTAACAGGAGAAATTTTAGAAAATTCACTAATACGTGAAAATTAAACAGCATAGTCCTGAATAACTATGTTGCCAAACATAATGAGCCAAACATAAAACAAAAGGGAGTTAAAAAAATAACTTGAGACAATGGAAATGAAAATAAACATTTCAAAACTTATGGGATGCAGCAAAAACAGTTCTAAAAGGGAAGTTTATGGCAACATTTTCTCTCATTTCTTGAGAGAAAAGAGAGATCACAAATAAATGACCTAAATTTACACCCCAAGGAACTAAAAGAAGAAGAACAATCTAAGTCCAAGGATAGCAGAAAAAGTAAACAACAGAGATCAAAGCAAAAATAAATAAAATAGAGGCTAAAAAGACAATAGAATAGATCAATACCACTAATAGTGGATTTTTTGAAAAGAAATACAAAACTGACAAATCTTTAGCTAGACTAAGGGAAGAGTTAAATAAATAAAATTAGAAATGAAAGAGAAAACATTACAACTGATACCCTACAAAACAAATGATCTTAAGCTATATTGAACAATTATATGCCAACAAATTAGATAACCTAGACTAAACAGATAAATTCCTAGAAACATACAACTTACCACAAATGAATCAGGAAGAAGTGAAAAATCTGTATGGACCAATAGCAAGTAGGGAGATCAAAGCCCTAGTCAGAAACCTCCCAACAAGAAAAACCCCAGAACCAGATGGATTTACAGGTGAGTTCTATCAAGCATTTAAAAAAAAGAATAAACAACAATTCTTCTCAAACTCTTCCAAAAATTTCAAGAGGAAGTAACATTTTTAATCTGATTTTATCTCATTTTATGAGGCCAGTATTACCCTCATACTAAAGCCAAATTAGGACACTATAAAGGAAAATGTAACTACAAGCCAAAATTTCTGGTAAACATAGAGCAAAAATCCTCAACGAAATACTAAACACCAAATTAAACAGCATATAAAAAGAATCATACGCCATGACCAAGTGGAATTCATCCTTGTGATATGAGGATGGATCAACCTGTGCAAATTAATAATTATGGCATGCCACGTTAAAAAAATGAAAAATAAAACTATGTGATTATCTAAATAGATGCAGAAAAAACAGTCAGAAAATTCAACATTCTTTCATAATAAAAAATCTCAATAAAGTGAAGTAGGACTGCACCTCAACATAATAGAGGACAAACATGAGAAGCCCTGAGCTAACATCATATTCAACAATGAACCTTTCACTTTTTCTTCCAAGATCAGAAACAAGACAATGGCACTCACATTTATATTTCTATTCAATATTGTACTGGAAGATATAGCCAGAGCAATTAGCCAAGCAAAAGAAAAAGACATAAAAAGGCACCAGAATCAGAAATGAAGTCACATTGTCTCTGTTTGTAGATGACATTACTTTTTTTAAAAATAGAAATCCCCAAAGGGTTTCTGAGGCAGAGCAAGATGGTGAAATACAAACCTTTACTGATCATCCTCCCTACAAGGACACCAAGTTAATCACCATCTACACAGAGAAAAACACCTTCATAAAAACTAAAAATCAGGTGAGCACTTACAGTACCTGGTTTTAACTTCAGAGGCACTGAAGAAATAGACAAAGCAGCCCTGAATTGCCAACGCCACCCCTCCCCCATCCCTGGCAGCAGCAGCGTCATGTGGAGAGCACCTCTGAGTGCTGAGGAGGGAGAATACAGCAATTGTGAGGCACTGAACTCAGTGCTGTTTAGTTAGAGAAGAAAGGAAAACCAGATGAAACTCAGCTGATGCCTGCCCATGGAAGGAACATTTAAACCAGCCTTAGCCAGAGGGGATGACCAATTCCAGTGGTCCAAATTTGAGTGCCTACAAACCTTGCCACCAAGGTCCCTCTACAGCACTCTGTATCTCCAAGTAAACTTGAAAGGCAATCTAGGCCATAAGGACTGCAACTCTTAGGTGAGTCCTAGTGCTGAACTAGTCTCAGAGACAGTGAACTGGGGAGGTCTCAGAGACAGTGGATTGGGAAGACAGTGGATTGACAGTGGATTGTCTCAGTATGCAACACACTGAGACACAAGCTGGGGCAGCCAAGAAAGTGCTAGCATTACTCCTCTTCTAACTGAAGGCTACACAGCTCCAAAAGACACCCCTTCCTTCCACTTGAGGAAGGGAGAGGGATGAGTAGGGAGGACTTTGTCTTGCATTTAGGATACCAGCTCAGCCACAGCAGGATGGCAACTAGTCAGAGTCAGGAGGCCCCTGTTTCAGGCTGTAGCTACCAGACAACATTTCTAGACACACCCTGCACCAGAAGGGAACTCACTGCTTTGAAGGAAAGGACAGTCCTGGCAGCATTCATCACTTGCTAACTGAAGAGCCCTTGGGCTCTGAATAAACAGCAGCAATACCCAGGTACTACGTTGAGGACCTTGGGTGAGCCTCTGAGACTTGCTGATGTCAGGTGAAACTCAGCACATTACCAGCTGTGGTGGCTACAGGGCAAAACTCCTGCTCAAGAAAAGCAGAGGGCAAAGTAAGGAGAACTTCATCTTGTACCTTAAGTACCAGCATGGCCACCAAGGGGTAGAGCACAAAGTGGGCTCTTGGAGTCCCTGATTCCAGGACTTGACCCTTGGACAGACTTTCTGGGCCTGCCTTGGGCCAGAGGGGAGCTCACTGCCGTGAAAGGTGAGTCCCAGGCCAGGCAGCATTCCCCAAAATCTGACTTAAGAGCCCTTGGGACTAAAGGAAACATTGGCGGCAGTCTGGCAGTACCCCTTGTGGGTTGGCGTGGTGGTGACTATGGAGTGAGGCTTCTCTGACTTTGGAAAGAGGAGAGAACAGGTAGAAGGACTGTGTCTTGTGGTTTGAGTGCCAGCTCCACCACAATACCATAGCACACCAGGTAGACTTCTGAGGTTTTTGACTCAAGTCCCTGACTTCTGGGCTGCATCTCTGGACACATCTGAGGCCTGGGGGACCTTGTTGCCCTGAAGGGAAAAATACTGGCATGGTGATTGTAGAGTCCCAGGACCTTGAGTAAACATAGGCAGTAGCCAGGGAGTGGTTACAGAGAGCCTTGGGCAAGACCCAGTTCTGTGCTGGCTTCAGGTCTGACCCAGTGCAGTCATAGTGGTGTTGGCGACAAGGGTGCTTGTATTACTGTACCCCCAGTTTTAGGTGGCTCAGAACAGAGAGTGAGACTCTGTTTGGGAGAAAGTAAGGAAAGAGTACAATAGTCTCTGGTAATCCAAAGAATTCTCCCAGATCTTGTTCAAGACCATAAAGATGGTCCCTCTACAAGTCTGCAAGAACCACAGGGTTACTGGGCTTGGGGTACCCTCTAAAGCAGATACAGCCTAGATCACAACACCCAAGTCCTTTCAAATATCTGGAAAACCTCCCCCACCCCCCAAAAATGGCTTCAAATAAGCCCTGACAGTGGAGACTACAATAAATATCTAGCTCTTTAATACCCAGACACTCAGGAACACCTACCAGCACCAACACATTCCAGGAAAACATGAGCTGACCAAATGAACTAACTGAGGCACCAGTGACCCATCCTGGAGAAACAGAGATATGTGACCTCTGAGGTGAGACAGAGAATTCAAAATAGCTGTGTTGAGGAAACTTGAAGAAATTCAATGTAACACAGAAGGAATTCAAACTTCTCTTCGGTAAATTTAACAGAGATTAAAATAATTTAAAAGAACCATGCACAAATTCTGGAGCTGAGAAATGCAGTTTGGCATACTGAAGAATGCATCAGAGTCTTTTCATAGCAGAATTGATCAAGCAGAACAAAGAACTAGTGAGCTTAAAGACAGAATATTTAAAAATACACAGTCAGAGGAGACAAAAGAGAAAAGAATTTAAAAAAATAAAGCATGCCTACAATTTCTAGAAAATAGCCCCAAAAGGGCAAATCTAAGTTATTGGCCTTAGAGAGGAGGTAGAGAAAGATAGTTGTAGAAAATATATTCAAAGGAATAGCGGATAACTTTCTAAACCTACAGAAAAATATATACAAGTAGAGGAAGGTTATAGAACATCAAGCAGGTTTACCCCCAAAGAAGACTATCTCAAGGCATTTAATAATCAAATTCCAAGGGTCAAAGATAAAGCAAGAATCCTAAAAGCTGCAAGAGAAAAGAAACAGGTAACATACAATGAAGCTCCAATAAGTTTTACAGCTTTTCAGTGGAAACTTTACAGGCCAGGAGTGTGGCATAACATATTTAATGTGCTAAAGGAAAAAAACTTTTTTTGTTTTTTTGAGATGGAGTCTCACTCTGTCATCCAGGCTGGAGTACAGTGGCATGATCTTGGCTCACTGCAAACTCTGCCTCTTGGGTTCAAGAGATTCTCCTGCCTCAGCCTCCTGAGTAGCTGGGATTACAGGTGCATGCCACCATGCCTGGCTAATTTTTGTATTTTTAGTAGAGATGGGTTTTCACCATGTTGGTCAGGCTGGTCTTGAACTCCTGACCTCCTGGTCCACCTACCTCGGCCTCCCAAAGTGCTGGGATTACAGGCATGAGCCACCACGCCCATCTGGAAAAAAGCTTTTATCCTGGAATACTATACTCAGTGAAAATATCCTTCAAGCCTTAAAGAGAAATGAAGACTTTCCCAGAGAAATAAAAGCTGAGGGATTTCATCAATACTGGACCTGTCCTACAAGAAATACTAAAGGGAGTACTTCAGTCAGAAAGAAAAGGACGTTAATGAGCAATAACCTCTTGAAGGTACAAAACTCTCTGATAATAGTTAAGTACACAGAAAACACAGAATATTACAATATTGAAAGTGTGGTGTGTAAGCTACTCTTATTCCAGGTAGAAAAACTAAATGATGAGCCAATCAAAAATAATAACTACAAATTTTCAGGACATAATCAGTTCAATAAGATATACATAGAAAAAAAGTTAAAAAGCCAAAGGACAAAATTAAGGCATAAAGTTTTTAAAAGTTTTTTTCCTGTTTGTTTTTCTGTTTATGCAAATTGGGTTAAATTATCAGGTTACAATAATGAGTTATAAGATAGTAATTGTAAGCCTCATGGTAACCTCAAACCAAATAATGTACAATAAATACAAAAAAAAAAAGAAACTAAATCATATCATCAGAGTAAATCACCTTCACTAGAGGAAAACAGTAAGGAAATAAGGAAGAGAAGACCAGAAAACAAATAACAAGATGGCAGGAAGAGAAGACCAGAAAACAAATAACAAGATGGCAGGAGTAAGTTCTTACTTATCAATAATAACAGTGAATGTAAATGAACTAAACTCTTCAATGAAATGACATAGACCGGCTGAACACATGAAAAAACAAGACCCATCTATCTGCTGGTTACAAGAAACAAACTTCACCTATGATGTGATGCACGGACTAAAAAATAAGGCATGGAAAAGGATATTCCATGCCAATGGAAACCAAAAAAAGCAGGAATAGCTATTTTATATCAATCAAAATAGACTTCAAGACAAAAACTGTAAGAAGAGTCAAAGAAGGTTACCATATAATAATAAAGAGGTCAATCCAGCAAGAGGATATAGCTATTTTAAGTGTATATGCAACCAACACTGGAACACCTAGGTATAGAAATCAAACACTGTTAAAGCTAATAGAGAGAGATAGACCCCAATAAAATAATTACTAGAGACTTCAACAGCTCCCTTTCAGCATTGGACAGATCTTCTAGAGAGAAAATCAACAAAGAATTATCAGACTTAGTCTGCACTGTAGACCAAATGGATCTAATATTTACAGAACATTTCATTGCAGAATACACATTCTTTTCCTTAGCACATTTATTATTCTCAAAGAAAGATCACATGTTAGGTCACAAAACAAGTCTTAAAACATTGAATAAAAATTAAAATAATATCAAGCATCTTCTCCGACCCAATGACATAAAACTACAATCAATAACAAGAGAAATTTTGGAAATCATGCATATATATGAAAATTAAACAGTATGCTCCTGAATCACCAGTGGATCAATGAAGAAATCAAGAAGAAAATAAAAATAATTTCTTGAAACAAATAACAATAAAAACACAACATTCCAAAACCTATGGGATACAGCAAAAGCAGTACTAAGACGGGATTTATAGCAATAAGTGCCTACACTGAAAAAAGAAAAAAACTTAAAATAAAAAATCTAATGATGCATCATAAAGAACTGGAAAAGCAAGAGCAAATGAAACACAAAATTAGAAGAAAAAATAAAGATCAGAGCAGAGAGAAATGAAATTGAATAAAAAAGTACAGAAGATCAATGACAAAAGTTGGTGTTTTGAAGTTAAACAAAATGGACAAACCTTTACTCAGACTAAGAAAAAAAAGAAATAACCCAAATAAATAAAGTCAACAACAATAAAGGAAACATTGCAACTGATACTGCAAAAATTCAAAGATCATTAGTGCCCGAACACACCAATAACAAGTAATTATAACAAAGCCATAATAAAATGTCTCCCAGTAAAGAAAAGCATGAGACCTGATGGCTTCACTGCTGAATTCTACCAAACTTTTTTTTTTTTTAATTTTAAGTTTCAGGCTACATGTGCAGGATATATGGGTTTGTTACATAGATAAACCTGTGCTGTGGAATTCTACCAAACATTTAAATAACTACTAATACCAATCCTATTCAAACTATTCTGAAAAGTAAAGGAGGAGGGAACACTTTTAAACTCCTTCTATGAGGCCAATATTAATTACCCTGATACCAAAACCAGATAAAGGCATATTAAAAAAAACTACAAGCCAAATCTCTGATGATTATTGATGCAAAAATTGTCAACAAAATACTATAAAACAGAATTCAACAATAGATTAGAAAAACCATTCATCATGCCCAAGTGGAATGTGAGAAGGATTCAACATACACACATCAATCAATGTGATAAATCATACAACAAAATAAAGGATAAAAACCACATAATCATTTCAATGAATGCTGAGAAAGCATTCGATAAAATTCAACATTGCTTCATAATAAAAACCCTAAAAAAACTGGGGATAGAAGAAACATACCTCAACACAATAAAAGTCATATATGACAGATCCATAGCTAATATCATACTGAATAGGGAGAAACTAAAAGCCTTTCCTCTAAGATCTGAATACAAGGATGCCCACCGTCACCCCTGTTGTTCAAAATAGTACTGAAAGTTTTAGCTAGAGCAATCAGACAGGAGAAAGACATAATGAGAATCCAAATTGGAATGGAAGAAGTCAAGTTATCCTTGTTTGCAGATGATATGATCTTATATTTGGAAAAACCTAAAGACTCCATGAGAAAAATATTAGAACTGATAAACAAATTCAGTAAAGTTTCAGGTTACAAAATTAACACACAAAAACCACTGGCATTTGCATATTCCAATAGTGAACAATCTATAAAAGATATTAAAGAGTAATCCCATTTATAATAGCCATACATAAAATTAATACCTAGAAATTAACCAAAAAAGTAAAAGATTTCTAGCATTAAAATGATAAAACACTGATGAAAGAAATTGAAGAGGACATAAAAAATATAAAAATATTCCATATTCATTGATGGGAAGAATAAACATTATTAAAGTGCTCAGACTACCCAAAGCGACCTACAGATTCAATGCAATCCCTATAAAAATACCAATAGTATTAATCACAGAAATGGCGAAAAAAGCTCTAAAATTTATATGGAACCACAAAAGACCTAGAATAGCCAAAAGTATCCTAAGTAAAAAGAACAAAAATGGAAGAATCACATTACCTGACCTTAAATTATATTACAGAGCTGTACTAACCCAAACATCATGGTCCTGGAATAAAAGAGACACATATAACAATGGAACAAAATAGAGAACCCGGAAACAAATTCACATACCTAAAGTGAATTAACTTTTGACAAAGGTGCCAAGGACATACACTGCAGAAAATACAGTCTCTTCAATAAATGGTGCTGGGAAAACTGGATATCCATATGCACAGGAATAAAACTAGACCCCTATCTCTCACTGTATATAAAAACCAATTCAGAATGGATTAAAGACTCAAATTTAAAACTTCAGACTATGAAACTACTACAATAAAACATTGGGAAAAATCTCCAGGACATTGGTCAGGGCAAAGATTTCTTAAGCAATACCCCACAAAGACAGGCAACTAAAGCAGAAATAAACAAATGGGATTACATCAAGTTAAAAAACTTCTGCACAGCAAAAGATATAAACAACAAAGTAAAGGGACAACCCACAGAATGGGAGGAAATATTTGCAAACTACCCATCTGACAAGGGATTAATAACCAGAATATATAAGGAGTTCAAACAGCTGTAAAGGAAACCATCTAATAATCTGATCCAAAATGGCAAAATACTTGAATAGACATTTCTCAAAAAAAGACATATGTATGGCAAACAAGCATATGAAAAGGAGTTCAACATCACTGACCATCAGAGAAATGAAAATTAAAACCACAATGAAATATTATCTCATCCTACTTTAACTGGGATGAGATAATATCTCATTGTAGATTATCTTCAAAAGACAGGCAATAACAAACGTTGGTGAAGATGTGGAGAAAAGGGAACCCTTGTACACTGTGGGTGGAAATGTAAATTAGTACAATCACTATGAAGAATAGTTTGGAGGTTCCTCAAAAAGCTAAAAATTTACTTACCATATGATCCAGCAATTCCTCTGCTGAGTATATATCCTGAAGAAAGGAAATTAGTATAGCAAAGAGATATCTGCACTCCCATGTTTGTTGCAGCACTGTTTACAATAAATAAAATTTGGAAGCAAGCTAAGTGTCCATTAATAGATAAATGGATAAATAAAAGGTGGTACATATTCACAATGGAGGATGATTCTGTCATAAAAAGAATGTGATTCAATCATTTGCAACAACATGGATGGAACTGGAGATCATTTTGTTTAGCAAAATGAATCAGATACAGAAAGACAAACATCGCATGTTCTCAACTATTTGTGGGATCTGAAAATCAAAACCATTAAACTCATGGACACAGAGGGTAGAAGGATTGTTACCAGAGGCTAGGAAGGGTAGTGGGAGGCTCGGGAGTATATTGGGATACTTATTGGGTACAAAAACAGGAAGAAATAATACACCTACTATTTGATAGCACTATAGGGTGACTATAGTCTATAATAACTTAATTGTAGATTTTAAACTAACTTAAAGAGTATAATTTGCATTGTTTGTAACTCAAAGGATAAATGCTTGAGGGGATGGATACCACATTCTCCGTGATGTGCTTATCTCATATGGCATGCCTGTACCAAAATATCTCATGTATCCCATAAATACATACATCTACTATGCACCCACGAAAATAAAAAAAGGAAAACCCCAGAGACTCCATCCAAAAACTGTCCCAACTAATAAATAAATCCTGTAAAGTGGAAGAATATAAAATTCAACATACAACAATCAGTAGTGTTTCATGCACGTGTATGTTTACTGCAGCACTGTTCCCAATAGCAAAGACTTGGAATCAACCCAAATGCCCATCAACGATAGACTGGATAAAGAAAACGTGGCACATATACACCATGGAATACTATGCAGCCATAAAAAGAATGAGTTCATGTTCTTTGAAGGGACATGGATGAAGCTGGAAATCATCATTCTCAGCAAACTAACACAGGAACAGAAAACCAAACACTGCATGTTCTCACTCATAAGTGGGAGTTGAACAATGAGAACACATGAACACAGGGAGGGGAACATCACACACCGGGGCCTGTTGGAAGGTGGGAGGCTAGAGGAGGGATAGCACTAGGAGAAATACCTAATGTAGATGACGGGTTGATGGGTGCAGCAAACCACCATGGCACATGTATACCTATGTAACAAACCTGTACATTCTGCACATGTATCCCAGAACTTAAAGTATAATAATAATAAAAAATCAGTAGTGTTTCTACACACTACAGTAAACTATTTGAAAAAGAAATTAAGAAAGCAATTGAATTTAGGATAGCATCAAAAACAATACTTAGAAATCGAACAAGGAGATGAGAGATATGTACACTGAAAAATATAAAATATTTATGTCAAAAATTAAAGAAGACACATATATATGAAAAGATACCCCATGTTCATGAACTGGAAGAATTAATAAATTATCCATACTATCCAAAGTGATCTACAGATTTAATGTAATTCCTACCAAAATTCCAATATCATTTTTCAAAAAAAATAGCAAAAAATCCTAAAATTAGTATGTAAACACAAAAGACCCCAAATAGCAAAACCAATCTTGAGCAAAAAGAACAAAGCCGAAGGCATCATATTTCGTGATTTCAAACTATATTACAAAGCTATGTAATCAGAATAATATCATACTGGCATAAGAACAGACAAATAGACCAATGGAAGAGAATAGTGAGTCCAGTAATAAACTCACATATATATGGTCAACTAATCTTTGACAAGGATGCCAAGAATGCACAATTGGTAAAAGATAGTCTTTTCAATAACTGGTGTTGAGAAACAGCATACCCAGACTCAAAAGGATGAAATTTGACCCTTAGCATATACCATAAGCAAAAATTAACTCAGAATAGATTAAACTTACATGTAAGTTCTGAACAAAAACTTCTAAAAGAAAATATAGAGAAAAAGCTCCTTAACATTGGTCTTGGAATGATTTGTTAAATATGATGGTGAAAACACAGGCAACAACAACAAAAAAACAAGTGGGACTGTATCAAACTAAAAAGTTTCTGCAAAACAACAAAATGAAACAGCAAACCCCAGAAACAGAGAAAATATTTTCAAGTCAAACATTCCACAAGTGGTTAATGTCTAAATATATAAGGGACTCCTGCAAGTCAAAAGCAAAAAAGAAAATCTGATTAAAAAATGATCAGAGGACCTGAATAGATATTTTTCAAAGAGGACATACAAATGGCCAACAACTATGTAAAAAGGTGCTCAGCATCAATAATCATTAGGTAAATGCAAATTAAAACTGTAATGACGTATTACTTCATACCTATTAGGATGGCTATTATCAAAAAGTCAAAAGATAAGTGTTAGTGAGGATGTGGAAAAAAGGAAACCCTTGTACACTGTTGTAGTGAATGTAAATTGGTACAACCATTATGGAAAAAAGTATGGAGGTTCCTCAAAAAATTTAAAAGAGAATTACCACAGGACCCAGCAATTCCATTTCTGGATATATATTTAAAGGAAATGAAAGTAGTATATCCAAGAGATATTGTCATCACCATATTCATTGCAGCATTATTCGCAAGATTCAATATATCAATATAATCTAAACATCCACTGACAAAGAAAATGTGGCATAAAATGAGATACCACTTCACACCAGTCAGAATGGCTATTATTAAAAAGTCAAAAAATAACAGATAATGTCAAGATTGTGGAGAAAAGGGAACTCTTACACACTGCTAGTGGGAATGTAAATTAGTTCAGCCACTGTGGAAAGCAGTTTGGAGATTTCTCAAAGACTTTAAAACAGAACTACCATTTGATCCAGCAGTCCCATCACTGGATATAGACCCAAAGGAATATAAATTGTAGCATAAAGACACATGCACATATATGTTCATTGCAGCACTATTCACAATAGCAAACACATGAAATCAACCTAGATGCTTATCAGTGGTGGACTGCATAAAGCAAACATCATACATATACACCATGGAATACTATGAAACCATAAAAAATTATGTTTTCTGCTGTAATATGGATGCTGCAAGTGGCCATTATCCTAAGTGAATTAATGCATAAACCAAATACTACACGTTCTCACAAGTGAAAGCCAAACACTGAATACACATGGATACTAAGAAGGGAATGATAGATACTGGGGCCTAATTGAGGGTGGAGAGAGGGAGAAGGGCAAAAATCAAAAAATAACCCATCAGGTACTATGCTCATTACCTGGGTGATAAAATAATCAGACTACTAAACCCCCATGACATGCAACTTATCTAGTAACAAACCTGCACATGTACTCCTTGAACCTAAAATAAAAGTTGGAAGAAAAAAATTTAAAAAGCACTTAAACCACCCACCCTACAAAATAATAAAAAATGTTATTTCCTTTATCAAAAAAAGAAAATGTATATATACAATGGAATAGTATTTGACAATAAAAAAGAAGGAAATCACGCCATTTCTGAAAACATAGAGAAACCTGGAAGACATTATGCTAAGTGAAAGAAGCCAGACTCAGAAAGAAAGAAAAATAGTATACTATCTCATGCATATGTGGGATCTAAAGAAGTAGAGCACATAGAAGCAGAATGTAAAACATAGGTTGCCAGAGGCTGGGAAGTGGAGAAAATGGGGAGATGTTGGCTGATCTTAGTATATACTAAGAATTTTACTTGGTAGTAGGATAAATATAAAATATGACTGAATAGGTAGCAGATTTACTTTAGGCTGAATTAACAGAAATATAGTATGTAGAATGAAGCAGGCGACAGTCCTATCTTCTTGTGCTCTGATTAACTCCTGAAGTACTGCATTCATTTCAGAAAGCCACACCTTAAAACATGCCCAAACAAGCTAAAATGTGTTTAGAGAACCAGCATGGTGAGGGGACTCCAAATCAAGTCACATGAGGAAAGGTTGAAGAGATTTTGAATATTTGGTATAGCCAGGAGAAGACTGAGGGCTGAAGGGATAGTAGGAAGAAGGACCACTATCTTTACGAGTTTGAAGGCCTATCATGTAGAGGCAGCATTAGATTTGTCATATATGGTCCAGAGGAGTTGAATTAGAATAAACAGTTAAAAAGTAAAGCTCTTTCCTTGGCATAAGTAGAAAACTTGAAACAGTAGAGCTATTCAAAGATTTAACAGACTTCCATGGGAGGCAATTAATTCCTCATCAATAAAAATATTTAACAACATGCTGGAATATTATAGAAAATTGAAATACAATATGACTTGTTAGGTGATCTTTCCTGCAACCAAACCTTAAACATAAGGGTTTGCAGACCTGTGAACATACTCAGGATCCAATTTTTAAAATGGCATATTATAGGGGCATAGTCATTTTTTTTTCTTGCTCCCCAAAATACCTTTACAAATAGGAAGAGAAGAAAGAAGAAAAAGAGAAAACTCTATGAGTAATTATGTGTCCATCTAGCCACATATTTTTATTTTAAAGCTCTAAAAGCAAGATGTATAGAAGATCACAACCAGTAGCTAAATATACATTATAAGTGTACTTCAATTTTCAGTGGACAACACTATCCCAGCATGACACATAAGCAAATATCTTCTTTAAAAAGTTTTTTTTTTCTTTTTACTATACTTTAAATTGTGAGATACATGTGCAGAACATGCAGGTTTGTTACATAGAAATACACATGCCATGGTAGTTTGCTGCAACCATCAACCCGTCATCTCTATTAGCTATTTCTCCTAATGCTATGTCTCCCCTAGCCCCCCAGCCTCTGACAGGCCCTCGTGTGTGATGTTTCCCTCCCTGTGTCCATGTTTTCTCATTGTTCAACTCCCACTTGTGAGTGAGAACATGTGGTGTTTGGTTTTCTGTTCCTGTGTCAGTTTTCTGAGAATGATGGTTTCCAGCTTCATCCATGTCCCTGCAAAGGATGTGAACTCATTCCTTTTTATGGCTGCATAGTATTCCATGGTGTATATGTGCCACGTTTTCTTTATCCAGTCTATCGTTGATGGGCATTTGGGTTGATTCCAAGTCTTTGCTATTGTGAACAGTGCTGTAATAAACATACATGTGCATGTGTCTTTTTTTTTTTAAATTATATATGATTCTTTTTATTTATTTTTATTTATTTATTTTTTTTCTTCTTTTATTATTATTATTATTATACTTTAGGTTTTATGGTACATGTGCGCAATGTGCAGGTAAGTTACATATGTATACATGTGCCATGCTGGTGCGCTGCACCCACCAAATCGTCATCTAGCATTAGGTATACCTCTCAATGCTATCCCTCCCCTCTCCCCCCACCCCACAACAGTCCCCGAAGTGTGATGTTCCCCTTCCTGTGTCCATGTGTTCTCATTGTTCAATTCCCACCTATGAGTGAGAATATGCGGTGTTTGGTTTTTTGTTCTTGCGATAGTTTACTGAGAATGATGATTTCCAATTTCATCCATGTCCCTACAAAGGACATGAACTCATCATTTTTTATGGCTGCATAGTATTCCATGGTGTATATGTGCCACATTTTCTTAATCCAGTCTATCATTGTTGGACATTTGGGTTGGTTCCAAGTCTTTGCTATTGTGAATAATGCGGCAATAAACATACGTGTGCATGTGTCTTTATAGCAGCATGATTTATAGTCCTTTGGGTATATACCCAGTAATGGGATGGCTGGGTCGAATGGAACTTCTAGTTCTAGATCCCTGAGGAATCGCCACACTGACTTCCACAAGGGTTGAACTAGTTTACAATCCCACCAACAGTGTAAAAGTGTTCCTATTTCTCCACATCCTCTCCAGCACCTGTTGTTTCCTGACTTTTTAATGATTGCCATTCTAACTGGTGTGAGATGGTATCTCATTGTGGTTTTGATTTGCATTTCTCTGATGGCCAGTGATGGTGAGCATTTTTTCATGTGTTTTTTGGCTGCATCAATGTCTTCTTTTGAGAAGTGTCTGTTCATGTCCTTCGCACACTTTTTGATGGGGTTGTTTGTTTTTTTCTTGTAAATTTGTTGGAGTTCATTGTAGATTCTGGATATTAGCCCTTTGTCAGATGAGTAGGTTGCGAAAATTTTCTCCCATTTTGTAGGTTGCCTGTTCACTCTGATGGTAGTTTCTTTTGCTGTGCAGAAGCTCTTCAGTTTAATTAGATCCCATTTGTCAATTTTGGCTTTTGTTGCCATTGCTTTTGGTGTTTTAGACATGAAGTCCTTGCCCATGCCTATGTCCTGAATGGTAATGCCTCGGTTTTCTTCTAGGGTTTTTATGGTTTTAGGTCTAACATTTAAGTCTTTAATCCATCTTGAATTGATTTTTGTATAAGGTGTAAGGAAGGGATCCAGTTTCAGCTTTCTACATATGGCTAGCCAGTTTTCCCAGCACCATTTATTAAATAGGGAATCCTTTCGCCATTGCTTGTTTTTGTCAGATTTGTCAAAGATCAGATACTTGTAGATACGTGGCATTATTTCTGACGGCTCTGTTCTTTTTTTTTTTTTTTTTTTCAAGATTTTTAGCTGTTAAAGTTTATTCTTTGTGATCAGCATGGGATATATTTTATATGCTTGGTACAAGGACTGTAACTTAATGTCTTTATTTCTTGAATACCTCAGACTTAACAGTTTAAAGAGAAAACTGACCTTAAAAAACAACAACAACAAAAAACCTCTGCTTTATTTACCGCAATCCGAGTATCAGAATTGCAGCGATTTTCCCCCTAAATCCTAACAATATAGGAATGCTCATTTGCATCCTTTTACTCTTCACCTTCTCATTTTTCCCTCCCCTTTCATTTTTTTATTTTTTTTATTTTTTTTTAATTTTTTTTTCTTTTCTTCTTCTTCTTATTATTATTATACTTTAGGTTTTAGGGTACATGTGCGCAATGTGCAGGTAAGTTACATATGTATACATGTGCCATGCTGGTGCGCTGCACCCACCAACTCGTCATCTCGCATTAGGTATATCTCCCAATGCTATCCCTCCCACCTCCCCCCACCCCACAACAGTCCCCAGAGTGTGATGTTCCCCTTCCTGTGTCCATGTGTTCTCATTGTTCAATTCCCACCTATGAGTGAGAATATGCGGTGTTTGGTTTTTTGTTCTTGCGATAGTTTACTGAGAATGATGATTTCCAATTTCATCCATGTCCCTACAAAGGACGTGAACTCATCATTTTTTATGGCTGCATAGTATTCCATGGTGTATATGTGCCACATTTTCTTAATCCAGTCTACCATTGTTGGACATTTGGGTTGGTTCCCAGTCTTTGCTATTGTGAATAATGCCGCAATAAACATACGTGTGCAAGTGTCTTTATAGCAGCATGATTTATAGTGCTTTGGGTATATACCCAGTAATGGGATGGCTGGGTCGAATGGAATTTCTAGTTCTAGATCCCTGAGGAATCGCCACACTAACTTCCACAAGGGTTGAAATAGTTTACAGTCCCACCAACAGTGTAAAAGTGTTCCTATTTCTCCACATCCTCTCCAGCACCTGTTGTTTCCTGACTTTTTAATGATTGCCATTCTAACTGGTGTGAGATGGTATCTCATTGTGGTTTTGATTTGCATTTCTCTGATGGCCAGTGATGGTGAGCATTTTTTCATGTGTTTTTTGGCTGCATAAATGTCTTCTTTTGAGAAGTGTCTGTTCATGTCCTTCGCCCACTTTTTGATGGGGTTGTTTGTTTTTTTCTTGTAAATTTGTTGGAGTTCATTGTAGATTCTGGATATTAGCCCTTTGTCAGATGAGTAGGTTGCGAAAATTTTCTCCCATTTTGTAGGTTGCCTGTTCACTCTGATGGTAGTTTCTTTTGCTGTGCAGAAGCTCTTCAGTTTAATTAGATCCCATTTGTCAATTTTGGCTTTTGTTGCCATTGCTTTTGGTGTTTTAGACATGAAGTCCTTGCCCATGCCTATGTCCTGAATGGTAATGCCTAGGTTTTCTTCTAGGGTTTTTATGGTTTTAGGTCTAACATTTAAGTCTTTAATCCATCTTGAATTGATTTTTGTATAAGGTGTAAGGAAGGGATCCAGTTTCAGCTTTCTACATATGGCTAGCCAGTTTTCCCAGCACCATTTATTAAATAGGGAATCCTTTCCCCATTGCTTGTTTTTCTCAGGTTTGTCAAAGATCAGATACTTGTAGATATGTGGCATTATTTCTGACGGCTCTGTTCTGTTCCATTGATCTATATCTCTGTTTTGGTACCAGTACCATGCTGTTTTGGTTACTGTAGCCTTGTAGTATAGTTTGAAGTCAGGTAGTGTGATGCCTCCAGCTTTGTTCTTTTGGCTTAGGATTGACTTGGCGATGCGGGCTCTTTTTTGGTTCCATATGAACTTTAAAGTAGTTTTTTCCAATTCTGTGAAGAAAGTCATTGGTAGCTTGATGGGGATGACATTGAATCTGTAAATTACCTTGGGAAGGATGGCCAGTTTCATGATATTGATTCTTCCTACCCATGAGCATGGAATGTTCTTCCATTTGTTTGTATCCTCTTTTATTTCCTTGAGCAGTGGTTTGTAGTTCTCCTTGAAGAGGTCTTTCACATCCCTTGTAAGTTGGATTCCTAGGTATTTTATTCTCTTTGAAGCAATTGTGAATGGGAGTTCACTCATGATTTGGCTCTCTGTCTGTCTGTTATTGATGTATAAGAATGCTTGTGATTTTTGCACATTGATTTTGTATCCTGAGACTTTGCTGAAGTTGCTTATCAGCTTAAGGAGATTTTGTGCTGAGGCAATGGGGTTTTCTAGATATACTATCATGTCATCTGCAAACAGGGACAATTTGACTTCCTCTTTTCCTAATTGAATACCCTTGATTTCCTTCTCCTGCCTAATTGCCCTGGCCAGAACTTCCAACACTATGTTGAATAGAAGTGGGAGAGAGGGCATCCCTGTCTTGTGCCAGTTTTCAAAGGGAATGCTTCCAGTTTTTGCCCATTCAGTATGATATTGGCTGTGGGTTTGTCATAGAGAGCTCTTATTATTTTGAGATTCATCCCATCAATTCCTAATTTATTGAGAGTTTTTAGGATGAAGGGTTGTTGAATTTTGTCAAAGGCCTTTTCTGCATCTATTGAGAAAATCATGTGGTTTTTGTCTTTGGTTCTGTTTATATGCTGGATTACATTTATTGATTTGCGTATATTGAACCAGCCTTGCATCCCAGGGATGAAGCCCACTTGATCATGGTGGATAAGCTTTTTGATGTGCTGCTGGATTCTGTTTGCCAGTATTTTATTGAGGATTTTTGCATCAATGTTCATCAAGGATATTGGTCTAAAATTCTCTTTTTTTGTTGTGTCTCTGCCCGGCTTTGGTATCAGGATGATGCTGGCCTCATAAAATGAGTTAGGGAGGATTCCCTCTTTTTCTATTGATTGGAATAGTTTCAGAAGGAATGGTACCAGCTCCTCCTTGTACCTCTGGTAGAATTCGGCTGTGAACCCATCTGGTCCTGGACTTTTTTTGGCTGGTAAGCTATTGATTATTGCCACAATTTCAGCTCCTGTTATTGGTCTATTGAGAGATTCAACTTCTTCCTGGTTTAGTCTTGGGAGAGTGTATGTGTCGAGGAATTTATCCATTTCTTCTAGATTTTCTAGTTTATTTGCATAGAGGTGTTTGTAGTATTCTCTGATGGTAGTTTGTATTTCTGTGGGATCGGTGGTGATATCCCCTTTATCATTTGTTATTGCATCTATTTGATTCTTCTCTCTTTTTTTCTTTATTAATCTTGCTAGCGATCTATCAGTTTTGTTGATCCTTTCAGAAAACCAGCTCCTGGATTCATTAATTTTTTGAAGGGTTTTTTGTGTCTCTATTTCCTTCAGTTCTGCTCTGATTTTAGTTATTTCTTGCCTTCTGCTAGCTTTTGAATGTGTTTGCTCTTGCTTTTCTAGTTCTTTTAATTGTGATGTTAGGGTGTCAATTTTGGATCTTTCCTGCTTTCTCTTGTGGGCATTTAGTGCTATCAATTTCCCTCTACACACTGCTTTGAATGCATCCCAGAGATTCTGGTATGTTGTGTCTTGGTTCTCGTTGGTTTCAAAGATCATCTTTATTTCTGCCTTCATTTCGTTATGTACCCAGTAGTCATTCAGGAGCAGGTTGTTCAGTTTCCATGTAGTTGAGCGGTTTTGAGTGAGATTCTTAATCCTGAGTTCTAGCTTGATTGCACTGTGATCTGAGAGACAGTTTGTTACAATTTCTGTTCTTTTACATTTATTGAGGAGAGCTTTACTTCCAAGTATATGGTCAATTTTGGAATAGGTGTGGTGTGGTGCTGAAAAAAATGTATATTCTGTTGATTTGGGGTGGAGAGTTCTGTAGATGTCTATTAGGTCTGCTTGGTGCAGAGCTGAGTTCAATTCCTGGGTATCCTTGTTGACTTTCTGTCTCATTGATCTGTCTAATGTTGACAGTGGAGTGTTAAAGTCTCCCATTATTAATGTGTGGGAGTCTAAGTCTCTTTGTAGGTCTCTCAGGACTTGCTTTATGAATCTGGGTGTTCCTGTATTGGGTGCATATATATTTAGGGTAGTTAGCTCTTCTTGTTGAATTAATCCCTTTACCATTATGTAATGGCCTTGTTTGTCTCTTTTGATCTTTGTTGGTTTAAAGTCTGTTTTATCAGAGACTAGGATTGCAACCCCTGCCTTTTTTTGTTTTCCATTTGCTTGGTAGATCTTCCTCCATCCTTTTATTTTGAGCCTATCTGTGTCTCTGCACGTGAGATGGTTTTCCTGAATACAGCACACTGATGGGTCTTGAGTCTTTATCCAATTTGCCAGTCTGTGTCTTTTAATTGGAACATTTAGTCCATTTACATTTAAAGTTAATATTGTTATGTGTGAATTTGATCCTGTCATTACGATGTTAGCTGGATATTTTGCTCGTTAGTTGATGCAGTCTCTTCCTAGTCTCGATGGTCTTTACATTTCGGTATGATTTTGCAGTGGCTGGTACCGGTTGTGCCTTTCCATGTTTAGCACTTCCTTCAGGAGCTCTTTTAGGGCAGGCCTGGTGGTGACAAAATCTCTCAGCCTTTGCTTGTCTGTAAAGTATTTTATTTCTCCTTCACTTATGAAGCTTAGTTTGGCAGGATATGAAATTCTGGGTTGAAAATTCTTTTCTTTAAGAATGTTGAATATTGGCCCCCACTCTCTTCTGGCTTGTAGGGTTTCTGCTGAGAGATCCACTGTTAGTCTGATGGGCTTCACTTTGATGGTAACCCGACCTTTCTCTCTGGCTGCCCTTAACATTTTTTCCTTCATTTCAACTTTGGTGAATCTGACAATTATGTGTCTTGGAGTTGCTCTTCTCGAGGAGTATCTTTGTGGCGTTCTCTGTATTTCCTAAATCTGAATGTTGGCCTGCCTTGCTGGATTGGGGAAGTTCTCCTGGATAATATCCTGCAGAGTGTTTTCCAACTTGTTTCCATTCTCCCCGTCACTTTCAGGTACACCAATCAGACGTAGATTTCGTCTTTTCACATAGTCCCACATTTATTGGAGGCTTTGCTCATTTCTTTTTATTCTTTTTTCTCTAAACTTCCCTTCTCACTTCATTTCATTCATTTCATCTTCCAGGGCTGATACCCTTTCTTCCATTTGATTGCATCGGCTCCTGAGGCTTCTGCATTCTTCACGTAGTTCTCGAGCCTTGGTTTTCAGCTCCATCAGCTCCTTTAAGCACTTCTCTGTATTGGTTATTCTAGTTATACATTCTTCTAAATTTTTTTCAAAGTTTTCAACTTCTTTGCCTTTGGTTTGAATATCCTCCCGTAGCTCGGAGTAATTTGATTGTCTGAAGCCTTCTTCTCTCAGCTCGTCAAAGTCATTCTCCGTCCAGCTTTGTTCCGTTGCTGGTGAGGAACTGCGTTCCTTTGGAGGAGGAGAGGTACTCTGGTTTTTAGAGTTTCCAGTTTTTCTGCTCTGTTTTTTCCCCATCTTTGTGGTTTTATCTACTTTTGGTCTTTGATGATGGTGATGTACAGATGGGTTTTTGTTGTGGATGTCCTTTCTGTTAGTTTTCCTTCTAACAGACAGAACCCTCAGCTGCAGGTCTGTTGGAGTACCTGGCTGGCCGTGTGAGGTGTCAGTCTGCCCCTGCTGGGGGATGCCTCCCAGTTAGGCTGCTCGGGGGTCAGGGGTCAGGGACCCACTTGAGGAGGCAGTCAGCCCGTTCTCAGATCTCCAGCTGGGTGCTGGGAGAACCACTGCTCTCCTCACAGCTGTCAGACAGGGACATTTAAGTCTGCAGAGGTTACTGCTGTCTTTTTGTTTGTCTGTGTCCTGCCCCCAGAGGTGGAGCCTACAGAGGCAGGCAGGCCTCCTTGAGCTGTGGTGGGCTCCTCCCAGTTCAAGCTTCCAGGCTGCTTTGTTTACCTAAGCGAGCCTGGGCAATGGCGGGCACCCCTCCCCCAGCCTCGCTGCCGCCTTGCTCTTTGATCTCAGACTGCTGTGCTAGCAATCAGCGAGACTCTGTGGGCGTAAGACCCTCTGAGCCAGGTGCGGGCTATACTCTCCTGGGGCACCGTTTCCTAAGCCCGTCAGAAAAGCACAGTATTTGGGTGGGAGTAGCCCGATTTTCCAGGTGCCGTCTGTCACCCCTGGAAGGGGAATTCCCTGACCCCTTGCACTTCCCGAGTGAGGCAATGCCTCGCCCCTGCTTCGGCTGGTGCACGGTGCGCTCACCCACTGACCTGCGCCCACTTTCTGGCACTCCCTAGTGAGATGAACACGGTACCTCAGATGGAAATGCAGAAATCACCAGTCTTCTGCGTCGCTCGCGCTGGGAGCTGTAGACCGGAGCTGTTCCTATTCGGCCATCTTGGCTCCTCCCCCTGCATGTGTCTTTATAGTAGAATGATTTATAATCCCTGGGGTATATACTCAGTAATGGGATTGCTGCGTCAAATGGTATTTCTGATTCTAGATCCTTCAGCAATTGCTACACTGTCTTCAACAATGATTGCACTAATTTACAATCCCACCAACAGTGTAAAAGCATTCCTATTTCTCCACATCCTTGCCAGCATCTGTGGTTTCCTGACTTTTTAATGATCGGCATTCTAATTGGCATGAGATGGTATCTCATTGTGGTTTTGATTTGCATTTCTCTAATGACCAGTGATGATGAGCTTTTCTTCATATGTTTGTTCGCTACATAAATGTTTTCTTTTGAGAAGTGTCTGTTCATATCCTTTGTCCACTTTTTGATGAGGTTGTTTGTTTTTTTCTTGTAAATTTGTTTAAGTTCTTTGTAGATTCTTGATATTATCCCTTTGTCAGATGGATATATTGCAGAAATTTTCTCCCATTCTGTGGGTTGCCTGTTCACTCTGATGATAGTTTCTTCTGCTGTGCAGAGACTCTTTAGTTTAATTAGATCCCATTTGTCAATTTTTGCTTTTGTCGCTTTTGCTTTTGGTGTTTGAATCATGAAGTCTTTGCCCATGCCTATGTCCTGAATGGTATTGCCTAGGTTTTCTTCTAGGGTTTTTATGGTTTTAGGTCTTACATTTAAGTCTTTAATCCATCTTGAGTTAATTTTTGTATAAGGTGTAAGGAAGGGGTCCAGTTTCAGTTTTCTGCATATGGCTAGCCAGTTTTCCCAACACTACTTATTAAATAGGGAATTTTTTCCCCATTGCTTATTTTTGTTGGTTTCACAGAATTAGAAAAAACTACTTTAAATTTTATATGGAACCAAAAATGAGCCCACATAGCTAAGACAGTCCTAAGCAAAAATAACCTAGCTATAGGTATCACACTACCTGACTTCAAACTATACTACAAGGGTTCAGTAACCAAAACAGCATGGTACTGGTGCCAAAACAGATATACAGACAAATGGAACAGAACAGAGGCCTCATAAATAACACCACACATCTACAACCATCTAATATTTGACAAATATCTTCTAAATTCTTCCTCTTTTGCCATTTTCCATGCTCTTCAGTTTCCGTTGTCTTTGCATTTATCTGTTCTTCTTGTCCCACTTACACTCTGGCAAATATCTCCATTATCAGCATTGCTAATCCTGTTTTATTGAAGAACATCTTGCAGGAAGGCAAATGATCCTGCGTGGCTAGGAAAAAAAATAAACGATATAAGAATAAACACTCTGGAGAGCTGTTTGCCCCAATGCCATATTGTATACAATTCAAAACAGAGAACTTAGTAGTAGTCTATTATTTTAAGGGCAATCCAAACACTAGAACAAAGTAAATGAGTAGTTAATATTGAATTCAATAATGCATACAACAGAATGCCGGCTCTCCCTAAAGGGAGATTATGAATCACCAAGACCAAATTCTTTATTTTACAGATGAGGAAATGAAAGCCCAGGGAGATGAATTCATTTTCTCATAATTCTATAGCCAGATGCTTTAGTTTGTTGAGCTGAATAGATATTTTGCTTCAAAATATTTATGATAGTTACAGCAAGTTCACTTGATGTCTTTGTTTTGGTTACTGATTACTTTTTAAAAAATGCTTCACTTTGGAATTTCCACAGTTTTTTCCTGTTTTTGGCTCAAGTCACAGGTATTAAGTTAAGTTTTGATTTCCAATATTATTAATAAAAGTAGGTTTACCAGTGATAACAAAGTGTTTTACCTATGTTGCAATGATAATTCTGAGCCATTCACAGTGGAAAACATGCTTGTCTAGGCAAATGAAGTTGTGCTTCTGCAAAAGGGAATGGTTGTACTTTGAGTCTCCTATCCCCTGCTCTCATTATTAAATAAATAAGCTCTAAGAAAACTCTAAATCTAAAATCTCATTTTCTCCTAGTGTTCCTGGTAGTTCAGTTTACCAGATTTCTAAGGCATTGTACTTCATTCTTTAGAGTTATCAGCAATCTCAGTCCATTTAGTCTTGGGATGATCTGGGGCTGAGAACTGAGTACAAAACAGAAGTTGGCACCGACCACCTTCCATAAACAATGGTGGAAGAAGAACATGAGTAATCAAGACTCCAAAGACACCTTTTTTTGGAGGCTTGTTCCAGTAGTACTCTTTTGAGTCAGAAGAAGTTACCAACGTCAGTGAGTAGAGAGAGCAAAGGTTTATTTCTGTTAACAAATGAAGTGTGATAAATTCCTAGCTATTACTCCAAAATGTCCCAGGAAGGGGTACACCTTATGTATGCTTCACCCCACTATGTAACAAGATAGTTTAGTGCTTGTTGTTCATTTTAATTCAATACAGCTGTCACCACAAAGTTGACAATTAACATGAATACAAGTTTTCATAACTTACCCTCCAATAATAATCTGTCCTTCTGCCGATGGGTATTATTATCTATAAGTTTATTTTAAAAGCTAATATAAGAACTCAAACCAAAAGAAGAAGCAAAGGAAAGATAACTCCTTTGCTTTGAGATAACTCAAACCAAAAGAAGAAGCAAAGGAAAGGTTGGAGAACTCATTGAGGTGAACTGCTAGTGTCAAAGAAACCCTATTATGCAGAGCCATGTTCTGTCATTAGGTTGATACCTTTTCTACCAGAATCAGGGACTATTATGAGCAACTATTCACTAATAAACCTAGAGGAAATGAATAAATTCCTGGACACATATAACCTACCAAGAATGAATCAAGAAGAAATAGAAAACGTGAACAGGCCAATAACAGGTAATGAAATCAAAACAATACTAAAAACTCTCCCCCCACCAAAAAAAAGTCCAGGACTGGATGGGTTCACTGCCCAATTCTACCAAACTTTCAAAGAAGAACTAACACAAATTATCTTAAAACTATTCCAAAAAATCAAAGAGGAGGATTTCTCTCTTACTCATTCTACAAGGTCAGTATTATTTTGATACCAAAACCAGACAAAGACACAAAAAGAAAAGAAAACTACAGTCCAATACCCCTGATGAGCATAGACACAAAAATCTTCAGCAAAATACTGGCAAACCAAATCCAACAGCACATCAAAAAAAGTAATACAATATGATCAGTTGATATTTACCCCAGGGATTTAAGGGGTATTTACCCCAGGGATTTAAGTTGATATTTACCCCAGGGATTCAATATGTATAAATCAATAAGTGTGATACATCATGTTAACAGAATCAAGGACAAAAACCATATAATCATTCCAACAGACACAGAAAAATCAGCTGATAAAATTCAGCAAACTTTATAATGAAACTCAACACACTCTGTGTAGAAGAGACGTATCCCCCCCAAATAAAGACCAGATATGACAAACCCACAGCTAACGCTGCACTGAATGGGTAAAATCTGAAAGCCTTTCACTGAGGACTAACTGGAACAGGGTGCCCACTTTTACCACTACTATTCAACATAGTACTGGAAGTCTTAACCATAAAATCAGGCAAGAGAAAGAAATAAAAAGCAAAGAAACAGGAAAAGAGGAAGTCAAATTGTCCCTCTCTACTAATGACAATATGATCTTGTATCTAGAAAAATCCATAGTCTGTTACTGAAATGCCAGGGTCTAGTTCCTGTTAATCACCACACAGAAAGCCAATCACTGAGATAATGACTATTGCCAGGGAAGATGGCTTTTATTTAGGCAATATCAATCAGGAGAATGGGAGATACATCTCAAATCTGTCTCCTCAACTGACTAAAACTGAATGTTCTCATAGTGGGGAAGGAATGTGAAACGGGAACTAGGGAGGGGTATGGAAGGTAATCATATGAGGGGTCTAGCATCTCACTGTCTGGATGCAGTGATCTGGTGAGCTTCATTCGCTTGCTTGACAGACAGTTTCCTGAGGAAAGAACTCACATGAGACAAATATTAAGTTTCAAGTTTGAAGACTGGCGGTGGTGGGGGGGTCAATTTCTATGTTTATTCCAAAAACCTCATAAATATTAGTTCTATAGGACAATTGGGTTGGTTTAAGCTACACCTAAAAACTCTTATCTGATTAGTAAATTTGGTAAAGTTAGAGAATACAAAATCATACATCAGTAGTGTTTCAAATCAGCAATGATAAACTAGCTGAGAAAGAAATCAAGAATGCATTCCTATTTTCAATAGCTACAAAAATGACATACCTAGGAATAAATTTAACCAAGAAGGTGAAAAATCTCTATAAAGAAAGTTACAAAAGACTGATAAAAGACATTATAGAGGACACAACCAAATAGAAAGCAATCCCATGCTCATGGATTGGAAAAAATAATATCGTTAAAATGACCATACTGCCCAAAGCAATCCATAGATTCAATGCAATTCCTATAAAAATACAAAAGTCATTTTTCATAGAATTAGAAAAAAAATCCTAAAATTCCAGTTGAATCACAGAAGACACTGAATAGTCAAAGAAACCCTAAGCAAAACAGTTAAAAGCTGTTGGCATCACACTACTTGACTTCAAAATATATTACAAGGCTATAGTAACCAAAACAGCATAGAATTTATATAAAAACAGACACACAGACCAATGGAACAGAGTAGAGAATGCAGAAACAAAGCAATGCATTTATAGCCAACTGATTTTTGACAGAAATGTCAAGAAAATGCACAGGGGAAAGGACACCCTCTTCAATAAATGGTGCAGGGAAAATTTATATACATATGCAGAAAAATGAACCTGGACCTCTATCTTTCACCATATACAAAAATAAAATCAAGATATGTTAAAGACTTAAATGTGAGACCCAAAACTATAAAACTGCTAGAAGAGACCATAGGCAAAACACGATAGGACATTCGTATAGGCAAAGATTTTATGGCTGAGACCTCAAAAGCACAGTTAACACAAACAAAAATAGAGAAATGGGACTATATTAAACTAAAAAAGCTTCTGTACAGCAAAGGAAGCAATTGAGAATGAAGAGACAACCTATAGAATTGGAGAAAATATTTGTAAACTATCAACTTAACAAGGGACTAATATCCAGAACAAAACTGGACTTTATCTCACCATATACAAAAATTAACTCAAGATGGATCAAAAACTTAAATTTAAGCCCCAGATTAGATGGATTCACAGCCAAATCCTATGAAATATACAAAGAAGAGCTGGTACCTATACTATGAAATTATTCCTTTCTGAAAAAAAAATAAAAGAGGACCCTAACTCATTCTATGAAGCCAACATCACCCTGATACCAAAATCTGGCAAAGACAATTAAAAAAGAAAACTACAGGCCAATATCCCTGATGAATATAGATGCAAAAATCCTCAACAAAATACAAGCAAATTGAATCCAACAGCACATCAAAAAGTTAATTCACCAGGATCAAGTAGACTTCATTTCTGGGATGCAAGGTTGGTTCAACATGCAAATCGATAAATGTGATTCACCACATAAATAGAACTAAAAACAAAAGCCATATGATCATCTCAATAAATGGAAAAAATAATCCAACATATCTTCATGATAAAAAATACCCTCAAGAAACTAGGCATCAAGGGAACATACCTCAAAATAATAAGCGTCATCTATGAGAAACCCATAGCCAATATCATACTGAATAGTCAAAAACTGTAAGCATTCCACTTGAGAACTGGAGTAAGACTGTGATGCCAACTCTCACCACTCCTATTCAACATAGTACTAGATGTCCTAACCAGGGAAATTAGGCAAGAAAAATAAATTAAAAGCATCCAAATAGGAAAAGTGGAATTCAAACTGTCTTTGTTTGGAGATAATATGATTTTTTACCTAGGAAACCCTATAGACTCTGCCAAAAGGATCTTGGAACTGATAAACAACTTCTGTAAAGTTTCAGGATATGAGATCTAAGTACAAAAATCAGTAGCATTTCTATACACCAATAATGTTCAAGCTGAGAGTGAAATCAAGAACACAATTCCATTTACAATACCCACCAAAACATAAAATACCTAGAAATACATCTAACCAAGGAATTGAAAGATGTTTATAAAAAGAACTACAAAACACTGCTGAAAGAAATCAGACATGACACAAACAAATAGAAAAACATTGTATGCTCATGGATTAGAAGAATCAATATCAAAAAAAGATCATGCTGCCCAAAGCAATATATGCATTCAGTACAATTCCTATCAAATTGCCAATGTCATTTTTCACAGAATTAGAAAAATTATTTGAAAATTTGCATGGAACCAAAAAAGAGACCAAATGACCAAAGCAATCCTAAGTAAAAAGAACAAAGCTAGAGGCATAACACTACCTGACTTCAAACCATACTACAAGCCTACAGTAACCAAAACAGCATGGTACTGGTAGAACAGACATATATACCAATGAACAGAATAGAGAACCTGGGAATAAAGCTTCACATCTACAGCCATTTGATGTTTGACAAAGTTGACAAAAATAAGCAATGGGGAAAAGATTCCCTATTTAATAAATGGTGGTGGGATAGCTGGCTAGCCATATGCAGAAGAATCAAACTGGTTTCCTATGTTTCACCATATACAAAACTTAAATCAATATGGACTAAAGATTTAAATGTAAGACCTCATACTATAAGTAGAAGAAAACCTAGGAAACATCATTCTGAACATTGGTCTTGGGAAATCATTTATGACTAAGTCCCCAAAAGCAACTGCAACAAAAACAAAAATTGAAAAGAGGGATCTAATTAAACTAAACAGCTTCTGAACAGCAAAACAAACTATCAACAGAGTGAATAGACAACCTACATAATGGGAGAAAATATTTGTAAGTTGTGCATCAACAAAGATCTACTATTCAGAATCTATAAGGAAGTTAAACAATTCAACAAGCAAAAAACAACCCCATTAAAAGTGGGCAAAGGCATGAACACATATTTCTCCAAAGAAGACACACAAGTGGCCAATAAACATGAAAAAATGTTCCATAAAACTAATCATCACAGAAGTGCAAAGCCAAGCCACAATGAGGTACCAACCCACACCAGTCAGATGGCTGCTATTAAAAGGTCAAAAAAACTTCAGATGCTGACAGGGCTACAGAGTAAAGGGAATACAGATACACTGTTGGTGGGAATGTAAATTAGTTCAGCCACTGTAAAAAGCAGTTTGGAGATTTCTCAAAAGAACTTAAAACAGAACTACCATTTGATCCAGCAATTCCATTTCTGTGTATATATCAAAAATAAAAGAAATCATTCTATCAAAAAGATACTTGCACCCATATGTTCAACACAGCACTATTCACAATAGCAAAGATATCAAATCAATCTAGGTACCCATTATTGGTGGATTGGGTAAAGAAAATGTGGTACATATGCATGTTCTCACTCTTAAGTGGGAGTTGAACAATGAGAACACATAGACACAGGGAGGGTAACATCATACACTGGGGCCTGTCGGGGGTGGGGAGAAAGGGGAGGGAGAGCATTAGGACAAATACCTTATGCATGCAGGGCTTAAAACCGAGATGATGGGTTGATAGGTGCAGCAAACCACCATGGCACATGTACACCTATGCAACAAACCTGCACGTTCAGCACATGTATCCCAGAACTTAAAGTTAAATAAAAAATAGAAAAATAAAAAATAAAAAACCAAAAACTAAGTTGTGATGATAGATCACTATGATTTTTAGCATTTAAAAAATTGAGTGATACTCATGAAAAATAAGTAAAACTTCCTTCCATTTCTCTCCAAAAAAGAAAAAAGAAAATGTGGTACATATACACCATGGAATACTATGCAGCCATAAAAAGAACAAAATTATGTCATTTGCAGCAACATGGATATAGGTGGAGGCCATTATTCTAAGAGAATTAATGCAGCAACAGAAAACCAAATACAACTTGTTCTCATTTATAAGTTAAACATTAGGTACTCATGGATATAAAGATGGCAACAATTGAAACTGGACTCTTAGAGTGGGGAGGAAGAGAGGGGGACACAGGTTGAAAAACTATTGCATACTATGCTCAGTACCTGGGTGATGGGATAATTCTTACCCTAAACCTCAGCATCATGCAATATACCCAGGTAACAGACCTGCACATGTACTCCTGAACCTATAATAAAAGTTAAAAATAAAATAACTAAAAAGTGGCCAAATTTGGCCAAAGGACATTAAGAGACATTTCTCAAAAGAAGATATACAAGTGGCCAATGAGCATATGAATAAATGCTCATCACCACTAATCAGAGAAATACAAATCAAAACCACCATGAGATACCATGCCACAACAGTCAGAATGGCTATGACTATTATTTACAGACAAGGTCTTACTCTGTTACCCAAGTTGGAGTGCAGTGACATGGTCAGAGCTCACTGTAACCTCAAACTCCAGAGCTCAAGTGATTCTCCCACCTCAGCCTCCTGAGTAGCTAAGACTACAGGTGTGTGCCACCATGCCTGGCTATTTTTTTTTTTTAAGTAGAGACAGGTTCTTGCTATGTTGCCCAGACTGATCTCAAACTCCTGGCCTCAAATGATCCTCCTGCCTCAGCTTCTCAAAGCACTTGGATTACAGGCATGAGGCACCATGCCAGGTCCAGAATACTATTATTAACAAGTTTAAAAATAACAGATGTTGACAAGGATGCAGAGAAAAGAGAATGCTTATACATTGTTGATGGTAACATAAATTAGTATTTCATCTATGGAAAATAGTATGGAGATTTTTCAGAGAACTAAAAATAGGACTCCCATTTGACTCAGCAATGCCACTACGGGGTATCTACCCAAAAGAAAAGAAATTGTTATATCAAAAAAAACACCTGCACTCATATGCTTATCACAGCACTATTTGCAATAGCAAAGTAATGGAATCAACCTAAGTGTCCATCAGTGGATGACTGGATAAAGAAAATGTGAGGTGAGTGTGTGTGTGTGTGTGTGTGTGTGTGTGTGTACACCACCAAATACTATGCAATCATTAAAAGGAATGAGATTACGTCTTTTGCAACAATGTGGATGGAACTGTAGGCCATTATCTTAGGCGAAATAACTTGAAAACAGAAAACCAGCCCTTTTGCGGCCATCACCGAAGCGGGAGCGGCCAAAATGAAGTTTAATCCCTTTATGACTTCCGACCGGAGCAAGAATTGCAAAAGGCATTTCAATGCACCTTCCCACATTCGAAGGAAGATTATGTCTTCTCCTCTTTCCAAAGAGCTGAGACAGAAATACAACGTGCGATCCATGCCCATCCGAAAGGATGATGAAGTTCAGGTTGTACGTGGACACTATAAAGGTCAGCAAATTGGCAAAGTAGTCCAGGTTTACCGGAAGAAATGTTATCTACATTGAACGGGTGCAGCGGGAAAAGGCTAATGGCACAACTGTCCACGTAGGCATTCACCCCAGCAAGGTGGTTATCACTAGGCTAAAACTGGACAAAGACTGCAAAAAGATCCTTGAATGGAAAGCCAAATCTCGCCAAGTAGGAAAGGAAAAGGGCAAATACAAGGAAGAAACAATTGAGAAGATGCAGGAATAAAGTAATCTTATATACAAGCTTTGATTAAAACTTGAAACAAAAAAAAAAAAAGAAAACAGAAAACCAAATACAGTGTATTCTCACTTATAAGTGGGAGCTAAACAAGGTGTACACATAGACACAGAAGAAAATAACAGACACTGGGGACTCCAAAAGGGGCAAGGGTTGGAGGGTGATAAGGGTTGAAAAATTACCTGTTAGGCACAATGTTCACTAGTCAGGTGATGGATACACTAGAAGCCCAAATTTTACCACTACACAATATATCCATGTAACAAAACTGAAAATGTACCCTCTGAATCCTTACAAATAAATTAAATAAACAAATAAGAAAACGTGGTATATACACACAATGGAATATTATCAGGCCACAAAAATAATAAAATCATGTCATTTGCAGCAACATGGATAAATGTGGAAGACATTATGTTAAGTGAAACAAACCAGACACAAAAAGACAAATATTGCATGTCCTTACTTATTTGTGGGAGCTAAAACTGTTGATCTCATGGAGGTAGAGAATAGAATGATAAATACCAGAGGCTGGGAAGTAGGTGTACATGGGAGGGAGGGATGAAGTGAGGTTGGTTAATAGGTACAAACATACAGTTAGATAGAAGGAATAAGTTCTGAAGTATGATAGCAGAGTAGGGTGAATGTAGTTATCAACAATGTATTGTATATTTCTAAGTAACTAGACGAGAGGGCTTGAAATACTCCCAACATATAGATAGAAATTATAAATATTCAAAGAGATGGATACCCCAAATATCCCAACTTGAGCATTAAACATTCTATGCATGTAACAAATACTCACATGTACCCCATAAATATGTAAAATATTACGTATCAATTTAAAATCCCAGCCAGGTTTGGTGTTTCATGCTTGTAATCCCAGAATTTTGGGAGGCTGAGCTGGGAGGACTGTTCGAGGCTAGGAGTTTGAGATCAGCTTGGGCAACATAGCAAGACCTTTCTCTACAAAAAAATTGAAAAAATTTAGGAAGACCCTGTTTAAAAATACACCTAGGACAAAAAATAGAGATCCAAATGCAAACAAAATTTGTGTATTTAATATCTTAGAGGTCAAAGTGCTTTGCAGACATTTATTATTGCATGTTTCAGAAAGGAAAGAATCAGGATTGTGCATTAATCCTGATTTTATGGAAGGTGAGACTGTGATATGGGAAGGTTAAACACCACTTTCCCACAGTAGTAAAAATGATCCAATGTATGTTTTAAATGCTTCCATTTATAGGGCTTGTTTATCAGATAGTTCCTTAAATTTGTTCAGTAAACAATATCGGATACTCTACCTAGGAGGGGAGAAGTAGAAAGGGTATCCTGAGTTCATTTCACACTGGAAAAACCTAATTTCCTCTAACATGTCCCCAACCTTTCAATGTGAACTTATCTAAATGAAATACCAGAGTGGTTTCAACCCTCAGGAATGGAATCCACACCTCAGCCACTTCAGCTCTTACCTCTAGAAGGAAGTGTCCACCTGCAGTCACAGGGATTAGTATGAAATTCCTATTCATCTCAAGGTTTAGAAGGCTGTATTGTTCATCAATCTGGGTCTCTTCAGTTAAAGGGAACTCCTGATTCAATTCAATAGTTTAGCAGATAGGCAAATAACTTACAAGTCAAGGGAGAGGTAGTATGACAAGCAAAAGTTCTGGGGAGATAAGAGGTGGTTTCTCCTTTGCTCATGGGGAAAAAAAAATATATATATATATATATAATCTATGTATCTATATATAATCTATCTATCTATCTATATATCTCTCTCTATATAATCTATCTATCTATCTATCTATCTATCTATCTATCATCTAGAGAAAATGAATTAATCTGAGTATCACTGAACCTATGACCAGGGAAGGTCTAATTCTCCCTCACACTACCAATAAGAATGTATGTACTTACCTCTGTAAAGCCACTCAGGGTTCATCTTCCAGCTTCAAGTCGCCCCTTGCATTGCACTCTGCTTCAGTTGACTCTGGTTCCTGCTCTCTAGACAGCTCTGGGTTTAGGCCTCTGGATCTGTGGACAGGATATGGGTAGGCATGCTGTAGGAACTAAACATTAATGGTAACTGTTGTAGCAACCACAATAACTAGCCAAGAAGGAGAGAAGCAGACAAGCAATGAGTGAGGGATGCTAGAGTCTAGGATTGGGTAGAGATGAATGTTAGCAGAGGTGAGGTCATGTAGAGTGGGAGGAGGGAGATAATGTCAGTTCAGTGGCCTGGCCCCTGGCTGGCAGAGAACTAGCACAGACTTTGGCTAGAGCATAAGCTTTTGTCACAGCCCTTCTCCGAGTCTTCTAAAAATAAAAACGTGTGTGTGTGTGTGTGTGTGTGTGGTGTGTGTGTGAAAGAGATGGAGAGGTGAGGTAGAGATTGTGAGTTTCAGTTGGGGAGGGGTTATCTAGGATGAGAGGAAGTATACATTTATAGAGCCGTAAGGGCTTACTGTCTTTGGAGGGCCTAGAAAACACTGGCACCTAGGTTCTCCACTAGGGTGGAAGTGCTAAAATAAATGTCGGTGGACCAGTTGATATGTTGTAGGGTAGCTGGTTGACCCTATACTCTTTTTTTCATTGGGTTGCAGGGCGGGTGGGGGCGGGTGGCGGCACACAGCCTCTGGGTCAGGTACTGGATCTCCTTCCCTTACAAAGCTGCCAAATCTTTCCAACAGAGCTGGACTCTCCTTCCTGCCCAGCTGCACAGAGTTTTAAATAGTTACTTGGTTTCTCAATAGTTCTCCCAGAGGGCTAAAGATTGAGTCCCTTTGTTCTTCTGTCAACCCAAATTGTAGACTCATTGGATTGAATGTGCTCTTAATGACAGTTAAAAGAAAGCAAGAGAACAGTATTTATGCTCATTGGCCTCTCCCTGTTGGAACGCTGCCACAGTTCCCTACCATCCACCAAGCCTGGTGGCTGGGACCTGGGTGCAATGCCTATAACTCTGCTGCCTATTCTAACATCTTTAAAGCCCATGCTAATGGCATGGATGCACATTAACTCTGCTAGCTCTTACCCCAGACTCCCTGCCATTTCTTGACAAAGGGCACTTCTGGCCCCCATTATCCTCTCAATTATTGTAGAAGTGTCAACGTTACCCAGTGGTCTTCCCTCCAATGCCTGAAATAACACCATCAGCCCTATTTTGTTCTTGTTCAGTACCCTGAACATGAACCACTGTACTAAGGGCTGTCACTCCCTTTCTTGACAAAATAGCAGCTCCCTTTTTGGCTTTTGTTCAGGAAAAAATGCCTTTTGCCTTCATACTAACCTCTGGGTCTATATACTGGTGTTGTACCATGTACAAACATTTTGGAAGGCAGGGACATGCAGGAGAAGGTTGCATATTAGGATTGGGATGAATATTGCTTTCTTATTTATACTTTTTCCTATTTTGCTAAACATTTAGTTTAAAAAATAGCACTTAAAAAAGACAAAGTAGGGAAAAAAGTACCACATTAGGGTACTTTCTTTTTCTTTTTCTTTTTTCTTTTCTTTTTGAGATGGAGTCCCACTCTGTCGCCAGGCTGGGGCCCAGTGGCACCATCTCAGCTCACTGCAACCTCTGCCTCCCGGGTTCAAGTGGTTCTTCTGCCTCAGTCTCCTGAGTAGCTGGGACTACAGACGTGCACCACCAGGCCCAGTTAATTTTTGTATTTTTAGTAGAGATGGGGTTTCACCTTGTTGGTCAGGCTGGTCTTGATCTCTTGACCTCGTTATCCACCCGCCTTGGCATCCCGAAGTGCTGGGCTTACAGGCGTGAGCCACCACACCTGGCCCACATTAGGGTACTTTCTAGGGTACTTGCTGGGGTTCTTTTTATCCAGTCCAACCTTTGCTTGGAGACAAGCAACAGGCGCCTAACTCATTTCAGGTGGATGAGTGTTTCTACAACCATTTTCATTTTAAAATTCTTTAGGAAGTTTCTTATAAGTCTGGGATCTTCTTACCTGTCATCTCACAACCTCCACTCAATAAAGCAATATTTCTGTTTTAAAAGAAAAATACCATCTCCTTTCACAGTTCCTTCCCTTTAAATTACTTCAACAGACTTTCTTTGACCCTAGGTTTCTTTGTGTCCTCCTTAAATGTATGGCAGTTCCAACTGCTTGGGTTCTCAATAGGCCTAGGGCTTGTATGTTTTATAAATACTGCCAGCCACAGTGGTAAGGGGGAGGCATTAATGTATTAGCCATAACTACACTAGACACCAGGGCAATTGAACTGATTCACTATGAGTATCAAACATTTAGAAGCAGTCAGGATATCTGATACTCTAATTTAATCTTCACATTTGATGTGTAAGAAAAAGAGGTGGATTTGTTCCAGGCCACATAGTCTGAACTACTAAAATAACTCAAGTCTTCTGTTTCACAACTCTAGTGCTCTTTTTACCATATTACTTAAGGGATTTTATAAAATGTAGATATGTCAAGCATTTGGGCACCACTTTGAAATAAGAAAACTAGTCTTTGGCACCATTCTACCCAGGACTTTTACTGGGAGCTTGCCCTATATTCTGGGCTTTTCCTTTTTCTGCATCTTTCATTAATACGTCTACCCCAGGCCAGCTCTTCAGGGCTTTGTTGCTGCTTTCCAAGGTGACAGCAGGTATGTTAACAGCCCACTCTCTCTCCATTCCTGTATTCTGGCAACAGTGTCATAGCTTAGAAGAATGATTAGCAGAATAAACTTCAGGCACTGTGAAAGATCAGCAAGAAGGATGTTTAGGGATGGTGAGATTCTGTGATGGTTCTCAAATCATACTATGTTAGTGGTATTTTAAGATTATACATTTGGCCAGGTGCGGTGGCTGACTCCTGTAATCCCAGCACTTTGGGAGGCCAAGGTGGGTGGATTACCTGAGGTCAGGAGTTTGAGACCAGCCTGGCCAACATGGCGAAACCACATCTCTACTAAAAATACAAAAATTAGCTGGGCATGGTGATGGGCACCTGTAATCTCAGCTATTTAGGAGGCTGAGGCAGGAGAGTTGCTTGAACCCAGGAGGCGGAGGTTGCAGTGAGCCGAGATTGTGTTATTGCACTCCAGCCTGGGAAACAGCAGCAAAACTCCGTCTCAGGAAAAAAAAAAAAAAAAAAAAAAGCTTATACATTAATGGCCAGAACTTACAATGTTGTAGAAAATGGAAAAATATCTTTACTGTTGATAGAGGCACATCATTTTCCAAGCTTACCAGCCTCTCTAACTTTAGAGGCATGAAACCTCATGGACTTATAGGCAAGTCACTTGATCTTATATACCTTGTTTTCTTCATTACGGTTGATATGGTTTGTCTCTGTCTCCCTACCCAAATCTTATCTCAAATTGTAATCCCCACATATTGAGGGAGGGACTTGGTGGGAGGTGATTGGATTATGGGGACAGGTTACCCCATGCTGTTTTCATGATAGTTTCATGAGGGAGTTCTCATGAGAGCTGATGCCTACACAAATGTTTGGCAGTCCCTTCTTTGCTCTCTCTCTCTGCTGCTGCCTTGTGAAGATGTGCCTTGCTTCCCCTTTACCTTCTGCCATGATTGTAACTTTCCTGAGGCCTCCCCAGCCATGCAAAACTGTGAGTCAATTAAACCTCCTTTGTTTATAAATTATCCAGTCTCAGTATCTTTATAGCAGTGTGAGAATGGACTGATACAGAGAATTGGTACTGGCAGAGTGGGGTACTGCTATAAAGATAACCTGAAAATGTGGAAGGAACTTTGGAACTGGGTAACAGGCAGAGGTTGGAACAGTTTGGAGGTCTCAAAAGAAGACAGGAAGAAGTGGGAAAGTTTGGAACTTTCTAGAGACTTGTTGAATGGTTTTGACCAAAATGCTTATAGTGATATTAAAAATGAAGTCCAGGCTGAGGTGGTCTCAGATGGAGATGAGGAACTTATTAAGAACTGGAATAAAGGTCACTTATGCTATACTTTAGCAAAGAGACTGGCAGCATTTTGCCTCTGCCCTAGATATCTGTGAAAGTTTGAATTTGAGAGAGATGATTTAGTATATCTGGCAAAAGAAATTTCTAAGCGACAAAGCATTCAAGAGGTGACCTGGCTTATTCTGAAAGTGTTCAATTATATGCGTTCACAAAGAGATGGTTTGAAATTGGGACTTATGTTTAAAAAAGAAGCAGAACATAAAGGATTGAAAATTTTGCAGCTTGACAATGTGGTAGAAAAGAAAAACCCATTTTCTAGGGAAGAATTTGAGCTGGCTACAGAAATTTGCATAAGTAACGAAGAGCTGAATGTTTATAGCCAAGACAATGGGGAAACTGTCTCCAGGCCATGTCAGAGACCTTCATGGCAGCCTGTCCCATTACAGGCCTGAAGGCCTAAGAGGGAAAAATGATTTCATGGGCCAGGCCAAGGGCCATGTTGCTCTGTGCAGCCTTGGAACTTGGTGCCCTGTGTCCCAACTACTCCAGATCCAGTCATGGTTAAAAGGTGCTGACATGCAGCTCAGGATGTTGCTTCAGAGGACACAACCCCCAAGACTTGGTGGCTTCCATGTGGTGTTGGGCCTGCAGGTCTCCCAGAGATTCTGATTGTTTTGGAGTGGGGCTCATGCATTGATGTTTATTATATTTCTCAAGTAAATATCAAAAGTTGGGTTTGAAAACTACTGGACTATGTGTGATTCTATGAGATGACCATTCCCAGAAAAGCAGTTGTAAATATAAGCTATGTTCAAAAGGATTTGTAAAAGCAGCTCAGGCATGTACAGAGACACAGGAGATTTACATACTCTGGCCCCAAGATCCCCGGCAAAGGTGACTACAACTCAGGCAAGGCAGGCAGGTCCATACATACCCCTGGGAAGACGGATGAATCCAGGGGGTCAAGCAGCGTTGGTCTGCAGGCCCCACTTCCATGGCATCTCACAAGATAAGACCAACTGTCTTGGAATTCCATCCAGCCACTGGCAACAGGGTAGCACCTGCCTGAGGTGGGATGAAGTCATTGCGGGGAGGGCTAGGTAATCAACTTTGCTGTTTGGATGACTCAGGCATTCCAGCCTGTGGGTCATGGAGTGTCCAAACAGTTTGGACTCTCAGCTGCTTTACCAATACATGGTCAGACTGCTTCTTTAAGCAGGACCCCAATCCATTCCTTTTCCAGCCAGGGCCTCCAGGCACCCTCACCCATATTCTCTTTTTTTTTTTTTTTGGCTTGTAACAATACATTTATTATTTTAGAGTTCTATAGGTTAAAAGCCCAACATAATTCTCATGGAGCCAAAATCAAGGTTTCATCAGAGATCTGTTCCTTTCTGGAGGTTCAAAGGGAGATTTTATTTCCTTGTCTTTTCCAGTATTAAGTCACCACCTTCTACCACTTTCAAAGCCAGCAATGTTATATCTCTCTGACCCTTATTTTTTCTTTTTCTTTTTTAATTAATTAATTAATTAATTTCTTATTATTATACTTTAGGTTTTAGGGTACATGTGCGCAATGTGCAGGTTAGTTACATATGTATACATGTGCCATGCTGGTGCGCTGCACCCACTAACTCATCATCTAGCATTAGGTATATCTCCTAATGCTATCCCTCCCCCCTCCCCCCCACCCCGCAACAGTCCCCAGAGTGTGATGTTCCCCTTCCTGTGTCCATGTGTTCCCATTGTTCAATTCCCACCTATGAGTGAGAATATGCGGTGTTTGGTTTTTTGTTCTTGTGATAGTTTACTGAGAATGATGATTTCCAATTTCATCCATGTCCCTACAAAGAACATGAACTCATCATTTTTTATGGCTGCATAGTATTCCATGGTGTATACGTGCCACATTTTCTTAATCCAGTCTATCATTGTTGGACATTTGGGTTGGTTCCAAGTCTTTGCTATTGTGAATAATGCTGCAATAAACATACGTGTGCATGTGTTTTTATAGCAGCATGATTTATAGTCCTTTGGGTACATACCCAGTAATGGGATGGCTGGGTCAAATGGAATTTCTAGTTCTAGATCCCTGACGAATCGCCATACTGACTTCCACAAGGGTTGAACTAGTTTACAGTCCCACCAACAGTGTAAAAGTGTTCCTATTTCTCCACATCGTCTCCAGCACCTGTTTCCTAACTTTTTAATGATTGCCATTCTAACGGGTGTGAGATGTTATCTCATTGTGGTTTTGATTTGCATTTCTCTGATGGCCAGTGATGGTGGGCATTTTTTCATGTATTTTTTGGCTACATAAATGTCTCCTTTTGAGAAGTGTCTGTTCACATCCTTTGCCTACTTTTTGATGGAGTTGTTTGTTTTTTTCTTGTAAATTTGTTTGAGTTCATTGTAGATTCTGGATATTAGCCCTTTGTCAGATGAGTAGGTTGTGAAAATTTTCTCCCATTTTGTAGGTTGCCTATTCACTCTGATGGTAGTTTCTTTTGCTGTGCAGAAGCTCTTGAGTTTAATTAGATCCCATTTGTCAATTTTGGCTTTTGTTGCCATTGCTTTTGGTGTTGTAGACATGAAGTCCTTGCCCATGCCTATGTCCTGAATGGTAATGCCTAGGTTTTCTTCTAGGGTTTTTATGGTTTTAGGTCTAACGTTTAAGTCTTTAATTCATTTTGAATTGATTTTTGTATAAGGTGTAAGGAAGGGATCCAGTTTCAGCTTTCTACATATGGCTAGCCAGTTTTCCCAGCACCATTTATTAAATAGGGAATCCTTTCCCCATTGCTTGTTTTTCTCAGGTTTGTCAAAGATCAGATAGTGGTAGCTATGTGGCGTTATTTCTGAGGGCTCTGTTCTGTTCCATTGATCTATATCCCTGTTTTGGTACCAGTAACATGCTGTTTTGGTTACTGTAGCCTTGTAGTATAGTTTGAAGTCAGGTAGTGTGATGCCTCCAGCTTTGTTCTTTTGGCTTAGGATTGACTTGGCGATGCAGGCTCTTTTTTGGTTCCATATGAACTTTAAAGTAGTTTTTTCCAATTCTGTGAAGAAAGTCATTAGTAGCTTGATGGGGATGACATTGAATCTGTAAATTACCTTGGGCAGTATGGCCATTTTCACGATATTGATTCTTCCTACCCATGAGCATGGAATGTTCTTCCATTTGTTTGTATCCTCTTTTATTTCCTTGAGCAGTGGTTGTAGTTCTCCTTGAAGAGGTCCTTCACGTCCCTTGTAAGTTGGATTCCTAGGTATTTTATTCCCTTTGAAGCAATTGTGAATGGGAGTTCACTCATGATTTGGCTCTCTGTTTGTCTATTATTGGTGTATAAGAATGCTTGTGATTTTTGCACTTTGATTTTGTATCCTGAGACTTTGCTGAAGTTGCTTATCAGCTTAAGGAGATTTTGGGCTGAGACGATGGGGTTTTCTAGATATACAATCATGTTGTCTGCAAACAGGGACAATTTGACTTCCTCTTTTCCTAGTTGAATGCCCTTTATTTCCTTCTCCTGCCTAATTGCCCTGGCCAGAACTTCCAACACTATGTTGAATAGGAGTGGTGAGAGACGGCATCCCTGTCTTGTGCCAGTTTTCAAAGGGAATGCTTCCAGTTTTTGCCCATTCAGTATGATATTGGCTGTGGGTTTGTCATAGATAGCTCTTATTATTTTGAGATACGTCCCATCAATACCTAATTTATTGAGAGTTTTTGGCATGAAGTGTTGTTGAATTTTGTGAAAGGCCTTTTCTGCATCTATTGAGATAATCATGTGGTTTTTGTCTTAGGTTCTGTTTATATGCTGGATTACATTTATTGATTTGCATATATTGAACCAGCCTTGCATCCCAGGGATGAAGCCCACTTGATCATGGTGGATAAGCTTTTTGATGTGCTGCTGGATTCAGTTTGCCAGTATTTTATTGAGGATTTTTGCATCAATGTTCATCAAGGATATTGGTCTACAATTCTCTTTTTTGGTTGTGTCTCTGCCAGGCTTTGGTATCAGGATGATGCTGGCCTCATAAAATGAGTTAGGGAGGATTCCCTCTTTTTCTATTGATTGGAATAGTTTCAGAAGGAATGGTACCCGTTCCTCCTCATACCTCTGGTAGAATTCGGCTGTGAATCCATCTGGTCCTGGACTCTTTTTGGTTGGTAAGCTATTGATTATTGCCACAATTTCAGCTCCTGTTATTGGTCTATTCAGAGATTCAACTTCTTCCTGGTTTAGTCTTGGGAAAGTGTATGTGTCAAGGAATTTATCCATTTCTTCTAGATTTTCTAGTTTATTTGTGTAGAGGTGTTTGTAGTATTCTCTGATGGTAGTTTGTATTTCTGTGGGATCAGTGGTGATATTCCCCTTATGATTTTTTATTGCATCTATTTGATTCTTCTCTCTTTTTTTCTTTATTAATCTTGCCAGCGGTCTATCAATTTTGTTGACCCTTTCAAAAAACCAGCTCCTGGATTCATTAATTTTTTGAAGGGTTTTTTGTGTCTCTATTTCCCTCAGTTCTGCTCTGATTTTAGTTATTTCTTGCCTTCTGCTAGCTTTTGAATGTGTTTGCTCTTGCTTTTCTAGTTCTTTTAATTGTGATGTTAGGGTGTCAATTTTGGATCTTTCCTGCTTTCTCTTGTGGGCATTTAGTGCTATAAATTTCCCTCTACACACTGCTTTGAATGCATCCCAGAAATTCTGGTATGTTGTGTCTTGGTTCTCATTGGTTTCAAAGAACATCTTTATTTCTGCCCTCATTTCGTTATGTACCCAATAGTCATCCAGGAGCAGGTTGTTCAGTTTCCATGTAGTTGAGCGGTTTTGAGTGAGATTCTTAATCCTGAGTTGTAGCTTGATTGCACTGTGATCTGAGAGATAGTTTGTTATAATTTCTGTTCTTTTACAGTTGCTGAGGAGAGCTTTACTTCCAAGTATGTGGTCAATTTTGAAATAGGTGTGGTGTGGTGCTGAAAACAACGTATATTCTGTTGATTTGGGGTGGAGAGTTCTGTAGATGTCTATTAGGTCTGCTTGGTGCAGAGCTGAGTTCAGTTCCTGGATATCCTTGTTAACTTTCTGTCTCATTGATCTGTCTAATGTTGACAGTGGGGTGTTAAAGTCTCCCATTATTATTGTGTGGGAGTCTAAGTCTCTTTGTAGGTCACCGAGGACTTGCTTTATGAATCTGGGTGCTCCTGTATTGGGTGCATATATATTTAGGATAGTTAGCTCTTCTTGTTGAATTGATCCCTTTACCATTATGTAATGGCCTTCTTTGTCTCTTTTGATCTTTGTTGGTTTAAAGTCTGTTTTATCAGAGACTAGGATTGCAACCCCTGCCTTTTTTTGTTTTCCATTTGCTTGGTAGATCTTCCTCCATCCTTTTATTTTGAGCCTATGTGTGTCTCTGCATATGAGATGGGTTTCCTGAATACAGCACACTGATGGGTCTTGAGTCTTTATCCAATTTGCCAGTCTGTGTCTTTTAATTGGAGCATTTAGTCCATTTACATTTAAAGTTAATATTGTTATGTGTGAATTTGATCCTGTCATTATGATGTTAGCTGACTATTTTGTTCGTTAGTTGATGCAGTGTCTTCCTAGTCTCGATGGTCTTTACATTTTTGCATGATTTTGCAGTGGCTGGTACCAGTTGTTCCTTTCCATGTTTAGTGCTTCCTTCAGGAGCTCTTTTAGTGCAGGCCTGGTGGTGACAAAATCTCTCAGCATTTGCTTGTCTGTAAAGGATTTTATTTCTCCTTCACTTATGAAGCTTAGTTTGGCTGGATATGAAATTCTGGGTTGAAAATTCTTGTCTTTAAGAATGTTGAATATTGGTCCCCACTCTCTTCTGGCTTGTAGTGTTTCTGCCGAGAGATCCGCTGTTAGTCTGTTGGGCTTCCCTTTGAGGGTAACCCGACTTTTCTCTCTGGCTGCCCTTAATATTTTTTCCTTCATTTCAACTTTGGTGAATCTGACAATTATGTGTCTTGGAGTTGCTCTTCTCGAGGAGTATCTTTGTGGCATTCTCTGTATTTCCTGAATCTGAATGTTGGCCTGCCTTGCTAGATTGGGGAAGTTCTCCTGGATAATATCCTGCAGAGTGTTTTCCAACTTGGTTCCCTTCTCCCCGTCACTTTCAGATACACCAATCAGACGTAGATTTGATCTTTTCACCTAGTCCCATATTTCTTGGCGGCTTTGCTCGTTTCTTTGTATTCTTTATTCTCCAAACTTCCCTTCTCGCTTCATTTCATTCATTTCATCTTCCATCGCTGATACCCTTTCTTGCATTTGATCACATCAGCTCCTGAGGCTTCTGCATTCTTCACGTAGTTCTCAAGCCTTGGTTTTCAGCTCCATCAGCTCCTTTAAGCACTTCTCTGTATTGGTTATTCTAGTTATATATTCTTCTAAATTTTTTTCAAAGTCTTCAACTTCTCTGCCTTTGGTTTGACTATCCTCCCATAGCTCAGAGTAATTTGATCATCTGAAGCCTTCTTCTCTCAGCTCGTCAAAGTCATTCTCCGTCCAGCTTTGTTCCGTTGCTGGTGAGGAACTGCGTTCCTTTGGAGGAGGAGAGGCACTCTGCTTTTTAGAGTTTCCAGTTTTTCTGCTCTGTTTCTCCCCCATCTTTGTGGTTTTATCTACTTTTGGTCTTTGATGATGGTGATGTACAGATGGGTTTTTGGTGTGGATGTCCTTTCTGTTTGTTAGATTTCCTTCTAACAGACAGGACCCTCAGCTGCAAGTCTGTTGGGGTACCCAGCAGGCCATGTGAGGTGTCAGACTGCCTCTGCTGGGGGGTGCCTCCCAGTTAGGCTGCTCAGGGGTCAGGGGTCAGGGACCCACTTGAAGAGGCAGTCTGCCCATTCTCAGATCTCCAGCTGCATGCTGGGATAACCACTGCTCTCTTCAAAGCTGTCAGACAGGGACATTTAAGTCTGCAGAAGTTACTGCTGTGTTTTTGTTTGTCTGTGCCCTGCCGCCAGAGGTGGAGCCTGCAGAGGCAGGCAGGCCTCCTTGAGCTGTTGTGGGCTCCACCCAGTTCGAGCTTCCTGGCTGCTTTGTTTACCTGAGCAAGCCTGGGCAATGGCGGGCGTCCCTCCCCCAGCCTCACTGCCGCCTTGCAGTTTGATCTCAGACTGCTGTGCTAGCAATCAGTGAGACTCTGTGGGCATAGGACCCTCTGAGCCAGGTGCGGGATATTATTCTCCTGTTGCGCCGTTTTTTAAGCCCGTCGGAAAAGCGCAGTATTTTGGTGGGAGTGTCCCAATTTTCCGGGTGCCGTCTGTCACCCCCTTCTTTGACTAGGAAAGGGAACTCCCTGACCCCTTGCGCTTCCCGAGTGAGGCAATGCCTCACCCTTCTTTGGCTCATGCATGGTGTGCACACCCACTGAGCTGTGCCCACTGTCTGGCACTCCCTAGTGAGATGAACCCATTACCTCAGATGGAAATGCAGAAATCACCCGTCTTTGCGTCGCTCACACTGAGACCTGTAGACCGGAGCTGTTCCTATTCGGCCATCTTGGCTCCTCCCCCTCACCCATGTTCTATGGATTGAATTCTGATTTCTCCCTGGGACAGAGTACCCAGAGGGTGGGGTGGGCCACCAACTTTGCAGTTTGCACAACTCAGCCATTCTAGCCTGTGGGCTTAGGAGAATCCAAGCTGCCTGGGGCAGAGGTGGTTCACCCGCACAGTACTGCTGTTTTGTTGAGGTGTGGCCAGATTGCTTCTTTAAATGGACCCCAGCACATTCCTCCTTGCTGGTTGGTCCTCCCAGCCAGAAACTCTGGCCACCCCCACCTGTGTCTTATAGCCAATAGAGTTCTAATTTCTTCCTGGGATGGAGAGTACCACCTTTGCTGTTTGAGCATCACAGTTGTTCCATCCTGTGGGCCTTGGAAATCCAAACCAATTGGTGGCTGAAGGGATCCCCAATACAGCACAGCCACTCTACCAAAATGCAGGCAGATTGCTTCTTTTTGTTTTTATTTTAAGTTCTGGGATACATGTGCAGATTGTACAGGTTTGTCTCATATGTATACATGTGCCATGGTGGTTTGCTGTACCTATGAACATGTCATCTATGTTTTAAGCCCCACATGCATTAGGTATTTGTCCTTATGCTTTCCCTCCCATTGCCCCCCACCCCCGACAGGCCCCAGTGTGTGATGCTCCCCTCCCTGTGCCCATGTGTTCTCATTGTTCAACTCCCACTTATGAGTGAGAAGATACAGTGTTTGGTTTTCTGTTCCTGTGTTAGTTTGCTGAGAATAATGGCTTCCAGCTTCATCCATGTCCTTGTACTCATTCCTTTTTATGGCCGAAATGCAGCCAGCCTGCTTCTTTAAGTGGGTGTCTGATCCCCTTCCTGTTGACTGGGTAAGAACTCCCAACCAGTGACTCCAGCCACATTCTACAGGTGTGTTCAGGCAGGCTCCCAGAGGTAGGAGCAGGCTGTTATCTTTACTGTTTTGCAGTCTTCAATGGTGATGCCTCCAGATACTGGAAAAACTGAGGCAACTAGGCTCTGGAGTGGACCCCCAGCAAACCACAGCAGCCCTAGGGAGGAGTGGCCAGACTGTTACAAGAAAAACAAACAAACCACCAACAACAAAACTACAAAAGACGAAAACCCCATCCAAAAATTAACAACTTCAAACTCAAAGGTAGATAAGTTCACAAAGATGAGAAACATCAGTGCAAAGACACTCAAAACTCAAAAAGCCACAGAGCCCCCTTACCTCCAAATGACTGCAGCACCTCTCCAGCAAGAGATCAGAACTGACCTGAGGCTGGGATGGCTGAAGTGACAGAAGTAGGGTTCAGAAGGTGAATAAAAATGAGCTTTGCTGAGCTAAAGGAGCATATTGTAAACCAATGCAAAAATCTAAGAATCATAATAAAACAATGTAGGAGTTGGCAGCCAAAATAGTATAGAGAGGAAAAAAGAACCAACCTGATAGAGCTGAAAAACAAAACACAAGAACCTCACAATGCAATCACAAGTATTAATAGGAGAATAGACCAAGCAAAGGAAAGAATCTCAGAGCTTGAAGACTGTCTTTCTGAAGTAAGCAGGCAGACAACTATAGAGATAAAAGAATAAAAAGGAATGAACAAAACCTCCAAGAAATATGGTATTATGTAAAGAGATGGAATCTATGACTGATTGGGGTACCTGAAAGAGACAGGGAAAATGGAACCAAGTTGGAAAATACACTTCAGGATATAATTCAAGAGAAGTTCCGCAATCTAGCTAGACAGGCCAACATCCAAATTCAGGAAATGAAGAGAGCCACAGTAAGATACTCCATGAGAAGATCTCCCTAAGACACAGAGAATCATCAGATTCTCCAAGGTCAAAATGAAAGAAAAAATATTCAGGGCAGCCAGAGAGAAAGGCTAGGTCACATACAAATGAAATTCCATCAGACTAAGGGCAGACTTCTCAGGGAAAACTCTATAAACCAGAAGAAATTTGGGACCAGTATTTAACATTCTTAAAAGAATTTCGAACCCTGAAGTTCATGTCCAGCCAAACTAACCTTCCTAAGTGAAGGAGAAATAAAATCCTTTTAGGACAAGCAGATGCTGAGGGAATTCATCACCACCAGATCTGCCCTGCAGGAAGGAAGCTCTAAATATGGAAAGGAAAAGCTGTTACTAGCCATTACGAAAACATACTGAAGTACATAGACCAGTGACACTATGAAGCAACCACATAAACAGGTCTGCAAAACCACCAGATAACGTCAGGATGAGAGGATTAAATCTACACATAACAACAGTAACCTTAAATGTAAATGGGCTAAATGCCCCAATTAAAAGACAGAGTGGCAAGTGGGATAAAGAACCATGACCCACAGGTATGCTGTCTTCAAGAGACCCATCTCAAGCAAAAACACACAAAAAATGGAGAAGTGCCTCCCTTTGGACAGATGCTGGCCCAGCCACCCCATGAATCCTCACAGAAAGGCAGCTACCACCACAGCCCCCAGGAAGAAGAAAAACGAGTTGGGCTGTGAGGGAATAGAGATAAAACAATAAAAAGAAATGAACAAAACCTCTGAGAAATATGGGATCATGTACAGAGACCGAATCTAGGACTGATTGAGGTACCAAGAAAATGGAAAACACAGAAAGCAAGTGTTGCAGGCCTAGTTTCTGACAAAACAGACTTTAAACCAACAAATATAAATAAAGACAAAGAAGGGCATTACATAATGGTAAGGAGTTCAATTCAACAAAAAGAGCTAACTATCCTAAATAGCTATGTTCCCAACACAGGAGCACTCAGATTCATAAAGCAAGTTCTTAGAGACCATTAAAGGGATTTGAACAACCACACAATAATAGTGAAAGACTTTAATACCTCACCAACAATATTAGCCCAATCATCAAGACAGAAAATTAACAAAGACATTTGGGACTTTAACTCAGCACTAGATCAAGCAGACCTAACAGACATCTACAGAACTGTCCATCCCAAATCAACTTTACTATGTAAAAATAACTAGCATTCCTGTACATCAACAATAGGCAATCCAAAAGCCAAATCACGAGTAAACTCTCATTCACAATTGCCACAATAAGAATAAAATACCTAGAAATACAGCTTACAAGGGAAGTGACAGATCTCTTCAAAGATGGCTAAAAACCACTGCTCAAAGACATCAGAAATGATACAAACAAGTAGAAAAACATTCCATGCTCATGGATGGATAGGAGAAATAAATATTGTGAAAATGGTCATACTTCCCAAGGCAATTTATATATTTAATGCTATTCCCATTAAACTACCATTAACATTTATCACAGAATTAAAAAAAACTATTTTAAAATTCATGTGGAATCAAAAAAGAGCCTGAATAGCCAAGGCAATTCTAAGCAAAGAGAACAAAGTTGGAGGCATCATACTTCCCAAATTCAAACTTTGCTAAAGGCCTACAGTAACTAAAATAGCATGGTACTGGTACAAAAACAGACACATAAACCCCTGGACAGAATAGAGAAACCAGAAATAAGATGGCACACTTACAACCATCTGAACTTCGACAAACCTGACAAAAACAAGCAATGGGAATATGATTCCCTATTCACTAAATGGTGCTGGGAGAACTGGTTAGCCATATGCAGAAAATTGAAACTTGACCCTTCCCTAACACTATATACAAAAATCAACTTAAGATGTATTAAAGACTTAAATCTAAAACCAAAAATCAGCTGGGCATGATAGCTCATGCCTGTAATCCTGGCACTTTGGGAGGCCGAGGTGGGTGGATCACCTGAGGTCAGGAGTTCGAGACCAGCCTGGCCAACATGGTGAAACCCTGTCTCTACTAAAAACACAAAAATTAGCTGGGCGTGGTGGTACATGCCTGTAATCCCAGCTACCTGGGGGGCTAAAGTAGGAGATCTCTTGAACCCAGGAGGCAGAGGTTGCAGTGAGCTGAGATCGTGCCATTGCACTCCAGCAAGGGCAACAAGACTGAAATTCTGTCAAAAACAAACAAACAACAACAACAACCCAAATCACAAAGTCTCTAGATGAAAACTTAGGCAATACCATTCTGGATGTAGGCATGGGCAAAGATTTTATGACAAAGCCACCAAAAACAATTGCAATGAATGCAAATACTGACAAATGGGATCTAATTAAATTAAAGAGCTTCTGCACAGCAAAAGAAACTATCAGAGTGAACAATCTACAGAATTGGGGAAAATTTTTTCCATCTATTTATCTGACAAATTTCTAATATCCAGCACCTACAAGGAACTTAAACAAATTTACAAGAAAAAAAAAACCATTAAAAAGTGGGCAAAGCACATGAACAGACACCTCTCAAAAGAAGATATACATGCAGCCAACAAACATGAAAAAAGCTCAACATCACTGATCATTAGAGAAATGCAAATCAAAACTACAATGAGATGCCATCTCACACCAGTCATAATGCCTATTATTAGAAAGTCAAAAAATAACAGATGCTGGAGAGATTGTGGAGAAAAAGAAATGCTCTTACACTGTTGGTGGGAATGTAAATTAGTTCAACCATTGGGGAAGACAGTGTGGGAATTCCTCAATGATCTAGAGACAGAACTACCATTTGACCCAGCAATCCCATTACTGGGTATGTACCCAAAGGAATAGAAATCATTCTATTATAAAGACACATGCATGTGTATCTTAATTGCAGCAGTATTCATAACAGCAAGGACATGGATCAATGTAAATGCCTATCAATTATAGACCGGATAAAGATAATGTGGTGCATATACACCATAGCATTCTACACAGCCAGGAACAAGATCATGTCCTTTGCAGGGATATGGACGGAGCTGGAGGCCGTTATCCTTAGCAAACTAATGCAGGAACTGAAAACCAAATACTGCCTGTTCTCATTTATAAGTGGATCAGGAAGAATAGCTTGTGGATTCTGGGATTAATACCTGGGTGATGGGATGATTTGTGCAGCAAACCACTATGCCACACATTTATCTATGTAACAAACCTGCACATTCTGCATGCATACCCTTGAACTTAAAATAAAAGTCAGAAATAAAAAAAGGAAACATTGGACTTAAATTGGACTTTAGACCAAATGGGCCTAACAGACATTTACAAAACATTGTACCCAACAACTGCAGAATATACATTCTACTCATCAGCATATAGAGCATTCTCCAAGATAGACCATATGTTGGGCCTCAAAACAAGTTTCAATATTTTTTTTAAAATGGAAATCACATCAAGTATCTTCTCAAATCAAGCAGAATTGACCTAGAAATCAATAACAAGAGGAACTCTTGAAACAATAGAAACACATAGAAGTTAGACAACATGCTCCTAATTGATCTCTGGGTCCATGACAAAATTAGGGCATACATTAAAAAAATTAAACAAATGGAAATGGAAACACAACATAAACAACATACCAAAACCTCTAAGAGACAGCAAGAGCAGTGCTAAGAGGAAAGTTCATAGCATTAAATGCCTACATCAAAAAATACAAAGATCAGAAATTAAAAGCCTAACATTGTACCTCAAGAAAATAGAAAAACATGAACAAACTGAAGCTAAAGCTAGCAGAAGAAAATAATGATCAGAGCAGAACTAAATAAAATTGAGGCCAATAAAACAATACAAATGATCAATGAAATGAAAAGCTGGTTCTTTGAAAAGACAAATGGAATTGATAAACAGCTAGCTAGACTCACCAAGAAAAGAAAGAAAATCTAAAATCATAATCAGAAATGAAAAATAAGACACTACAACTGATGCCTCTGTAATACAAAATATCATCAGAGAGTACTATGAACAACCATATTCTTACAAACTAGGAAACCTAGAGGAAATGGATAAAGTCCTGGAAACACACAACCTCTCAAGAGTGTGCCAGGAAAAAATAGAAACTCTGAACAGCCCAATAACAAATAATGAGACTGAATCAATAATTTAAAAAAGTCTCCCAACAAGAACAGAAAAAAAACCCAGGACACTTGGATTCACAGATGAATTCTACCAAATGTGAAAAGAAGAACTGGTACCAATTTTCCTGAAACAGTTTTAAAAAATGGAGGAGAGAATTCTTCCTCTCATTCTATGAAGCCAGCATCACTCTGATTCTAAAACCAGGCAAAGACATAACAAAAAAGAAAATCATGGGCCAATATCTCTGATGAAAATAGATGCAAAAATCCTCAAGAAAAAAAATACTGGCAAACTGAATCCAACAACACATCAAAAAGAGAATACACAAGTGGGTTTTATTCCAGGGATTCAAGGATGGTTCAAATATACAAATCAATAAATGTGATTCATCACACAAACAATTAAGGGTAAAAACATAGGGCCATTAGAATAGATTAGAAAAGACATTTGATAAAATTCAGTCTCCCTTCATGATAAAAACCCTTAGTAAAGTAGGCATAGAAAAAACATACCTCAAAATAATAATGGCCATATACAACAAATGTCAGTCAACATGATACTGAAGGGGAAAAGTTGAAAGCATGCCCCCTAAGAAGGGAACAAGATAAGGATGCTCACTTTTACCTCTCCTATTTAAGATTGTACTAGAAATCCTAGCTAGCCAGAGCAATCAGGCAAGAAACGAAATAAAAGGCATCCAAAGCGGAAAAGAAGAAGTCAAATTATCTCTCCTTGCTGATGATGTAAGCTTATATCTAGAAAACCCTCAAGACTCCTCCATCAAAAAACTTCAAAATATACTACACTTACCTAACTTCAAAATATACTACAAGACTATAGTAACAAACACAGCATGGTACTGGTGTAAAAATAGACACATAGACCAATGGAACAGTTGAGAACTCACAAATAAAGCCACATATCTATGCCAACTGATCTTTGACACAGTTGACAAAACATACACTGGGGAAAGGATACCCTTTTCAATACACAGTTCTGGGAAAATTAGATTTCCATATGCAGAAGAGAGACACAGTGGGAGGTGATTGAATCATGGGGGCTGGTGTTTCTTGTGCTATTCTTGTGGTAGTGAATAAGTCTAATGGGATCTGATGGGTTTATCAGGGGTTTCCGCTTTTGCTTCTTCCTCGTTTTCTTTTGCTGCTGCCATGTAAGAAGTGCCTTTAGCCCTCCTCCAGGATTGTGAGACCTCCCCAGCCATGTGGAACTGTAAGTCAAAATAAACCTCCTTTTCTTCCCAGTCTCAGGCATGTCTTTATTAGCAGCAGGAAAATGGACTAATACAACCTCAAACAATAAAAATACTTGATGAAAACCTAGGGAAAGTTCTCCTGGACATTGGTCTAGGCAAATAATTCATGATTAAGATCTCAAAAGCACAAGCAAAAAAACCAAAAACAGACAAATGGGATTTAAGTAAACTAAAAAAACTTCTGCACAGCAAAAGAAATAATCAGAGTGAACATACAACCTACAGAATGGGAAAAAATATTTTTGAACCATTAGTTCAAATTATTAATTGGGACTAATATTCAGGATTTACAAAGAACTCAACAACAACCACAAACCCAATAAGCCCATTAAAAAGTGGGCAAAGAACATGAACAGACATTTCTCAAAAGACATGCAAATGGCCAATAAGCATATGAAAAAATGTTCAACATTGCTAATCAGAGAAATGCAAATTTAAACCACAATGAGATATCATTTTATGTAGGAGATTGGTCAGGGTGGTGGGAAAAGTTGTAGAAAGATGCAAACCTTCTTTGAAGGCTGGGTGATTTTACAAGAGCTTTGGAAAAGGATTTAGCTGAGGGCAGCCAAATTCTCTTATCCTGTGCCTGAAAGATTAGGTTGGATAACAAGGGGATGTAAAGAAACTGATCTAGAGAAGTTAGTTTACTTAGGCCTCAGAACCTGGCCTTTAATCATTCGCACACAGGACTGCTCTCTTGGGAGGTGGTGTGGGGGCAATCATGTTAATTACCCACAAGTGTGTTAACTCAAGGCCTTTGTCATTAAATCTGTACGAAATAAATGCCCGCAGTGCCAGCTTGTCAGGGCCACAGCTGTTACAACTCTTTCTGTGAGTGGTCTGGTCCCCTAGCCCACTCTTTCACTGGATATCTGTGTTGGAGTGCATTTGTTCATCCATCGTTCAGCCAGGGTCTGTGGGTCAGACCCAGCATTTTTACATCAGTTAGGACACCTACTACCAAAAAGTTAAAAAATAACATGTTGGTGAGGATGCAGCAAAAAGAGAACACTTATACACTGTTGGTGGGAATGTAAATTACTACAGCCTCTATGGAGAACAGCATGGAGATTTCTCAAAGAACTAAAACTAGAACTACCATTTGATCCAGCAATTCTACTACTGGGTATCTACCCAGAGGTAATCATTATATAAAAAAGCTACCTGCACTCATATGTTTATCACAGTACTCCTCACTATAACAAAGATATGGAATCAACATGCTTGTCAACTGATTATTGGATAAAGTAAATGATATATATATACACACAGTGGAATACTATTCAGCCATAAAGAATAATAAAATCATGTCTTTTGGAGCAACATGAATGGAACTGGAGGCCATTATCTTAAGTGTAACAACTCAGAAACAAAATCAAATACCACATGTTCTCACTTATAAAAGCAGGGGCAAAATACTGTGATCACAGGGACATAGAATGTAAATTAATAAACACTGGAGACTTGAAATGGTGGGAGTGTGGGAGGGGGAGGGGGATGAGAAGTTACTTAATGGGTACAATGTTCATTATTCAGGTGATGGCTACCCTAGAAGTTTAGACTCCACCACTACATGATATATCCATGTAAAAACACTACACTTGTATCTGTTAAATCTTGACAAAAAATGGAATAATAATAAAGGAACCAATGTTGGAAAGGTTTTCAAGAAGCAGGAACAATTATGAATTGCTATAATGATATAACTAGGCAGTATAAATCTTTATAGAGAGCAGTTTGGCATTGTGCATTGAGAGGTCATTAAAAAGTCAGCTTGCCCTTTAACTCAGCAATCTCATTTTTGGAATGTAGCCTAAGGAAACACTTATAAATAAATTAAAAAATATCTGTATAAAATGATTCATATTTTTATTAATGAAAAATTGGGAATTGTCAAAAACCCTACAATGAAAAAATATTTAAATCCTAAAATCATAGAATGCTAAAGCTAGAATCTTTGAGGTCATTTTGTCCAAATATCATTTATTTTCCACCCCTTTTTATTTTTCAGAGGAAGCAACTGAACTCATGTAAACTCTAATATCAACTGAAATGCATATGCTACAGCCAAACTTGATAAAGACTATAAAATATAAGAAAAGGTATGGCTACAATATGGTAGTCACAGCTTTCGATGAAAATGTAATAAAAAGGGGAAAACAAAAATACAGCCTGTGAAAAGTTAAATTTTTAGGCCCACTCTTTGACAGCTATTTGACATCTCTAAATTATCAAACAGCTGGCAACATGCTTCTTGGATAATTTGCCTGATTCAGTGACAATTTGTCCAGAAATAGGCATAGAGAAAGGAGGTGGTCTTGTACTTAAAGTGAATATAATTCAATGGAAACAGAATAAGAAATACTACATTGAAAATAAGGCAATTTTAGCTTCAGTTCCAACTCTGCCATTAAAACCAATCTCTGACTCCACTCTGGGACTGTGCTTTCTTGTTTCTTTTGGAGTAGATGACCTCAAAGATCTTTATTTATAGCCAACATTTTATGTCATTCTATAATATGGTTCCTGGAAGCTTAAAATTAAATTCAAAGAGTTGGTTAGAACATCATGCTCCTAATGCCAAACCCCTGAGTTTAAATCTTACATGCTTCCCTTGTTCTAGAATCGCAAGCTAACCCCTCAACCCTAGGTAGCAATCTTGAAAATATGTTACTTGTCATGGGGAGGCCTGAATGAAACTGTTTGGGCTACATTCTCAAAACTGGCAAACAATGCCAATATAATACTGCCTGATATTAGGACAGCAAGGCATAATCTGCTTATTCCAATCAATAGAAAAAGAGGGAATCCTCCCTAACTCATTTTATGAGGCCAGCATCATCCTGATACCAAAGCCTGGCAGAGACACAACAAAAAAAGAGAATTTTAGACCAATATCCTTGATGAACATTGATGCAAAAATCCTCAATAAAATACTGGCAAACAGAATCCAGCAGCACATCAAAAAGCTTATCCACCATGATCAAGTGGGCTTCATCCCTGGGATGCAAGGCTGGTTCAATATATGCAAATCAATAAATGTAATCCAGCATATAAACATAACCAAAGACAAAAACCACATGATTATCTCAATAGATGCAGAAAAGGCCTTTGACAAAATTCAACAACCCTTCATGCTAACAACTGTCAATAAATTAGGTATTGATTGGACGTATCTCAAAATAATAAGAGCTATGTATGACAAACCCACATTCAATATCATACTGAATGGGCAAAAACTGGAAGCATTCCCTTTGAAAACTGGCACAAGACAGGGATGTCCTCTCTCACCACTCCTATTCAACATAGTGTTGGAAGTTCTGGCCAGGGAAATTAGGCAGGAGAAGGAAATAAAGGGTATTCAATTAGGAAAAGAAGAAATCAAATTGTCCCTGTTTGCAGATGACATGATTGTATATTTAGAAAACCCCATCATTTCAGCCCAAAATCTCCTTAAGCTGATTAGCAACTTCAGCAAAGTCTCAGGATACAAAATCAAAGTACAAAAATCACAAGCATTCTTATACACCAATAACAGACAAACGGAGAGCCAAATCATGAGTGAACTCCCATTCACAATTGCTTCAAAGAGAATAAAATACTTAGGAATCCAACTTACAAGGGACGTGAAGGACATCTTCAAGAAGAACTACAAACCACTGCTCAAGGAAATAAAAGAGGATACAAACAAATGGAAGAACATTCCATGCTCATGGGTAGGAAGAATCAATATCGTGAAAATGGCCATACTGCCCAAGGTAATTTACAGATTCAATGCCATCCCCATCAAGCTACCAATGACTTTCTTCACAGAATTGGAAAAAACTACTTTAAAGTTCATATGGAACCAAAAAAGAGCCTGCATGGCCAAGTCAATCTTAAGCCAAAAGAACAAAGCTGGAGGCATCACACTACCTGACTTCAAACTATACTACAAGCCTACAGTAACCAAAACAGCATGGTACTGGTACCAAAACAGAGATATAGATCAATGGAACAGAACAGAGCCCTCAGAAATAACGCTGCATGTCTACAACTATCTGATCTTTGACAAACCTGAGAAAAACAAGCAATGGGGAAAGGATTCCCTATTTAATAAATGGTGCTGGGAAAACTGGCTAGCCATATGTAGAAAGCTGAAACTGGATCCCTTCCTTACACCTTATACAAAAATTAATTCAAGATGGATTAAAGACTTAAATGTTAGACCTAAAACCATAAAAACCCTAGAAGAAAACCTAGACATTACCATTCGGGACACAGGCATGGGCAAGGACTTCATGTCTACAACACCAAAAGCAATGGCAACAAAAGCCAAAATTGACAAATGGGATCTAATTAAACTCAAGAGCTTCTGCACAGCAAAAGAAACTACCATCAGAGTGAACAGGCAACCTACAAAATGGGAGAAAATTTTCGCAACCTACTCATCTGACAAAGGGCTAATATCCAGAATCTACAATGAATCCAGATATACTCTTTTAATTATTTTAAAATTTACAATTAATTAAAATTGAAATCTGGTGAGGATAAAGGAAACAACTTGGCTGATCATGCAGTAAAAGTGCCTGCCTTGAGTTTTACTAAGACTGAAAACCTTACAGCTAACATTATTTTCCAAAAAAGGATTTAAATGATGTGGTTAAACACGGTCAGTCTTGAGTACCACATAAATAAAAATTTATTTGGGCTGATAATGGTTGCATTATTTGCCCAACAAGAGATTTATGGTATGGTTCCAATAATAAATTGGTATTATTAGAATCTATGAAAAAAACCTTACTCAAAATGACACATAAGAGGACTCACTGTTCAACAAAGTTATAAGTTTACTTTTTATTTTTTTCTTTTTCTTCTTCTTCTTCTTCTTATACTTTAAGTTCTAGGGTACATGTGCACAATGTGCAGGTTTTATACATAGGTATACATGCGCGATGTTGGTTTGCTGCACCCATCAACTCATCATTTACATTAAGTATTTCTCCTAATGCTATCCCTCCCCCAGACCTCCACCCTGCAACAGGCCCTGGTGTGTGATGTTCCCCGCCCTGTGTCCAAGTGATCTCATTGTTCAATTCCCACCTATGAGTGAGAACATGTGGTGTTTGGTTTTCTGTCCTTGTGATAGTTTGCTGAGAATGATGGTTTCCAACTTCATCCATGTCCCTGCAAAGGAGATGAACTCATCATTTTTTATGGCTGCATAGTATTCCATGGTGTATATGTGCCACGTTATCTTTATCCAGTCTATCATTGGGCATTTGGGTTGGTTTCAAGTCTTTGCTATTGTGGATAGTGCCATAATAAACATATGTGTGCATGCATCTTTATAGCAGCATGATTTATAATCCTTTGGGTATATACCCAGTAATGGAATTGCTGGGTCAAATGGTAATTCTCGTTCTAGATCCTTGAGGAATCGCTACACTATCTTCCACAATGGTTGAACTAATTTACACTCCCACTAACAGTGTAAAAGCATTCCTATATCTCCGCATGCTCTCCAGCATCTGCTGTTTCCTGACTTTTTAATGATTACCATTCTAACTAGTGTGAGATGGTATCTCATTGTGGTTTTGATTTGCATTTCTCTGATGGCCAGTGATGATGAGCATTTTTTCATGTGTCTGTTGGCTGCACTGATGTCTTCTTTTGAGAAGTGTCTGTTCATATACTTTGCCCACTTTTTGATGGGGTTGTTTTTTTCTTGTAAATTTGTTTGAGTTCTTTGTAGATTCTGGATATTAGCCCTTTGTCAGATGGGTAGATTGAAAAAATTTTCTCTCATTCCACAGGCTGCCTGTGCATTCTGATGGTAGTTTCTTTTGCCATGCAGAAGCTCTTTAGTTAAATTAGATCCCATTTGTCAATTTTGGCTTTTGTTGCTATTGCTTTTGGTGTTTTAGTCATGAAGTCCTTGTCCATGCTTATTTCCTGAATGGTATTGCCTAGGTTTTCTTCTAGAGTTTTTATGGTGTTAGGTCTAACATTTAAGTCTTTAATCCATCTTGCATTTATTTTTGTATAAGGTGTAAGGAAGGGATCCAGTTTCAACTTTCTACATATGGCTAGCCAGTTTTTCCAGCACCATTTATTAAATAGGGAATCCTTTCCCCATTTCTTGTTGTTGTCAGTTTTGTCAAAGATCAGATGGTTGTAGATGTGTGGTGTTATTTCTGAGGCCTCTGTTCTGTTCCATTGGTCTATATCTGTTTTGTTACTAGTACCATGCTGTTTTGGTTACTGTAGTCTTGTAGTATAGTTTGAAGTCAGGTAACATGATGCCTCCAGCTTTGTTCTTTTTGCTTAGGATTGTCTTGGCAATGTGGGCTCTTTTTTGGTTCCATATGAACTTTAAAGTAGTTTTTTCCAATTCTGTGAAGAAAGTCATTGGTAGCTTGATGGTGATGGCATTGAATCTATAAACTACTGTGGGTGGTATGGCCATTTTCATGATATTGATTCTTCCTATCCATGAGCACGGAATATTCTTCCATTTGTTTGCATCCTCTTTTATTTCATTGAGCAGTGTTTTATAGTTTTCCTTGAAGAGGTCCTTCACATGCCTTGTAAGTTGGATTCCTAGGTGTTTTATTCTCTTTGAAGCAATTGTGAATGGGAGTTCACTCATGATTTGGCTCTCTGTCTGTTAGTGGTGAATAGGAATGTTTGTGATTTTTGCACATTGATTTTGTATTCTGGGACTTTGCTGAAATTCCTTATCAGATTAAGAAGATTTTTGCCTAAGACGATGGGGTTTTCTAAATATACAATCATGTCATCTGCAAACAGGGACAATTTGACTTCCTCATTTCCTAATTGAATACCCTTTATGTCTTTCTCTCACCTGATTGCCCTTGCCAGAACTTCCAACACTATGTTGAATAGGAGTAGTGAGAGAGGGCATCCTTGTCTTGTGCTGATATTCAAAGGGAATTCTTCCAGTTTTTGCCCATTCAGTATGATATTGCCTGTGGGTTTGTCATAAATAGCTCTTATTATTTTGAGATGTGTTCCATCAATACCTAGTTTATTGAGAGTTTTTGCATGAAGCACTGTTGAATTTTGTCAAAGGCCTTTTCTGCATCTATTGAGATAATCATGTGGTTTTTGTCATTGGTTCTGTTGATGTGATGGATTACGTTTATTGATTTGTGTATATTGAACCAGCATTGCATCCCAGGGATGAAGTTGACTTGCTCGTGGTGGATAGGCTTTTTGATGTGCTGCTGGTTTCTGTTTGCCAGTATTTTATTGAGTATTTTCACATCGATGTTCATCAGGGACATTGGTCTAAAATTCTCTTTTTTTGTTGTGTCTCTGACAGGCTTTGGTATCGGGATGATGTTGGCGCATAGAATGAGTTAGGGAGGATTCCCTCTTTTTCTATTGATTGGAATAGTTTCAGAAGGAATGGACCAGCTCCTCTTTGTACCTCTCGTAGAATTCGGCCGTGAATCTGCCTGGTACTGGACTTTTGGCTATTAATTATTGCCTCAATTTCAGAGCCCGTTATTGGCCTATTCAGAGATTCGACTTCTTCCTGTTTAGTCTTGGGAGAATGTATTTTTCCAGGAATCTATCCATTTCTTCTAGATTTTCTAGTTTATTTGCATGGAGGTGTTTGTGGTATTCTCTGATGGTAGTTTGTATTTCTTTGGGATCAGTGGTGATATCCCCTTAATCATTTTTTATTGCATCTATTTGATTCTTTTCTCTTTTTTTCTTTATTAGTCTTGCTAGCAGTCTGTCAATTTTGTTGATCTTTTCAAAAAAACAGCTCCTGGATTCATTGATTTTTCAGAGGGTGTTTTGTGCCTCTATCTCTTTCAATTCTGCTCTGTTCTTTGTTATTTCTTGCCTTCTGCTAGCTTTTGAATTTGTTTGCTCTTGCTTCTCTGGTTCTTTTAATTGTGATGTTAGGGTGTCGAGTTTAGATCTTTCCTGCTTTCTCTTGTGGGCATTTAGTGCTGTAAGTTTTCCTCTACACATGCTTTAGATGTGTCCCAGAGATTTTGGTATGTTTTGTTTCTTTTCTCATTGGTTTCAAAGAACATCTTTATTTCTCCCTTCATTTCATTATTTACCCAGTAGTCATTCAGGAGCAGATTGTTCAGTTTCCATGTAGTTGTGTGGTTTTGAGTGAGTTTCTTAATCCTGAGTTCTAATTTGATTGCACTGTGGTCTGAGAGACAGTTTGTTGTGATTTCTGTTCTTTTACATTTGTTGAGGAGTGCTTTACTTCCAATTATGTGGTCAATTTTAGAATAAGTGCGATGTGGTGCTGAGAACAATGTATATTCTGTTGATTTGGGGTGGAGAGTTCTGTAGATGTCTATTAGGTCTGCTTGTTCCAGAACTAAGTTCAAGTCCTGGATATCCTTGTTAACCTTCTGTCTGATTGATCTGCCTAATATTGACAGTGGGGTGTTAACATCTCCCATTATTATTGTGTGGGAGTCTCAGTCTCTTTGTGGGTCTCTAAGAACTTGCTTTATGAATCTGAGTGCTCCTGTATTGGTGCATATATATTTAGGATAGTTAGCTCTTCTTGTTGAAATGATCCCTTTACCATTATGTAATGGTCTTATTTGTCTCTTTTTATCTTTGTTGGTTTACAGTCTGTTTTATCAGAGACTACGATTGCAACCCCTGTTTTTTTTTTTTATTTCCATTTTCTTGGTAGATCTTCCTCCATCCCTTTATTCTGAGCTTATGTGCATCTTTGCTCATGAGATGGGTCTCCTGAATACAGTACACTGATGGGTCTTGACTATCCAATTTGCCAGTCTGTGTCTCTTTTAATTGGGGCATTTAGTCCATTTACATTTAAGTTTAATATTGTTGTGTGTGAATTTGTTTCTGTCATTATGATGTTCACTGGTTATTTTGCCAATTAATTGATGCAGTTTCTTTATAACATTGATGGTCTTCACAATTTGGCATGTTTTTGCAGTGGCTGTTACCGGTGTTTCTTTCCACATTTAGTGTTTCTTTCAGGAGCTCTTGTAAGGCAGACCTGGTGGTGACAAAATCTGTCAGCATATGCTTGTCTGTAAAGGATTTTATTTCTCCTTCACTTATGAAACTTAGTTTGGCTGGATATGATATTCTACATTAAACATTCTTTTCTTTAAGAATGTTGAATATTGGCCCCCACTCTTCTAGCTTGTAGGGTTTCTGCCAAGAGATCTGCTCTTAGTCTGATGGGCTTCCCTTTGTGGGTAACTTGGCCTTTCTCTCTGGCTGCCCTTAACACTTTTTCCTTCATTTTAACCTTGGTGAATCTGATGATTATGTGTCTTGGGGTTGCTCTTCTTGAGGAGTATCTTTGTGGTGTTTTCTGTATTTCCTGAATTTGAATGTTTGCCTGCCTTGCTCAGTTGGGGAAGTTATCCTGGACAATATCCTGAAGAGTGTTTTCCAGCTTGGTTCCATTTTCCCCATCACTTTCAGGTACACCAATCAAATGTAGATTTGGTCTTTTCACATAGTCCCATATTTCTTGGAGGCTTTGTTTATTTCTTTTTACTCTTTTTTTCTCTAATCTTGTCTTCTTGCTTTACTTCATTAATTTGAGATTTAATCACTGATACCATTTCTTCCACTTGATTGAATTGGCTATTGAAGCTTGTGCATGCATCACTAAGTTCTCATGCCATGGTTTTCAGCTCCATTAGGTCATTTAAGGTCTTCTCTCCACTGTTTATTCTAGTTAGCCATTCATCTAATATTTTTTCAAGGTTTTTAACTTCCTTGTGATGGGTTTGAACATCCTCTTTAGCTTGGAGAAGTTTGTTATTACCGATCTTCTGAAGCCTACTTCTGTCAATTTGTCAAAGTCATTCTCCGTCCAGCTTTGTTCCATTGCTGGCGAGGAGCTGCGATCAGAGGTGCTTTGATTTTTAGAATTTTCAGCTTTTCTGGTCAGGTTTCTCCCCACCTTTGTGGTTTTATCTGCCTTTGATCTTTGATGTTGGTGACCTATAGATGGGGTTTTGGTGTAGATGACCTTTTTGTTGATGTTGACGCTATTCCTTTCTGTTTGTTAGTTTTCCTTCTAACAGTCAGGTCCCTCAGCTGCAAGTCTGTTGGAGTTTTCTGGAGGTCCACTCCAGACCCTGTTTTCCTGGGTATCACCAGCAGAGGCTGCAGAACAGCAAATATTGCTGCCTGATCCTTCCTCTGGAAACTTTGTCACAGAGGGGCAGCTGCCTATATGATGTGTCTATGGACCCCTACTAGGAGATGTTTCCCAGTTAACTACACAGGGGCCAGGGACCCACTTGAGGAGGCAGTCTGTCCATTTTCAGAGCTCAAATGCCATGCTGGGAGAACCACTGCTCTCTTCAGAGCTGTAAGAGAGGGAGGTTTAAGTCTGAAGAAGTTGTCTACTGTCTTTTGTTCAGCTATGCCCTGCCCACAGAGGTGGAGTCTAAAGGATGTACTTAAGGCTAAGGCTTAAAAGTGGAGTCAGGAGATTGTGAGATGATTGCACCCTCACCTGCTGAGTAAAGCCACAGGATGTTCCAATAGACTTGGATAATTACAGAAGTCAGTATCCGCTGGCCTTTAACATCTCTCAGCTGAGAGTACCCTAATAAAACAATCAAAATGGGTTTGCAATTTAGGATTACTGCATAGCCAAAGAACTGTCTTTAAAGACAACATTTTATGGAGAGCCTGTAATAAAAAAAAACCTTCCTGAGCTTCTTTTTTTTTTTTATCACTTTGCACAACGTATTTTCATTTTTAGTTATTTATTTATTATTATTATTATTATTATACTTTAAGTTTTAGGGTACATGTGCACAACGTGCAGGTATGTTACATATGTATACATGTGCCATGTTGGTGTGCTGCACCCATTAACTCGTCATTTAGCATTAGGTATATCTCCTAATGCTATCCCTCCCCCCTCCTCCCTCTCCACAACAGTCCCCGGTGTGTGATGCTCCCCTTCCTGTGTCCATGTGTTTTTATTGTTCAGTTCCCACCTATGAGTGAGAACATGCGGTGTTTGGTTTTTTGTCCTTGTGACAGTTTGCTGAGAATGATGGTTTCCAGTTTCATCCATGTCCCTACAAAGGACATGAACTCAACATTTTTTATGGCTGCATAGTATTCCATGGTGTATATGTGCCACATTTTCTTAATCCAGTCTATCATTGTTGGACATTTGGGTTGGTTCCAAGCCTTTGCTATTGTGAATAGTGCTGCAATAAACATATGTGTGCATATGTCTTTATAGCAGCATGATTTATAATCCTTTGGGTATATACCCAGTAATGGGATGGCTGGGTCAAATGGTATTTCTAGTTCTAGAACCCTAAGAATCGCCACACTGACTTCCACAATGGTTGAACTAGTTTACAGTCCCACCAACAGTGTAAAAGTGTTCCTATTTCTCCACATCCTCTCCAGCACCTGTTGTTTCCTGACTTTTTAATGATTGCCATTCTAACTGGTGTGAGATGGTATCTCATTGTGGTTTTGATTTGCATTTCTCTGATGGCCAGTGATGATGAGCATTTTTTCATGTGTTTTTTGGCTGCATAAATGTCTTCTTTTGAGAAGTGTCTGTTCACATCCTTTGCCCACTTTTTGATGGGGTTGTTTTTTTCTTGTAAATTTGTTGGAGTTCATTGTAGATTCTGGATATTAGCCCTTCGTCAGATGAGTAGGTTGTGAAAATTTTCTCCCATTCTGTAGGTTGCCTGTTCACTCTGATGGTGGTTTCTTTTGCTGTGCAGAAGCTCTTTAGCTTAATTAGATCCCATTTGTCAATTTTGGCTTTTGTTGTCATTGCTTTTGGTGTTTTAGACATGAAGTCCTTGCCCATGCCTATGTCCTGAACGGTATTGCCTAGATTTTCTTCTACGGTTTTTATGGTTTTAGGTCTAACATGTAAATCTTTAGTCCATCCTGAATTCATTTTTGTATAAGGTGTAAGGAAGGGATCCAGTTTCAGCTTTCTACCTATGGCTAGACAGTTTCCCAGCACCATTTATTAAAAAGGGAATCCTTTCCCCATTGCTTGTTTTTGTCAGGTTTGTCAAAGATCATATAGTTGTAGACATGCGGCATTATTTCTGAGGGCTCTGTTCTGTTCCATTGAACTATATCTCTGTTTTGGTACCAGTACCATGCTGTTTTGGTTACTGTAGCCTTGTAGTATAGTTTGAAGTCAGGTAGTGTGATGCCTCCAGCTTTGTTCTTTTGGCTTAGGATTGACTTGGCCATGCGGGCTCTTTTTTGGTTCCATATGAACTTTAAAGTAGTTTTTTCCAATTGTGTGAAGAAAGTCATTGGTAGCTTGATGGGGATGGCATTGAATCTGTAAATTACCTTGGGCAGTATGGCCATTTTCACGATATTGATTCTTCCTATCCATGAGCATGGAATGTTCTTCCATTTGTTTGTATCCTCTTTTATTTCACTGAGCAGTGGTTTGTAGTTCTCCTTGAAGAGGTCCTTCACATCCCTTTTAAGTTGGATTCCTAAGTATTTTATTCTCTTTGAAGCAATTGTGAATGAGAGTTCACTCATGATTTGGCTCTCTGTTTGTCTGTTTTTGGTGTATAAGAATGCTTGTGATTTTTGCACATTGATTTTGTATCCTGAGACTTTGCTGAAGTTGCTAATCAGCTTGAGGGGATTTTGGGCTGAGACGAAGGGGTTTTCTAGATACACAATCATGTCATCTGCAAACAGGGACAATTTGACTTCCTCTTTTCCTTATTGAACACCCTTTATTTCCTTCTCCTGCCTAATTGCCCTGGCCACAACTTCCAACACTATGTTGAATAGGAGTAGTGAGAGAGGGCATCCTTGTCTTGTGTCAGGTTTCAAAGGGAATGCTTCCAGTTTTTGTGCATTCAGTATGATATTGGCTGTGGGTTTGTCATAGGTAGCTCTTATTATTTTGAGATACATCCCATCAATACCTAATTTATTGAGAATTTTTAGCATGAAGGGTTGTTGAATTTTATCAAAGGCCTTTTCTGCATCTATTGAGATAATCATGTGGTTTTTGTCTTTGGTTATGTTTATATTCTTGATTACATTTATTGATTTTCGTATGTTGAACCAGCCTTGCATTACAGGGATGAAGCCCACTTGATCATGGTGGATAAGCTTTTTGATGTGCTGCTGGATTCAGTTTGCAAGTATTTTATTGGGGATTTTTGCATCAATTTTCTTCAAGGATATTGGTCTAAAATTCTCTTTTTTGGTTGTGTCTCTGTCTGGCTTTGGTATCAGGATGATGCTGGCCTCACGAAAAGAGTTAGGGAGGATTCCATCTTTTTCTATTGATTGGAATAGTTTCAGAAGGAATGGTACCAGCTCCTCCTTGTATCTGTGTAGAATTCGGCTGTGAATCTGTCTGGTCCTGGATTTTTTTTTTTGGTAAGCTACTAATTATTGCCTCAATTTCAGATCCTGTTATTGTTCTATTCAGAGATTCAACTTCTTCCTGGTTTAGTCTTGAGAGAGTGTATGTGTTGAGGAATGTATCCATTTATTCTAGATTTTCTAGTTTATTTGTGTAGAGGTGTTTATAGTATTCTCTGATGGTAGTTTGTATTTCTGTGGGATTGGTGGTGATATCCCCTTTGTCATTTTTTATTGCATCTATTTGATTCTTCTCTCTTTTTTTCTTTATTTGTCTTGCTAGCAGTCTATCAATTTTGTTGATCTTTTCAAAAAAAAGCTCCTGGATTCATTGATTTTTTGAAGGGTTTTTTGTGTGTCTATTTCCTTCAGTTCTGCTCTGATTTTAGTTATTTCTTGCCTTCTGCTAGCTTTTGAATGTGTTTGCTCTTGCTTCTCTGGTTCTTTTAATTGTGATGTTAGTGTGTCAATTTTGGATCTTTCCTGCTTTCTCTTGTAGGCATTTAGTGCTATAAATTTCCCTCTACACACTGCTTTGAATGTCTCCCAGAGATTCTGGTATATTGTGTCTTTGTTCTCGTTGGTTTCAAAGAACATCTTTATTTCTGCCTTCATTTTGTTATGTACACAGTACTCAATCAGGGGCAGGTTTTTCAGTTTCCATGTAGTTGAGTGGTTTTGAGTGAGTTTCTTAATCCTGAGTTCTACTTTGATTGCACTGTGGTCTGAGAGACAGTTTGTTATAATTTCTGTCCTTTTACATTTGCTGAGGAGTGCTTTACTTCCAATTATGTGGTCAATTTTGGAATAGGTGTGGTGTCATGCTGAAAAGAATCTATATTCTGTTGATTTGGGGTGGAGAGTTCTGTAGATGTGTATTAGGTCCGCTTGGTGCAGAGCTGAGTTCAATTCCTGGGTATCCTTGTTAACTTTCTGTCCTGTTGATCTGCCTAATGTTGACAGTGGGGTGTTAAAGTCTCCCATTATTATTGTGTGGGAGTCTAAGTCTCTTTGTAGGTCACTAAGGACTTGCTTTATGAATCTGGGTGCTCCTGTATTGGGTGCATATATATTTAGGATAGTTAGCTCTTCTTGTTGAATCGATCCCTTTACCATTATGTAATGGCCTTCTTTGTCTCCTTTGATCTTTGTTGGTTTAAAGTCTTTTTTATCAGAGACTATGATTGCAATCCCTGCCTTTTTTTGTTTTCCGTTTGCTTGGTAGATCTTCCTCCATCCTTTTATTTTGAGCCTATGTGTGTCTCTGCACATGAGATGGGTTTCCTGAATACAGCACACTGATGGGTCTTGACTCTTTATCCAATTTGCCAGTCTGTGTCTTTTAATTGGAGCATTTAGTCCATTTACATTTACGGTTAGTATGTTAATTGTGAATTTGATCCTGTCATTATGAGGTTAGCTGGTTATTTTGCTCATTAGTTGATGCAGTTTCTTCCTAGCCTTGATGGTCTTTACAATTTGGCATGTTTTTGCAGTGGGTGGTACCGGTTGTTCCTTTCCATGTTTAGTGCTTCCTTCAGGAGCTCTTTTAGGGCAGGCCTGGTGGTGAAAAAATCTCTCAGCATTTGCTTGTCTGTAAAGGATTTTATTTCTCCTTCACTTATGAAGCTTAGTTTGGCTGAATATGAAATTCTGGGTTGAAAATTTTTTTCTTTAAGAATTTTGAATATTGGCCCCCACTGTCTTCTGGCTTGTAGAGTTTCTGCCAAGAGATCAGCTTTTAGTCTGATGGGCTTCCCTTTGTGGGTAACTCGACCTTTCTCTCTGGCTGCCCTTAACATTTTTTCCTTCATTTCAACTTTGGTGAATCTGACAATTATGTGTCTTGGAGTTGTTCTTCTTGAGGAGTATCTTTGTGGCATTCTCTGTGTTTCCTGAATTTTAATGTTGGTCTACCTTGCGAGATTGGGGAAGTTCTCCTGAATAATATCCTGCAGAGTGTTTTCCAACTTTGTTCCTTCTCCCTGTCACTTTCAGGTACACCAATCAGACGTAGATTTGGTCTTTTCACATAGTCCCATATTTCTTGGAGGCTTTGTTCGTTTCTCTTTATTCTTTTTTCTCTAAACTTCTCTTCATGCTGCATTTCATTCATTTCGTCTTCCATCACTGATACCCTTTCTTTCAGTTGACTGCATTGGTTACTGAGTGTTACGCATTTGTCACGTAGTTCTTGTGCCATGGTTTTCAGCTCCATCAGGTTCTTTAAGGACTTCTCTGCATTAGTTATTCTAGTTATCCATTTGTCTAATTTTTTTTCAAAGTTTTTAACTTCTTTGCCATTGGTTCAAACTTCCTCCTTTACCTCGGAGTAGTTTGATTGTCTGAAGCCTTCTTCTCTTAACTCATCAAAGTCATTCTCCATCCAGCTTTGTTCCATTGCTGGTGAGAAGCTGCGTTGCTTTGGAGGAGGAGAGGCGCTCTGAATTTTAGAGTTTCCAGTTTTTCTGCTCTGTTTTTTTCCCATCTTTGTGGTTTTATCTACCTTTGGTCTTTGATGATGGTGACGTACAGATGGGGTTTTGGTGTGGATGTCCTTTCTGTTTGTTAGTTTTCCTTCTAACAGTCAGGACCCTCAGCTGCAGGTCTGTTGGAGTTTGTTAGAGGTCCACTCTAGATCCTGTTTTCCTGGGTATCAGCAGCGGTGGCTGCAGAACAGGGGATATTGGTGAACTGCAAATGCTGCTACCTGATCGTTCCTCTGGAAATTTTGTCTCAGAGGAGTACCCGGCCCTGTGAGGTGTCAGTCCATCCCTACTGAGTGGTGCCTCCCAGTTAGGCTACTTGGGGTTTAGGGACCCACTTGAGGAGGTAGTCTGCCCATTCTCAGTTCTCAAGCTACATGCTGGGAGAACGACTACTCTCTTCAAAGCTGTCAGACAAGGACATTTAAGTCCACAGAGGTTATTGCTGTCTTTTGTTTGTCTGTGCCCTGCCCCTAGAGGTAGAGACTACAGAGGCAGGCAGGCCTCCTTGAGCTGTGGTGGGCTCCACCCAGTTTGAGCCAGGGCCGCTTTGTTTACCTGCTCAAGCCTGGGCAATGGTGGGCGTCCGTTCCCCAGCCTCGCTACTGCCTTGCAGTTTGATCTCAGACTGCTTTGCTAGCAATGAGTGAGTCTTCGTGGGTGTAGGAACCTCTGAGCCAGGTGCGGGATATAATCTCCTGGTGTGCCATTTGTTAAGCCCGTTGGAAGAGCGCAGTATTAGGGTGGGAGTGACCCGATTTTCCAGATGCCGTCTGTCACCCCTTTCTTTGACTAGGAAAGGGAATTCCCTGACCCCTTGCACTTCCTTGGTGAGGTGATGCCTCGCCCTGCTTTGGCTCATGCACAGTGCACTGCACCCACTGTTCTGCACCCACTGTCTGGCACTCCCCAGTGAGATGAACCCGGTACCTCAGTTGGAAATGCAGAAATCACCCGTCTTCCGTGTTGCTCATGCTGGGAGCTGTAGACTGGAGCTTTTCCTATTTTGCCATCTTGGCTCCACCCTCTTCCTGAGCTTCTGTGAGAGGATATTAATTGGGGTTGCATGATTCAGTATACATGAATTGCAACTTTTAAAAAATTATACTTTAAGTTCTCAGACACATGTGCAGAACGTGCAGGTTTGTTACATAGGAATACATGTGTCGGTGTGGAGCCAAGATGGCCGAATAGGAACAGCTCCGGTCTACAGCTCCCAGCGCGAGCGACGCAGAAGACGGGTGATTTCTGCATTTCCATCTGAGGTACCGTGTTCATCTCACTAGGGAGTGCCAGACAGTGGGCGCAGGTCAGTGGGTGAGCGCACCGTGCGCCAGCCGAAGCAGGGGCGAGGCATTGCCTCACTCGGGAAGCGCAAGGGGTCAGGGAGTTCCCCTTCCAGGGGTGACAGACGGCACCTGGAAAATCGGGCCACTCCCACCCGAATACTGTGCTTTTCCGACGGGCTTAGGAAACGGTGCCCCAGGAGAGTATAGCCCGCACCTGGCTCAGAGGGTCCTACGCCCACGGAGTCTCGCTGATTGCTAGCACAGCAGTCTGAGATCAAACAGCAAGTCGGCAGCGAGGCTGGGGGAGGGGCGCCCGCCATTGCCCAGGCTCGCTTAGGTAAACAAAGCAGCCTGGAATCTTGAACTGGGTGGAGCCCACCACAGCTCAAGGAGGCCTGCATGCCTCTGTAGGCTCCACCTCTGGGGGCAGGACACAGACAAACAAAAAGACAGCAGTAACCTCTGCAGACTTAAATGTCCCTGTCTGACAGCTGTGAGGAGAGCAGTGGTTCTCCCAGCACGCAGCTGGAGATCTCAGAACGGGCTGACTGCCTCCTCAAGTGGGTCCCTGACCCCTGACCCCTGAGCAGCCTAACTGGGAGGCACCCCCCAGCAGGGGCAGACTGACACCTCACACGGCCGGACAGGTACTCCAACAGACCTGCAGCTGAGGGTTCTGTCTGTTAGAAGGAAAACTAACAGAAAGGACATCCACACCAAAAACCCATCTGTACATCACCATCATCAAAGACCAAAAGTAGATAAAACCACAAAGATGGGGAAAAAACAGAGCAGAAAAACTGGAAACTCTAAAAACCAGAGTACCTCTCCTCCTCCAAAGGAATGCAGTTCCTCACCAGCAACGGAACAAAGCTGGACAGAGAATGACTTTGACGAGCTGAGAGAAGAAGGCTTCAGATGATCAAATTACTCCGAGCTACGGGAGGATATTCAAACCAAAGGCAAAGAAGTTGAAAACTTTGAAAAAAATTTAGAAGAATGTATAACTAGAATAACTAATACAGAGAAGTGCTTAAAGGAGCTGATGGAGCTGAAAACCAAGGCTCGAGAACTACGTGAAGAATGCAGAAGCCTCAGGAGCCGATGCGATCAAATGGAAGAAAGGGTATCAGCCCTGGAAGATGAAATGAATTAAATGAAGCGAGAAGGGAAGTTTAGAGAAAAAAGAATAAAAAGAAACGAGCAAAGCCTCCAAGAAATGTGGGACTATGTGAAAAGACCAAATCTACGTCTGATTGGTGTACCTGAAAGTGACGGGGAGAATGGAACCAAGTTGGAAAACACTCTGCAGGATATTATCCAGGAGAACTTCCCCAATCTAGCAAGGCAGGCCAACATTCAGATTCAGGAAATACAGAGAACGCCACAAAGATACTCCTCGAGAAGAGCAACTCCAAGACACATAATTGTCAGATTCACCAAAGTTGAAATGAAGGAAAAAATGTTAAGGGCAGCCAGAGAGAAAGGTCGGGTTACCATCAAAGGGAAGCCCATCAGACTAACAGCGGATCTCTCGGCAGAAACCCTACAAGCCAGAAGAGAGTGGGGGCCAATATTCAACATTCTTAAAGAAAAGAATTTTCAACCCAGAATTTCATATCCTGCCAAACTAAGCTTCATAAGTGAAGGAGAAATAAAATCCTTTACAGACAAGCAAATGCTGAGAGATTTTGTCACCACCAGGCCTGCCCTAAAAGAGCTCCTGAAGGAAGCGCTAAACATGGAAAGGCACAACCGGTACCAGCCACTGCAAAATCATACCGAAATGTAAAGAACATCGAGACTAGGAAGAGACTGCATCAACTAACGAGAAAAATATCCAGCTAACATCATAATGACAGGATCAAATTCACACATAACAATATTAACTTTAAATGTAAATGGACTAAATGCTCCAATTAAAAGACACAGACTGGCAAACTGGATAAAGACTCAAGACCCATCAGTGTGCTGTATTCAGGAAACCCATCTCACGTGCAGAGACACACATAGGCTCAAAATAAAAGGATGGAGGAAGATCTACCAAGCAAATGGAAAACAAAAAAAGGCAGGGGTTGCAATCCTAGTCTCTGATAAAACAGACTTTAAACCAACAAAGATCAAAAGAGACAAAGAAGGCCATTACATAATGGTAAAGGGATTAATTCAACAAGAAGAGCTAACTATCCTAAATATATATGCACCCAATACAGGAGCACCCAGATTCATAAAGCAAGTCCTGAGTGACCTACAAAGAGACTTAGACTCCCACACATTAATAATGGGAGACTTTACCACCCCACTATCAACATTAGACAGATCAACGAGACAGAAAGTCAACAAGGATACCCAGGAATTGAACTCAGCTCTGCACCAAGCAGACCTAATAGACATCTACAGAACTCTCCACCCCAAATCAACAGAATATACATTTTTTTCAGCACCACACCACACCTATTCCAAAATTGACCATATACTTGGAAGTAAAGCTCTCCTCAATAAATGTAAAAGAACAGAAATTGTAACAAACTGTCTCTCAGATCACAGTGCAATCAAGCTAGAACTCAGGATTAAGAATCTCACTCAAAACCGCTCAACTACATGGAAACTGAACAACCTGCTCCTGAATGACTACTGGGTACATAACGAAATGAAGGCAGAAATAAAGATGTTCTTTGAAACCAACGAGAACCAAGACACAACATACCAGAATCTCTGGGATGCATTCAAAGCAGTGTGTAGAGGGAAATTTATAGCACTAAATGCCCACAAGAGAAAGCAGGAAAGATCCAAAATTGACACCCTAACATCACAATTAAAAGAACTAGAAAAGCAAGAGCAAACACATTCAAAAGCTAGCAGAAGGCAAGAAATAACTAAAATCAGAGCAGAACTGAAGGAAATAGAGACACAAAAAACCCTTCAAAAAATTAATGAATACAGGAGCTGGTTTTTTGAAAGGATCAACAAAATTGATAGACCGCTAGCAAGATTAATAAAGAAAAAAAGAGAGAAGAATCAAATAGATGCAATAAAAAATGATAAAGGGGATATCACCACCGATCCCACAGAAATACAAACTACCATCAGAGAATATTACAAACACCTCTATGCAAATAAACTAGAAAATCTAGAAGAAATGGATAAATTCCTCAACACATACACCCTCCCAAGACTAAACCAGGAAGAAGTTGAATCTCTGAATAGACCAATAACAGGAGCTGAAATTGGGGCAATAATCAATAGCTTACCAACCAAAAAAAGTCCAGGTCCAGATGGATTCACAGCCGAATTCTACCAGAGGTACAAGGAGGAGCTGGTACCATTACTTCTGAAACTATTCCAATCGATAGAAAAAGAGGGAATCCTCCCTAACTCATTTTATGAGGCCAGCATCATCCTGATACCAAAGCCTGGCAGAGACACAACAAAAAAAGAGAATTTTAGACCAATATCCTTGATGAACATTGATGCAAAAATCCTCAATAAAATACTGGCAAATCGAATCCAGCAGCACATCAAAAAGCTTATCCACCATGATCAAGTGGGCTTCATCCCTGGGATGCAAGGCTGGTTCAATATACGCAAATCAATAAATGTAATCCAGCATATAAACAGAACGAAAGACAAAAACCACATGATTATCTCAATAGATGCAGAAAAGGCCTTTGACAAAATTCAACAACCCTTCATGCTAAAAACTCTCAATAAATTAGGAATTGATGGGACGTATCTCAAAATAATAAGAGCTATTTATGACAAACCCACAGCCAATATCATACTGAATGGGCAAAAACTGGAAGCATTCCCTTTGAAAACAGGCACAAGACAGGGATGCCCTCTCTCACCACTCTTATTCAACATAGTGTTGGAAGTTCTGGCCAGGGCAATTAGGCAGGAGAAGGAAATCAAGGGTATTCAATTAGGAAAAGAGGAAGTCAAATTGTCCCTGTTTGCAGATGACATGATAGTATGTCTAGAAAACCCCATTGTCTCAGCCCAAAATCTCCTTAAGCTGATAAGCAACTTCAGCAAAGTCTCAGGATACAAAATCAATGTGCAAAAATCACAAGCGTTCTTATACATCAATAACAGACAAACAGAGAGCCAAATCATGAGTGAACTCCCATTCACAATTGCTTCAAAGAGAATAAAATACCTAGGAATGCAACTTACAAGGGATGTGAAAGACCTCTTCAAGGAGAACTACAAACCACTGCTCAAGGAAATAAAAGAGGATACAAACAAATGGAAGAACATTCCATGCTCATGGGTAGGAAGAATCAATATCATGAAAATGGCCATCCTTCCCAAGGTAATTTACAGATTCAATGCCATCCCCATCAAACTACCAATGACTTTCTTCACAGAATTGGAAAAAACTACTTTAAAGTTCATATGGAACCAAAAAAGAGCCCGCATCGCCAAGTCAATCCTAAGCCAAAAGAACAAAGCTGGAGGCATCACACTACCTGACTTCAAACTATACTACAAGGCTACAGTAACCAAAACAGCATGGTACTGGTACCAAAACAGAGATATAGATCAATGGAACAGAACAGAGCCGTCAGAAATAATGCCACATATCTACAAGTATCTGATCTTTGACAAACCTGACAAAAACAAGCAATGGGGAAAGGATTCCCTATTTAATAAATGGTGCTGGGAAAACTGGCTAGCCATATGTAGAAAGCTGAAACTGGATCCCTTCCTTACACCTTATACAAAAATCAATTCAAGATGGATTAAAGACTTAAATGTTAGACCTAAAACCATAAAAACCCTAGAAGAAAACCTAGGCATTACCATTCAGGACATAGGCATGGGCAAGGACTTCATGTCTAAAACACCAAAAGCAATGGCAACAAAAGCCAAAATTGACAAATGGGATCTAATTAAACTCAAGAGCTTCTGCACAGCAAAAGAAACTACCATCAGAGTGAACAGGCAACCTACAAAATGGGAGAAAATTTTCGCAACCTACTCATCCGACAAAGGGCTAATATCCAGAATCTACAATGAACTCCAACAAATTTACAAGAAAAAAACAAACAACCCCATCAAAAAGTGGGCAAAGGACATGAACAGACACTTCTCAAAAGAAGACATTGATGCAGCCAAAAAACACATGAAAAAATGCTCACCATCACTGGCTATCAGAGAAATGCAAATCAAAACCACAATGAGATACCATCTCACACCAGTTAGAATGGCAATCATTAAAAAGTCAGGAAACAACAGGTGCTGGAGAGGATGTGGAGAAATAGGAACACTTTTACACTGTTGGTGGGACTGTAAACTAGTTCAACCCTTGTGGAAGTCAGTGTGGCGATTCCTCAGGGATCTAGAACTAGAAATTCCATTCGACCCAGCCATCCCATTACTGGGTATATACCCAAAGGACTATAAATCATGCTGCTATAAAGACACATGCACACGTATGTTTATTGCCGCATTATTCACAATAGCAAAGACTTGGAACCAACCCAAATGTCCAACAATGATAGACTAGATTAAGAAAATGTGGCACATATACACCATGGAATACTATGCAGCCATAAAAAATGATGAGTTCACGTCCTTTGTAGGGACATGGATGAAATTGGAAATCATCATTCTCAGTAAACTATCGCAAGAACAAAAAACAAAACACCGCATATTCTCACTCATAGGTGGGAATTGAACAATGAGAACACATGGACACAGGAAGGGGAACATCACACTCTGGGGACTGTTGTGGGGTGGGGGGAGGGGGGAGGGATAGCATTGGGAGATATACCTAATGCTAGATGACGAGTTGGTGGGTGCAGCGCACCAGCATGGCACATGTATACATATGTAACTTACCTGCACATTGTGCACATGTACCATAAAACCTAAAGTATAATAATAATAATAATAAAAGAAAAAAAAAAAAAAAAAAAAAAAAGGAATACATGTGTCATGGTTGTTTGCTGCATCCAGCGACCTGTCATCTATATTAGGTGTTTCCCCTAATGCTGTCCCTCTCCTAGCCCCTCATCCCCTGATAGGACTTGGTGTGTGATGTTCCCCTCCTTGTGTCCATGTGTTCTAATTGTTCATCTCCCACTTATGGGTGAAAATATGTGGTGTTTGGTTTTCTGTTCTTGTGTTAGTTTGCTGAGAATGATGGTTTCCAGTTTCATCCATCTCCATACAAATAACATGAGCTCATCCTTTTTTACGGCTGCATAGTATTCCATGGGGTTTATGTGCAACATGTTTTTCATCCAGTCTATGATTGATGGGCGTTTGGGTGGGTTCAAAGTCTTTGCTATTGTGAACAGTCCAGCAATAAATATACGTGTGCATGTGTCCTTATAGTAGAATTACTTATAATACTTTGGGTATATACCCAGTAATGGGATTGATGGATCAAATGGTATTTCTGCTTCTAGATCCTTGAGCAATTGCCACACCATCTTCCACAATTGTTGAATTAATTTACACTCCTACTAACAGTGTAAAAGCATTCCTATTTCTCCACATTTACTACAGCATCTGTTGTTTCCTGACTTTCTAATCATCTCCATTCTAACTGGTGTGATATGGTATCTCATTGTGGTTTTCATTTGCATTTCTCTAATGACCAGTGATGATGAGCTTTTTATCATATGTTTGTTGGGTGCACAAATGTCTTCTATTGAAAAGTGTCTGTTCATATCTTTTGCCCACTCTTTGATGGGGTTGTTTTTTTCTTGTAAATTTGTTTAAGTTCTTTGTAGATTCTTGGTATTAGCATTTTGTCAAATAGATAGATAGCAAAAATTTTCTCCCATTCTGTAGGTTGCCTGTTCACTCTGATGATGGTTTCTTTTGCTGGGCAGATGTTCTTTAGTTTAATTAGATCCCATTTCTCAATTTTGGCTTTTGTTGCCATTGCTTTTGGTGTTTTAGTCATGAAGTCTTTGCCCATGCCTATGTCCTGAATGGTATTGCCTAGGTTTTCTTCTAGGGTTTTTTTGGTGTTAGGTCTTACATTTAAGTCTTTAATCCATCTGAGTTAATTTTTGTATAAAGTGTAAGGAAGGAATACAGTTTCTGTTTTCTGCATATGGCTAGCCAGTTTTCCCACCACCATTTATTAAATGGGGAACCATTTCCCCATTGCTTGTTGTTGGCAGGTTTGTCAAAGATCAGATAGTTGTAGATATGCAGCATTATTTCTGAGGTCTCTGTTCTGCTCCATTGGTCTATATCTGTTTTAATACAATACCAAGCTGTTTTGGTTAGTATAGCCTTGTAGTATAGTTTGAAGTCAGGTAGCATGATGCCTCCAGCTTTGTTCTTTTTGCTTAGGATTGTCTTGGCTATATGAGCACTTTTTTGGTTCCATATGAAATTTAAAGTAGTTGTTTCTAATTCTGTGAAGAAAGTCAATGGTAGCTTGATGGGTACAGCACTGAATCTATAAATTACTTTGGGCAGTAGGGCCATTTTCACAATATTGATGTTTCCTATTCATGGGCATGGAATTTTCTCCATTTGTTTGTGTCCTCTCTTATTTCCTTGACCAGGGGTTTGTATTTCTCCTTGAAGAGGTCCTTCGCATCCATTTTAAGTTGTATTCCTAGGTATTTTATTCTCCTTGTAGCAATTGTGAATGGGAGTTCACACATGATTTGACTCTCTGTCTGTTATTGGTGTATAGAAATGCTGTGACTTTTGCACATTGATTTTTTAATTTAATTTTATTTTTATTTATATTTATTATTATTATACTTTAGGTATATTGCCCAATGCTATCCCTCCCCCTCCCCCCACCCCACAACAGTCCTCAGAGTGTGATGTTTCCCTTCCTGTGTCCATGTGTTCTCATTGTTCACTTCCCACCTACGAGTGAGAATATGTGGTGTTTGGTTTTTTGTTCTTGTGATAGTTTACTGAGAATGATGATTTCCAATTTCATCCATGTCCCTACAAAGGACATGAACTCATCATTTTTTATGGCTGCATAGTATTCCATGGTGTATATGTGCCACATTTTCTTTTTTTTTCTTTTCTTTTTTATTTTTTTTCCTTTTTTTATTATTATTATTATTATTATACTTTAGGCTCTATGGTACATGTGCGCAACATGCAGGTAAGTTACATATGTATACACGTGCCATGCTGGTGCGCTGCACCCACCAACTCGTCATCTAGCATTAGGTATATCTCCCAATGCTATCCCTCCCTCCTCCCCCCACCCCACAACAGTCCCCGAAGTGTGATGTTCCCCTTCCTGTGTCCTTGTGTTCTCATTGTTCAATTCCCACCTATGAGTGAGAATATGCGGTGTTTGGTTTTTTGTTCTTGCGATAGTTTACTGAGAATGATGATTTCCAATTTCATCCATGTCCCTACAAAGGACATGAACTCATCCTTTTTTATGGCTGCATAGGATTCCATGGTGTATATGTGCCACATTTTCTTAATCCAGTCTATCATTGTTGGACATTTGAGTTGGTTCCAAGTCTTTGCTATTGTGAATAATGCTGCAAAAAACATACGTGTGCATGTGTCTTTATAGCAGCATGATTTATAGTCCTTTGGGTATATACCCAGTAATGGGATGGCTGGGTCAAATGGAATTTCTAGTTCTAGATCCCTGAGGAATCACCACACTGACTTCCACAAGGGTTGAACTAGTTTACAGTCCCACCAACAGTGTAAAAGTGTTCCAATTTCTCCACATCCTCCCCAGCACCTGTTGTTTCCTAACTTTTTAATGATTGCCATTCTAACTGGTGTGAAATGGTATCTCACTGTGGTTTCGATTTGCATTTTTCTGATGGCCAGTGATGGTGTGCATTTCTTCATGTGTTTTTTTGGCTGCATAAATGTCTTCTTTTGAGAAGTGTCTGTTCACGTCCTTCACCCACTTTTTGATGAGGTTGTTTGTTTGTTTCTTGTAAATTTGTTGGAGTTCATTGTAGATTCTGGATATTAGCCCTTTGTCAGATGAGTTGGTTGCGAAAATTTTCTCCCATTTTGTAGGTTGCCTGTTCACTCTGATGGTAGTTTCTTTTTCTGTGCAGAAGCTCTTGAGTTTAATTAGATCCCATTTGTCAATTTTGGCTTTTGTTGCCATTGCTTTTGGTGTTTTAGACATGAAGTCCTTGCCCATGCCTATGTCCTGAATGGTAATGCCTAGGTTTTCTTCTAGGGTTTTTATGGTTTTAGGTCTAACATTTAAGTCTTTAATCCATCTTGAATTGATTTTTGTATAAGGTGTAAGGAAGGGATCCAGTTTCAGCTTTCTACATATGGCTAGCCAGTTTTCCCAGCACCATTTATTAAATAGGGAATCCTTTCCCCATTGCTTGTTTTTCTCAGGTTTGTCAAAGATCAGATAGTTGTAGCTATGTGGCGTTATTTCTGATGGCTCTGTTCTGTTCCATTGATCTATATCCCTGTTTTGGTACCAGTAACATGCTGTTTTGGTTACTGTAGCCTTGTAGTATTGTTTGAAGTCAGGTAGTGTGATGCCTCCAGCTTTGTTCTTTTGGCTTAAGATTGACTTGGCAATGCGGGCTCTTTTTTGGTTCCATATGAACTTTAAAGTAGTTTTTTCCAATTGTGTGAAGAAAGTCATTGGTAGCTTTATGGCGATGGCATTGAATCTGTAAATTACCTTGGGAAGGATGGCCATTTTCACAATATTGATTCTTCCTACCCATGAGTAAGGAATGTTCTTCCATTTGTTTGTATCCTCTTTTATTTCCTTGAGCAGTGGTTTGCAGTTCTCCTTGAAGAGGTCCTTCACGTCCCTTGTAAGTTGGATTCCTAAGTATTTTATTCTCTTTGAAGCAATTGTGAATGGGAGTTCACTCATGATTTGGCTCTCTGTTTGTCTGTTGTTGGTGTATAAGAATGCTTGTGATTTTTGTACATTGATTTTGTATCCTGAGACTTTGCTGAAGTTGCTTATCAGCTTAAGGAGATTTTGGGCTGAGACAATGGGGTTTTCTAGATGTACCATCATGTCGTCTGCAAACAGGGACTATTTGACTTCCTCTTTTCCTAATTGAATACCCATTATTTCCTTCTCCTGCCTAATTTCCCTGGCCAGAACTTCCAACATCATGTTGAATAGGAGTGGTGAGAGAAGGCATCCCTGTCTTGTGCCAGTTTTCAAAGGGAATGCTTCTGGTTTTTGCCCATTCAATATGATATTGGCTCTGGGTTTGTCATAGATAGCTCTTATTATTTTGAGATACGTCCCATCAATACCTAATTTATTGAGAGTTTTTAGCATGAAGGGCTGTTGAATTTTGTCAAAGGCCTTTTCTGCATCTATTGAGATAATCGTGTGGTTTTTGTCTTTGGTTCTGTTTATATGCTGGATTACATTTATTGATTTGCATATATTGAACCAGCCTTGTATCCCAGGGATGAAGCCCACTTGATCATGGTGGATAAGCTTTTTGATGTGCTGCTGGATTCGGTTTGCCAGTATTTTATTGAGGATTTTTGCATGAACGTTCATCAAGGATATTGGTCTAAAAATCTCTTTTTTGGCTGTGTCTCTGCCTGGCTTTGGTATCAGGATGATGCTGGCCTCATAAAATGAGTTAGGGAGGATTGCCTCTTTTTCTGTTGATTGGAATAGTTTCAGAAGGAATGGTACCAGTTCCTCCTTGTACCTCTGGTAGAATTCGGCTGTGAATCCATCTGGTCCTGGACTCTTTGGTTGGTAAGCTATTGATTATTGCCACAATTTCAGCTCCTGTTATTGGTCTATTCAGAGATTCAACTTCTTCCTGGTTTAGTCTTGGGAGAGTGTATGTGTCGAGGAATTTATCCATTTCTTCTAGATTTTCTGGTTTATTTGCATAGAGGTGTTTGTAATATTCTCTGATGGTAGTTTGTATTTCTGTGGGATCGGTGGTGATATCCCCTTTATCATTTTTTATTGCATCTATTTGATTCTTCTCTCTTTTTTTCTTTATTAGTCTTGCTAGTGGTCTATCAATTTTGTTGATCCTTTCAAAAAACTAGCTCCTGGATTCATTAATTTTTAATTTTTTGAAGGGTTTTTTGTGTCTCCATTTCCTTCAGTTCTGCTCTGATTTTAGTTATTTCTTGCCTTCTGCTAGCTTTTGAATGTGTTTGCTCTTGCTTTTCTAGTTCTTTTAATTGTGATGTTGGGGTGTCAATTTTGGATCTTTCCTGCTTTCTCTTGTGGGCATTTAGTGCTATAAATTTCCCTCTACACACTGCTTTGAATGCATCCCAGAGATTCTGGTATGTTGTGTTTGTTCTCATTGGTTTCAAAGAACATCTTTATTTCTGCCTTCGTTTCGTTATGTACCCAGTAGTCATTCAGGAGCAGGTTGTTCAGTTTCCATGTAGTTGAGTGGTTTTGAGTGAGATTCTTAATCCTGAGTTGTAGCTTGATTGCACTGTGATCTGAGAGATAGTTTGTTGTAATTTCTGTTGTTTTACATTTGCTGAGGAGAGCTTTACTTCCAAGTATGTGGTAAATTTTGGAATAGGTGTGGTGTGGTGCTGACAAAATGTATATTCTGTTGATTTGGGGTGGAGAGTTCTGTAGATGTCTATTAGGTCCTCTTGGTGCAGAGCTGAGTTCAATTCCTGGGTATCCTTCTTGACTTTCTGTCTCGTTGATCTGTCTAATGTTGACTGTGGGGTGTTAAAGTCTCCCATTATTAATGTGTGGGATTCTAAGTCTCTGTGTAGGTCACTTAGGACTTGCTTTATGAATCTGGGTGCTCCTGTATTGGGTGCATATATATTTAGGATAGTTAGCTCTTCTTGTTGAATTCATCCCTTTACCATTATGTAATGGCCTTGTTTGTCTCTTTTGATCTTTGTTGGTTTAAAGTCTATTTTATCAGAGACTAGGATTGCAATCCCTGCCTTTTTTTGTTTTCCGTTTGCTTGGTAGATCTTCCTCCATCCTTTTATTTTGAGCCTATGTGTGTCTCTGCACGTGAGATGGGTTTCCTGAATACAGCACACTGATGGGTCTTGACTCTTTATCCAATTTGCCAGTCTGTGTCTTTTAATTGGAGCATTTAGTCCATTTACATTTAAAGTTAATATTGTTATGTGTGAATTTGATCCTGTCATTATGATGTTAGCTGGTTATTTTGCTCGTTAGTTGATGCAGTCTCTTCCTAGTCCTGATGGTCTTTACATTTTGGCATGATTTTGCAGTGGCTGGTACTGGTTTTGCCTTTCCATGTTTAGTGCTTCCTTCAGGAGCTCTTTTAGGTCAGGCCTGGTGGTGACAAAATCTGTCAGCATTGGCTTATCTGTAACGTATTTTATTTCTCATTCGCTTATGAAGCTTAGTTTGGCTGGATATGAAATTCTGGGTTGAAAATTCTTTTAAGAATGTTGAATATTGGCCCCCACTCTCTTCTGGCTTGTAGAGTTTGTGCTGAGAGATCCACTGTTAGTCTGATGGGCCTCCCTTTGAGGGTAACCCGACCTTTCTCTCTGGCTGCCCTTAACATTTTTTCCTTCATTTCAACTTTGGTGAATCTGACAATTGTGTGTCTTGGAGTTGCTCTTCTTGAGGAGTATCTTTGTGGCATTCTCTGTATTTCCTGAATCTGAATGTTGGCCTGCCTTGCTAGATTGGGGAAGTTCTCCTGGATAATATCCTGCAGAGTGTTTTCCAACTTGTTTCCATTCTCCCCGTCACTTTCAGTTACACCAATCAGACGTGGATTTAGTCTTTTCACATAGTCCCATATTTCTTGGATGCTGTGCTCGTTTCTTTTTATTCTTTTTTCTCTAAACTTCCCTTCTCGCTTCATTTCATTCATTTCATCTTCCATCGCTGATACCCTTTTTTCCCTTTGATCGCATCGGCTTCTGAGGCTTCTGCATTCTTCACGCAGTTCTCAAGCCTTGGTTTTCAGCTCTTTCAGCTCCTTTCAGCACTTCTCTGTATTGGTTATTCTAGTTATACATTCTTCTAAATTTTTTTCAAAGTTTTCAACTTCTTTGTCTTTGGTTTGAATATCCTCCCATAGCTCAGAGTAATTTGATCATCTGAAGGTCCTCTCTCAAGTCGTCAAAGTCATTCTCCGTCCAGCTTTGTTCCGTTGCTCGTGAGGAACTGCGTTCCTTTGGAGGAGGAGAGGCACTCTGCTTTTTAGAGTTTCCAGTTTTTCTGCTGTTTTTTCCCCATCTTTGTGGTTTTATCTACTTTTCGTCTTTGATGATGGTGATGATGGGTTTTTGGTGTGGATGTCCTTTCTGTTTGTTAGATTTCCTTCTAACAGAGAGGACCCTCAGCTGCAGGTCTGTTGGAGTACCTGGCCGTGTGTGGTGTCAGTCTGCCCCTGCTGGGGGGTGCCTCCCAGTTAGGCTGCTCGAGGGTCAGGGTCAGGGACCCACTTGAGGAGGCAGTCTGCCCGTTCTCAGATCTCCAGCTGCATGCTGGGAAAACCACTGCTCTCTTCAAAGCTGTCAGACAGGGGCATTTAAGTCTGCAGAGGTCTGCACACTGATTTTGTATTCTGAGACTTTGCTGAAGTTGCTTATCAGCTTAAAGAATTTTTTGGCTGAGACGATGGGGTTTCTAAATACACAATCATTTCATCTGCAAACAGAAGCAATTTGACTTCCTCTCTTCCTATTTGAATACCTTTATTTTTTTCTCTTGCCTGATTGCCCTGGCCAGAACTTCCAATACTATATTGAATAGGAGTGGTGAGAGAAGGCATCCTTGTCTTGTGCCAATTTTCAAAGGGAATGCTTCCAGCATTTGCCCATTCAGTATCATATTGCCTGTGGGTTTGTGATAGATAGCTCTTATTATTTTGAGATATGTTCCATCAATACCTAGTTTATTGAGAGTTTTTAGCATGTAAGCTGTTGAATTTTATCAAAGGCCTTTTCTTCATCTATTGAGATAATCATGTGGTTTTTGTCATTTGTTCTGTTGATGTGATGGATTACATTTATTGATTTGCAGATGTTGAACCAGCCTTGCATCCCAGGAATGAAGCTGACTTGATCATGCTGGATAAGCTTTTTGATGTGCTGCTGGATTTGGTTGCATTTTATTGAGTATTTTCGCATTAATGTTCATCAGGAAATTTGGCCTGAAATTTCCTTTTTTTTTTTTTTGTTATGTCTCTGCTAGGTTTTGGTATCAAAATGATGCAGGCCTCCCTCATAAAATAAATTAGGGAGGATTCCCTCTTTTTCTGTTGTTTGGAATAGTTTCAGAAGGAATGGTACCAGCTCCTCTTTGTACCTCTGGTGGAATTCAGGTGTGAATCTGGCCCTGGGTTTTTTTTGGTTGGTAGGCTATTAATTACTACCTCAATTTTAGAACTTATTATTGGTCCTTTCAGGGATTCGACTTCTTCCTGGTTTAGTCCTGATAGGGTGAATGTGTCCAGGAATTTATCCATTTCTTCTAGGTCTTCTAGTTTATTCACATAGAGGTGTTTATAGTATTCTCTGATGGTAGTTTGTATTTCTGTGGGATCAGTGGTGATATCCCCTTTATCATTTTTTATGGTGTGTATTTGATTCTTCTCTTTTTTCTTCTTCATTAGTTTGGATACTGGTCTAACTATTTTGTTAATCTTTTCAAAAAAGCAGCTGCTGGATTCATTGATTTTTTGTGTCTGTATCTCTTTCAGTTCTGCTCTGATCTTAGTTATTTCTTGTCTTCTGCTAGCTTTTGAATTTTTTGCTCTTGCTTCTCTAGTTCTTTTAATTGTGATGCTAGGGTGTCAATTTTCTTTCTTTCCTTTTTTCTCTTGTGGGCATTTAGTGCTATACATTTTCCTCTAAACAGTGCTTTAATGGTGTCCCAGAGATTCTGGTACATTGTGTCTTTATTTTCATTGGTTTCAAAGAACTTATTTATTTCTGCTTTAATTTAGTTACACAGTAGTCATTCAAGATCAGGTTGTTCAGTTTCCATGTAGTTGTGCTGTTTCAAGTGAGTTTCTTAATCCTAAATTCTAATTTGATTGCACTGTGGTCCTAAAGATTTTTTTTATGATTTCTGTTCTTTTGCATTTGCTGAGGAGTGTTTTCCTTCCAATTATGTGGTCAATTTTAGAAGAAGTGCCATGACATGCTGGGAATAATGTATATTCTGTGGATTTGGGGTGGAGAGTTCTGTAGATGTTTATTAGTTCTCCTTGGCCAGAGCTGAGTTCAAGTCTTGAATATTCTTGTTAATTTTCTGTCTCATTGATCTGTGTAATATTGACAGTGGGGTGTTAAAGTCTCCCAATATTATTATTTGTGAGTCTAAGTCTCTTTTTAGGTCTCTAAGAACTTGCTTTATAAATCTGAGTGCTCCTGTATTGGGTACATATATATTTAGGATAGTTAGCTCTTCTTGTTGCATTGATCCCTTTAGCATTATGTAATGCGCTTCTTTGTCTTCTTTAATCTTTGTTGATTTACAGTCTGTTTTATCAGTGACTAGGATTGTAACCCCTCCTTTTTTTTTGCTTTCCATTTGCTTGGTAAATATTCCTCCATCCCTTTACTTTAAGCCTATGTGTGTCTTTCCACATGAGATGGGTCTTCTGAACACAGCACAGCAATTGGTCTTGACTCTTTATCTAATTTGCCAGTCTGTGTCTTTTAATTGGGGCATTTAGCCCATTTATATTTAAGGTTAGTATTGCTATGTGTGAATTTGAGCCTGTCATTATGATGCTGTCTGGTTATTTTGCCCATTAGTTGATGCGGTTTCTTTACAGTGTTGATGGTCTTTACAATTTGGTATATTTTTGCAGTGGCTGATAACTTTTTCTTTTCCATATTTAGTGCTTCTTTCAGGAGCTCTTCTAAGGCAGGCTTTGTAATGACAAAATCTCTCAGTATTTGATTATCTGTAAAGGATTTTATTTCTCCTTCACTTATGAAGCTTAGTTTGGCTGAATATGAAATTCTGGGTTGAAAATTCTTTTCTTTAAGAATGTTGAATATTGCCCCCCACTCTCTTCTGGCTTGTAGGGTTTCTGCTGAGAGATCAGCTGTTAGTCTGATGGGCTTCCCTTTGTGGGTTACCTGACCTTTCTCTCTGGTTGTCCTTAACATTTTTCCCTTCATTTCAGCCTTGGTGAATCTGATGATCATGTGTCTTGGGGTTGCCCTTCTTGAGGAGTATCTTTGTGGTGTTCTCTGTATTTCCTGAATTTGAATGTTGGCCTGTTTTGCTAGGTTGGGGACGTTCTTCTGGATAATATCCTGAAGAGTGTTTTCCAGCTTGGTTCCATTCTCCCCGTTAATTTCAGGTACAACAATCAAACGTAGGTTTGGCCTTTTCACATGGTCCCATATTTCTTGTAGGCTCTGTTCATTCCTTTTCATTGTTTTTTTTCTCTAATCTTGTCTTCACACTTTATTTCATTATGTTGATCTTCAATGTCTGATATCCTTTCTTCTGCTTGATTGATTTGGCTATTGATACTTGTGTATGCTTCACGAAGTTCTCGTGCTGTGTTTTTCAGCTCCGTCAGGTCATTTATGTTCTTCTCGAAATGGGTTATTCTAGTTAGCAATTCATCTAACTTTTTTTCAAGGTTCTTAGCTTCCTTGCATTGGGTTAGAACATGCTCCTGTGTTTTTCAGCTCCATCAGGTCATTTATGTTCTTCTCTAAATGGGTTATTCTAGTTAGCAGTTCATCTAGCTTTTTTTTCAAGGTTCTCAGCTTCCTTGCATTGGGTTAGAACATGCTCCTTTAGCTTGGAGGAGTTTGTTATTACCCTCTTTCTGAAGCCTACTTCTGTCAATTCATCAAACTCATTCTCCATCCGTTTTGTTCCCTTGCTGGTGAGGAGTTGTGATCCTTTGGAGGAGAAGAGGCATTCTGGTTTTTAGAATTTTCAGCCATTTTATGCTGGTTTCTCCCCATCTTCGTGGATTTATCTGTCTTTGGTCTTTGATGTTGGTGACCTTTGGATGGGGTTTCTGAGTGGACATCCTTTCTGTTGATGTTGATGCTATTCCTTTCTGTTTGTTAGTTGTCCTTTTAACAGTCAGGCCCCTCGGCTGCAGGTCTGCTGGAGTTTGCTGGAGGTTCACTCCAGACCCTGTTTGCCTGGGTATCAGCAGCAGAAGCTGCAGAACAGCAAAGATTGCCTGCTCCTTCCTCTGGAAGTTTCATCTCAGAGGGGCTCCCATGAGATGCCAGCCAGAGCTCTACTGTATGAGGTGTCTGTTAACCCTTCCTGGGAGGTGTCTCCTAGTCAGAAGCCATGGGTGTCAGGGACCCACTTGAGGAGGCAGTCTTTTAGCAGAGCTCGATCACTGTGCTGAGAGATCCAGTGCTCTCTTCAGAGCTGACAGGCAGGAACATTTAAGTCTGCTGAAACTTTGCCTACAGCTGTCCCTTCCCAAAGGTGCTCTGTCCCAGGGAGATGGGAGTTTTATCTGTAAGCCCCTGACTGGGGATCCTGCCTTTCTTTCAGAGATGCCCTGCCCAGAGAGGAGCAATTTAGGGAAGCAGTCTGGCTACAGAGCCTTTGCGGAGCTGCGGTGGGCTCCACCCAATTCGAACTTCCTGGTGGCTTGTTTACACTGTGAGGGAAAAACCTCCTACTCAAGCCTCAGTAATGGTGAACACCCCTCCCTCTACCAAGCTTGAGTATCTCAGGTCGACTTCAGACTGCTGTGCTGGCAGTGAGCATTTCAAGCTAGTGGATCGTAGCTTGCTGGGCTCTATGGGGGTGGGATCCACTGAGCTAGACCACATGGCTCCCTGGCTTCAGCTCCCTTTCCAGGGGAGTGAACAGTTCTGTCTTGCTGGCATTCCAGGTGCCACTGGGGTATGAAAAAAACTCCTGCAGCTAGCTCAGTGTCTGCCCAAATGGCCAACCAGTTTTGTGCTTGAATTTCAGGGCCCTGGTGGCATGAGCACCCGAAGGAATCTCCTGGTCTGTGGGCTGCAAAGACCATGCGAAAAGCATAGTTTCTGGACTGGAGTGTATCGTTCCTCATGGCACTGTCTCTCAAGGCTTCCCTTGGCTAGGGGAGGGAGCTCCCCAACCCCTTACACTTCCTGGGTGAGGTGACGCCACACCCTGCTTCTGATTGCCCTCCATGGGCTGCACCCACTCTCTAATCATCCTAATGAGATGAGCCAAGTACCTCAGTTGGAAATGCAGAAATCACCCACCTTCTGCATTAATCTCGCTGGGAGCTGCAGACTGGAGCTCTTCCTATTTGGCCATCTTGCCTCCTCTTGCCAAATTACAATTCTTTATTTCCCAATCAAATGCTATTTTCTTTGACCTCTGTGTAAATTTTTTCTTTAGTTAAAATGGCAGATTTATCTTTTGAAAACATTTTGTGGTCTCCTTTGATCTCCTTCTGCCTTACATTCTGACCATTATTGATGCCACTCTAAATATCTGCATTGCTACCCACTTTTCATCTGTGAAACCTCTTGTCAAACTGCAAGTACTTCAGGATGCTTTCTCAGACAAGAGAAATGAGAACTGGACTTTCAGATACCTCAGTGTTCTGCTGGTTGATTGGATCCACTTCTGTCCTCCAACTTCTATCAAATAATTCATTTCTAATCCATACTGATTAAAACATGTTTTATTAAAAAAATACAAAGCAGAATGCAAAGCTTCTCAAGTAACAATATGGTTGCTACTTAATGTGCTGTATCATTAGATGTATTTATTCAAGTGTATTGTGTGTGTATATGAAGTATTAAATATGTATATGTGTATATTCATAGGGAGTGTATGATGTCACAATAGCAAGGTGGCTAAGAATATAGTCTCTGGAGAGACAAAAGTGTGGGAATAATGCTTAATGTTGTGCCTAGTACATAGTAACTGCTCACAAAGTATTGACTGAATAAATGAAAGAATGAATCAATGAACTGTGCTATCTTAGAGGGTTAGCTTCCAGAAGGTAGGGATCATATCCTCTATAGACATGGCAGGGAACCATGCACATGATGGGTGTATAAGGAATGACCAAAAACCTGAGGAGTGCCCCTAACTAAACAGAACTGAGAAACAACCCTTAACCTCTACCTTGGCAGAGTTTTGAATGGTCAACATATCTAACATAAGAACCAGCAGGTGATCCTTACAGTTCTTTTTAAAAGGTCAGATTATTTCTATTTTACAAAAGAAATCAAGGCTAAAACAGTTTACTTTCTGAAAATTTTCTAGAGAAAGAAATGGCAGGCAGGAAGCATAAAGCCAGTTATACTTAATCCAGTGCTCCTTTCTCTGAATTGTTCCTGCCTTCGAGAACGGATAAAGCAGGAAAGAGGCAGCCATGTTAGGGGAGTGTAAAATAACCCTAGAGGGGCCCAGAATATGGCAAGTAATATGTGAGGCGAGAGCTTGTTCATAGTTTTCAACAGGTGAAGTCAAATTTTAAAAATCGCCAAAGGAAGCAGTGAGGGAAAATGGCCATTGAAGTCTGTGGTTGATGTTTGGGAGAGGGGAATAAGCAGTTTGTTTTCCCATCTGATTGCTGAAAGATGGGAGGGGGATATTTACAGACTGACACATTTCTCTTTCTCTCTCTCTCTCTTTTTTTTTTTTTGCTGATGCTATTCAGCTATAAGAGCTCTGTAAATCAGAATTCAAGAGGTGATGATTTCTTTCACTGATTTATAGTGACAGTTCTGCAGGGCTGACGGTTGATGGTATTTCATGTGCCCTTGATTGGAGGATCAAGAATCCTCTATTCTACTCTTAGCTGCTAGGGATGGCCATTTTATTCCTACATTTTTTTTTTTTTTGCCTGCACCCAGCCCCAATTAGCAGCTCTAAGTAATGTGTCTGTTAATTCCTGCTCTTATTTAACCTCATCTATCCAGCAGAAGACATGCCCAGTTTCAGAATGTATCTCCCACGCCTTTCCTAAATCAATTTTGCAATACAGACTTCATACCCATTCAACCAATAATCAATTTATAGAAACCAATATGAAGGAAATGATCAGATTGAGGCAAAGATTTCTGTATAAAGATGCTCATGAAGTCATTATTCATTGTTGTAAAATACTGAAAACAGACGAAATACCAAATAATGGGAAATAATGAAATTATAGTATATTCATACATTGTGCTGCTATATAACCATAATTTAGTTTTGAAGAATAGATATATGGAAAAATGTTAAAATGTAAAAACAGTATTCAATAGACAATATAATTAACTACCAGTTACACATTTACTGGTAGTTAATTATATAATTAACTACCAGTATATATATTTACTGGTAGTTAATATATAATTAACTACCAGTTATATATATACTGGTAGTTAATATATAATTAACTACCAGTTATATATTTACTGGTAGTTAATATATAATTAACTACCAGTTATATATTTACTGGTAGTTAATATATAATTAACTACCAATATTCAATAGACAATGTAATTAACTACCATTTGACCCAGCAATCCCATTACTATTAAAGGAACTATTACTAATAAAGGAATAGACCCAGCAATCCCATTACTATTGAAGGAACTATTACTATTAAAGGACTAGAAGTCATTCTATTACAAAAATACATGCACATGTATGATTATTACAGCACTATTCACAATAGCAAAGACATGGAACCAACCCAAATGCCCATCAATGATAGACTGGATAAAAAAATGTGGTGGTACATATACACCATAGAATAGTATGCAGCCATATAAAGGAATGAGATCATGTCCTTTGCAGGGACATGGACGAAGCTGGAAGCCATCATCATCAGCAAACGAACACAGGAACAGAAAACCAAACACATGTTCTCACTCATAAGTAAGAGCTGAACTAGAACACACGGTCACAGGGAGGGGAATAACACACACCAGGGCCTGTTGGGGCGGGGAGAGAGGGAAGGAGAGCATCAGGATAAATAGCTAATGCATACCGGGCTTAATACCTAGGTGATGGGTTGACAGGTGCAGCAAACCACCATGGTACACATTTACCTATGTAACAAACCTGCACATTCTGCACCTGGAACATAAAATAAAAATTTTAAAAAGTACTATATGCATATACATAAGTAATATAGTGCAATTTTAAAACATTAAAATGGTAGTAGATGGTTGGGTTAATGAGAGATATTAATTTTCTTCTTCATAATTGCTTCTACTAGAAAATGTATTTTTATAATAAAGAAAAAATTCTGTTAACAGCCATATCTCTCATTCATCAGACACTAATACAGGCCTCATGGAAAAAAAAAACCTAATTTAGTCCTGGTTGCAGTGTCTAAACTTAATGAGTTAAGCCTATTTTTGAAATAAGAAATTTTCATTTAGATTAATGCCAATTTGGTTCAATGTAATGTAAGAAAAAAATCCCAATCAGTAGTCTTATCCACATAAGAAAATAAAAGGCAGGTTATATAGATTCCCACCAAGAGTTTTTTTTAACCATGTTAATATCACCTTGGGCAATATCACCCTTGGGAGATAACAAAGCCAATGCTGCTTTGGGTGGCTGACCAAACTTTGCTGAAAAGATATGAAGTGAAAAAACGGTTCTAAAATAATGTGTTGGTCTTCCCAGCTAGTGGCTATGTTTCACTAAAAGCAGTCTGTTATGCCACTATTCTATTTGGAAGCTTAGCAAGTTTCATAAACAGCATCCATTCATCATCATACACACACTTACAAAGGCATAATGATTTCAAATACCCCAATGTTCTAAGAATCATTTCATGGAAACTCAATGTCAGAATTAGATGAGACTTTAGAGATTGTCTCTAAGGGATCTCAGGGATCAGGAAATCAAGTGCCCACAATCACCAGATAACAACAATGAACGAAGCAGGTCATTTTCAAAATGGTTCCCTTTCACATACACACACAGTAGTCTCTTCATTTCCATCTCCCTCAATTTTTGTAAATAATATATGTAGCTATCATGGTCTGTATTTTTTTGATTTTGAAAGAAACATGGGTTCAAGAAATATTTTGCTTTCCTTTTAACTGAATCATAAGAAAACTTGGATTTCAGAAAGACAAGAGGGAATAATGGTGACCATGGCAAAACAGAAAATAAATCTTCCATCTAAAAGGGACAGGCTGTTACTCAGCTCTAGCTGATTGTCCATATGTGAAATTCAAAGAAAGCCAGAAATCTGGATTTCTATATGAAGACTTTTAAGTCTGTTACGATGTGTAAAAGAAATTCTGTAGGTCAAAAAGACATGTCTGAGGACTGGATACAGCTCAGTTTACAACCTTGATCTAGCTCAACCTCCCACCTTGGGTACGACAGACAAAATTAGGCTCACTGAGTGTACTAAGTTTTCGCTAGAGGTAACCTAGGTGACCAAGGATTTTAACTCAAATTCCTAGTAATTATAACTGGAGCATTCTACTATCCCCCAGAGGATTTCCTACATTTATGTAAGTGAAGTATCTTATAAAGCATTAAGTATTTAATAATAGATGTAATGTCATATGGCTTCTGCCCTCAATGTAAAGTTGAATGTAAAAGTATTTCCCACATAGCATATTCTACTTCACTTCTAAGAAGTCATCAATAAAAGTATGCTTTTTTACCCCATCCATATAATAAAGCTTTGAAAAAAATTTTAAACAAAGCATTATGAAACTTTTATATAAGTTTAAGTGTGTTATCATCTCTGCTTTAACATTTTGAAATTCATAATCTTTTTGAAATATTCGGTAAAATTACCAAATATATTGGGAAATATTCATGTTTGTCTTGTATATGTTGTACTTTGAATTTGCAAAAATTAGGCATAACCTTAAAAAATCTATTATTGCATAAAATCAGCTTGAGTAGTAACTGAAGTAGAAGATATTAACACTTGAATTTCTTACACAATCTGAAGAAGTGTCAAAACGTTTGCCAAGTAGCTTCACATTTCCACATCCCTGCACTAAAAATTTATACTCAATAAGGTGGAACTATACTTATACTTAAATTTTACAGTTTATAGGTAGCTATGCAGTGTAAATGCAAAGTCATTTAGAAATAACTTCCTACTTAGCCAAATGCCAAACGCTGGGAACAACACAGGTCTCCAAACCCAATATACAAGCAAAGCTCACGTTACTGTGCTTCATTTTGTTGTGCTCTGAAGATATTGTGGATTTTACAAATTGAAGATTTGTGGAAACTCTGCATTGAGTAAGTCTATTGGCACCATTTTTTTCGAACAGCATGTGCTCACATCATGTCTCTGTCACATTTTGTTAATTCTTAAAATATTTCAAACTTTTTCATTATTAAAATCTGTTATGGTGATTTATGATCAATGATCTTTGATGTTACTATTGTAATTGTTTTGGGGGACCATGGACTGCACTCATGTAAGATTGCAAACTTAATAAATGTTGTGTTTTGACTGCCCCACTGATGTGCTGTTTCCCCAGCTCTCTTCTTCCTCAGGCCTCCCTATTCCGAGACAAAATAATATTGAAATTAGGCCGGCTAATAACCCTACAATAGCCTCTCAATGTTCAAGTGAAAAAAAGAGTTGCATGTTTTTCACTTTAAATCAAAAGCTTGAAATGATTAAGTTTAGCAAGGAAGGCATGTCAAAAGCTGCGAGAAGGTAAAAGCTAGGCCTCTTTCACGAGTTAGCAAATTGTAAATGCAAAGAAAAATGCCTTAAAGGAAATATAAAGTGCTATTCCAGTGAACAAATGAATGATAAGAAAGCAATACAGCCTTATTGCAGATATGGAGAAAGTTTTAGTTGTCTTGATAGAAGATCAAAGATCCAACCAGCCACAACACACCCTCAAGCCAAAGCTTAATCCAGAGCTAGGCCCTAATTCTCTTCAATTCTATGAAGGCCGACAGAGGTGAGAAAGGAGCAGAAGAAAAGTTTGAAGCTAGCAGAGATTGGTTCATAAAGTTGAAGGAAAGAAGTTTTCTCTATAAAAGTGCAAGATGAAGTAACAAGCTATCCAGAAGAGTTAGCTAAGATCATAGATGAAGTTGGCTACACTAAATAACATATTTTCAATGTAGGCAAAACAGCCTTATATTGAAAGACGACACCATCTAAGACTTTCATAGCTAGAGAGGGGAAGTCAATGCCTGGCTTCAAAGTTTCAAAGGACATGCTGACTCTCTTGTTAGGGGCTAAGCCAATGCTCGTTTATCATTCCAAAAATCCCAGGACCTTTAAGAATTATACTAAATCTTCTCGGCCTGTGTCCTACAAATAGAATAACAAAGCCCGGATGACAGCATGTCTTTTTACAGCATGGCTTACTATTTTAAGCCCACTATTGAGACCTACTGTTCAGAATAAAAAAGATTCCTTTTAAAATATTACTGCTCATTGACAATGCACTTAGTCACCCAAGCTCCAATGGAGATGTACAAGAAAATTAATGTTGTTTTCATGACTGCTAACACAATATCGATTTGGCAATCCATGGATCAACAAGTAACTCAACTTTCAAGTCTTTTTAAGAAATACATTTTGTAAGGCTATAGCTGCCATAGATAGTGATTCCTCTGATCGATCTCTGGGCAATGTAAATTGGAAATCTACTGGAAAGGATTTACTGTTCTAGGTGCCATTAAAAACATCTGTGATTCATGGAGGGTCAAAATATCAATGTTAACAGGAGTTTGGAAGAAATTGATTCCAACCCCTCAAGGATGACTTTGAGAGATTCAACACTTCAGCGGAGGAAGTAACTGCAGGTGTGGTAAAAACAGCAAGAGGATTAGAAGTGGAACCTGAAGATGTGACTGAATTGCTGCAATTTCACGATAAGGCTTGAATGGATGCTCATCTTACAGATTAGCAAAAAAGTGGTTTCTTAAGATGGAATCTACTCCTGGTGAAAATGCCGTGAATACTGTTGAAATGACAACAAATGATTTAGAATATTACATAAACTTAGTTGATAAGTAGTAGCTAGGTCTGAGGGGACTGACTCCAATTTCGAAAGTTCTGTGGGTAAAATGCTATCAATCAGTATTGCATGCCGCAGAGAAATCTTTTGTGAAAGGAAGAATCAAGCAATATGGCAAACTTCACTGTCTTAGTTTAGGAAATTGCAAAAGCCACCCTAACCTTCAGCAATGACCTGCCCCATCAGTCAGCAGCCATCAACACTGAAGCAAGACCCCCCACAAACAAAAATATTATGACTCGTGGAAGGCTCAGATGATCACTAGTATTTTTTTAGCAATACAATATTTTAAATTAAGGTATGTACTTTTTTTTAGAAATAATGTTATTGCATACTTAATAGACTACATTATAGTGTAAACACAAATTTTATATGCACTGGGAAACCCCAAAATTTGTGTGACTTATTTTGGTTGTCTGGAACTGAATTCACACTTCTCTGAGGCATGTGTTTATAGCATAAAATACTTACAGGATTGAACATTAACACTAGTATATGTGGAAAAAGGCCAGATATAAAATGCAATTTTTAAAAGGAAGCCTAAATTAATTGCCTTATAATGATGGACATATAGGGAAGGGAAGAAAGGAAGATGCATTAAAAAAACACAGAATTCAATTCATTAACATAGATTTACACTTTATTTTAAATTTGCATCCTGAGATAATAAAATTTTATCTGACAAATGAACAATGACAGAAGCAGCAGTGAAAGTTTCAGAGAGGCAGGTATCCTTCATTTTGGCACAGCTGTATATAGATTGAGTTTTTCCAGGGAAGTCATTCCTGGACTCAAGGGAGAAAAAATGAATTCATTCCACAGGCTATGTAACAATGCAAGATGCATGAAAGTTCTTAATTTGGATGAATATATCCACTATTATTCTTTTCTGGTAAAGCTGTCCCAACAGGAATCCTCTGACAAAAAGTCGAAATCCTAGGCTTCTCCACCAGATATTTTTATCAATGCCCACTCTCTAGTTACCTGGATATCCTGTTTTTGCAGCCAGATTCATATTTGTATGTGGTTAGTCCAAGGAGGGCAAATTCGCTTGTAGATTATATACTTTCAAACACTTGTTACTTGTTTCAAAGTCCAGGCATTAAAACAATTTTACACTATTTGCGTACTAGAAAAAATGGAAAATAAAAAGTCGAGATAAAAACAAAGAAATAAAAGAACATTTGAGAAATTATTGCCTTGATTCATCATGTTGAATTTATATACAGAACTACTTTAAGAATCAGAAATTGATATTTAGTCCAATGCTAGAAGACGACATTATAACATTTTCCACATTTGTAATCCTATATGTGTGTGTATGTATGAGCAACATGTACACACCTAAATAAATTAGGCCAGTGATATTCTAAAACAGAAAAAAAACTGAAGGCAAATTCTAACCTGAAGTTATATAGCCTAATATAGCCAAAACACACAAACACACACATTTCATTATTTAGAGACTAGGTAAGCAATCTGTGGAGGGGGTCAAATAATCTTAGTTCCTTTATAAAAGTGGTTCCCAACATTTTCACCATAAGAATCCCTTCATTATTGTTTTCCCATGTTTCCAAGTACTTAATAAGTTGCACATAATAGGATTTCTTATTTTATTATTAATCAAAAACATACTGCCATTCACAGCTTTTGAGAGAATATAGGCAAAATGCATGGAAATTTAATGTCTTAATTGGCTTGTGAAGCAGGAATATTATAGGTAAATGTATAATTTCTAATATACTTTTTGAAATATTACAAAAAGCTCAAGGATACCCTCCACTGCTATCATCTGCTGAAGTTGGGAACCACTGATTTACATCCACCTGCTTTTTCTCCCTAAGTATGTATTAACATAATACAATTATCCACGTTTAACACATAGGGGATTAATAACAAAATTTACTATTAAAATAATAGACCAAGTGCAACAGTCATTCTGTAGGACCTGACTGAGAAAGAAAACATAGCATGGATTTAAAGAAATCTATTTAGAAATTATATAATTATGATATCCAGTATATCTTTCAGTCAACTTCAAAGCACATTAATATATGAAAATATCCTCAATTCCCCTGTGAGGTAGGTCCAGATTATTGTCCCCACTTCAACAATGAGGACGTGAGGTACAGAGGAATTAAGCAGCAGAGCCAATAATTAAACCAGAAGTGACTTGCATTTGTGTTCCATACCACTTTCCTTTCCACCTAATTTTATCAATTTGTTCCAACACATCTTTTTGAGGGTATGGAATTTGATTAGACACTAAAGTAAATGTTGGATAGGATATGAAATCTTTACATAAATGCCAAAGTGGGTCCTCCAATATTTCCATTGTTGTTACAGCTATAATTCTTGCTTGAATACCAACTGCATAGACAGATTTTACACAGGCAAAGCACACAGACCTCAGTGCTCAGTTCCTAGGAAAACAACATTTACTCTTAGCATCACCGAGGAACTAAGGTCTAGCAAGTATCAGGTTCTTGGAGTCTGTGTGATAATTAACACATGTCAGCTAGTCGGCAAATCAAATTTTACTGCATGCAAGGCACTGTGAGAGTTTCCACCAAGGACAGTAGATCTGAGAATAATCATTCTGAGATTCTATAGAGTAAAAATGTCCTAAGAATTCCTTGAATCACAGAATGTTAAGTGATCTCTAATTTTTTGTCCAGCTCTAGGTTCCACCTCATAATTTTACAGAAGAAGAGACAGACATGCAATTAAGATGACCTGCCTGGGGCCCACAATATTAGATCCTCATATAGTATGAATTTGACAAAGTTCACAGAAAATGGAACATACTCACAGGGTGCCATCAAAACAAAAAGGCTGGCTCAGAATCAGGTAAGAAAAATTTGGGGCAAGATAAGATCATTCATTTTTATACACAGATATATATCAATTGTTTTAGTCCACATACTACATGAACAGGTATTAATAAAACCTATTCATTTTTGTGGAAAATTTCCCAACTGTTTGCTATTTAAAGGAACTCAAATAATTTGACAGTTGTTGCAAAATATTTTTAAAGTATACTTTTATAGGCATAAGAGAATCTAATTTCAATAAATTTGAGCACTTATAATCAAATTAGCAAAAAGTATTTCCACTATGTGAAACTGCTCCAGTTAATCGGGTGAATATAATTTCTATATCCTCCCAGGTTGATATAGTACATTTTAATACAATATTGTTTGGGAGCTTTATGTTCAAGTAGTGAGGTTTTATTTTTTTTAAATGGCAGCTTATTTGTAAACAAAATAAAAATGCTAATGATCTTTTAAAGCTTTCATACATTTGTTCAAAGGCTTACACGTTTTTAAACTTTATTCAAATTTCATCAAAAATGGTGGATAAAACAGTTTGAATCCTCAGATGTTAGTGTTTACAGGCCATAATAATATGAATAGTATGTACATTAAATACTTTAATGGGTTTTGGTGGGGCTTTAATCAAAGACAACTGTCCTTCCAGAACTAAATTAAATTACATGTTTACTAGCATTAGAATTATACTGTTTTTTTAAGTGACTGATAGTCCAGTTCTGTAATATTTTGTCACTAATACATCATGATTGGGGAAAAGGAAGGAAAGAGGCTTTACATAATAAATAAAAGATAATACACTAGTAAAATATTCTTAGACCTAGTTGAAAAGGATGATTTCTAATCTAATGATCCACCAATTCATTTATTATGCTTCCTTACACGTAATGTGTTATCTTTGTTCTAAAAAGACAAGGCACTTCTCCATCTTCTTCTAAAGTTTTACTACAGTGGTCTCTTTCCTAAATTAGCATAAGTGTTAGGAGGGAACAAAGAGTGGAGATATATCTGGGATGGAGTTAATAAATCTGTAAATAACACTTGCCCATATTAGTTATTAGGAATAAACATGTTATTGGCTTTTAGGACAAGCTTAAAAATAGCCAGTTGGACAATTTATTAAGCCAGAATCTTGGGCCAAATAAGAAAAATTGGAACATTAATTTTAAAAAACAATTTTAGCTTGTAACCTCAAAGCCTTGTGAGATTTATATACTTTGGCAAATACATGTTGTTTTGCTCTGGAAACTATCACAAGTTTCATAAAGGAATATTATGTAACAAAGAAATACAAAATTACTTTCTTCAGTCTAAAAACAACTTTCACAAAAGTATGTTACTAACCTAATGGAAAATTACAAGTGTGTTCTATCCTAAGCATAACAGAAAAAAAGCTCCACGGGGGAGGAATTAATCACCAGTGTGCTGTGTCATTTTAGCATTCATTGCAACCAATTTCACTGAAAACAAAGCAAACCCCCCAAACATTACAAAATACTCAATTGCTAATCAGCCCCCTGCAAAGGAAAACAGTTTGAAAAAGTAGTCATACAAGAGAGGAAAAAAACTGGTATTTTTTTGGGTAGTTGAAAAACTAAGATGAGTCAACCAGCATAGCGAACAATAAAATAATAAACTCGAGTGATTAGAATAGGCTTTAAAATTAAGTTTACACATGCTGACAAATGGTTTTTGTGACAAATGCTACTGTAACTTGTATTATACTGTGTCATTTCCAGATACACTCTATTCTCATTCTCAATAATTGTTTCATGGAAACAATTCACCACTTCCTGCTGTTCTTTGAGCAAAACCAAGTGTGATTTATACATGGCAGAAAAAGTTCCTACGACCATCATATGATCAAATTCTAAGGTTACAGAAAAAAATAAGATTTCTAAGGATCAACACTTAAAAGCAATTATTCTATCAGTGAAAATGAGACATTTTGTATTATGCTGAAAATCGATTTTGGTATTAAAATATCACAGTTTGAAGCATAAATCTGATAACATTAGCTGGAACATAAACCTCAGATACAATTTTTCCCTGACCTTAGCTATAAAACAAGACATTTGGTATACATTTTCAGAGGCTTCTACCTTGTCTATAAAAATACACCTTCAATTTTGCAGCAGGCAAACACGTGATATTTGCAGGCATACACATTACTAAAGGTTAGAGATTTGGGGGTGACTGAGTGGCATAGAGGTAATGGGGCACAGAGGAAGGTGGAAAAGTGTTTGTGCAAACAATTATAATCACATATCAAATAGTGTCTTCTTTTTCCTCTCTTTTTTAAACTGGTCAAGGACTGTGGATTTCAAATAAGGCATAAATTTTAAAAGTGGCTTAAAAAGGCTTGACCTTGTATGAAGAAATGATTGTTTACTTCACTGAGAAGAATCTTGCCTAAAAGGTTTACTAAAAGCAGTAAGAGTAAGATGACAAAATATTACTGAGCCCTAGACACTTTTATTTTTAGCACTATGAATTACAAATAATGCCTACAAACAGGCATACATTTGCAGTTGAATTAATGTGATATAAAGCTTTCATTATACTGAATTTTCGAATTCTAGTTGTGTGGTGCTAGCAATCATTTTAATTGTGAAGAAAAATAGAGAAATATGTACCAAATAAATGTTACATATGTGCTGAATTTATAAACTAAAATACTTTTGTCTAAACACTTGTCTTTCCTCATTAATGTTTTATAAAGGATCGTCAAAAACAGAATTGAGAAATCTTTTTCAATTATGAATCAGCTGCTATATACTCTTTAGCTACAGCTTCTCAATTAGTTCTCTCTCTTTCTCAAACTAGAATATCAGAACTGCAGAAAGGTGTTAGTGGCTTTCAAGAGGGTCTAGATACCTTCTGAAGATGTCTGAAATCTCAAAATACTCCTTAAAGGTCATAATTGTGTGTATTTTCAAAGGAAGAAAAGGCTAATAAATGCAGGATAGTGAGACTGTGAAATGTGTCAGATGTCAAATAATTTTTTTGTGGGAAGGAGTAGAGAACAAAATGGAAATTATTAAATGAAATGGAAAAATAAAGGTCATGGTTTCAGGTGCAATACAGAATATCTGAGATAATAATTTCAATTTTAATCCACTTGTTACAAAGGGCAACCTTGCCCTACACCTGAAATTCTTAACATACTCATTATGGCCTTGCCACAAAACAGCATGTTAGCAGTCTCTACATTCAAAGGGATGCTTGCAAACTTCATTCATATTAAAATCTACGTAAAATTGTTGGCAATACAATAAGAGTAATATTACATTATGTAAATCATGGCATACCACATTTTACATTATGCAAAGAGGCAATATTTACAAGTCTTTAGGAGTTTAAGTATTTTATCCACTAACATAAGTGATAAAGCAAAGTGCAGGACAAAACCACTGCCATTAATTGCATGTCCTTTAAAAGCATGTCCTTTAAAAGCAGAGTAAAACCATTTCTAAAAGCTACCAAAAGCTTATTTAAGTTTGTCCAGTAAGGGATTACAGAGCATCAAGTAGCCTAGAAAAATGATGCGAGTTTAGAAACAATGAGTATGAAAATTATAAGGCAGCATGCTCAGAACAAGCTTTTGTTTTTTAAACACCAACACTGAAGATTTATCTTTAATGGCAACTATCTATATATGTATATGCACACACGCATGTGTGTGTATTTAAAATTGAGAGTGCAAAACACAAGCCTCATTTAAAGACAAACAAGATGTGCAAATTTTCTTCATAAACCAACACAAAAGAGCGAGAAGAATATTCTACCATTATAAAGAATAAGTTGAACACAGCAAAGGAGACCATCTTCATTCCAAATCTACAAGGCACTAAGGGTAGGAAATGACAGGTAACACAGAAGTGACTGGATAAAACTCCTCAGTCAGGTCGGAATATGGGATATTTTGGTAAGAATTCTATTAGTATTACCTGCAAAATAAAAACAAGAATATATTTACAAAATATTTTTCATTTAATATAACTTATAAATAACCCAGAAAGTCTATAATCATTTTTCATAGGACAATATTTCAATCCTGAACCATATAAAGTAAGTGAAATACATGAAAAAATTATGTAAAGAACTTAAACCACAAGTTGTTATTAGATTGGCCATTTAAAAATTAAGCTGGCAAACAAAACTACTTATTGTAGCTAACAGATTTTACTATCTGATTTACAATAACTATTTGTCTAGGTTCACAGGAGCAAACTCCATTAAATTATATTATGTTTTTCCCCGACACCCCTATCTTTTTGTTAGCAAAGGAGAGATTAAAAAATGCTATACAGATTAAAAAATGCCTTTATATTAGATTTATATATTTTTCAATTAAAGCAACTGATATTAGTTGGAGATTACTATCGTTCACAAGTTGTGAAAAATGAATGTGCCCAAATGGACTGAGTAAAACATATTAATTACAAAAGGTTTGTAAACATAATTTTAAAAAACTCAGATAGTTTTGAATGTTTTATCTATAATGAATTTTAGACTTGTGGTCATATGCATATTTTGCATATTTTCCCCAAAATTATTCAAAGTGTAGAGAGATACCATAATAATCCTTACTTATGAAACACACATGGAATGTTCATTATTAAATATATACTACGTATTGGAAGTTTGAATAAATTTAATATTCTTTTCAATGTTAATTATGCTAAATTGATCACATTGGCTATATGTGAATTTATGTCTTATGACTAAGATTGTATATCTTTCTGTTAAAACAAAAATTAGAACCTACAGTTTCTTCACTAAAAGTTAAATGTCAGCCAAAAAAATAAAAAATAAAGCCAGTAATAGGAATCCAGAATGCAGATGTCAACTCCTATTTTATGCAAGTTTTGACAAGATTACATTTAGAAATATTTGTTCAACAGCAGCTTTCCCCACTACCACATGCTATGGTTTGCGCCTATGTTAAATGATTAAAGTTGTACAATGTTTTCATTTTAGCATACTAACTGAAACTTTTCTAAGACCCAAATGATTGTTAGCTTTCAAGATATTTTAGGTTGGCTACAAATCTAAAGAAGATAGAAGAAAACCTCTATATTTCAATGGACAAAAGTTCTGGCTGAGGAGAAAAAAGAAGGAATAGTTGACAAATGATAAACACAGGAAAATGGTACATTAAGAATGAATCAAAAAATAATTAAAAACAACCTCATACTTACATACTCCATCATATTGCTAGTTTCACATTTCCTCTTAGTCAACTTCCAGTGCAAAGCAAGCTAAGAAAGTATAGTCTTGTTAAAAATTTTTATATTAACTTAAACTAATTACAACCTATACATTTGAATAAATCACTGAAAACAATCCAGGAAAAGTACAGGATACAAAACAGAGCACTTAAAAATACCTTGTAAAGAATATATATTAAAAATGGAGTATTAATTCTCTAATCCATTCCTTTGTGGACTAAAAATTCCCATTTTGTATTTATTTTTCAATTTAATACTGCAAATATATGAATGGGGCAATTATTTGCTTAAAATTTCTTACCTTGTGATATAATCTGTTATTTTCCCATTCTATTAACTTCTGAATTGATCTTCTGGTCTAAGAAAAATGATCAAGACTTTGTTACAAGATGACCTGAAGAGCTTTGTAAACTATGTGCATCTATATTTTTCTGCCTACTTGTAACATCCCATTACTTTCTCCTTGTTTTTCTATTAGAAATGAGAAATAAGCAATATCAGTGGCAGAAAATGCTAAAAAGGAGTAAGATTTGGATGACTATTATAACAAGATTATCTACCTGTCAATCAATCAGATTTTTATATATGCTTTCTAAAATGAAATATGTATGAATTTCTTTGTGTTGTGAGGCCATTGACTGGACTACTGTGAAAACCTAAACAATATACTAACTTGAGATAGTAGTCCATTTATGAATTTAATCTAGATTTTCACATAACTGTCATAGGATTACTTTAAATAATCATCTAATGCCAAGCTAATCTAATTTCTCATGGAAAGTTTTCCTACCACCGCTCCTGCCACAATACCTGTCATACAGCATTCAGTTAAGGTCTACAGGCTGAATAAAGCAAGCCAACATATATCAGAATTTCCACAGAAAAGAACATGTTAAAAACAGCCAGTGGAAAAACATACTTAGAAAAACATAAATCAGAGAAGCAGTAATGTAGCAAAGAGGGGGATAGAGACTGAGTTTCTTCATTTAGAATCTGTATATTTTGTAGGGAGTACATAATGTTAAAAAAGCTTTTCAAAACATTAAAATAAAAGATGAAACCTACCTAGCCCATCATGGACACTGCCAACACCAGTGTTCCCTACCTGAGAACTAATGGACCCACCCACTGGTCCACTGCAGACACTGTCAGCACCTACGTCCTCCTCCCAGGGCCCCAGGGACTATCTGGCCTGGGAGCCTGAAGAGCAAACTTCTTGGCACACTGGGACCTGCATGCCCTGAGTGAGGGCCTGAGGACTGGCCCACCCAGGGCCTGCTGCCACCACTTTTTACACCTGCATGGCCCACGCATGGTCCAAAGACTGATATACTCAGGGCAAGCCAATGCCAGTACCCACATGCACTATCTAGGGGCTTGAGGACCAGTCTACCTGGCATTGCTATCCCAAACAAAGCCTTACCACAGCCTCCACAATCAACTGCAGCCTAAACCACTAAGGAACTCAAAGACACTGCTGAAATTGATTACAGCTGAAGTAATCAAAGGAGATTACACTGTGCTGCCCATGCAGAACCAAAGCCAAAGCACCCTACCCAACCAACATTATAGACACATCTACAGGAAAAACTCTTTCTCTATGGGAGCTACTCCATACAAATGAATGAAGTGGCAATTATAGCAGATGTGGATATCAACGCAAGGACAAAAAAAAAAAAACAAAAAACCAACCTCCAAAAGGACACAATAATTTTCAAGCAACAGACTCCAAAGAAAATTAAACTTATGAAGTTCCTGAAAAGGCATTAAAAGTGATCTTAAGAAAATTGAGAGGGAGCAGCCAAGATGGCCGAATAGGAACAGCTCTGGTTTACAGCTCCAAGTGTGAGCGATGCAGAAGACGGGTGATTTCTGCATTTCCAACTGAGGTACCGGGTTCATCTCACTAGGGAGTGCCAGAGAGTGGGTGAAGAACAGTGGGTGCAGCGCACTGTGCATAAGCTGAAGCAGGGTGAGGCATCGCCTCACCCAGGAAGCGCAAGAGGTCAGGGAATTCCCTTTCCTAGTCAAAGAAAGGGGTGACAGACGGCACCTGGAAAATTGGGTCACTCCCACCCAAATACTGCGCTTTTCCAACGGGCTAAAAAAACGGCACAACAGGAGATTCTATCCCACACCTGGCTTGGAGGGTCCTATGCCCACAGAGTCTCGCTCATTGTTAGCACAGGAGTCCGAGATCAAACTGCAAGGTGGCAGCGAGGCTGGGGCAGGGGTGCCCGCCATTGCCGAGTTAGTTGTTTGATTAGGTAAACAAAGCAGCCGGGAAGCTCGAACTGGGTGGAGCCCATCCCAGCTCAAGGAGGCCTGCCTGCCTCTGTAGGCTCCACCTCTGGGGGCAGGGCACAGACAAACAAAAAGACAGCAGTAACCTCTGCAGACTTAAATGTCCCTCTCTGACAGCTTTGAAGAGAGTAGTGGTTCTCCCAGTACGCAGCTTGAGATCTGAGAATGGACAGACTGCCTCCTCAAGTGGGTCCCTCACCCTTGAGTAGCCTAACTGGGAGGCACCCCCCAGTAGGGGCGGACTGACACCTCAAAGGGCTGGGTACTCCTCTGAGACAAAAATTCCAGAGGAACGATCAGGTAGCAGCATTTGCAGTTCGCAAGCATCTGCTGTTCTGCAGCCACCGCTGCTGATACCCAGGCAAACAGGATCTGGAGTAGACCTCTAGCAAACTCCAACAGACCTGCAGCTGAGGGTACTGTCTGTTAGAAAGAAAACTAACAAACAGAAAGGACATCCACACCAAAAACCCATCTGTACGTCACCATCATCAAAGACCAAAGGTAGATAAAACCACAAAGATGGAGAAAAAACAGAGCAGAAAAACTGGAAACTCTAAAAATCAGAGTGCCTCTCCTCCTCCAAAGCAATGCAGCTTCTCACCAGCAATGGAACAAAGCTGGATGGAGAATGACTTTGACGAGTTGAGAGAAGAAGGCTTCAGACGAGTTGAGGTACAGGAAGAAATTCGAACCAATGGCAAAGAAGTTAAAAGCTTTGAAAAAAAATTAGACGAATGGATAACTAGAATAACCAATGCAGAGAAGTCTTTAAAGGACCTGATGGAGCTGAAAACCAAGGCACAAGAGCTATGTGACGAATGCAGAAGCCTCACTAGCTGATGCGATCAACTGGAAGAAAGGGTATCAGTGACGGAAGATGAAATGAATGAAATGAAGTGAAAACGGAAGTTCAGAGAAAAAAGAATAAAAAAAAATGAACAAAGCCTCCAAGAAATATGGGTCTATGTGAAAAGACCAAATCTACGTCTGACTGGTGTACCTCAAAGTGACAGGGAGAAGGGAACCAAGTTGGAAAACACTCTGCAGGATATTATCCAGGAGAACTTCCCCAATCTAGCAAGGCAGGCCAACATTCAAATTCAGGAAATACAGAGAACACCACAAAGATACTCCTTGAGAAGAGCAACTCCAAGACACATAATTGTCAGATTCACCAAAGTTGAAATGAAGGAAAAAATGTTAAGGGCAGCCAGAGAGAAAGGTCGGATTACCCACAAAGGGAAGCCCATCAGACTAACAGCTGATCTCTCAGCAGAAACTCTACAAGCCAGAAGAGAGTGGGGACCAATATTCAACATTCTTAAAGAAAAGAATTTTCAACCCAGAATTTCATATTCAGCCAAACTAAGCTTCATAAGTGAAGGAGAAATAAAATACTTTACAGACAAGCAAATGTTCAGAGATTTTGTCACCACCAGGCCTGCCCTAAAAGAGCTCCTGAAGGAAGCACTAAACATGGAAAGGAACAACTGGTAGCAGCCACTGCAAAAACAGGCCAAACCGTAAAGACCATCGAGGCTAGGAAGAAACTGCATCAACCAACGAGCAAAATAACCAGCTAACATCATAATGACAAGATCAAATTCACACATAACAATATTAACTTTAAATGCAAATGGACTAAATGCTCCAATTAAAAGACACAGACTGGCAAATTGGATAAAGAGTCAAGACCCATCAGTGTGCTGTATTCAGGAAAACCATCTCCCATGCAGAGACACACATAGGCTCAAAATAAAAGGATGGAGGAAGATCTACCAAGCAAATGGAAAACAAAAAAAGGCAGGGGTTGCAATCATAGTCTCGGATAAAACAGACTTTAAACCAACAAAGATCAAAAGAGACAAAGAAGGCCATTACATAATGGTAAAGGGATCAATTCAACAAGAAGAGCTAACTATCCTCAATATATATGCACCCAGTACAGGAGCACCCAGATTGATAAAGCAAGTCCTGAGTGACCTACAAAGAGACTTAGACTCCCACACAATAATAATGGGAGACTTTAACACCCCACTGTCAACATTAGACAGATCAACGGGACACAAAGCTAACAAGGATACCCAGGAATTGAACTCAGATCTGCATCAAGCAGACCTAATAGACATCTACAGAACTCTCCACCCAAAATCCACAGAATATACATTTTTTTCAGCACCACACCACACCTATTCCAAAATGGACCATATAGTTGGAAGTAAAGCTCTCCTCAGTAAATGTAAAAGAACAGAAATTATAACAAACTGTCTCTCAGACCACAGTGCAATCAAACTAGAACTCAGGATTAAGAAACTCACTCAAAACCGCTCAACTACATGGAAACTGAACAACCTGCTCCTGAATGACTACTGGGTACATAACGAAAGGAAGGCAGAAATAAAGATGGTCTTTGAAACCAACGAGAACAAAGACACAACATACCAGAATCTCTGGGACGCATTCAAAGCTGTGTGTAGAGGGAAATTTATAGCACTAAATGCCCACAAGAGAAAGCAGGAAAGATCCAAAATTGACACCCCAACATCACAATTAAAAGAACTAGAAAAGCAAGAGCAAACACATTCAAAAGCTAGCAGAAGGCAAGAAATAACTAAAATCAGAGCAGAACTGAAGGAAATAGAGAAACAAAAACCCTTCAAAAAATTAATGAATCCAGGAGCTGGTTTTTTGATAGGATCAACAAAATTGATAGACCACTAGCAAGACTAATAAAGAAGAAAAGAGAGAAGAATCAAATAGACGCAATGAAAAATGATAAAGGGAATATCACCACCGATCCCACAGAAATACAAACTACCATCAGAGAATACTACAAACACCTCTACGCAAATAAACTAGAAAATCTAGAAGAAACGGATAAATTCCTCGACACATACACCCTCCCAAGACTAAACCAGGAAGAAGTTGAATCTCTGAATAGACCAATAACAGGCTCTGAAATAGTGGCAATACTCAATAGCTTACCGACCAAAAAGAGTCCAGGACCAGATGGATTCACAGCCGAATTCTACCACAGGTACAAGGAGGAACTGGTACCATTCCTTCTGAAACTATTCCAATCAATAGAAAAAGAGGGAATCCTCCCTAACTCATTTTATGAGGCCAGCATCATCCTGATACCAAAGCCTGGCAGAGACACAATCAAAAAAGATAATTTTAGACCAATATCCTTGATGAACATTGATGCAAAAATCCTCAATAAAATACTGGCAAACTGAATCCCGCAGCACATCAAAAAGCTTATCCACCATGATCAAGTGGGCTTCATCCCTGGGATGCAAGGCTGGTTCAATATACACAAATCAATAAATGTAATCCAGCATATAAACAGAACCAAAGACAAAAACCACATGATTATCTCAATAGATGCAGAAAAGGCCTTTGACAAAATTCAACAACCCTTCCTGCTAAAAACTCTCAATCAATTAGGTATTGATGGGACGTATCTCAAAATAATAAGAGCTATCTATGACAAACCCACAGCCAATATCATACTGAATGGGCAAAAACTGGAAGCATTCCCTTTGAAAACTGGCACAAGACAGGGATGCCTTCTCTCACCACTCCTATTCAACATAGTGTTGGAAGTTCTGGCCAGGGCAATTAGGCAGGAGAAGGAAATAAAGGGTTTTCAATTAGGAAAAGAAGAAGTCAAATTGTCCCTGTTTGCAGATGACATGATTGTATATCTAGAAAACCCCATTGTCTCAGCCCAAAATCTCCTTAAGCTGATAAGCAACTTCAGCAAAGTCTCAGGATACAAAATCAATGTACAAAAATCACAAGCATTCTTATACACCAATAACAGACAAACAGAGAGCCAAATCATGAGTGAACTCCCATTCACAATTGCTTCAAAGAGAATAAAATACCTAGGAATCCAACTTACAAGGGACGTGAAGGACCTCTTCAAGGAGAACTACAAACCACTGCTCAATGAAATAAAAGAGGATCCAAACAAATGGAAGAATATTCCAGGCTCATGGGTAGGAAGAATGAATATCGTGAAAATGGCCATACTGCCCAAGGTAATTTAAAGATTCAATGCCATCCCCATCAAGCTACCAATGACTTTCTTCACAGAATTGGAAAAAACTACTTTAAAGTTCATATGGAACCAAAAAAGAGCCCACATTGCCAAGTCAATCTTAAGCCAAAAGAACAAAGCTGGAGGCATCATGCTACCTGACTTCAAACTATACTACAAGGCTACAGTAACCAAAACAGCATGGTACTGGTACCAAAACAGAGATACAGATCAGTGGAACAGAACAGAGCCCTCAGAAATAACGCCGCATATCTACAACTATCTGATCTTTGACAAACCTGAGAAAAACAAGCAATGGGGAAAGGATTCCCTATTTAATAAATGGTGCTGGGAAAACTGGCTAGCCATATGTAGAAAGCTGAAACTGGATCCCTTCCTTACACCTTATACAAAAATGAATTCAAGATGGATTAAAGACTTAAACATTAGACCTAAAACCATAAAAACTCTAGAAGAAAACCTAGGCATTACCATTCAGGACGCAGGCATGGGCAAGGACTTCATGTCTAAAACACCAAAAGCAATGGCAACAAAAGCCAAAATTGACAAATGGGATCTAATTAAACTCAAGAGCTTCTGCACAGCAAAAGAAACTACCATCAGAGTGAACAGGCAACCTACAAAATGGGAGAAAATTTTCGCAACCTACTCATCTGACAAAGGGGTAATATCCAGAATCTACAATGAACTCAAACAAATTTACAAGAAAAAAAGAAATAACCCCCTTAAAAAGTGGGCGAAGGACATGAACAGACACTTCTCAAAAGAAGACATTTATGCAGCCAAAAAACACATGAAGAAATGCTCACCATCACTGGCCATCAGAGAAATGCAAATCAAAACCACAATGAGATACCATCTCACACCAGTTAGAATGGCAATCATTAAAAAGTCAGGAAACAACAGGTGCTGGAGAGGATGTGGAGAAATAGGAACACTTTTACACTGTTGGTGGGACTGTAAACTAGTTCAACCATTGTGGAAGTCAGTGTGGCGATTCCTCAGGTATCTAGAACTAGAAATAGCATTTGATCCAGCCATCCCATTACTGGGTATATACCCAAAGGACTATAAATCATGCTGCTATAAAGACACATACACAGGTATGCTTATTGCGGCACTATTCATAATAGCAAAGACTTGGAACCAGCCCAAATGTCCAACAATGATAGACGGGATTAAGAAGATGTGGCACATATACACCATGGAATACTATGCAGCCATAAAAAATGATGAGTTCATGTCCTTTGTAGGGACATGGATGAAATTGGAAATCACCATTCTCAGTAAACTATCGCAAGGACAAAAAACCAAACACCGCATGTTCTCACTCATAGGTGGGAATTGAACAATGAGAACACATGGAGACAGGAAGGGGAACATCACACTCTGGGGACTGTTGTGGGGTGGGGGGAGGGGGGAGGGATAGCATTATGAGATATACCTAATGCTAAATGACGAGTTAATGTGTGCAGCACACCAGCATGGCACATGTATACATATGTAACTAACCTGCAGATTGTTCACATGTACCCTAAAACTTAAAGTATAATAATAATAAAAGAAAAAAAAAGAAAGCACTAAATATGGAAAGGAAAAACTGTCATCAGCCACTACAAAAACATACTTAAGTACATAGACCAGTGACAGAATGAAGCAATCACATAAACAAGTTTGCAAAATAACCAGCTAACATCATGATGAAAAAAATCAAATCCATACATAATAACACTAACCTTAAATGTAAATGGCTAAATGCCCCAATTAAAGGACACAGAATGACAAGCTGGATAAAGAACAAAGACATATTGGTATGCTGTCTTCAAGAGACCCATCCTACATGCAAAGACAAAAACATGCTAAAAATAAAGGGATGGAAGAAAATTTACTAAGTAAATGAAAAGCAGAAAAAAGCAGGGGTTGCAATCCTAGTTTCTGAAAAACCAGATTTTAAACCAACAAAGATCAAAAAAGACAAAGGAGGGCATTACATAATGGTAAAGGGTTCAATTCAACAAGAAGAGCTAACTACCTAAATATATATGCAACCAATACAATAGCAGCCATATTCGTAAAGCAAGTTTTTAGAGACTTTCAAAAAGCTTAGACTCCCACACAATAATAGTGAAAGACTTTAACACCCCACTGGCACTATTAGACAGATCATTGAGATAGAAGGTTAACAGACATTCAGGACTTAAACTCAGCTCTGGATCAAGTGGACCTGATAGATATCTAAGAACTTTCCACCCCCAAAACAACAGAATATACATTCTTCTCATCGCCACATGGTATTTACTCTAAAATTGATCACATAATTGGAAGTAAAACACTCCTCAGCAAATGCAAAGAACAGAAATCATAATAGTCTCTCAGAGCACAGAACAATCAATTTAGAACACAAGATTAAGAAATTCACTCAAAACCACTGTGATGTTTATCACTGAGTGTCAACTTGGTTGGATTGAAGGATACAAAGTATTGATCCTGGGTGTGACTGTGATGGTGTTGCCAAAAGAGGTTAACATTTGAGTCAGTGGGTTGGGGAAGGCAGATCCACCCTTAATCTGGTGGGCACAATCTAATCAGCTGCCAATAAATATAAAGCAGGCAGAAAAATGTGAAAAGGAGAGACTGGCCTAGCCTCCCAGCCTACATCTTTCTCCCATGCTGGATGCTTCCTACTCTTGAACATTGGACTCCAAGTTCTTCTGTTTCGGGACTCGGACTGTCTCTCCTTCCTCCTCAGCTTGCAGACAGCCTATTGTGGGACCTTGTGATTGTGTAAGTTAATACGTAATAAACTCCCCAATACAAGCACACAACTGCATTGAAACTGAACAATGTGCTCCTAAATGACTCTCGGGTACATAATGAAATTAAGGCAGATGTAGGAGATTGGTTATGGGGGTGGGAGAAATTATAGGAAAAATGCAAACCTTCTTGGAAGGCCGGGAGGTTTTGCAAAAGCTTGGAAAGATAATTTGGCTGAAGGCAGCCAAATTCTCTTATCCAGAGCCTGAGAGCAAATAGTATATAACAAGGAAATGTAAAGGAATTGATCTAGATAAGTGAGTTTACTTAGGCCTCAGCACCCGGCCTTTAGTCATTTGTTTGTGGGACTGCTCTCTCCAGGGGGGTGACCATGTTAATTACCCACAAGTGTGTTGACTCAAGGCCTTTGTCATTAAATCTGTACTAAATAAATCCCCGCAGCACTGGCTTGTCAGGGCCGTGGCTGCTGGGACTCTTTATGGTGCCCTCCTTGGTGTCTGTGGGTGCCCCAGTCCCCTAGCCACGTGACCAGGCAAAAAACCTGTGTCTGCATACATTTTTTCATCCATCACTCTGCCAGGGTCTGCTGGTCAGACCCGGCAGCTGGTGCCCTGTGTGAGAAATAGCTGCAATGGATGACAACGGAACCCTTGAAAATGAAGATGAAGAGACTGCACAGTCAGTAAGTCCTTGGTGCCTGCTCAGGATTTGCAAGTTTGAGGACGTTGTTCAGGCTAGGGTTTCATCATGGGACAACAGTTATCAGCTCAACAGCAACAGTATATAAAAGTATTGAAACAGCTGCTTAAAGCTAGTGGAGCCTCGGTTTCGCAGGCTCAATTAAGGGACCTAATGCAAACTGTTATTTCCCATAACCCATGATTCCCGGAAGAAGGTATGCTAGATGTAGAGCTCTGAGAACAAGTGAAGAGAAATCTTCAAGAACATCATGTACAAGGGCAACAGGTCCCAATAACATCTCTAACAGCATGGGCTTTAGTAAGGGCTGCTTTGGTCCCACTATATACAGAAGAGCCTAAAAGGGGGAGGGAAGAGGAACCATCACCTACTTTTCCACCTCCACCTCCCTCAGTCTTGCCATTTCTGGGCAAAAATAACAAAGAGGAAACGGAGGTTTTGCCTGAGCCCCCTCCTCCAATAAATTGGAAAAAAGACAAGGGATACACTACAGCTATGGGACCCTGTCTTAGGCAAGTGGCATTAGAAGGGGAGCTCTTGGCCTGCCTGTTAATGCAAAATTGACAAGGCAATCAGGTATATGAACCCATTTCTTTTAACGTTTATAAAAAGATAAAAAGCATTAAAGTAAATGGAGTTGCTAGCCCATTTACGAAAGGAATAATTGAAGCCATGGCAGACAACTTCTGTATGACCCCATGGGACTAGTCAGTGCTAGCTAAAAGAACTTTGGAGCCCAGCCAATACCTCCTCTGGAGGGCAGAATATGATGAGTTGTGCGAACAACAAGCCAACCAGAATCAAGTGGCCAGGCAAGACACAACCACTGCTATGCTCCAGGGGAGGGAGTCCCCATTCCGATGAACAACAACAACTAAATTTTGATCCCCAGGTGGAGTTCAACAGGGATCTTTTGTAAATGTTCGACAAGGGCCTCAGGAGCCATTTGTTGAATTTATCAGTTGGTTAACCCAGGCAATTAAGAGACAAATTAGTCACATCCAGGCCACTGATATCTTATTGTTGCAATTGGCTTATGAAAATGCTAACATCAACTGCCAGCAAGCAATGCAGGCAATCAGAGGAAAGGCAGCCACAGTTGGGGAACTTCTACAAGCATGTCAACTGGTGGGGACTAAAACACACAAAGCCAAAATATTGGCTATGGCATTAAGGCCTCCTGAAGTGAAAAGGGAGAGAAACCCAAATTGTTTTCTATGTGGAGAGCCAGGTCATATGAAGTGGAAATGCCCCCCAATAATAGAGACTAAGGTAACTCAGGAAAACAACCTCTTTCTATATGCCCCGATGTAAAAAGGGAAACATTGGACAAATCAATGCAGGTACAAATTGATAAAAACAGCAACCCCATAAGTAATCAGGTGGGAAACCTCATGAGGGACTGGTCCCAGGCCCTGTTCTAAATTGGAGCAATGCCAGTGGCTTTCCTCGGTCAGATGAAAAGCCCACAGTCCTCTCTCTCAGAGCTGCCACCACTGGGAGCACAGGACTGGACTTACTCTGCCCTAAAGAATTAGGGCTAAAAGAAGGAGAAGACCCTAAAAGGGTTGCAACTGGGATCTGGGGCCCCTGCCTCTGGGAACAGTGGGATTAGTCCTAGGGTGATCAAGTCTATCCAGTAAAGGAATTAATGTGCTTACCGGGGTAGTGATTATCAAGGTGAGATACTAGTTATGATGGAATGTAAAGGTCTGCATATTCTTCCCCCTGGATCAAAGATAGCTCGGTTAATACTCTACCGTATTGGGTCCCTAACGCCCAGGGAAAAGAAAGGGGAAAGGGAAGTTTTGGAAGCACGGGAGCCACAGGAGCATATCTGAACCAATTAATCACTGATCAGAATGCATGATTACCTTAAAACTTGGAAATAAAAATTTTACTGGCTTATTGGACACAGGGGCGGACATTTTGATAATTAGTCATCAAAACTGGACAGAAACTTGGCCTTGGGTCACTCAGAAACAAAAAATTGTCAGCGTCGGGGAAGCACACACAGCCAAGCAGAGCACATGCCCCCTAACACGTTGCAATTCAGAGGGAAGAAAGGCACTTATACAACCTCTAATCATGCGCATCCCTGTTAAACTTTGGGGAACGAGACCTATTAGCCCAATGGGGGAGTCACTTTGCAGACCCCTTTCTAATAATGGCCACTGTTATTATCCTTCCCCTACCCCTGACATGGCTCTCTCAAGATCCAATTTGGGTAGCACAGTGGCTTTTAAAGGGAGAAAAATTACAAAGAGCCCATGAATTAGGTGAGCAATTAAAAGCCGGCCATATAGAACCATCAAACAGCCCTTGGAATTCGCCCATTTTCGTCATTCCCCAAAAGTCTGGTAAATGGAGACTTTTGCATGACCTATGGGCTATCAATGCTAATTTGCAACCTATGGGACCCCTTCAACAGGGCCTCCCTTCCCCGATGGTGATTCCTCAAGATTGGCCTTAGTTGTTATTAACTTAAAAGACTGTTTTTATACTATTCCCGTTACAGAACAGGACAGAGAAAAATTTCCGTTTACAATACCAGCTATCAATAATGAAAGGCTAGCTCACCAATTTCATTGGAAAGTGCTTCTTCAAGGAATGCTCCACAGTCCTACCACATGTCAGTATCATGTAAATCAAGCTTTGCTCCCTAATAGAAAATAATTTCCTAATTGCACAGTTATTCATTTTATGGATGATATTCTACTAGCAGCCCCAATGAGCCAGTACTTTTAAGTTTATATGCCTCTGTTGTAAAGAATACAGTTAAGAGGTTTAATCATAGCACTTGAAAAAGTACAAATGTTCTCTCCTTGGAAATATCTCAGGTACATACTAACTTCCTGGTCAGTAAGACCTCAAAAAGGTTAAATTAAATACTAGCAACTTGCACATCTTAAATGATTATCAGAAATTACTAGGCGATATTAACTGACTTCACCCCACCTTGGGCAAAACTACGGATAAGTTACAAAACCTGTTTTCTATCTTAAAGGGTGATGCTGCCCTAGACTCTCCAAGGTATTTAACTCCTGCAGCAAAAAGGGAAATAGAAGAAATAGAGCAAGCTATTTCTCAGGGGCAACTAGATTGCATAAGATCCACAATATTCAGTTCAGTTGTTTGTTTTTCCCACTAAACATTCCCCAACAGGGTTAACAGGACAGACGCCCCCAGGGCTGAGCTTTCTAGAACAGGTTTTTTGCTCACTACTGGGACTAAAACACTCTCTCCCTATATCCAACTAGTTAGTAAAGTCATCCATTCAGGTGGCAGATGATGCAATCAGTTGCTAGGTTATGACCCCGATGTCATCAGAATTCCTTTAAGTAAAAAGCAATTCGAAGCAGTATTGCCCTTATCTTTAGACCTGCAAATAGCACTTTCTGATTACACAGGCCATATAGAGCATGCCCTTCCTGCTGATAAACTACTTCAGTTCTTATCTCATACTTCTGTGGTTTTGCCTACAAAAATATTTCACTCCCCCATACCTAACGCTTTAACACTGTTTACGAATGGCTCTGGTAAACATGGAAAAGTGGCTGTTTGGTGGAGAGCGCATAATTCCCTCACTCATTCTGGATTTACTAGCACTCAGAGAGCTGAAGTTGGAGCCCTGGAAACTTTTTCTGCTCAGCCCATCAATATTGTTAGTGACTCTGCTTATTCTGTTTATTTACTGCAGAACCTTGAAACAGCCCTCATGAAGTCCACTCTGGAGCCCACCCTGTGTGCATTTTTTCTTTGACTTCAGCAACTGCTAGATCAATGTACATATCCAAATATCACATATCTGAGCCCACAGCTCACTGCCTGGCCCATTGGCTTATGGCAATGATCAAGTAGACTTACAAGTTATGACATCACTGCTTGATCAAGCCACCCAATTGCATCAATTTTTCCACCAAAATTAGAGAAACTTAACAATTTCAACTTACCCAGAGACTAGCTAAATAAATTATCCTGCAATGCCCAGATTGCCAGCTCACAGGCATGTCTCCTCCTTCAAGAGGTGTTAACCCTAGAGGACTAGAACCTAATCATTTATGGCAAACAGATGTTACACACATCCCTGAATTTGGAAAACTAAGATATGTACATGTATCTGTTGATACCAATTCTCACTTAATTAGCACTCATGCCTTTCCTGGAGAGTCCACCTGACACGTCATTAAACATCTTCTTTTAACTTTTGCCTTTATGGCGCAGCCCACAAAACTTAAAACTGACAATGGTATGGCTTATGCCAGCTCACAATTTCAACAATTTTGTCACACATGGAACATCCAACATGCCACAAGCATCCTGTATAACCCCCAAGGACAGGCCATAGTAGAACGTACCCACGCCACCCTTAAAAATATGCTCAAAAAACAAAAAAGGCGGACTATGAGTAAGGACCCTGCAACACCACTAGCACAAGCCTTATTTACCCTTAATTTCTTAAATTTAAATGATAAATTTCAGTCAGCTGTAGAAAAGCACTTTGCTAAAACCTCTCAAGACATAAAGCCCACTGTTTTATGGAAAGACATAAACAGTAATGTATGGTGTGGTCCAAATAATTTGTTAATGTGGGGAAGAGGATATGCTTGTGTTCACACCCCCTCAGGTCCTCTTTGGATTCCAGCACAATGCATCAAACCATACCATGGCGTGGCTAGGACCCAACCCAGTACCAGAAATGAAGAAAATGACCCTGCAGGATCTGCAGCCCCAGACGATGCTGCTCCCTTGGACCACACAAGCCCTGGACATTATCTGGGGGATGCTGAAGAAGACAACTCTGGAGGCTGAGCGAATCCTGCTCTGGACACAAGACACCATTCACTCCAGATAATTTGTTCCTTGCTATGCTCTCTGTTGTACACTGCAACTCGCGTAGGGTATTAATCCTTTTTATGCTCTTGCTTTTCTGCAACCTGTACCTACTACACTCTATTGGGCTCATATCTTGCATCCGCCTTTCTTCTGCCCTGTCATCTGGGCAGACACCCCCTTTCCAGCCTCTAATAATGTAACTGCTTGGATAGGAGGAATAGATTTACCCCCAGTGGGGTCCCTCATTAATGGCACACATTGGACTAAGGTGCCAGGTAACACTACATAACACTCCACTATCCTCCTACTGTGTGTAAGTTATAAAAGTTCTAACCCTTACTGTGTACCTGCCCAAACACAATTATGGCTACATCATGGTAAAGGAAATGCCTTAACAGTCTTAGTTGCAGGTAGCCTCAAACTGGGCAACACCACCAATGCTACTTTCCCCAGCATTCCTCCCTGTGTTAAAGAACAAAGCCAAGAAAGTAATGGATTCCACTTTGGCTGAGAGGTCTGTCATGGGGGACAAACCCACAGCCTCCAGTTAGGCAATTGTAACATCTTAGACTGGAGCTCCCACAGCCATTTCAGGGTGATCATACTGATGACTGCATCTATCATGGCATCAATGACAGTTTTGTAGCCATGTCCTGCTCCCCTATAATTTGGGCCAATAGGGGAATGGGGTATCCCAGACCCCAAGTAGAGTCCATGCCACCCCAAGACACGTTATGGTGCCTGGGACATCTTAGCACCTCCCTTTACACCTGGCATGGGACATATCATAATTCCAGTCACAATTACACTATGACATTTCTTCATAATCACACTGATCATGCCTGATTTGCACTATCCATCCATATGTTTTCCTTACGGGAACCAATATTTCCATTACATCCCAAAACTCCACGTTTGTGACCTGAGTGCAGGGACAGGCTTGGTTCGCCTCTTGTATCACTAATTACAACATATCTAATTTAAATTACAAGTGTCATGGTATTAAGGAGACAATCTAAGGCATTCCTGCCAGTCAATTTGACATGCGATTGGCAAGGTTCCTCTGCTCTTATCACCTTAGAATGTGCCCTGTCCCAGGTCAGACACAGAAGATTCATAGTTACATTGCCACACACATCTGCACTCCTCAATGAACAAAACCTGATGCAAAAAAATAAAAAAAAAAAAAAAAAAAAAAAAAAAAAAGAAAAGGGGAAGATGGAGATCATTCAGGGTGGTGGGAGAAATTATAGGAAAAACATAAACCTTCTTGGAAGGCCAGGTTTTGCAAAAGCTTTGAAAGATAATTTGACTGAAGGCAGCCAAATTCTCTTATCCAGAGCCTGAGAGCAAGAGGTAGATAACAAGGAAGTGTAAAGGAATTGATCTAGATAAGTTACTTTACTTAGGCCTTGGAACCTGGCCTTTAATCATTTGCGTGCAGCACTGCTCTCTCCAGGGAGGTGACCATGTTAATTACCCACAAGTATGTTGACTGAAAGCCTTTGTCATTAAATCTGTACTATATAAATCCCCGCAGCACTGGCTTGTCAGGGCCACGGCTGCTGGGACTCTTTATGGCACCCTCCTCAGTGTCTGTGGGTGGCCTGGTCCCCTAGCCACACGGCCAGGCAAAAAACCTATGTCTGCATAAATTTTTTCATCCATTGCTTGGCCAGGGTCTGCCGGTCAGACTTGGCAGACAGAAATCAAGAAGTTCTTTAAACAAATAAGAACAAAGATAAAATGTGCCAGAATCTCTGGGATGCAGCTAAAGCAGTGTTAAGAGGGAAATTTATAGCACTAAAATGCCCACATCATAATCTAGAAAGACCTCAAGTTAGCAACCTAACATCATAACAAAAAGAACTAGAGAACCAAGAACAAACATGCCAAATTTAGTAGCAGATAAGAAATATGCAAGATCAGAGTGGAACTGAAAGAGATAGAGACACAAAAAGAAACCTTCAAAAAACAAATCCAGGAGCTGGATTTTTTTTTTTTAAATAATAAAATAGAATTCTACCTAGACTAATAAAGAAAAAAAGAGAGAAGATTATCAAGTAAACACAATCAGAAATGATAAGGAAAATAACACCACTGACCACACAGAAATAAAACCAACCATCAGAGAATACTATAAATACCTCTATACACATAAACTAGAAAATAAAGAAGAAATGGATATTTTCCCGGGCACATACAACATCCCAGGACTGAACCAGGAAGAAAGTGAATCCCTGAATAGACCAATAATGAGTTCTGAAATTGTGGCAGTAATAAATAGCCTACCAACCAAAGAAAAAAAAAAAAAAACCCAGGACAAGGATTCACAGCTGAATTCTAGCAGAGGTAAAAAGAAGAGCTGGTACCATTCCTACTAAAACTATTCCAATAAATTGAAAAGGAGAGACTCCTCCCTAATTTATTCTATGAAGCCAGCATCATCCTAATACCGCAAAATGGCAGAGATACAACAAAAAAACCTTCAGGCCAATATCCTTGACAACATCGATGCAAAAATCTTCAACAAAATACTGGCAATCCAAATCCAGCAGCACATTAAAAGGCTTATCCACCATGATCAAGTTGTCTTTCTCCCTGGAATACAAGGTTGGTTCAACATATACAAATCAAAAAATGTGATTCATCACATAAATAGAAGTAAAGAAAAAAACTACATAATTATCTCAATAGACGCAAAAAGGCCTTCAATAAAATTCAACATCCCTTCATGTTAAAAGCTCTCAATAACCTAGATATTGAAGGAATATACCTCAAAATAATAAGAGCCATAAATGAAAAACCTACAGCCAATATCATACTGAATGAGCAAAAGCTGGAAGCATTCTCCTTGAAAATTGGTAAAACACAAGAATGCCCCCTCACCATTCCTATTCAACATAGTATTGGAAATTCTGACTAGGGCAATTAGGCAAGAAAAAGAAATAAAGCATATTCAAATATCAAGAGAAGAAGTTAAACTATCTTTATTTGCAGTTGACCTGATTCTATATCTAGAACATCCCAACGTCTCAGCCCAAAAGCTTCTTAAGTTGATAAGCAACTTCAGGAAAGTTACAAGATACAAAATCAATGTGCAAAAATCACTGGCATTCCTATACACGAACAACAGGCAAGCCAAGAGCCAAATCATGAATGAACTCCCATTCACAATTTCCACGATAAGAATATAAAATACGGCTGGGTGCGGTGGCTCAAGCCTGTAATCCCAGCACTTTGGGAGGCTGAGGTGGGTGGATCATGAGGTCGGGGATCAAGACCATTCTGGCTGACATGGTGAAACCCCGTCTCTACTAAAAAATACAAAAAAACTAGCCGGGCATGGTGGCGGGCACCTGTAGTCCCAGCTGCTCTGGAGGCTGAGGTGGGAGAATGGCGTGAACCCGGAAGGTGGAGCTTGCAGCGAGCCGAGATCGTGCCACTGCACTCCAGTCTGGGTGATGGAGTAAGACTCCGTCTCAAAAAAAAAAAAATTAAAAAAAGAATATAAAATACCTAGGAATATAGCCTACAAGGGAAGTAAAGGACCTCTTCAAGGAGAGCTACAAAACACTGCTCAAAGAAATCAGAAATGACACAAAACAAGTGGAAAAAATTCCATGCTCACGGATAGGAAGAATCAATATTGTGAAAATAACCACACTGCCCAAAGCAATTTAGAAATGCAATGCTATTCCCATTAAACTACCACTGACATTCTTCACAGACTTAGAAAAACTATTTTAAAATTCATATGACACAAAAAAAAAGCTTGAATAGCCAAGGCTATCCTAGGCAAAAACAATAAAGCTGGAGGCATCATGCTACCTGACTCTGAACTACACTACAAGGCTACAGTAATCAAAACAGCATGGCACTGGTACAAGAACAGACACATAGACCATTGGAACAGAATAGAGAACCCAGAAGTAAGACTGCACACCTACAACCAACTGATCTTTGACAAACCTGAGAAAAACAAGCAATGGGAAAGGATTCCATGTTTAATAAATGGTGCTGGGAGAACTGGCTAGCCATATGCAAAAAACTGAAAGTAGATCTATTCCTTACACCATATATAAAAATCAACTCAAGACTGATGAAAGACTTAAATATAAAACCCCAAACTATAAAATCCCTAAAAGAAAATCTAGGCAACATCATTCAGGAAATAGACAGGAACAAACATTTCACGATGAAGATGCCAAAAGCAATTGCAACAAAAGCAAAAATGGACAAATGGGATCTAATTAAACTAAAGAGCTTCTGCATAGCAAAATAAACTATTATCAGGGTGAACAGAAAACCTACAGAATAGGAGAAAATTTTTGCAATCCATCCATCTGAAAAGGTCTAATATCCAGCATCTACAAGGACCTTAAACAAACTTACAAGAGAAAAACCCATTAAAAAGTGTGCAAAAGACATAAACAGACACCTCTCAAAGGAAGACATACATACGCCTAACAAACATAAAAAAATGCTCAATATCACTGATCATTAGAGTAATGCAAATCAAAACTACAATGAGATACCATCTCACATCAGTCGGAATGCCTATTATTAAAAAGTCAAAAAACAACAGATGCTAGTGAAGTTGTGGAGGCAAAGGAATGCTTTTACACCGTTGGTGGGAGTGTAAATTAGTTTAACCATTATGGAAGAGAGTGTGGCAATTCCTCAAATACCTAGAGGCAGAAATACTATTTGACCCAGCAATCCCATTCCTGGGAATATACCAAAGGAATATAAATCATTCTATTATAAAGATAAGCATGCATATGTTAATTGCAGCACTACTCACAGCAGCAAAGAGAGAATCAAAAGAACCAATGGAATCAACAGAAATGCCCATCAATGATAGACTTGATAATGCTGTGTGTTTATATATATATATACACACACAATATTGTGTGTGTATATATATACACACACACTATATATACACACAATATTGTATATATGTGTATATATATATATACACACAATATTGTATATATGTGTATATATATATATACACACACAGTATTGTGTGTATATATAGTGTGTATGCGTGTGTATATATATATAGTGTATATATATAGGGTGTGTATATATATATACACACACAATATTGTGTATATATATATACACACGCATACACACACACACACACACACGCACACACACACCACCACCACCACGGAATATTATGTAGCCATGAAAAGGAATGCGATCGTATCCTTTGAAGTGACATGAATGGAGCTCGAGGCCATTATCCTCAGCAAATAATGCAGGAAGAGAAAACCAAATACCCACATTCTCACTCATAAATTGGAGCTGAATGATGAGAACACACAGACACACAGTGGGGAACAACACACTGGGGCTTGTCAGAGGGTGGAAGGTGAGAATGAGAGCATCAGAAAGAACAACTAATGGATGATGGGCTTAATACCTAGGTGATGGGATGATCTGTGTGGCAAACCACCATGGCACACATTTACCTATGTAACAAACCTGCATATTTGTCACATGTACCTTTGAACTTAAAATAGAAGAAGAAAAATCCAAATAAATAAAATCAAATTGAAAAAGGAGACATTATAAGGGATACTATAGAAATAAAAAGAATCACTAGAGACTGTTATGAACTATATGCCAACAAACTGGAAAACCAAAATAATCGACAAATTCCTGGACAAATTTACCAAGACTGAATCAGAAAGAACACTAAAACCTGAACAGACCAATAATGTGTAATGTGATTCATTCACCAATAAAACATCTCAAAACAACAAAATGCCCAGGAGTGGATGGCTTTATGGCTGAATTCTGCCAAACTTTTAAAGAAGAACTAATAACAATTCCTCTCAAACTACTCTAAAAAACTGAAAACAAAGAAATGCTTCCTAATTCATTCTACAAGGCCCACATTAACCTGATACCAAAGCCAGAGAATACAAGAGAAAAACTACAGGCTAATACACGTCATGAACATAAATGCAAAAATCCTCAACAAAATACTAGCAAAATGAACATCTAGCAACACATTAAAAAGATAAATACCATGGTCAAGTAGGATTTATCCCAGGAATGTAAGGAGAGCTCAACATACACAATCAGTAAATGTGATAAACCATATCAACAGAATAAAAGAGTAAAAATATAAATCATTTTAATCAGTGCAGAAAAAGCATTTGATAAAATTCAACAACCTTCAAAGTAAAAACTCTCAGCAAACTGAGTACAGAAGGAATATATCTCAAAAACAATAATGCCCATATATGATAAACCCACAGCTAACATTATACTAAATAGGGAAAAATTGAAAGTGTTTCCTTTAAGATCTGGAACAAAACCAGGATGTCCACTTTCACTATTTTGACCAAAATTTTACTAGAAGTTTTAGCCACAGCAATAAGGCAAAAGGAAGAAATATAAAGCAACAAAGAAAGAAAGAACTCAAATTGCCCTATTTGCAGATGACATGATCATATATAATTAGGAAAGCCTAAAGATGTCACCAATCTTTCAAATTCAGTAAAGTTGCAGGATACAAAATCAACACATGAATGTCAGTAGCATATCTATATGCCAACAATAAACAATCTGAAAAAGGAATTTCTAAAAATCCCATTTACAATAGATACAAAAAAATTTTTAGGAATAGATTTACTCAAAGAGGTAAAATATTTCTGTAATGAAAATCATAAAACATTGATGAAAGAAATTAAAAAGGGCACACACACAAAAAAACAGAAAGACAGCCCATGCTAATAGGTTAGAAGAATTAATATTGTTAAAATGCCCATACTACCCGAAGCAATATACAAATTCAATGCACTCCCAATCACAATACAAATTACATTCTTCATAGAAAGAGAAAATAATTATAAAATGTGAATGGAAATACACAACACCCTGAATAAGCAAAGCAATCTTGCACAAAAAGAACAAAACTGTAGGCACTAAAATAATTTCAAAATATACTACTAAGCTACAGTAACCAAAGCAGCATGTACTGGCATAAAAAAACAGACACACACACCAGGACAGAACAGAGGACCCTGAAGTAAATCCACATATTTTACAGCCAACTGATTTTCTTTTCATTTTACTTTAAGTTCCAGGATACATGTGCAGAACATGCAGGTTTGTTACATAGGTATACGTGTACCATGGTAGTTTGCTGCATCTATTGACCCATCCTCTAGGTTCCCTCCCCTCATCCCACACCCCCCAACAGGCCCCAGAGTGTGTTGTTCCCCTCCCTGTGTCCATGTGTTCTTATTGTTCAACTCCTACTTATGAGTGAGAGCATGAGGTGCTTGGTTTTCTGTTCCTGTGTTAGTTTACTGAGGAAGATGGCTTCCAGCTTTATCCATGTCCCTGCAAAGGAAATAATCTCTTTTTATGGCTGCATAGTATTCCATGGTGTATATGTACCACATTTTCTTTATCCAGTTTAAATTGATGGGCATTTTGGTTGGTTCCATGTTACTGCTATTGTGAATAGTACTGCAATAAACATATGTGTGCATGTATCTTTATAATAGAATGATTTCTATTCCTTCGGGTATATATCCAGTAATGAAATTGCTGGGTCAAATGATATTTCTGGTTCTAGGTCCTTGAGGAATCGCCACACTGTCTTCCACAATGGTTGAACTAATTTACATTCCCACCAATAATGTAAAAGCATTCCGATTTCTTCACAGTCTCACCAACAACTGTTGTTTACTGACTTTTTAATAATTGCCATTCTGACTGGCATGAGATGATATCTTATTGTGGTTTTGATTTGCATTTCTCTAATGATCAGTGATGTTGAGCTTTTTTTCCATATGTTTGTTGGCCACATAAATGTCTTCTTTTGAATAGCGTCTGTTCATATACTTTGCCCACATTTTGATGACATTGTTTTTATCTTGTAAACTTAAGTTCCTAGTAGATTCTGGATATTAGACCTTGGTCAGGTGGGTAGACTGCAAAAATTTTCTCCCATTCTGTAGGTCACCTGTTCACTCTGATGATAGTTTCTTTTGCTGTGAAGAAGCTCTTTAGTTTCATTAGATCCCATTTTTCAATTTTGGCTTTTGTTGCAATTGCTTTTGGTGTTTATGTCATGAAGTCTTTGCCCATGCCTATGTCCTGAATGTTATTGCCTAGGTTTTTTTCTAAGGCTTTTATGGTTTTGGGATTTACATTTGAGTCTTTATTCCATATTGAGTTAATTTTTGTATAAGGTGTAAGGAAGGGGTACAGTTTCTGCTTTTTGCATATGGGCTAGCCAGTTCTCCCAGCACCATTTATTGAATAGAGAATCCTTTCCCTGTTGCTTGTTTTTGTCAGGTTCATCGAAGAACAGATGGTTGTAGATGTGTGGTGTTATTTCTAAGGTCTCTGTTCTGTTCCACTGGTCTGTCTGTCTTGGTATCAGTACCATGCTGTTTTGGTTACTGTAGCCTTGTATTATAGTTTAAAGTCAGGTAGTGTGATGCCTCCAGCTTTGTTCTTTTTGCTTAGAACTGTCTTGGCTATATGGGCTCTTCTTTGGTTCCATACGAACTTTAAAGTAGTTTTTTCTAATTCTGTGAAGAATGTCAATGGTAGTTTGATGGGAAGAGCATTAAATCTATAAATTACTATGGGCAGTATGGCCATGTTCATGATATTGATTCTTCCTATCCATGAGCATGGAATGTTTTTCCATTTGTTTGTGTCCTCTCTTATTTCCTTGAGCAGTGGTTTGTAGTTCTCCTTGAAGAGGTCCTTAAGGTCCTTCACATCCCTTGTTAGCTGTATCCTTAGGTATTTTATTCTCTTTGTAGCAAGTATGATTGGGAGTTCACTCATGATTTGGCTTTCTGCTTGTCTATTGTTGATGTATAGGAATGCATGTAATTTTTGCACATTGATTTTGTATCCTGAGACTTTGCTGAAGTTACTTATCAGCTTAAGGAGTTTTGTGGCTGAGACAATGGGGTTCTCTAAATATACAATCATGTCATCTACAAAGAGAGACAGTTTGACTTCCTCTCTTCCTATTTGAATATCCTTTATTTGTCTCTCTTGCCTGATTGCCCTGGCCAGAACTTCCAATACTATGTTGAAAAAAAAGTGGTGAGAGAGGGCATCCTTGTCTTGTGCTGGTTTTCAAAGGAAATGTTTCCAGCTTTTGCCCATTCAATATGATATTGGCTGTGTGTTTGTCTAATTCTGTGAAGAATGTGAATGGTAGTTTGATGGGAATAACATTATATCTATAAATTATTATTTTGAGATATGTTCCATCAATATCTAGTTTGTTGAGAGTTTTAACATGAAGGAATGTGAAATTTTATTAAAGGCCTTTTCTGCATCTATTGAGATAATCATGTGGTTTTTGTCTTTGGTTCTGTTTATGTGATGGATTACGTTTATTGACTTGCGTATGTTGAACCAGCCTTGCATCCCAAGGATGAAGCTGCCTTGATCATGGTGGATAAGTTTTTTGATGTGCTGCTGGATTCGGTTTGCCAGTATTTTACTGAGAATTTTTGTATCAATGTTCATCAGGAATATCGGCCTGAAGTTTCCTTTTTTTGTTGTGTCTCTGCTAGGTTTGGGTATCAGGATGATGCTGACCTCATAAAATGAGTTAGGGAGGAGTCCCTCCTTTTCAATTTTTTGGAATAGTTTCAGAAGAAATGGTACCAACTCCTCTTTGTACTTCTGGTAGATTTCGGCTGTGAATCTGTCTGCTTCTGGGCTTTTTTTTTTTTTTTTTTTTTGGTTGGTAGGCTATTAATTACTGCTTCAATTTCAGAACTTGTTATTGGTCTATTCAAGAATTTGACTTCTTCCTGGTTTAGTCTTGGGAGGGCGTATGTGTCGAGGAGTTTATCAATTTCTTCTAGATTTTCTAGTTTATTTGTGGAGAGGTGTTTATAGTATTCTCTGAGGATAGTTTCTGTTTCTGTGGGGTCAGTGGTGATATCCCCTTTATCATTTTTCATTGTGCCTATCTGATTCTTCTCTCTTTTCTTCTTTATTAGTCTAGCTAGCAGTCTATATCGTTAATTTCTTCAAAAACCAGTTCCTAGATACATTGATTTTTGGAGGGCTTTTTTGTGTCTCTATCTCCTTCAGTTCTGCTCTGATCTTAGTTATGTCTTGTCTTCTGATAGCTTTTGGATTTGTTTGCTCTTGCTTCTCTAGTTCTTTTAATTGTGATGTTAGGGTGTCGATTTCAAAGCTTTCCAGTTTTCTGATGTGAGCATTTAGTGCATAAATTTCCTTCTAAACACTGCTTTAGCTGTGTCCCAGAGATTCTGGTACGTTGTCTCATTGTTCTCATTGGTTTCAAACAACTTGATTCCTGCCTTAATTTTGCTATTTATCCAGGAATCTTTCAGGAACAGGTTTTTCAATTTCCATGTAGTTGTGTGGTTTTGAGTGAGTTTCTTAATCCTGAGTTCTAATTTGATTGCACTGTGGTCTGAGAGACTGTTATGATTTCCATTGTTTTGCACTTGTTGAGTAGTGTTTTACTTCCAATTATGTGGTCAATTCTAGAATAAGTGCCATGTGGCACTGAGAAGAATGTATATTCTGCAGATTTGGGATGCAGAGTTCTTTAGATGTCTATTAGTTCTGCTTGGTCCAGAGCGGAGTTCAAGTCCTGAATATCCTTGTTAATTTTCTGTCTCGTTGATCTGTCTAATACTGATAGTGGGGTGTTAAAGTCTCCCATTTTTGTTGTGTGGGAGTCTAAGTCTCTTTGTAGGTCTCTAAGAACTTGTTTTATGAATCTGGGTGTTCCTATATTGGGTGCATATATGTTTAGGATAGTTAGCTCTTCTTGTTGCATTGATCCTTTTAGTATTATGTAATGTCCTTTGTCTTTTTTGATCTTTGTTGGGAAGTTTGTTTTATCAGAGACTAGGATTGCAACCCTTGCTTTTTTTGCTTTCCATTTGTTTGGTAAATATTCCTCCATTCCTTTATTTTGAGCCTGTGTCTTTGCACATGAGATGGGTCTCCTGAATACAGCATACTGATGGGTCTTGACTCTTTATCTAATTTGCCACTCTGTGTCTTTTAATTAGGGCATTTAGCTCATTTACATTTAAGGTTAATATTGTTATATGTGAATTTGATGCTGTCATCATGATCCTAGCTGGTTATTTTGCACACTAGTTGATACAGTTTCTTCATGGTGTCATTGGTCTTTACCTTTTGGTGTGTTTTTGCAGTGGCTGGTTCTAGTTTTTCCTTTCCATATTTAGTGCTTCCTTCAGGAGCTCTTGCAAGGAAGGCCTGGTGGTGAAAAAAATCCCTCAGCATTTGCTTGTCTGGAAAAGATTTTATTTCTCCTTCAGTTAAAAGCTTAATTTGTCTGGAAATGAAATTCTGGGTTGAAAAATCTTTTCTTTTAGAATGTTGAATATCGGCCCCCACTTTCTTCTGGCTTGTAAGGTTTCTGCTGAGAGATCTGCTGTTAGTCTGATGGTCTTCCCTTTGTAGGTTACCTGACCTTTCTCTCTGGCTGCCTTAAAACTTTTTCCTTCATTTTGACCTTGGAGAATCTGATGATTATGTGTCTTCGGGTTGATCTTCTCATGAAGTATCTTAGTAGTGTTCTCTGTATTTCCTGAATTTGAATGTTGTTCTTACTAGGTTAGGGAATTTCTCCTGGAGTGTGTTTTCCAGCTTGTTTCCATTCTCCCCATCTCCTTCAGGTACTCCAGTCAATCATAGGTTCAGTCTTTATATAGTCCCATATTTCTCTGAGGCTTTGTTCGTTCCTTTTCATTCTTTTTTCTCTAATTTTGTATGCATGCCCTTTTTCAGCAAGATGGTCTTCAAACTCTGATATCCTTTCTTCCACTTGGTCAATTCACCTATTGATACTTGTGTATGCTTCACCAAGTTCTTGTGCTGTGTGTTTCAGCTCCATCAGGTCATTTATATTCCTCTCTAAAATGGTTATTCTAGTCAGCAGCTCCTTTAACCCTTTATCTACCTTCTTAGCTTCTTTGCATTGGGTTAAAATATGCTTCTTTCACTCAGCAAAGTTTGTTATCACCCATCTTCTGAAGCCTACTTCTGTCAATTCATCCATCTCATCCTCTGTCCAGTTCTGCACCCTTGCTGGAGAGGAGTTCAATCATTTGGAGGAAAAGAGGAACTCTGGTATTTTGGGTTCTTAGGGTTTTTTTTGTTGTTGTTGTTGATTCTTTCTCTTCTTCATGAGTTTGTCTAAGTTTTGATTTTTGGAGCTGCTGTCCCTTGGCGTTTTTGTTGGTACTTTTTTTGTGGTTGATACTGTTGTTGTTGCTTTCTGTTTGTTTTTCTTTCAACGGTCAGGTCCCTCTTCTCTACAGCTGCTGTGGTTTGCCGGGGGTTCACTTCAGGCCCTATTCATCTGGTTCTCTTCCACATCTGGAGGCTGGAGAACAGCAAAGTTGGGTGCTTATTTCTTCCTTTGGGATCTCTGATCTCAAGGGACATTGACTTGATGTCAGTAGAATTGCTCCTGTATAGGGTATCTGACCACTCCTGTTGAAGGGTCTCACCCAGTTGGGTGGCACGGGGAACAGAATCCATTTAATCAAGCACTTTGACTGCCCCTTGGTGGAGGGGATGTACCTCACTGGGCAGAAACCCACTCGTCTAGGCTGCCTGGATTCCTCAGCAGTAGCAGGAAGAAAGGCTAAGTCTGCTGGTCCACAGAGACTGTGGCCATGCCTTCCCCTAGGGGCTCAGGCCCAGGGAGATCAGAGTTCTGTCCCTGAGCCCATGGATGAAGTTGGTGGAGTTCCTGCAGGGAGGCCCCACACAGTGAGGAGGGATAGGTCAGCATCAAGGCTGAAGAGGTGCTCTGGCCACAGTCTGCCACACAGCCAGTGTGTCAGGCTGTGGGGGACATCCCTTGGGACCAAGTCATCCAGCCTCCCTGGCTCCAGCAGGGGAAAATTGTGGCCTCAAGCTATAGAGATGGCTCCCACCCTTCCCCTGCCCATGGAGCTTGGTGTGTTAGGCAGCTGTCAGTCCCAGTGCTGGCAGTTGCCTCTCCCCCCAAGGAGCTCAATCAGCTTAACAGGCAGCCGCAGCTGTGGTGCTGGCCACCCATCTCTCCAGGAACTCAGCAGGGGAGTTCTAGAAACTCCCTAGAACTGAACTCTAGTTAAGTTCTAACTAGAAACTTAATCAGATTCTAGCTGAGATGCTGTTAAGAATCTGCATGGCTCCAATGTTAGAACCCTAGTCCCTGGTGGCATGGATTTATAAGTGGGATCTTCCAATACATGGGTTGCACAGTTCTGTGGAAAAAGCATGGTTTCCCTAGCTGGGTAGCACGCTCACTCCCCACCTCCATTCAGCCAACTCACTTTCAATGAAGGCACCAAAGACATACCATGGGTAAAGTGTATCCTCTTCAATAAATGGTACTGGGAAAACTGGATATCCATATGCAGAAGAATGAAACTAGACTCCTATCTCTCACCATATACAAAAATCAAATAGAAATGTATTTTAGACTTAAATGTAAGACCTGAAACTATGAAACTACTAGTTGGAGAAATGCTTCAAGGCATTGGTCTGGTCAAAGATTTTATGGATAAAACTTTGAAAGTAAAAATAGACAAATGGAATTACAACAAAGAAATAAAAGCTAACAAAGTCAAAAAGACAGAAGTGAAATTGTCTCTGTTTGCTTATAACCTTATCCTATAAATAGAAAACCTGACAGATTCCACCAAAAAACTGTTAAGAGTTGATAAACAAATTCAGTAAATTTACAAGATACAAAATCAACATACAAGTTTCAGTTATGTTTCTATATGCTACAAACTAAGAAAGAAATTAAGAAAGCAATCCCATTTACAACAGCATAACAAAAATGTACTCAGGATTAAAGTTCACTTAGGATGTGAAAGATCTGTATCCTGAAAACTGCAAAACAATGATAATAGAAATGGAAGAACACACAAATGGAAGGATATTTTGTGTTTGTGCATTGAAAGAATATTGTTAAAATGTCCATACTACCTAAAGCAACCTACAGATTCAAAACAATCCCTATGAAAATTCCAAATTTATATTTCACAAAAATAGAAAAAGCATTTCCTAAAATTCATTTGGAACCACAAAAGATTGCAAATAGCCAAAATAGTCTTGAGAAAAAAGAACAAAGCTGGAGGCCTCGCACTACCTGATTTCAAAATATATTACAAAGCTATAAAAATCAAAACTGCATGGTAACAGCATAAATACAGACACATTGGACAACAGAACAGGATAGATGCCCAGAAATAAACTTACATTTATTCATGGTCAAACCATGGTCAATGGGTTTGACAAAGTTGCTAAGAACACACAATAGAGAAAGGACAGTCTCTTTAATAAATGATATTGGAACAACTGAATATCCACATGCAGAGGAATAAAACTGGACCCTTACCTCACACCATACATAAAAATCAGCTCAAAATGTATTAAAGGCTTAAAAGTAAGACCTGAAAATATAAAACTACTAGAAGAAAACACAGGGTAAAAACTCCATGCCACTGGTCTGGGTAGTAATTTCTTGGTAAAAGCGCAGGCAACAAAAGCAGAAATAAATGAATAGGACTGCATGAAACTATTTCCTTTGCAAAGCAAAGGAAATAATTAACAGAGTGAAGAGACAATTGCATGGATTGGAAGAAAATATTTGCAAACCATACATCTGACAAGGCTAATATCCAAAACATAAGAAACTCAAACAGTAATAAAACAATCCAATTACCAAAAATAGGTGGAGGATCTGAATAGATACTTCTCAAAAGAAGACATACAGGTAGCCAAGAGGTATATAAAAAGGTGCTCAACATCACTAATCATCAGGGCAATTCAAATGAATACCATAATGAGATATTACCTCACACCTATTAGAATGGCTACTACGAAAAAGACAACAGATAACAAGTATTGGTGAGGATGTAGAATAAAGGGAATTCTTTGACACTGTTGGCAGAAATGTAAATTAATACAGCTGTTATGGAAAACAGAATGGATGTTCCTCAAACAACTAAAAATAGAATTCCCATATGATCCAGCAATCCCACTTCTGGGTATACATCCAAAAAAATTGAAATAAGTATGTCAAATGGGTATCTGAACTCCCATGTTCATTGCAGCATTATTCACAATAGCCAAGATAGAGAGATACCTAAGTGTCCATCAATGGACTAATGAATAAAGAAAATGTAGCACATATACATGATAGAATTCTACGCAGCATTAAGAAAAGAAAATTCTATCATTTTTGACAACACAGATAGCCTGAAAGACATTATGTTAAGTGATAAAAGCCAGGCACAGATATATACTGTGTGATCTCACTTATATGTGGAATCTGAAAAAATTGAACTCAGCTTCTGGAGCCAAGATGGCCGAATAGGAACAGCTCCAGTCTACAGCTCCCAGTGTGAGCGACGCAGAAGACGGGTGATTTCTGCATTTCCATCTGAGGTACCGGGTTCATCTCACTAGGCAGTGCCAGACAGTGGGCACAGGACAGTGGGTGCAGCGCACCGGGTGCGAGCTGAAGCAGGGCGAGGCATTGCCTCACTTGGGAAGTGCAAGGGGTCAGGGAGTTCCCTTTCCTAGTCAAAGAAAGGGATGACAGATGGCACCTGGAAAATCGGGTCACTCCCACCCTAATACTGTGCTTTTCCAACAGGCTTAAAAAATGGCACACCAGATTATATCCCACACCTGGCTCGGAGGGTCCTACGCCCATGGAGTCTTGCTGATTGCTAGCACAGTAGTCTGAGATCAAACAGCAAGGCAGCACTGAGGTTGGGGGAGGGGCGCCTAACATTGCCCAGGCTTGATTAGGTAAACAAAGCAGCCCGGAAGCTCGAACTGGGTGGAGCTCACCACAGCTCAAGGAGGCATGCCTGCCTCTGTAGGATCCACCTCTGGGGGCAGGGCACAGACAAACAGACAGCAGTAACCTCTGCAGACTTAAATGTCCCTGTCAGACAGCTTTGAAGAGAGTAGTGGTTCTCCCAGCACGCAGCTGGAGATATGAGAATGGGCAGACTGCCTCCTCAAGTGGGTCCCTGACCCCCGAGCAGCCTAACTGGGAGGCACCCCTCAGTAGGGGCAGACTGACACCTCACACGGCCGGGTACTCCTCTGAGACAAAATTTCCAGAAGAATGATCAGGCAGCAGCATTTGCGGATCACCAATATCTGCTGTTCTACAGCCACTGCTGTTCTACAGACACCGCTGTTCTGCAGCCACCCAGGCAAACAGGGTCTGGAGTGGACCTCTAGCAAACTCCAACAGACCTGCGGCTGAGGGTCCTGTCTATTAGAAGGAAAGCTAACAAACAAAAGGGACATCCACACCAAAAACCCATCTGTACATCACCATCATCAAAGACCAAAAGTAGATAAAACCACAAAGATGGGGAAAAAACAGAGCAGAAAAACTGGAAACTCTAAAAAGCAGAGTGCCTCTCATCCTCCAAAGGAATGCAGCTCCTCACCAGCAACGGAACAAAGCTGGATGGAGAATGACTTTGATGAGTTGACAGAAGAAGGCTTCAGACGATCAAACTACTACGAGCTACAGGAGGAAATTCAAACCAATGGCAACGAAGTCAAAAACTTTGAAAAAAAATTACACGAATGGATACTAAGAATAACCAATGCAGACAAGTCCTTAAAGGAGCTGATGGAGCTGAAAGCCAAGGCTTGAGAACCATGTGAAGAATGCAGAAGCTTCAGGAGCCGATGCAATCAAATGGAAGGAAGGGTATCAGTGATAGAAGACGAAATGAATGAAATGAAGTGAGAAGGGAAGTTTAGAGAAAAAAGAATAAAAAGAAACCAACAAAGCCTCCACGAAATATGGGACTATGTGAAAAGACCAAATCTACGTCTGATTGGTGTACCTGAAAGTGACGGGGAGAATGGAACCAAGTTGGAAAACACTCTGCAGGATATTATCCAGGAGAACTTCCCCAATCTAGCAAGGCAGGCCAACATTCAAATTCAGGAAATACAGAGAACGCCACAAAGATACTCCTCGAGAAGAGCAACCCCAAGACACATAATTGTCAGATTCACCAAAGTTGAAATGAAGGAAAAAATGTTAAGGGCAGCCAGACAGAAAGGTCAGGTTACCCACAAAGGGAAGCCCATCAGACTAACAGCTGATCTCTCGGCAGAAACTCTACAAGCCAGAAGAGAGTGGGGGCCAATATTCAACATTCTTAAAGAATTTTCAACCCAGAATTTCATATCCAGCCAAACTAAGATTCATAAGTGAAGGAGAAATAAAATCCTTTACAGACAAGGAAATGCTGAGAGAGTCTGTCACCACCAGGCCTGCCCTAAAAGAGCTCCTGAAGGAAGCACTAAACATGGAAAGGAACAACCGGTACCAGCCACTGCAAAAACATGCCAAAATGTAAAGACCACCGAGGCTAGGAAGAAACTGCATCAACTAACGAGCAAAATAACCAGCTAACCTCATAATGACAGGATCAAATTCACACATAACAATATTAACTTTAAATGTAAATGGACTAAATACTCCAATTAAGACACAGACTGGCAAATTGGATAAAGAGTCAAGACACATCATCCATCAGTGAACCCATCTCACATGAAGAGACACACATAGGCTCAAAATAAAGGGATGGAGGAAGATCAACCAAGCAAATGGAAAACAAAAAAAGGCAGGGGTTGCAATCATAGTCTCTGATAAAACAGACTTTAAACCAACAAAGATCAAAAGAGACAAAGAAGGCCATTACATAATGGTAAAGGGATCAATTCAACAAGAAGAACTAACTATCCTAAATATATATGCACCCAATACTGGAGCACCCAGATTCATAAAGCAAGTCCTTAGTGAACTACAAAGAGACTTAGACTCCCACACAATAATAATGGGAGACTTTAACACCCCACTGTCAATATTAGACAGATCAATGAGACAGAAAGTTAACAAGGATACCCAGGAATTGAACTCAGCTCTGCACCAAGCGGACCTAATAGACATTTACAGAACTCTCCACCCAAAATCAACAGAATATACATTCTTTTCAGCACCACACCACACCTATTCCAAAACTGACCACATAGTTGGAAGTAAAGCACTCCTCAGCAAATGTAAAAGGACAGAAATTATAACAAACTGTCTCTCAGACCACAGTGCAAACTACAACTCAGGATTAAGAAACTCACTCAAAACCACTCAACTACATGGAAACTGAACAACCTGCTCCTGAATGACTACTGGGTACATAATGAAATGAAGGCAGAAATAAAGATGTTCTTTGAAACCAACGAGAACCAAGACACAACATACCAGAATCTCTGGGACACATTCAAAGCAGTGTGTAGAGGGAAATTTATAGCACTAAATGCCCACAAGAGAAAGCAGGAAAGATCCAAAATTGACACCCTAACATCACAATTAAAATAACTAGAAAAGCAAGAGCAAACACATTCAAAAGCTAGCCGAAAGTAACAAATAACTAAAATCAGAGCAGAACTGAAGGAAATGGAGACACAAAAAACCCTTCAAAAAATTAATGAATCCAGGAGCTGGTTTTTTGAAAAGATCAACAAAATTGATAGACCACTAGCAAGATTAATAAAGAAGAAAAGAGAGAAGAATCAAATAGACACAATAAAAAATGATAAAGGGGATATCACCACCGATCCCACAGAAATAGAAACTACCATCAGAGAATACTACAAACACCTCTATGCAAATAAACTAGAAAATCTAGAAGAAATGGATAAATTCCTCGACATATACACACTCCCAAGACTAAACCAGGAAGAAGTTGAATCTCTGAATAGACCCATAACAGGCTCTGAAATAGTGGCAATAATCAATAGCTTACCAACCAAAGAGTCCAGGACCAGATGGATTCACAGCTAATTCTACCAGAGGTACAAGGAAGAGCTGGTACCATTCCTTCTGAAACTATTCCAATCAATAGAAAAAGAGGGAATCCTCCCTAACTCATTTTATGAGGCCAGCATCATCCTGATACCAAAGCCTGGCAGAGACACAACAAAAAAAGAGAATTTTAGACCAATATCCTGGATGAACATTGCCGCAAAAATCCTCAATAAAATACCGGCAAACTGAATCCAACAGCACATCAAAAAGCTTATCCACCATGATCAAGTGGGCTTCATCCCTGGGATGCAAGGCTCGTTCAACATACGCAAATCAATAAATGTAATCCAGCATATAAACAGAACCAAAGTCAAAAACCACATGATTATTTCAATAGATGCAGAAAAGGCCTTTGACAAAATTCAACAACCCTTCATGCTAAAAACTCTCAATAAATTAGGTATTGATGGGACGCATCTCAAAATAATAAGAGCTATCTATGACAAACCCACAGCCAATATCATACTGAATGGACAAAAACTGGAAGCATTCCCTTTGAAAACTGGCACAAGACAGGGATGCCCTCTCTCACCACTCCTATTCAACACTGTGTTGGAAGTTCTGGCCAGGGCAATCAGGCAGGAGAAGGAAATAAAGGGCATTCAATTAGGAAAAGAGGAAGTCAAATTGTCCCTGTTTGCAGATGACATGATTGTATATCTAGAAAACCCCATTGTCTCAGCACAAAATCTCCTTAAGCTGATAAGCAACTTCAGCAAAGTCTTAGGATACAAAATCAATGTACAAAAATCACAAGCATTCTTATACACCAATAACAGACAAACAGAGAGCCAAATCATGAGTGAACTCCCATTCACAATTGCTTCAAAGAGAATAAAATACCTAGGAATCCAACTTAGAAGGGAAGTGAAGGACCTCTTCAAGGAGAACTACAAACCACTGCTCAATGAAATAAAAGAGGATACAAAGAAATGGAAGAACATTCCATGCTCATGGGTAGGAAGAATCAATATCGTGAAAATGGCCATACTGCCCAAGGTAATTTACAGATTCAATGCCATTCCCATCAAGTTACCAATGACTTTCTTCACAGAATTGGAAGAAACTACTTTAAAGTTCATATGGAACCAAAAAAGAGCCTGCATCACCAAGTCAATCCTAAGCCAAAAGAACAAAGCTGGAGGCATCACGCTACATGACTTCAAACTATACTACAAGGCTACAGTAACCAAAACAGCATGGTACTGGTACCAAAACAGAGATATAGATCAGTGGAACAGAACAGAGCCCTCAGAAATAATGCCACATATCTACAACCATCTGGTCTTTGAGAAACCTGACAAAAACAAGCAAAGGGGAAAGGATTCCCTATTTAATAAATGGTGCTGGGAAAACTGGCTAGCCATATGTAGAAAGCTGAAACTGGATCCCTTCCTTACACCTTATACAAAACTCAATTCAAGATGGATTAAAGACTTACATGTTAGACCTAAAACCATAAAAACCCTAGAAGGAAACCTAGGCAATACCATTCAGGACATAGGCATGGGCAAGGACTTCATGTCTAAAACACCAAAAGCAATGGCAACAAAAGCCAAAATTGACAAATGGGATCTTATTAAACTAAAGAGCTTCTGCACAGCAAAGAAACTACCATCAGAGTGAACAGGCAACCTATAGAAAAGGAGAAAATTTTCGCAACCTACTCATCTGACAAAGGGCTAATATCCAGAATCTACAATGAACTCAAACAAATTTACAAGAAAAAAAACAACCCCATCAAAAAGTGGGTGAAGGATATGAACAGACACTTCTCAAAAGAGGACATTTATGCAGCCAAAAAACACATGAAAAAATGCTCACCATCACTGGCCATCAGAGAAATGCAAATCAAAACCACAATGAGATACCATCTCACACCAGTTAGAATGGCAATCATTAAAAAGTCAGGAAACAACAGGTGCTGGAGAGGATGTGGAGAAATAGGAACACTTTTTCACTGTTGGTGGGGCTGTAAACTAGTTCAACCATTGTGGAAGTCAGTGTGGCGATTCCTCAGGGATCTAGAACTAGAAATACCATTTGACCCAGCCATCCCATTACTGGGTATATACCCAAAGGATTATAAATCATGCTGCTATAAAGGCACATGCACATGTATGTTTATTGCGGCACTATTCATAATAGCAAAGACTTGGAACCAACCCAAATGTCCAACAATGATAGACTGGATTAAGAAAATGTGGCACATATACACCATGGAATACTATGCAGCCATAATAAATGATGAGTTCATGTCCTTTGTAGGGACATGGATGAAACTGAAAAGCATCATTCTCGGCAAACTATCGCAAGGACAAAAAACCAAACACTGCATGTTCTCACTGATAGGTGGGAATTGAACAATGAGAACACATGGACACAGGAAGGGGAACATCACACTCCGGGGACGGTTGTGGGGTGGGGGGAGAGGGGAGGGATAGTATTAGGAGATATACCTAATGCTAAATGACGAGTTAATGGGTGCAGCACACCAACATGGCACATGTATACATATGTAACAAACCTGCACATTGTGCACATGTACCCTAAAACTTAAAGTATAATAATAATGAAATTTAAAAAAAAATTCATCTTATAAAAGTAGAGAGTGGAACAGTGGTTAGCAGTAAAAGGGGTTTGGGGAAGATCAAAGGTGAGATATTGGTCAAAGGATACAAAGTTTCAGTTAGATCAAGGCAGAAAATTAACAAAGATATAAAGGGCCCAAACTCAACCTGACCAAATGGACCTAATCAATATCTACAGAACTCTTCACTCCAAAACAATGCGAGATACATTCTTCTCATTGCCACATGGCACATATTCTAAAATTGACCATACAATCAGACAAAACAATCCTCAGCAAATTAATAAAAATCATACCAACCACAATCTCAGATCACTACACAATAAAAACAGAAATAAATACTGAGAAAATAACTCAAAACCATACAGTTACAAAGAAACTAAACAACCTGTTCCTGAATGACTTCTGGGTAAAAAATAAAATTCAGGCAGAAGTCAAGAAATTTTTCGAAACTAATGAGAACATGATAATAATGTACCAGAATCTCTGGGAGATGGCTAAGGCAGTGTTAAAAGGGACATTTATAGCACTAAGTGTCCACATCAAAAAGTTAGAAACATCTCAAATTAACAACCTAAACCACAACTAGAAGAACTAGAGAAGCAAGAGCAAACTAACCACAAAGCTAGCAGAAAAGAAGAAATAACCAAAATCAGAGCTGAATTGAAGGAAAATCTAGAGAAAACCATACAAAAGATCAACAAATCCAGGAGTGTCTTCTTTGAAAAAATTAGTAAGGTAGACTGCTTGTTAGAGTAATAAAGAAAAAAACAGATCCAAATAAATACAATTATAAATAACAAAGGGGATATTAGAAATGACATATAAATACAAAAAGAATCCCATCAGAGAGTACTATAAACACCTCTATAAACACAAACAAGAAAATTTAGAAGAAATGGACAAATTCCTACACACATTCATCCTCCCCAGACTGAAGAAGAAACTGAATCCCTGAATGAACTAATAACAAGTTTCAAAACTGAATCAGCTGGCAGAGACACACACAAAAAGAAAACTTCAGGCCAATATCCTCGATGAACGTAGATGTAAAAATCCTCAACAAAATACTAGCAAACTCAATCCAGCAGCACAGCAAAAGAGTAATCCGCCACGATCAAGTAAGATTTATCCCTGGGATGCAAGCTTGGTTCAATATATGAAAATAAATAAATGTGATTCATCACATAAACAGAACTAAAAACAAAAACCACATGATTATCTCAATAGATGCAGAAAACGCTTTCACAAAATCAATATCTTGTCATGTTAAAAACCATCAATAAACTAGGCCATTGAAGGAATATACTTTAAAGTAATAAGACACATCTAGAACAAACCCACAGCCAACACCATACCGAATAATGGATGAAAGCTGGAAGCATTCCCATGGAAAACTGACATAAGACAAGGATGTCTTCTCTCACCACTCCTATTAAATATAGTATTGGAAATCCTGGCCAGGACAATCAGGTAAGAAAAGGAAATAAAGAGCATCCAAATAAAAAGTGAGGAAGTCAAACTATTAGTTTGCAGATGACAAGATTCTTCATCTAAAAGCCCCATATTCTCTGCCCAAAAGCTCCTTGAGCTGGTAAACAACTTCAGCAAAGTTTCACAATACAAAATCAACATACAAAAATCAGTAGCATTCCTATATGCTAACAACATTCAAGCTGAGAGCCAAATCAGAAATGTAGTCCAATTCACAATTACCATAAAAAGAATAAAATAACTAGGCAAACAGCTAAATAGGGAGGTGAAAGACCTCTACAACGAGAGTTACAAAACACTGGACCACTTTCCTACATCATATAAAAAAATTAACTCAATTAATTAAAGACTTAAATGTAAAACCCAAAACTATTAAAACACTGGAAGATAATCTAGGAAATACCCTTCTGGACATAGGACCTGGAAAAGATTTAATGATGAAGATGCCAAAAGTAACTGCAACAAAAGCAAAAATGGACAAATTGAATCTAATTAAACTAAAGTGCTTCTGCATAGCCAAAGAAACTATCAACAGAGAAAACAATGTACAAAATGGGCAAAACTAATTTGCAAACTATGCATTCAACAAAGTTTTAATATCCATAATCTAGAAGGAACTTAAATTTCCAAGAAAAAACAAACACCCCATTAAAAAGTGGGCAAAGGACATGAATAGATACTTTTCAAAAGAAGACATATATGTGGCCAAGCAACATATAAAAAATCAACATCACTAATCATTAGAGAAATGAAAATCAAAACCACAGTGAGATACTATCTCAGGTCAGTCAGAATAGCTATTATTAAAAGGTCAAAAAATGAGAGGTTGCTGTTGAGGTTGCATAGAAAAGGATATACTTAGCTGCTGGTGGGAATGTAGAAAATGTGAAAACCACTGTAGAAAATGGTGTGGTGATTCCTCAAAGAGCTTAAAACACAATTATTGTTTGTCCCAGCAGTCCCATGACTGGGTATATACCCAAAGGAATATAAATTGTTCTACCATAAAGATACATGCACACATATGTTCACTGCAGTACTGCTGACAATAGCAAGGACATGGAATCAACCTAAATGCCCATCAACAGTAGACTGGATAGAGAAAATGTGGTACATATACTCCATGGAATACTATGCAGCCATAAAAAATAAGATCATTTCCTTTGCAGCAACATGGATGAAGCTGGAGGATATTATCCTAAGCAAACTAACACAGGAATACAAAATCCAATACTGTATGTTCTCACTTATAAGTGGGAGTTAAACAACAAGAACACAGGGACACAAAGAGGGAAACAACAGACACAGAGGCCTACTTGAGGAAGGAGGGTAGGAGGGAGAGAATCAGAAAAAATATGTATCAGGTACTCTGCTAATTACCTGGGTGACAAAATGATCCATACGACACACCTCTGAGAAACACATTAACCTATATGACAAACGTGCACATGTACCCTGAACCTAAAATTTTTTTTTTTTTAAAGAAAAGACATCTTCAAAATGGGGGGAAAGGTTTTGTGGCATTTTTCCTTGCTCTCTCCTTGCCTTACCCCACCACGTATGGCAGTAACCTTGGTCTGAATGAGGTAGGAACTCAGATCTCAATTCTCTCTCAAAACAGAGAAAGAAGAGCAGACATTATTTCCAATGTTCTAACCTGTCTGAAGACAAACTGAAGGACTCATTTCTTTTTCACCTACCTTGGATCTCAGGTGGGGAAAGCAGAAGGCACTCCTCATAAACACTGCAGAGAGGCAACAGACATGTAGAAGGCTAGGGCAAGAGATTACAAGTCAATACATAAAAATTGACCAGCTAAAGTTCCAAAGATGAGACTGGTTGTGAAATTAAGACACTGAAACATAGTCATGTATATGGGGAATTGAGAAAGCCACACACAGGCCCAGGCAAGATGCATACTCAGAAAATACCTGAGAAGATCTTAGCTTTTCATCTCATTCCTATGCTAAGATCAAGTTCTGGTAATCTATTAAGAACTGCTCCTGAACAGAGCCGGTCTGCAAAGATTGGCAGATGAGGTTGTTTTTTCAAATTCCCAATGTTCAACAACGAAATAACAGGGCATACAAGAGAACAAGAAGGCATAGCCCACTCCTAGGAACAAATAAACTGGCAGAAAACATTCATAAGAAAGTCCAGACATTGCACTTATGTGACAGACTTTAAAAGAGCTTTCTTAAATATTGTGAAAGAACTAAAGAAAAACATAAATACAGAAATAAAATCAAGAAAATGATAAAATTAAAATTTAAAAAAAGAGATAGAAGATGTAAAAAGAAACCAAACTAAATTCTGGAGTTGAAAAATAAAATAACTGAAATAGAAATTCAATAGAGGGAGTTGAAGAACAGAGTTGAGCAGGCAGAAGAATCAACAAAGCAGAAGTTAGGACAATGAAGTTACTGAATCTGAAGAGAAGAAAGAAAATGAAGAAAAATGAGCAGTGACTATGGGACTTGTGAGACACCATTAAATGGACAAATATGTGTATTATGGGCTTCCAAGAAGAGACTTGGGATACAGGAGCAGAAACTTTGAAGAAATTATGGCTAAAACCTTCCCAAATTTAATGAATGAAATGAATTTACAAATCCAAGCTCAATGATGTCCAAGTGTGATAAATCCAAAGAGACCAACACCAAGACACACTCCAACTATCAAAAGAAAAAGACCAAAAAAAAAAAAAAAAACTTAAAATCAGCAAGAGAAGTAACTTGTCATATACAAGGGATCCTCAGTAAGATTTTTGCTGATTTCTCAGAAGAAACTTTGGAGGCAAGAAGGCAGTGAAGATATACTTAAAGTATTGCAATAAAAACACCTGTTAACAGAATTCCATATGCAGCAAAACTTTCCTTCAAAAATAAAGGAAAAATTAAGACGTTCTAAGATAAACAAAAGCTGAGGAAGTACATTACCATTAGATCTGCCCTACAAAAATGCTAAACGATGCTAGAAAGTAACTCAATGCCAGAGGACAATATAAACATCTCTGGTAAAGGTAAACACATGCACATATATAAAAGACATCATTATTATAATATTGTAATATACTGCATTTTTTATTTCTATAAAACAAATGATAAACACATAAAATAATTGTGAGCCTACACTAGTGGATATACAATGTATACAATGTAATTTGTGACATCAATAACAAAGTGTCAGAGGAACAGATATATACATAAATAGAGATTCTGTATCTCATTTATGTTCAGTTGTTATTAATTTAAAGTGGACTCTTGTAAATTTTTAATGTCCTATGTAACCTCCATGGTAACCACAAATATCTATAAAATAAACACAAAGACAATTAGAAGAAAATAAAAATGTGTCATCACAAAAAAAAAAGAACTAAACAGAAAATGGTAGTAAGGGAAAGCAATAAGGGACAAAACAGTTATAAGACATGAAGAAAAGAAATAAATGGCACAGTAAGTTTTTACTTACTATAATTTTTTTAAATGTACATTGATTAAACTCTCTACCAAAATTTCGGAGATTGGGGGAGTGGATAAAAAGTGCTCTCAGTTGAGTGCAGCAGTGGGTACCTGTAGTTCCAGCCTCTCAGGAGTCTAAAGCAGGAAGATTGCTTGAGGCTAGGAGTTTGAGGCTGTACTGCACTGTGATCATTCCTGTGAATAGCCATTGCACTCCAGCTGGGCCAACACAGTAAGACCTCATCTTTAGAAATATAAAACATAAAGAAATGCTATCTATAAGGACTCACTTTGGATTAAATACACAAATACATGGAAAGTAAAGTGATAAAAAATATTACATGCTAATAGTAACCAAAAGAGAGCAAAAATAAATACACTAATGTCAGACCAAACTGGCCTTAAGTAAAAATCTTACAAGTGACAAAGAACAACATTTTAAAAAATGGTCAATGTAGCAGCTAAGAATACGTAAAAAGTATAAAAAGATATATACCAAACATCACAGCTCTAACCATATGAAGCAAGCATTGACAAAATTGAAGTGATAATAGCTTCAGACTTCTATACACCACTTTCAATAATGAAGTTAACAACAAGAGAGAAAGAAAAGAGAGTACTTGAATAACATCATGAGCCAACAGGACCTAAGAGACATATACACAACACTCCATCCAACAGCAGAATACACATTATTTTCAATGGTACATGAAACATTCTCCAGGATAACCCAAAAGTTAGTTATTGAAAAAGATAAACAAAATTGACAAACCTTTAGCTAGACTGATGAAGAAAAAAGAGAAGACTCAATAAAATCAGAAATAAATATGGGGACTTTACTACTGGTTTAAAAAAATAAAAAATGAATTGTAAGAGAATATGGTAAATAACTACATGCAAATTGGCTAGCCTAAATGAAATGGCTAAATTCTTAGAAACACAAAAACTACTAAGGCTGAATCAGGAATAAACAGAAAACCTAAATAGAACAATAGGTAGTAAGATGATTTAATCAGAAATAAAAACCTCCCCCAAATGAAAGACCTAGACAATATGACTTCATTGGTGAATTATTCCTAACATTTAAAGAAGAATTAACACCAGTCCTTCTCAAACTCTTCCAAAAATTGAAAGAACACTTAACTGATTCTCTGAGGACATTACCCATTTAACAAAGCTATTCAAACACACCACAAAGAAAGAAAACTAGTCTTACATCCCTTATTAATACTGATGCAAAAATTCACAACAAAATAGCAGCAAATCAAAGTCAGTAGCATAATAAAAGGATTGTAAACCATGATCGAGTATGATGTATTCCTGCAATGCAAGAATGATTCATCATATGAAAGCCAGTGTGATATACTACATTAACAGAATGAATGAAAACAACCACATGATCATTTACATTGATGCAAAACAAACATTTGAAAAATTAAAGAGTAACATCACCAGGATGGCAGAACAAGAGGTTCCAGCTTTCATTCCCCTACAGATACACTGGTTTTGGCAACCACCCATAGATGAGAATACTTTTGTGGGAGCCAGAGTCTAACTAAGGTTTCAGCACTATAATACGGCAAAAATCCTGAAAGTGGACACATTAAAGAGGGCAAAAACTACAGTTTCAATTTATCCATGTCATCTCTCCACCAAGATGGCACAGCTTGATGCCAAAAAAGCCCCCCTCCTTAACCTGCGATTTCTACCATGGAGAAAAGTTAACGTTAACACTTTGCTTCCTCAGACTTGCAGGATATGGCCCAGGAGGCCATATCTATCTCTCTGCACCTTGAATACTGAGGGAATCTGCATGGTTAAATTGTCTGGGGACAACAAGAAGCAAAAAGAAGGGGAGGGAGAGCACAACAACCAGTGTGCAGTTTAAAACAGTGGCTATAGATCCTGTTAACTTGCTTAAAGACTCCACCACAAGGCCCACCCAAGAAATCTGAAGAATGACTTGCCTGAGGAACCCCCCAACTAGCCAACATGAGCTGTGAGCACTTAATGAACCCCTACAACCTTGTGGATGGTGCCCATACTTCCCTGAGCACAGCCTGCCTGACCTCCCACAGACAGTACACGAATCTCAATAGCAGGTACGTATCTTAATAGCTGGCTTGACTCTCTTGGTTTGAGAAAAGGCATTCAACCTTGTTCATGCTTTGGCAGTGCCATAGGGAAAAGAAACAGAAGGCTTATCACCATACCTGGCTTGACAGGATAGAGTAAAGGCACACAATCCTAACACTCGTCCCCTAGGACAGAACAAGTGAAGCAGGTGGGCACATTCACAGAAAAGTTCTGAGAGACCTTTGGAATCTCTACCTAGGCTCATTGGTAAAGGTCTATCTCTCCTGAAGCCAAAGAATAAAGACTGGAGAAGGTGAGTGTTCCTTCAACTGTGAAGACAGCAATGTGTGGCTAAAAGGAAAATAAAGGATCAAGGAAATATGATACCACAAAAAGAATAAAATAAAGTTCCAGTGAAGACCCTGAATAAATAGAGAATCCACAAAGAGCTTGACAAACATTCAAAATAATCATCTTAAGGAAACTCATTAAGAAGAGAACACAGACAATTACACAATATCAGAAAAACAATAAAAGAACAAAATGAAAACTTCAAAAAAGCAGTAGAAAATCTATTAAAAAAAACCCAGAAATCCTGCAGCTGAAAATCACAATGACTAAAAAGAAAAATTCAATAAAGACCACCAATGTCTGACTTGATGAAGCTGAGGACAATATCAGCATCCTCAAAGACAGATCATTTGAAATTATCCAGTTATAGAGAGAAAAAGAAAAAAAAATGAGAATGAGTAAAGAAAGCCAATGAGACTTATTGGACAAAAGCAAGTGAACCAATATAAACATTCTGGGAGTCAATGAAGGAGGAGAAAAAGAGAAAGAACAGAAAGCTTATTTAAATAAATAATGATGGGCAACTTCCCAAATCTGGAAAAGGAAATGGACATCCAGATGCATGAAGCTTAAAGAACTCCAAATAGGTTGAGAGCCAAGAGGTCTTCACTGAGATACGTTTTAATGAAATCGTCAAAAGTCAAAAACAGACGATTTTGAAAGTGAAAACAACTCATCACATCTAAGGGAACTATTCACCATTGCCCCAATAAGAAAATCAGCAGATTTCTCAGCAGAAACCTTACAAGCCATAAGAGAGTGAGATCATATATTCAAAGTGCTGAAGGAAAAAAAAAACTGCCAATCAATAATACTATACCTAGTAAAGCTGTCCTTTAGAAATGAAGGAGATAAAGAGATTTCCACACAAATGTAGGGGGTCAGTGGCGGGGGGAGGGATGTAAGTTCATCACCAGTAAATCTGCCTTGTAAGAAATGCTAAACGAGGTTTTTCAAATTGAAATAAAAGAATGCTTATTAGCAACATAAAAACATATAAAAGTATAAAACTCACAGTAAAGGTAAGCAGAGTCAAGTTAAAAATAACAATACTGGCCAGGCGTGGTGGCTCATGCCTTTAATCCTAGCACTTTGTGAGGCTGAGGCCGGCGGATCACAAGGTCAGGAGATCGAGACCATCCTGGCTAACACGGTGAAACCCCGTCTCTATTAAAAATACAAAAAATTAGCTGGGCATGGTGGCGGGTGCCTGTAGTCCCAGCTACTCGGGAGGCTGAGGCAGGACAAAGTCGTGAACCCGGGAGGCGGAGCTTGCAGTCAGCCGAGATTGTGCCACTGCACTCCAGCCTGGGTGACAGAGCAAGACTCTGTCTCAAAAAAAAAAAAAAAAAAAAAAAAAAAAAAGAATAACAATACTGTAATGGTGGTTAAAATCACTTATCTCTATGATAAAAGTTAAAAGACAAAGTATTACAACTATAGCTACATTAATTTGTCAATGGATACATAACATAAAAAGAAAAAAATAACCTCATGGTAACTTCCAAAGAATAAAACCTATAGTAGACACACAAAAGATGAGAAAAAAAAATAAAAGCATACTACTATGAAAAAAAAAATCAACAAATGAAAAGGACAGCAAAAGAGGAAGAAAGAAACTACAAACAAGTCAGGAAATGCTTTAAAAAATAGCAATAACAAGTCCTTACCTACCAATAATTAATTTAAATGTCAACAAATTAAACTCTCCAATAGAAAAATAGAGTTGCTGAATGCATTAACAAACAACACCGTATTATATGCTGCTCACGAGACACACACTAGGCTGAAAGTGAAGAATGGAAAAAGACAGTCCATGCAAATAGTAAACAAAAATTAGCAGGGGTAATTATACTGGAAAAAATATTTTCAATCACAATCTGTCACAAGAAACAATGGACAGTATATAATAAAGTGGTCAATTTATCAAGAGGATATATATCAAGAAGATATTATAAATGCATATGCTCCCAAGTTCAGAGCACGTAAATATACATTTATAAACCACTTGCAACAATGGATAAATCATACAGACAGAAAATCAGTATGGAAAGAGTGGACTTGAATAAGAATGTAAAACAAACAGACCTAGCAGACATTCGCAGAAAATTCCATCCAACAGCAGAATACGCAATCTTCTCAATTGCATATAGAGCAATCTCCAGAACAGAGCATACGTTAGGCCAGAAAATGAGTCTTAACAAATTTCACAAGATTATAATCATATCAAGTATATTTTCCTAATACAATTGTACAGAACTAGAAATAACAGGATAAAAATTGGAAAACTCACAAATATGTGGAAATTAGGCAAGATACTTCTGCACAACCAATGGGTCAAAAAAATCTAAAGGAAAGTTTAAAAACAATTCTGAGATGAACAAAAATGGAAACAAAACATATCACAACTTATGAGATGCAACAAAAGCAGTTCTAAGAGGAAAGTTTATAGTGATAAATGCTTACATTAAAACATATATCAAATAACCTTTTTTTTTTTGAGATGGAGTCTCTGTTGCTCAGGCTGGAGTGCAGTCTGCAATCTCAGCTCACTGTAACCTCTGCTTCCTGGATTCAAATGATTCTCCTGCCTCAGCCTCCTGAGTAGCTGGAATTACAGGCATGTGCCACCACACCCAGCTAATTTTTTTTTTTTTTTTTTTTTTTTTGTATTTTTAGTAGAGATGGGGTTTAAACAGGTTGGCCAGGCTGGTCTCGAACTCCCAACCTCAGGTGATCTGCCTGCCTAAGCCTCCCAAAGTGTTGAGATTACAGGCGTGAGCCACTACGCCCAGCCTAAACAACCTAATTTTACACCTCAAGTAAATAGCAAGAATAGAATAAACCAAGCCCAAAGTTAGCAGAATGAAGGAAATAATAAAGATAGGAACAGAAATAAATAAAATAGAATCTAGAAAAACAATTTAAAAGATCTAAAAAACTATGAGTCTTTTTGAAAAGATAAAGAAAATTGACAAACCTTTTGCTAGCTTAACCAAGAAAAAAGGAGAACACTCAAATAAATAAAATCATAAATGAAAGAAGAGCCATTACAACTGGTAACAGAGAAATACAAAAGGTCAGAAGACACTATTATGAACAATTATATGTCAATGAACTGGATAGCCTAGAATAAATGGCTAAATTCCTAGAGAAATATAATATACCAAGAAACACCAAGACTAACCATGAAGAAACAGAAAATACGAACAGAACAAAAAAGAGCAAGGAGATAAAATCAGTACTCAAATATCTTCCAACAAAGAAAAGTACAGGATCAGATGGCTTCATGGGTAAATTCTACCAAGCACTGAAAAACTAATTAATGCCAATCCTTCTCAAACTCTTCCAAAAAACTGAATAGGAGGAAACAATTCCAAATATATTCTACAAGGCCAGCATTACCCTGATACCAAAGCTAGGCAAGGACACAAGAGGAAATTAAAATTATAGGCCAATATCCCTGAAGCAAATAGATGCAAAAATCTTGAACACGATATTAGCAAACCAAATTCAACAGCACATTGAAAGGATCATACATCACAATCATGTAGATTTTTCTGTGGAATGTAAGGATGGGTCAACATACTCAAATCAATAAATGCGGTAAACAACACTAAAAGAATGAAGGATAAAAATCATGATCATATCAATATGTGCAGAAAGAACATTAACAAAATTCAACATCATTTCATAAAAAAACTCTTAACATATTAGGTAAATAAAAATATACTCAATATAATAAAGGCCATATATGACAAGCACACAGGTAATATCATATGCAATGATGAAATCCTGAGGAATAAGACAAGGATGCCTACTCTTGACACTTTTGTTCTACTTACTACTGGAAGTCATAGCCAGTGCAATTAGTCAATAAGTAAATAGATAAGTTAATTAAAATTAAAAGGCAACAAAATCTAAAAGAAAGAAGTAAAATTTTGTTTGCTAATGACATAATCCTATATATAGAAAATCCCATAAAGACCCCACCAAAAAATTGTTAGCACTGTAAAATGAATTCCGTAAAGGTTTGAATATAAAAACAACATACAAAAACAGTTGTGTTTCTATACAGTATAAACTATCCAAAAGAGGAATTAAGAAAACAATTCCGTTTACAATAGCTGACTAAGGAGGTGAAATATTTGTATAGTGAAGTATAAAACACTAATGAAAGAAATTTAAGAAGACACAAATACATGAAAGATATCTCATTCATGGACTGGAAGAATTTATATGGCTAAAATGTCCATACTACCCAAAGCAATCTACAGATTCAATGCAATCCTATGAAAATTCCAATGGCATTTTCTTCCCACAGAAATAAAAAAAAATCCTAAAATTTACACGGAACCACAGAAGATCTTGGATAGCCAAAAGAATCTTGAGAATAAAGAACAAAGCTGGAGGCCCTAATCTTCCTGATTTCAAAATATATTTCCAAGCTATAGTAATCAAAACAGTATGATACTGACATAAAAGTAGACAAATACACCAACAGAGCCCAGAAATAAACTCATGCATATATGGTCAACTAATTATTGAAAAGGAAAACAAGCATACACATTGGAAAAAGGATAATCTTTTCAATAAATGGTGTTGGGGAGCTGTATATCCATTTGCAAAGGAATGAAACTGTATGCTTGTCTTATACCATACAAAAATTAACTAAAAATAAATTAAACATTTAAACATGACTTAAAAATGTAAAACTTCTAAAAGAAAACATAGGGAATAAGCCCACTAACATTGCTACTGACAATGATTTTTGAGTTGTGATTTTAAAAAACACAGGCAACAAAAGCAACAATAAGACAGACAACATCAAACTAAAAAGCCTCTGCACAGCCAAGGAGACAATCAACAAAATAAAAAGGCAATCTACGGAATGTGAGAACACAAATGCCAACAATATATCTGATATGAGGTTAACATCCAAAATATGTAAGAACCTCATGAAAGAAAAATAACTGAATAGAAAAAAAATCCTGATTAAAAAATGAGCAAAAGAAAAAAGACATATAAATGGCCAACAGGTATATGAAAAGGTGCTCAACATCACTGATTATCAGAGAATGCAAATCAACACCACAATGAGGTATCACCTAAAACCTATTAGGATGCCTACTATTTAAAAAAAGATAACAAGTGTGGGCAAGGAAATATAGTAAAGAGAATCTTGAACTCTACTGGTGGTAATATAAGCTAGTAGAGTCAATAGGTAGAAGAGTATGGAGTTTCCTCAAAAATTAAAAAAAGATTGGGAGAAAAATGGCACAATAGAATGCTCCACCAATTGTCCCCATCCCCACAAGGAAATCGAGTTAACAACTATCTATAAAGAAATAACACTTCCATAAGAACCCAAAATTAGGTGACCACTCATAGTACCTGGTTTTAACTTCATATCACTGAAAGAGGCACTGAAGAGATACAAAAAACAGTCCAGAATCACAGAAGCCACCCCTCCCCCAACCCTGACAACAGTGGTGTGGTGCAGAGAGCATCTCTGCCTGCTAGGGGAGAAAGAACACAGCAAGTGTGAGGCACTGAACACAGTGCTGTCCTGCTAGAGCAGAAAGAAAAACTGGACCAAACTCAGCTGATGCCCACCCATCATGGAGGGAGCATTCAAACCAGCCCTAGCCAGAGGGGAATCGCAGATTCCAGTATATGGAACTTGAGTTCCTACAAACCTTGCCACAAAGGGCCACAGCTCTCTGTCTCCAAGTAAACTTGAAAGGTGGTCTACCCCATAAGGACTGAAACTTTTAGGTGAGTCCTAGTCCTGAAATAGTCCCAGAAACAGTGGACTGTGAGTCACACAACATGCTGAGATGCCAGCTGGAGCGGTCAAGGGAGTGCTGGTATCATGACTTCCCTAAACTCAGGCTGCACAGCTCTTGGCTTCAAAAGAGACCCCCTCCTTCAACTTGAGAGCAAAGGAAAGAGTGGGGAGAACTTTGTCTTCCATCTTGGATACTATCTTAGCCACAGCAGAACAGGCCGCCAGACAGTTGTGAGACTCCCATTCCAGGACCTAGCTCCCAGATATTTCTAGACACAACCTGGGCCAGAAGGGAACCCACTGCTTTGAAGGAAAGGACCAAGTCCTGGAAGCATTTATCACCTGCTGACTGAAGAGCTCTTGAACTCGAAATAACCAGCAGCAATATCCAGGTACAACATCGAGGGTCTTGGGTGAGCCTCTGAGACTTGCTGGCTTCAGGTGAGACTCAGCACATTACCAGCAGTGGCTATGGGGCAAAACTCCTGACTAAGAAAAGCAGAGGGCAAAGTAAAGAAGACTTTCTTAGATACCACCACGACCAGGGCAGGGCAGAGCACCAAGCTGGCTCTTGGGGTCTCTGATTTCAAGACTTGACTCTTGGACAGCATTTCTCAACCTACCATGGGCCAGAGGAGAGCACACTGCCCTGAAGGGTGATTTGAAGGCTGGGCAGCTTTCACCACAAGCTGACTTAAGAGCCCTTGGGGCTGAAGGAAACATTGGCTGGTGCTCTGGTAGAATTCTTCGTGGCATGAGGTGGCAGTGGCTATGGGGTCAAGCTCCTCTGCCTTTGGAAAGGGAAGAATGGGAAGGACTGCGTCTTATGGTTTCAGTGCCAACTTAGCCACAATACCATAGAACACCAGGTAGGCTTCTAAGGTTTTTGACTCTAGTCCCTGACTCTAGGACAGCACCTCTGGACCTATCCAAGGCCTGGGTGATCTTGCCATCCTGAAGGGAAGGACATAGGCCTGGCTGGATTTGCCACCTGATTGTAGAACTCCAGGGCCTTGAGTGAACATAGGTAGTAGTCAGTGAGTGGTTACAGAAGGCCTTGGGCTATACCCAGTGCTGTGATGGCTTCAGGTCTGACCAAGCACAGTCATAGTGATAGTGGCCACAAGGGTGCTTATGTTACTCCACTCCCAGCTTTAGATGGCTCAGAACAGAGAGAGAAAGACTCTGTTTTTTTTTTGTTTTGTTTTGTTTTGTTTTTGGGAGAAATTAAAGAAAGAAGAAGAGTCTCTGCCTGGAAATACAGATAATGCTTCCAGATCTTGTCCAAGACCAAAAAGGTGGTATCTCTACGAGTCTGCAAAAACCACAGGGTTAGTAGGCTTGGGATGCCCCCTATGCAGACACAGTTTAGCTCACAACACCTGAGCCCTTTAAAATATCTCGAAAACCTTCTCAAGAAGGATGTCTACAAATAATCCCAGACAATTAAGACTGCAATAAATACCCAACTCTTCAATGCACAGACACCGAAGAATATCTACTAGCATCAACAGCATCCAGGAAAACATGACCTTATCAAATGAATGAAATAAGGCACTAGGAACCAATCCTGGAGAAACAGAGAAATGTGATCCTTCAAACAGACATTTAAAAATAGCTGTGTTGAGGAAACTCAAAGAAATTCAAGATAACAAAGAAAAAGAATTCAGAATTCTATCAGATAAATTTAACAAAGAGATTGAAATAATTATTAAAAATCTAGAAGAAATTCTGGAGCAGAAAAAACAATTGGCATACTGAAGAATACATGAGTCTTTTAACAGCAGAATTAATCAAGCAGAAGAAAGAACTAGCTTCTTGAAGAAAGGCTATGAGAAAATGCAGTCAGAGGAGAAAAATGAAAATAAATAAAAAACTGTAAAGCATGCCAACAGGATCTAGAAAATAATATCAAAAAGGCAAATCTGAGAGTTATTGGCCCTAAAAAGGAGATAGAGAAAGAGACAGAAGTAGTAAGTTTATTCAAAGTGATAATAACAGAAAAGTCCCCAAACTTGGAGAAAGATACCAATATCCAAGTACAAGAAAGTTATAGAACACCAAGCAGATTTATCCCAATGAAGACTACTACCTCAAGACATTTAATAATCATACTCCCAAAGTTAAACGATACAGAAAGAATCCTTTAAATGCAGCAAGACAGAGGAAACAACATACAATGGAGCTCTGGCTGTTCCGCTATGGAGTAGCCATTCTTTTATTTCTTTACTTTCTTAATAAACTTGCTTTCACTTTATGGATTCACCTCAAAATCTTTCTTGTGCAAGCTCCAAGAACCCTCTCTTGGGGTCTGGATTGGGACCCCTTTCTAGTAACATCTTCCTGGCGAACCATGAAGGGATGATACTGAGGAGACCCCCGACCCAAAGGAAATAGACTGCAGCAACAATTGACTGACTTTGGGTAAGTGGTGGGGTATCCAGTAAAGGATGGGATTGAGTTAGAGGCCCAATTTAGGGGAGTTAGAGCATCTCCTAGAAACAGAGAGGGTTAAAGCACTTTCTCTGGAGACAGAGAGGGTTAAAGGCCCCTCTTAAAAGGCAATGACACTTGACCAAACTTGGGTTTGAGGCCCAATTTAGGAAGGTTACAGACCTTCCTAACATTTAGGAGGTTAGAGGATCCTCTGAATAAAGTCCCTGTCGGCTAAAAAATTGATTTGACACTATGGGATGTTAACTGTTACTCTCTTTGGATTAATCTGCCTTGCACTCTGCTGATGGCTGTGACAGGATTAGGCAGGTACAGGATCATGGGATAAGGGGAGCTTTTTTTTCCCTAAAGGGGAAAACTTGAGAGCTAATGGGAATGCTGGAGAAGATCCTTTGTGACCAACAAACAGCTGCCTGAACTTTTGATTAAATGTCACTGCAATGGGTGGGTCTTTCTCTAGCCTCCCTGAGCTCTTCGCCTTCCCCACCTTGCAGCAGGCAATGCTTTTCTCTCTCTCTCTTCTTTCCCTTTATTATTTTTTCTGTTACTTGGGGTGACCATCTTGCCCAGAGAAACACATGTTGAAACTATTTTAATCCACTTTGAATGGATTAAAGATGACAGAGCCCATCAGGCGGCAAGTTTGAGCTTTGCCAGCTCAATATTGGTATGGTTTGTCATATGTATTTTTCTCTAGCTGAATGGAAAATATTAATTCAGGTCCCCCATACAGCCAGTTGGGTGGCCACTTGCAAAATTGAGAGGCTTTTGCCTGTGGTTCCATGAAACAGAAAAAAAAATTCTTTTGTGTTGTGGCTTGGCCCCAAGGGCTTTGATGTAGCAAGCAAGGTTACTAGGGCTGCTCAGGGAAAGAGAACCCAGAAACCTGACATGTTAGCAAAAGGGTAAGGATTTCTTACTGGTCAGACTTCTGTCCTCTTTCTTTATGCAAACTGGTTGAATGAATGGTAAAATTCACTGTTTATCTCCTCTGTAAAGTTTTGATTAATGGGAAAAACAATTTGTGAGGCTAGTCTTAAGCTGTAGCAAATCTGGTATGCTTTGTGTGTCTTTCTGTATCATTCTGTCATAAAGAGGAATACCTTAGGATAGAACATGGGCTTAGGATCTCAGTTACAAACTGCTGCAGGTCTCTGAAACAACAAAAAAACTGGATGAAGTTTCCTTCTCATCTTGTTTCATATCCTTGGGAGCTTGACCTTGTAACCACGTGGCGGTACTCTCTTGGTCTCTGCTATCCAGGGAACAGAAATTTGAGGGCTCATGTCATAGTTAGCCCTAAAAATTATATTGAGCAGTTAAAAGCCTACACAAGCTCAAAACTGACTGCTCTAGGCTCCTTCTGGGAAGAGCAATAGAACTGTCCAGTGCTGTAGCTTAGTAGCTAAGGCTTATTAGTTTCACCTGGGAGAAAGTTCAAAAGCCAGAAATATTGGCCATTGGCCTGGCTAATGTCAGGTAGTAAGAGATTAAAAAAATTTTTCTTTAAAGAGCACTATGGTTAAAAGTCAGCTTAATTAAAATCAGATAGATCCCTCTCAAAATCTAAGCCTCTATTCTGTTTTGCATTACGTTATCTGATGGTTTTGATTTTTGGGGGTGTCACATTATGAGAGAAACTTGGTGTGTAGTAACTAGGTAGAAAATGTACCTTTGAAAACAGCTAATGGCAGTTATGAAAAAATACATGGCTCTTTGCATATTTGGATCAGAGGAGCATGCTCTTGGCCACCTAGAAGTTATGGAAATTTCCCCACCCCCACCTGAGAGATAAGACTCCCATGGGGAATGGGCTGATTCCCTATTTTTTAAGATCCAGTATCTAGTATAAAAATGAGATCCTTAATTTTGGGGGATTTCTTTTGCCTTCCAGCTGTGCCTGCTTATTAGGCCCTAGTAACTGCATACTTTAAAGAGAAACTTTAAAACTGGCAAATGAAAACACTTACAACTACTGGATTTTCTTTTATCTGTGTATTTATACGTGTTGTGTGTGATGTTTATATATGAAAGAGCTTTAATTGGTTTAAAATAATAAAAGGTTAAATCAAATATTTTGTCAAAAAAGTAAAGTGTAATGCCTTTTAGTTCATGTGACTTAGGTAATCTTTGGGAAATAAAAACAATTTTATAAAAGGTGTGTAAGAAAAGTGAAATGTATTTTTGGTAAAATATCATAAGAAGTTAAAGAAATGTAAATTTTTTTGCTAAGTTTAGAGGGTTAAAATATTGTTTTAAGTTAGATAGGATAAAGCTGAAGGCTTAAGCAAGTTGTGGAAGATTTGTGAAAAATCAATCTTGTAAAAAATTCTACGTGTGTAGGCTAAAAATAAAGGGATGGAGGAATGTTTACCAAGCAAATGCAAAGAAAAAAAACCAGCAGGTATTCCAATCCTAGTCTCTGATAAAACAGACTTTAAACTAACAAAGATCAAAAAAGACAAAGAAGGGCATTACAATAGGTAAAGGGATCAATGCAACAAGAAGAGCTAACTATCCTAAATATATATGCACCCAATACAGGAGCAATGAGATTCATAAAGCAGGTTCTTAGAGACCTAGAAAGAGACTTAGACTCCCACACAATAGTAGTGGGAGACTTTAACACCCCACTGTCAATATTAGACAGATCAATGAGACAGAAAATTAACAAGGATATTCAGGTATTGAACACAGCTCTAGACCAAGCAGAACTAATAGACATTTAAAGAACTCTCTACCCCAAATCAAGAAAATATAAAGTCTTCTCAGCACCACATCACACTTATGCTAAAATTGACCACATAATTGGAAGTAAAACACTACTCAGCAAATGCAAAAGAACAGAAATCATAACAGTCTCTCAGACCACAGTGCAATCAAATTAAAACTCAGGATGAAGAAACTCACTCAAAACCACGTAACTACTTGGAAACTGAACAACCTGCTCCTGAATGACTACTGGATAAATAATGAAATTAATGCAGAAATAAGTAAGTTCTTTGAAACCAATGACAACAAAGACACAACATACCAGAATCTCTGGGACACAGCAAAAGCAGTGTTTGGAGGGAAATTTATAGCACTAAATGCCCACAGGAGAAAGTGGGAAAGATGTAAAATTGACAGTCTAACATCATAATCAAAATGACTAGAAAAGCAACAGCAAACAAATTAAAAAGTTAGCAGAAGACAAGAAATAACTAAGAACAGAGAAGAACTGGAGGAGACAGAAACACAAAAAAAACCCTTCAAAAAGTCAATGAATCCAGTAGCTGTTTTTTTCAAAAGATTAACAAAATAGTTAGACTGCTAGCCAAAACAATAAAGAAGAGTGAAAAATAAAATACACACAATAAAAAATAAAGTGGATATCACCACTGATCCTACAGAAACACAAACTGCCATCACAGAATAGTATAAACACCTCCACGCAAATAAACTAGAAAATCTCGAAGAAATGGATAAACTCCTCAACACATAAACCCTCCCAAGACTAAACCAGGAAGGAGTCGAATCCCTGAATAGACCAATAACAGGCTCTGAAATTGAGGCAGTAATTAATAGCCTACCAACCAAAAAAAGCCCAGGGCCAGACAGATTCATAGCCGAATTCTACAAGAGGTACAAACAGGAGCTGGTACCATGCCTTCTGAAACTATTCCAAACAACAGAAAAAGAGGGACTCCTCCCTAACTCATTCTATGAGGCCAGCATCATCCTGATACCAAAACCTGGTAGAGATACAATAAAAAAAGAAAATTTCAGGCCAATATCCCTGATGAACATCGATGCAAAAATCCTCAATAAAATACTGGCAAACCAAATCCAGCAGCAAATCAAAAAGCTTATCCACCATGATCAAGTCTGTTTCATCCCTGGGGTGCAAGGCTGGTTCAATATATGCAAATCAAAAAACTTAATCCATCACATCAACAGAACCAATGACAAAAACCACATGATTATCTCAATAGATGCAGAAAAAGCCTTTGACAAAATTCAACAGCCCTTCATGCTAAAAACTCTCAATAAACTAGATATTTATGGAATGTATCTCAAAATAATAAGAGCTATTCATAACAAACCCACAGCCAATATCATACTGAATGGGCAAAAGCTGGAAGCATTCCCTTTGAAAACCAGCACAAGACAAGGATGCCCTCTCTCACAACTCCTATTCACCATAATATTTGAAGTTCTGGCCAGGGCAATCAGGCAAGACAAAGAAATAAAGGGTATTAAAATAGGAAGAGAGGAAGTCAAATTGCCTCTGTTTGCATATGACATGATTGTATATTTAGAAACCCCACTGTCTCAGCCCCAAATTTCCTTCAGTTGATAAGCAACTTTAGCAAAGTCTCAGCATACAAATCAATGTGCAAAAATCACAAGCATTCCTATAAACCAATAATAGACAAACAGAGAGCCACATCATGAGTGAACTCCCATTCACAAATGCTACAAAGAAAATAAAATACCTACAAATAGAACTTACAAAGGATGTGAAGGATCTCTTTAAGGAGAACTATAAAGCACTGCTCAAGGAAAAGAGAGGACACCAAAAAATGGAAAAACATTCCCTGCTCATGGATAGGAAGAATCAATATTGTGAAAATGGCCATACTGCCCAAAGTAATTCATAGATTGAATGATATCCCCATCAATCTACCATTGACTTTCCTCACAAAATCAGAGAAAACTACCTTAAATTTCATATGGAACCAAAAAAGAGCCCATATAGCCAAGACAATCCTAAGCAAAAAGAACAAAGCTGGAGGCATCACGCTACCTGACTTCAAACTATACTGCAAGGCTACAGTAACCAAAACAGCATGGTACTGGTGCAAAAACAGATATATAGTCCAATGGAACAGAACAGAGGCCTCAGAAATAATGCCACACATCTACAACCATCTGATCTTTGACAAACCTGAAAAAATAAGCAATGGGGAAAGGATTCCCTATTTAATAAATGGTGTTGCGAAAACTTGCTAGTCATATGCAGAAAACTTACACCTCATGCAAAAATTAACTCAAGATGGATTAAAGACTTAAAAGTAAAACCCAAAACCATAAAAACTCTAGAAGAAAACCTGGCAATACCATTCAGGACATAGGCATGGGCAAAGACTTCATGACTAAAACACCAAAATCAATTTCAAGAAAAGCCAAAATTGACAAATGGGGTGTAATTAAACTAAAGAACTTCTGCACAGCAAAAGAAACTATCATCAGAGTGAACAGGCAACATACAGAATGGGAGAAAATTTTTACCATCTATCCATCTGAGAAAGAGCTAATATCCAGCATCTACAAGGAACTTAAACAAATTTACAAGATAGAAACAACCCCATCAAAAAGTGGGCAAAGGATATGAACAGACACTTCTTAAAAGAAGGCATTCATGCGGCCAACAAACATGAAAAAAAGCTCATCATCACTGGTCATTAGAGAAATGCAAGTCAAAACCAAAATGAGATACCATCTCATGCTAATTAGAATGGCGATCATTAAAAAGTCAGGAAACAACAAATGCTGAAGAGTATGTGGAGAAATAGGAACGCTTTTACACTGTTGGTGGGAGTGTAAATTAGTTCAACCATTGTGGAAGACAGTGTGGTGATTCCTCAAGCATCTAGAGCCAGAAAAACCATTTGACCCAGCAATCCCATTACTGGGTATATACCCAAAGAATTATAAATCATTCTGCTCTAAAGACACATGCACGTGTATGTTTATTGCAGCACTGTTCACAATAGCAAAGACTTGGAACCCACCCAAATGCCCATCAATGATAGACTGGATAAGGAAAATGTGACACATACACACCATGGAATACTATGCAGCCATAAAAACGGATGAGCTCATGTCCTTTGTAGGGACATGGATGAAACTGGAAACCATCATTCTCAGCAAACTAACACAGGAACAGAAAGCCAAACACCGCATGTTCTCACTCATAAGTGGGAGTTGAACAATGAGAACACATGGACACAGGGAGGGGAACATCACACACCAGGGCCTTTTGGAGGGTGGAGGAAAAGGGGAGGGATAGCATTAGGAGAAATACCTAATGTAGATTACAGGTCGATGGGTGCAGCAAACCACCATGGCACATGTATACCTATGTAACAAACCTGCATGATCTGCACATGTATCCCAGAACTTAAGTATAATAATTTTAAAGAAAAAAAGTGGGAAGGATAAAGTTAAAATGTAGAGTTTTTATTAGTTTTCTCTTTGCTTGCTTTTTATATAATTGTTAACTTGTCATCAGTTTAAAATAATATGTTAGTTGCAAGCCTTATGGTAGCCTCAAATCAAAAATTACTTATACAACATATAACAAAAAGAAGCTAGACATTAAAGAACAGCACCAGGGAAAATCACTTTCACCGAAAGGAAGACAGGAAGGAAAGAAGGAGGGAAGAGAAGACAACAAAATACCAGTAAACAAGAAAATGAAAGGAGTAAATCATTACTGATCAATAATAACACTGAATATAACTGGATTAAACTCTCCAGTGAAAAGAAATAGAGTGGCTGGGGAGAAGAAAGAAAAACAGCAGATAGGAGGCAGGACTAAACTGCGGCTCCCACTCAGAAGGACAGAGCAGTGTGTGGAGATTCATATTGTGAACTCCTGCTCCAAGGACTACTGCATGAATATACAAAGAAAGCTAAGAGAATCCATAGACCTTTTGAAGGAAGCAGATTGCTCCTGCATACCCCAGGAGACAGCCCAAAACCTGTGAGTCCCCAAAGTGTAAAAGTGTGAAAGGTGGATCATCTTACCCCTGAACACACACCCTCACTGGGGAACCTAAGGTCCAGATCATGGGAGAAAGATATGACCTTACCTGGAACTGAGACGATTTTAGAGAGCCGAGCAAAATGCAGGGGTAGAAGAAGCAGCAGGAATTGCCCTGTGGGCTCTCTTGGCCCCCAAAGAAGCCATTTCTGACTTTGTCTTGCAGAGGTCCTTAAGGAGGGCTGCCAGAGGAACTGGGAAAAGACCAGAGGAAGAAGAAAACTTCTAGCTGAACTTTGTAAAAAAGAAAATCGACCTAATGTGAATTTTCTTGGACAGAAATCAGGGGAGGAGGTGAATCCAGAGTGCAGATATAGCACAGAAGCCACAGCAGGTGGGGAGGAATAAAACCTGAAAGCCCTGCTTGCTTTCGCAGCCAGGAGGCTGGTAGCCTGGGGCAGGTTCTCAGCCCTGCTTACCTGCTGCCTGAAAACCAACTTGGTGCTGTTGGGAGCGGGGCATGGTGGAAGTGAGACCAGTGTTTTGGGCTGCATGGGAGCTGGATGAAGCCTGTAATGGCTCTCTTTCCCCCAGTTCCCTGACAACCTGCAGGACACAGCAGAGGCAACCATAATCCCCTGGGAACATAACTCTACTGGCCTGAGAACCACACCCCCAGTCCTTACGGCAGCCACAGCAGACCCCACCCAAGGAGAGTCTGAGCTCAGACACACTCAACCGTACCCTCATGCGATGGTCTTTCTCTACCCACTCTGGTAGCAAAAGACAAAGGACATATTATCTTGGGAGTTCTAGGACCCTGTGCGTTGCCTGATCATCCCTATACTACTACAGCTGATGCTCTATTGAAAGTGCCACCTCCTGGCAAGCCAAACAGCACAAAACTAGTGCAATAAAACTACAACTAAGGACCCTTGCAGAGTCCATTTCACTCCACTGCCACCTCCATCATAGTAGGTACGGCTATCCATGGCGGAGAGACCTGAAGACAGTTCACATCACAGGACTATGTGCAGACACCTCCCAGTACCAGCCAGGAGCCTGGTAGCTCCGCTGGGTGGCTAAATCCAAAAAAGAAATAATCACTGCAGTTCGGCTCCAAGGAAGCCACGTACCTAGGAAAAGGGGGAGAATACTACAGCAATGAAGCACCCCACGGGACAAAAGAATCTGAAGAGTAGCCCTTAAGACACAGATCTTCCCTCTCACATAGTCTACCCAAATGAGAAAGAACCAGAAAAACAATTCTGGTAGTAGGACAAAACAAATTTCTTTAACACTCTGATATGGTTTGGCTGTGTCCCCACCCAAATCTCATCTTGAATTGTAGATCCCCTAATTCCCATGTGTTGTGGGAGGTACCTGGTGAGAGAGAATTGAATCATGGGGGCAGTTTCCCCCATACTGTTCTCATGGTAGTGAATAAGTCTCATGAGAACTGATGGTTTTATAAGGGGAAATCCATTTTGCTTGGTTCTCATTCTCTCTTGCCACCACCATGTAAGAAGTGCCTTTTGCCTTCTGCCATGATTGTGAGGCCTCCCTAGCCATGTAGAACTGTGAGTTCATTAAACCTCTTTTTCCTTATACATTATCCAGTCTCGGGGAAGGCTTTATTAGCAGCATGGGAACAGAATAATACAGTAAATTGGTACTGGTAGAGTGGGGTCCTGCTGTAAAGATATCTGAAAATGTAGAATGACTTTGGAACTGGGTAACAGGCAGAGGCTAGAACAGTTTGGAAGGCTCAGAAGAAGACAGAAAAATGTGGGAAAGTTTGGAACTTTGTAACTTGTTGAATGGCTTTGACCAAAATGCTAATAATAATATGGACAATGAAATCCAGGCTGAGGTGGTCTCAAACGAAGATGAGGAACTTGTTGGGAACTGGAGTAAAGGTGACTCTTGCTATGTTTTAGCAAACAGACTGGTGGCATTTTGCCCCTATCCTAGAGATTTGTGAATCTTTCAACTTGAGGGAGATGATTTAGGGTATCAGGCAGAAAAAAAATTTTGAAGCAGCAAAACATTCAAGAGGTGACTTGGGTGCTATTAAAATTATTTACTTTTAAAAGGGAAACAGCATAAAAGTTCAGAAAATTTGCAGCCTGATGATGTGATAGAAAAGTAAAACACATTTTCTCAGAAGAAATTCAAGCTGGCTGCAGAAATTTGCATAAGTAAAAAGGAGCCAAATGTTAATTGCCAAGACAATGAGGAAAATGTCTCCAGGGCATGTCAGAGACCTTTGTGGAAGCCCCTACCATCACAGGCCCAGAGGCATAGTAAGAAAAAATGGTTTTGTGGGCCAGGCCTAGGGGCCCCCTGCTGTGTGCAGCCTAGGGACTTGGTACTCTCCATCCCAGCCACTCTAGCCATGGATAAAATGGGCCAAGGTACAGCTTGGGCCATGGTTTCAGAGGGAGCAAGCCCCAAGCCTTGGCAGCTTCCATGTGGTGTTGATCCTGTGGGTGCACAAGAGTCAAGAACTGAGGTTTGGGAATCTCCACCTAGGTTTCAGAGGATGTATGGAAATGCCTGGATGTTCAGGCAGAAGTTTGCTGCAGGGGTGGGGCTCTCATGGAGAACATCTGCTAGGGCAACGTAAGGAAAATGTGGGGTTGAAGCCCCCACACAAAGTCCTCACTGGTGCACTGCCTAGTGGAGCTGTGAGAAGAGGGCCACTGTCCTCCAGACCCCCGAGTGGTAGATCCACTGACAACTCTCCCCATACACCTGAAAAAGCTGCAGACATTCAATGCCAGCCTGTGAAAGCAACTGGGAGGGAGGCTGTACCATGCAAAGCCACAGGGGCAGAGCTGCACAAGACCATGGGAATCCACCTCTTGCATCAGTGTGACCTGGATGTGAGACATGGACTAAAAAGAGATCATTTTGGAGCTTTAAGATTTGACCGCCCTGCTGGATTTTGGACTTGCATGGGGCCTGTAGACCCTTTGTTTTGGCCAATTTCTCCCATTTGGAATGCCTGTATTTACCCAATGCCTGTACCCTAATTGTATCTAGGAAGTAACTAACTTGCTTTTGATTTTACAGGCTCACAGGCAGATGGGACTTGCCTTGACTCAGATGAGACTTTGGACTGTGGACTTTTGAGGTAATGCTGAAATAAGTTAAGACTTTGGGGGACTGTTGGGAAGGCATGATTGGTTTTGAAATGTGAGAACATGAGATTTGGGAGGGGCCAGGGGCAGATTGATATAATTTGGCTGTGTTCCCACCCAAATCTCATGTTGAATTTTAGCTCCCACAATTCCCATGTGTTGTAGGAGGGACCCAGTGGAAAATAATTGAATCATGGGGGCAGTTCCCCGATACTGTTCTCATGGTAGTGAATAAGTCTCATGAGATCTGATGGTTTTATAAGGGAAAACCCCTTTTGTTTGGTTCTCATTTTCTCCTGCTGCCACCATGTAACAAGTGCCTTTTGCCTTTCACCATGATTGTGAGGCCTCCTCAGCCATGTGGAACTGTGAGTCCAACAAACCTCTTTTTCTTCATAAATTACCCAGTCTCAGGTATATCTTTAATAGGAGCATGAGAACAGACTAATACACCCCCACCTAAAGACAACAACAGCTCATCAGCAATAGATCCAAATGAAGAAGAAATCCCCGTGTTGCCAGAAAAAGAATTCAGAAGGGTGATTATTAAGCTAATCAAGGAGGCACCAGAGAAAGGTGAAGTACAACTTAATGAAATCAAAAAAATCATACAAGATATGAAGGGAAAAATCTTCAGTGAGATAGATAATATAAGTAAAAAACAATCACAACTTCTGGAAATAAAGAACACACATAGAGAAATGCAAAATGTACTGCAAAGTGTCAGTAATATAATCTAACAAGAAGAAGAAAAAATTTCAGAGCTCAAAGACAAGGTTTTTGAATTAACCCAATCCAACAAAGAAAAAACTAAAAGAATTAAAAAAAAAAAAGAACAAAGCCTCCAAAAAGTTTGGAATTATGATAATGACCAAACCTAAGAATAACTGGTGTTCTTGAGGAAGAAAAGAAATCTAAAAGTTTAGAAAACATATTTGAGGGAATAATCAAGGAAAACTTCCCCAGCCTTGCTAGAGATTTAGACATCCAAACACAAGAAGCTCAAAGAACACCTGAAAAATTCACTGCAAAAAGATCATTGGGTAGACACATAGTCATCAGGTTATCTAATGTCAAGACACAGGAGAGAATCTTAAGAGCTGCCAAGCAAAAGCATGAGGTAACCTATAAAGAAAAACCTATCAGATTAACAGCAGATTTCTCAGCAGAAACCCTACAAGCAAGAAGGGTTTGAGGCACTACCTTCAGCCTCCTTCAACAAAACAATTATCAGCGAAGAATTTTGCATCCTGAGAAACTAAGTTTCATAAATGAAGGAAAGATACAATCTTTTTCAGACAAACAAATGCTAAGAGAATTCACCACTACCAAGTCAGCACTACAAGAACTACTAAAAGATCAATCTACCAATGACTTTCTTCACACAATTGGAAAAAACTACTTTAAAGTTCATATGGAACCAAAAAAGAGCCTGCATCGCCAAGTCAATCCTAAGCCAAAAGAACAAAGCTGGAGGCATCACACTACCTGACTTCAAACTATACTACAAGGCTACAGTAACCAAAACAGCATGGTACTGGTACCAAAACAGAGATATAGATCAATGGAACAGAACAGAGCCCTCAGAAATAACGCCACGTATCTACAACTATCTGATCTTTGACAAACCTGAGAAAAACAAGAAATGGGGAAAGGATTCCCTATTTAATAAATGGTGCTGGGAAAACTGGCTAGCCATACGTAGAAAACTGAAACTGGATCCCTTCCTTACACCTTATACAAAAATTAATTCAAGATGGATTAAAGACTTAAACATTAGACCTAAAACCATAAAAACCCTAGAAGAAAACCTAGGCATTACCATTCAGGACACAGGCATGGGCAAGGACTTCATGTCTAAAACACCAAAAGTAATGGCAACAAAAGCCAAAATTGACAAATGGGATCTAATTAAACTAAAGAGCTTCTGCACAGAAAAAGAAACTACCATCAGAGTGAACAGGCAACCTACAAAATGGGAGAAAATTTTTGCAACCTACTCATCTGACAAAGGGCTAATATCCAGAATCTACAAAGAACTCAAACAAATTTACAAGAAAAAAACGAACAACCCCATCAAAAAGTAGGCGAAGGATATGAACAGACACTTCTCAAAAGAACATTTATGCAGCCAAAAGACACATGAAAAAATGCTCATCATCACTGGCCATCAGAGAAATGCAAATCAAAACCACAATGAGATACCATCTCACACAGTTAGAATGGCAATCATTAAAAAGTCAGGAAACAACAGGTGCTGGAGAGGATGTGGAGAAATAGGAACACTTTTACACTGTTGGTGGGACTGTAAACTAGTTCAACCCTTGTGGAAGTCAGTGTGGCGATTCCTCAGGGATCTAGAACTAGAAATACCACTTGACCCAGCCATCCCATTACTGGGTATATACTCAAAGGACTATAAATCATGCTGCTATAAAGACACATGCACACGTATGTTTATTGTGGCACTATTCACAAGCACACGTATGTTTATTGTGGCACTATTCACAATAGCAAAGACTTGGAACCAACCCAAATGTCCAACAATGATAGACTGGATTAAGAAAATGTGGCACATATACACCATGGAATACTATGCAGCCATAAAAAATGATGAGTTCATGTCCTTTGTAGGGACATGGATGAAATTGGAAATCATCATTCTCAGTAAACTATCGCAAGGACAAAAAACCAAACACCGTGTGTTCTCACTGATAGGTGGGAATTGAACAATGAGAACACATGGACACAGGAAGGGGAACATCGCACTCTGGGGACTGTTGTGGGGTGGGGGGAGTGGGGAGGGATAGCATTAGGAGATATACCTAATGCTAAATGATGAGTTAGTGGGTGCAGCACACCAGCATGGCACATGTATACATATGTAACTTACCTGCACATTGTGCACATGGATTTTGTATGACCCAAAATCCATACAAAGGGTGAATGAAACCAAAGGTTGGTTTTTTGAAGGGATAAACAAGATCTGTAGATTGATAGCTAAATTAATAAAGAAAAATGAGAGATGATCCAAATAAGCACAATGAGAAATGACAAAGGAGACAGTACAACCAATGTGCACATTGTGCACATTGTGCACCCTAAAAGTTAAAGTATAATAATCATAATAAAATAAAATAAAAAAAAAGAAAAAAAGAAAAAAAAAGAAAAAAAAACCAAGATGAGATCAAACTCAAGAAAGAGTTTCAGAGATTGAAGACTGGCCTTTTCAATCAAGCCAGTCAGGGAAAAATAAAGAAAACAGAATTATAAAAAAGGAACAAAGTCTCTGAGAAATAGGGAATTATGTAGATAGACCAAACTATGACACATTAGGACTCCTGAGACAGAAGGAAACAGAGTAAGCGACATGGAAAACATATTTGAGGATATAGTCCATGAACATTTCCCTAATCTTGCTAGAGGTCGACATGCAAATTCAAGAAATTCAGAGAACCTCTCCGTGATACTATACAAGACAATCATCCACAAAACACAAAGTCTCTAGGATGCAGCAAAAGCAGCATGAAGAGGAAAGTTTACAGTGCCAAATGCCTACAGTCAAAACTTAGAAGGATCTCAAATTATCAATCTAACATTGCACCTAGAGGAACTAGAAAAACAAAAACAAACTAACAAAGCTAGCAGAAGAAAACAAAAATCAGAGGAGCACTGAAAGGAACTGAGACCCCAAAATCCATACAAAGGGTCAATGAAACCAAAAGTTGGTTTTTTGAAGGGATAAACAAGAACTGTAGATTGACAGCTAAATTAACAAAGAAAAATGAGAGATGATCCAAATAAGCACAATGAGAAATGACAAAGGAGACAGTACAACCAATCTCACAGAAATATAAAAGATCCTCAGATACTATCATGAATACCTCTATGCATACTAATTAGAAAATCTAGAGGAAATGAATAAATTTCTGCAAACACACAGGCTCCTAAGATTGAATCAGGAAAAAAAAAATGGAAACCCTGAACAGAACAATAACATGTTCCAAAATTGAAACAGCAATTAAAAACCTACCAATGAAGAAAAACCCTAAACCAGATGGATTCACAGCTGAATTCGACCAGAAGTACGAAGAAGAGCTAGTACCAATCATACTAAAATTATTCCAAAAAATAGAGGAGGAGAGACTCCTCCTTAATTCATCCTATGAAGCCAGCATCATCCTGATACCAAAATATGGCAAAGACACAATGAAAAAAAACTTCAGGCCAATATCCCTGATGAACATAGACACAAAAATCCCCAACAAATACTAGCAATCTGAATCCAGCAGCACATCAAAAAATTAATTCTCCACAATCAAGTAGGCTTTAATCCTAGGATACAAGGTTGGTTCAACATACGCAAATCAATAAATGTGATTCACCACATAAACAGGACGAAAAAGACCATATAATCATGTCAACAGACACAGAAAAGGCCTTTTATAAAACCCAATTTCACTTCATAAAAACCCTTAACAAACCAGCCATCAAAGAAATATATCTCAAAATAGTTAAGAGCCATCTATGGCAAACCCATAGCTAACATCATATAGAACAGGCAAAAGCTGGAACCATTTCCCCAGCTTTTTTGAGAACTGGAACAAGAAAAGGATACTCACTCCCACCACTCCTATTCAACACAGTACTGGAAGTCCTAGACAGAGCAAGCAGTCAAGACAAAAAAATAAAAGGCACATAAATAGGTAAAAAAGTGAAACTACCTCTTTTTGCTGATGGTATTATTCTATACCTAGAAAAACCCAAAAGACTCTGCCAAAAGGCTCCTTGAACTGATCAAAAAAATCTTCAGTAAAGTTTCAGAATACAAAATCACAATATTTTGTGATTATCGAAAAAATGATTCTAAAGTTTATACGGAAAAGTAAAAGATCCATAATAGTCAACACAGTATTTAAGGAGAACAAAGAGGACTGATACTACTTGACCTCATGACTTACTATAAAGCTACAGTAATCAAGATAGTGTGGAATTGGTGAAAGAACTGATTAGTAATTCAATGGAACAGAATAGAGAAGCCAGAAATAGACCTCTGACAAAAAGGCAATTCAAGGAAATTGTTGTCTTTTCAACAGATGGTGCTGGTACAACTGGACATCAACATGCAAGGAAAACTGAATGTATTCACATACCTTACACCTTTCACAAATGCCAAACTCTTAAAATTCCTAGAATATAACATAAAACAAAATCTAGGTGACCTTGGGTTTGGCAATGAATTCTTACATACAACACCAGAAAGCAAGATGCATAAAAGAAAACATTAATAAGTTGAAATTCATTAAAATTAAAATGTTCTACTCTACAAAATATACTATTAAGAGCGTAAAAAGACAAACCACAGGCCGAGAGAAAATATTTGCAAAACACATACTTTGTAGAAAACTGGTATCCAAAGTATACAAATAACTCTTTAACAACTCTACAATAATAACATAAACAACCCAATGAAAAAGTGTGCATAGGCTCCTCAGTCCTCACCCCCACTAGAGTCTCCTCCAGAAATTGGTGGGTGAGGGAATTTAGAGGCCACTAAGCCCTCTTTTCCTTCAGGAACCATCCTGTACCCGTGCCATTAAAAAAAAGGTAGTCATAGGCCTGATCAGAAACCTCTTCAAAGAAGATACATGGAAGGAAAATAAGCTTGTAAAAAGCTGCTCAATATCGTATGACTATGCAGAATTAGAAATTAAAACAATAGTGAGATATCACTACCTACATTTTAGAATGGCCAAAATCCACAATACTGACAACACCAAACGTTGATGAAGATGTAGAACAACAGGAAGTCTTATTCATTGCTGGTGGGAATACAAAATGGCACAGCGACTTTGCAAGACAGTTTGGCAGTTTCTCACAAAACTAAACATACTCTTACCACATGATCCAGCAATCATCAAATGAGTTCAAAACTGCCCACTCAAAAACCTGTACTTGAATGTTTATAACAGTCTTATTTATCATTTTGAAATCTTGGAAGCAACCAAGAAACCCTTTAATAGGTGAATAGATAAACTGTGGCAAACCCCAAAACTGGAATATTATTCAGTGATAAAAAGAAATGAGCTATCAAGCCAGAAAAAGACAGGGAGGAACCTTAAATGCATATTGGTAAGTGAAAGAAGCCAATATGAATATATTCTATATAATTTCAACTCATATGACATTCTGGAAAAGGCAAACCTATGGAGACAATAAAAAGTTAGGTGATTGCTCAGGATATGCGGGTGGGATGAAACAGGTGTAGCATAATGGAGTTTTAGGGCAGTGAAACTGCTATTCTGTATGATACTGTGATGATGGCTACATATCATTATACACTTGCCAAAATCCATAGGATGTAGAACACAAAGAGTGAAGCCTAATGTAAACCATGGACTTTAGTTAATTATAAGATATCAATATTGGGTCATCAATTGTAACAATTGTACCACACTAATGTAAGATCTCAATTGTAGGGGAAATTGGTATAGGATGAGGGGGGTTTATGGAATCTGTGCTTTTTGCTCATTTTTTTTCTGTAAACCTAAAATTGTTTTTAAAAATCTATTAATTAAAAATTGCATATTAAAAAGTGAAGACAAAATAAAGACATTCCTAAATAAAAACTGAGAGTATCTGTGGCCTGCAGACCCCGCTTATGTGAAACACTAAAAGAAGTTCTTCAGGCTGGCATCAAGTGACACCAGATACTAATTTGAAACTGCACACAGAAAAAAAACATTCCAAGAAGCCAAATAAATTCCAATTAGGATAAACTCAAAGTGAACCATACCAAGATAAAGTATAATTAACTGTTGAAAGTAAAAAACAAAGAGGGAAATCTTGAAAGCAGTAAGAAAGAAGTGACTTGTTAAGTACAAGAGATTCTCCATAAGATTAACAGTTAATTTCACATCAGAAACCATGAAGGTCAGAGGCAGTGGGATGGCATATAGTATTTAAAGTGCAGAAATTACAAAACAAACAAGCAAACTCTGTCAACCAAAAATTCTATACTGAGCAAAATTATCTTTCAAAAAAAAAAGAAATGAAGAAATTCCCAGACAACCAAGGGCTGAGGGTGTTCATCACTATTAGGACAGCTTTTTAATAAACTCTAAAGAGAGATCCTTAGGCTGAAATGAAAGGACACTAGACAATAACTTGAGGCATGTGATAAAGAACACTGGTAAAGGTAACTGCACAAATATATTTAAAAGCCAATATTGTATTTTTGGGTTGGAACTCTTTTTCTCGTATGATTAAAAGACAAAATGATAATCATAAATCTGTTAATGGACACACAATATATAACATATAATTTGTGATGACAACATAAAAGGGGAGGTATGGATATATATAGCAGTAGAATTTACATACTATTAAAGCTAAGGTGATACTAATTCAAACTAGTGTGTTTTAAGTTTAAGATGTTAATTGTAACAACTAAGAAAATAACTTAAAAAGATACAGAAAAGGAAATAAGGTATACAGTACACTAAAAAACTCAATCAAACATAAAATAAATAAGTAATGAAGGAATTGAGGAACAAAAAACATACAACATGGAAAACATAAAAAAATAGTGGAAGTCCTTCCTTATGTGTTATGGGCTGAATTATATTCCCTCAAAATTCATACACTGAAATCACAACTCCCAGTATCTCAGAATGTGAGTAAGCAATGTTTCAAAGAAAACTGAGGGCAGTAAATGCCTACATTAAGAAAGAAGAACGATCTCAAATCAATAACCTAAATTTAGACCTTATGGAACTAAAAAGAGCAAACTAAACCCAAACATAGCAGAAGAAAGGAAAAAATAGAGTGGAGAGAAATAAAATACAGAATAGAACAATAGAAAAAATGAACAAGACCAAAAGTTTTTTCTTTGAAAAGAAATTTGACAAACTTTCAGCTACAAGGATTAAGAAAAAAAAGAAGACTGAGATGACTAGAATCAGAAATGAAAATAGGGGCATTACATATCACTCTTACAGTAATTTAGAAAAAAATTAGAAGTGAATACTAAAAATAATTGTAGGCCAACAAACTAGACAACCTAGACGAAATGAACAAACTCCTAGAATTGACTCAAGTAGAAATAGAAAATCTGAATAGACCTATAACAAGTAAATATTGAATGTGTAATCAAAAACCTACCAAGAAAAGAAATCTCAAGATCAGATGGTGTCACTGTTATGCCCAAAAGAAAGGAAATTCTCCCAAATGTTTAAAAGGAAAATACCAATCCTTCTTAAACTTTTGTAAAATACAGAAAAGAGGGCAACACTTTTTAACTTCCTAACTGAGGGGAAGGAAAATGAGAAATGACTGCTTAATAGATATGAGATTTTCCTTGCAGGTGATAAAAAATTTCTGAAACTAGATAGTGGATGGTTGCATAACACTGTCAGTGTAGTTAATGCCACTGAATTATACACTTTAAAGTGGTTAAAAATGCAAATTTTATGTCATGTGTATTTTTCCACAAAAACCATTATGCTCAGTTTTAAAAGCCATGAAAGAGTACATATCATATAAAATGTTCAAAAATGCAAACATAAGAGAGAAAGTAGATCAGTTGTATAGGGCTGGGAGGATTGGAGGGAAATTGGGAGTGACTAAAAGTGGTCACAAGGTTTACCTTTAGGATGATGGAAATGTTCTAAAATTAGATTATGGTGATAGTTACACAACTCTGTAAGTACATTAATATTCAATGAATTGTTCTCTTAATATGTTCTGTAAATTATTATGTTAACTTTATGTTCTGTAAATTATTTCCCAATAAATTATTTTTTTAAACCAGATGGCTGACTCTCAAGCTGACCAGAAAAGTATCAAAGTTAGCTTAATACCAATCACTGTACTTCTACAGAGCACATACAATCCTACATTCAATACAATTAGCCAATAAAGCTAACAAAAAAGGAAGCAAACTTATCAGCTTTTAGTATTAATATGCCATAAACATCATTTTCTTATATATGGCTCAAATGACTCAAGGTTGACCTATAAATTAAAAGGTTCAAAGATAGTAAGGAAAAGGCAGTCTATGACCAAGTTATAATACTCTATGCACTCACTTTATGCACGTTGTCTTTGCCCAAGAGCACAAAACGTATTTTATGAAAGGCCTAAATTATACATAGATTACACGTAATTTGCTTAATTCTTGGCAGAACTATTTGTCTCTCATTGCAAAGACTGATTTTCTTTTCCAAATGGCAAAATGTATGGATGGGGCATTTGTTTCTATCATATGCTTTTCCTTCTTTTTACAATTAGCTACAAAAACACAGAATCAAACAGGACAGTGAATTATAACCTGTCTCCTAAAACATCATATTCATGTCATGAGTCAGAAAGTAGTCCTTTCCTCTGACCATCTCAATTTAATGAGTATAAAAGCAAAAAAGGAAAGAATAAAAGTAATTTCAAATTTTGAGTGATAGCATGACTGGGGCTGAAATTGACTATGATATCACAGTTGGTTCAGTGGTAGATAGAAGAACAGCTAAATGAAAAGCCTCATTTCATGTATCATGTAGCTGTGAAATCGCACCAGAGCCAAGAGAGATTAGGGAGAACTCAAGGCACTCTGACCTATATTTCTTTATCACCTAATTTGCTAGAGAAAATTCTCATGAATTACACTGCCAAAAAAAATTATAAGGCAGACTATCTACATAAAATTTTTTATCCTAGAAACATTTTCAATAATTGGCTAACATAGCATCTTCATTACTATTTCCATTTTATTTTGTGAGCAAACAGAGATATGACGTCCATAAAGCTAGATACCCAATTAGAGATGGCTAGAGCAAGGTGTCAAACAACAGCCCATAGGCCAGATCTGGCTTGCTGCCTGTTTTTGTAAATCAAGTTTTATGAGAACACAGTAATGCTCACTCATTTACATATGCTTATGGCTGTTCACATGTGACAATGCCACAGTTGAGTGGTTGCAACAGAGACCTCTGGCTCACAAAGGCTAAAATATTTACTATTTGGTTCTTTAAGAAAAAGTTTTCTATCCACTGCTAAAGAATTAAAATTCAGTGGGCTGTTTATTATACAACTTACACAAACATTTCTGGTCTCAGGACTAGTCAATTTGATGTAAGAAACATGATGTAGTCAAGAGAATGCAGTATAAAGACACAAACAAAAACAAAATAAAGCAAGGATTATTTTTATGGCTGTGCTATTTGCCATGTGACTCTGAGAAAGTAACTTCACCCTCTGGATTTATGTCCACACCTGTAAAATAAGGGATTTGAACTATATGAATGTGAATCATACTTCCAATTAAACTATTATAGTCTATTCAACTTATTTTACAGATTAGAAAATCAGTAGTGAAGGTATAAAAATTCTTAATTATATTTTATACTTCTTCATGTAGACAAAAATCTTTGAGTTGCTTTAAATTTCATCATAAAACCATGTTAAAAGTAACTAGTAGTGTCCTGATTTTATAGGCGAGAAAACTTGAGGCTACAGAAAGAACAGTGACTTGCACAAGGTTACCAGCATGTTCTTAATGTTTTGCTGTCTACTATAGTGTTGACAACATGGCACATACAAAATCAGAGGCCGTGAACTATAATGCTTACAGAGCAAGGCAGATAATGTAAACTATGGGTGGTTTCTAAGATGAACCAGAGAATGTATGTTCTACTTAAAGGAAGCAGCCACCACTCAGAGCCAACTGCTGACATATACCCATGTGGGCCTGGTATTGCCAGATCTTTAGATTTTACAAGAGGCTAGATATCATGAATTTTATTTTAAATATTACAATGTTTAAATGTTGGTAAACTGATTAAAATGTTTAAAAACAGGGGGGCTGGAGCCAAGATGGCCGAATAGGAACAGCTCCGGTCTACAGCTCCCAGCGTGAGCAACACAGAAGATAGGTGATTTCTGCATTTCCATCTGAGGTACCGGGTTCGTCTCACTAGGGAGTGCCAGACAGTGGGCGCAGGACAGTGGGTGCAGCGCACCGTGTGTGAGCCAAAGCAGGGCGAGGCATTGCCTCACTCGGGAAGCACAAGGGGTCAGGGATTCCCTTTCCTAGTCAAAGAAAGGAGTGACAGATGGCACCTGGAAAATCGGGTCACTCCCACCCTAATACTGCGCTTTTCCAATGGGCTTAAAAAACGGCACACCAGGAGATTATATCCTGCATCTGGCTCAGAGGGTCCTACGCCCACGGAGTCTCGCTGATTGCTACCACAGCACTCTGAGATCAAACTGCAAGGCAGCAGTGAGGCTGGGGGAGGGACACCCGCCATTGCCCAGGCTTGCTTAGGTAAACAAAGCAGCCTGGAAGCTCGAACTGGGTGGAGCCCACCACAGCTCAAGGAGGCCTGCCTGCCTCTGTAGGCTCCACCTCTGGGGGCAGGGCACAGACAAACAAAAAGACAGCAGTAACCTCTGCAGACTTAAATGTCCCTGTCTGACAGCTTTGAAGAGAGCAGTGGTTCTCCCAGCACGCAGCTGGAGATCTGAGAACGGGCAGACTGCCTCCTCAAGTGGGTCCCTGACCCCTGACCCCCAAGCAGCCTAACTGGGAGGCACCCACCAGTAGGGGCAGACTGACACCTGACACGGCCGGGTACTCCTCTGAGACAAAACTTCCAGAAGAACGATCACACAGCAGCATTCACGGTTCACGAAAATCCGCTGTTCTGCAGCCACCGCTGCTGATACCCAGGCAAACAGGGTCTGGATTGGACCTCTAGCAAACTCCAACAGACCTGCAGCTGAGGGTCCTGTCTGTTAGAAGGAAAACTAACAAACAGAAAGGACATCCATACCAAAAACCCATCTGTACATCACCATCATCAAAGACCAAAAGTAGATAAAACCACAACGATGGGGAAAACACAGAGCAGAAAAACTGGAAACTCTAAAAAGCAGAGCACCTCTCCTCCTCCAAAGGAACGCAGTTCCTCACCAGCAACGGAACAAAGCTGGATGGAGAATGACTTTGATGAGCTGAGAGAAGAAGGCTTCAGACGATCAAACTACTCCGAGCTACATGAGGAAATTCAAACCAAAGGCAAAGAAGTTGAAAACTTTGAAAAAAATTTAGACGAATGTATTAACTAGAATAACCAATACAGAGAAGTCCTTAAAGGAGCTGATGGAGCTGAAAGCCAAGGCTCGAGAACTACGTGAAGAATGCAGAAGCCTCAGGAGCTAATGTGATTGACTGGAAGAAAGGGTATCAGTGATAGAAGACGAAATGAATGAAATGAAGTGAGAAGGGAAGTTTAGAGAAAAAAGAATAAAAAGAAACGAGCAAAGCCTCCAAGAAATATGGGACTATGTGAAAAGACCAAATCTACGTCTGATTGGTGTACCTGAAAGTGACGGGGAGAATGGAACCAAGTTGGAAAACACTCTGCAGGATATTATCCAGGAGAACTTCCCCAATCTAGCAAGGCAGGCCAACATTCAGATTCAGGAAATACAGAGAACGCCACAAAGATACTCCTCGAGAAGAGCAACTCCAAGACACATAATTATCAGATTCACCAAAGTTGAAATGAAGGAAAAAATGTTAAGGGCAGCCAGAGAGAAAGGTCGGGTTACCCTCAAAGGGAAGCACATCAGACTAACAGCGGATCTCTCGGCAGAAACTCTATAAGCCAGAAGAGAGTGGGGGCCAATATTCAACATTCTTAAAGAAAAGAATTCTCAAACCAGAATTTCATATCCAGCCAAACTAAGCTTCATAAATGAAGGAGAAATAAAATCCTTTACAGACAAGCAAATGCTGAGAGATTTTGTCACCACCAGGCCTGCCCTAAAAGAGCTCCTGAAGGAAGCACTAAACATGGAAAGGAACAACCAGCCACTGCAAAATCATGCCAAACTGTAAAGACCATCGAGGCTAGGAAGAAACTGCATCAACTAACGAGCAAAATAACCAGCTAACATCATAATGACAGGATCAAATTCACACATAACAATATTAACTTTAAATGTAAATGGACTAAATGCTCCAATTAAAAGACACAGACTGGCAAACTGGATAAAGAGTCAAGACCCATCAGTGTGCTGTATTCAGGAAACCCATCTCACGTGCAGACACACATAGGCTCAAAATAAAAGGATGGAGGAAGATCCACTAAGCAAACGGAAAACAAAAAAGGCAGGGGTTGCAATCCTAGTCTCGGATAAAACAGACTTTAAACCAATAAAGATCAAAAGAGACAAAGAAGGCCATTATATAATGGTAAAGGGATCAATTCAACAAGAAGAGCTAACTATCCTAAATATATATGTACCCAATACAGGAGCACCCAGATTCATAAAGCAAGTCCTGAGTGACCTACAAAGAGACTTAGACTCCCACACAATAATAATGGGAGACTTTAACACCTCACTGTCAACATCAGAAAGATCAACGAGACAGAATGTTATCAAGGATATCCAGGAATTGAACTCAGCTCTGCACCAAGCGGACCTAATAGACATCTACAGAACTCTCCACCCAAAATCCACAGAATATACATTTTTTTCAGCACCACACCACACCTATTCCAAAATGGACCACATAGTTGGAAGTAAAGCTCTCCTTAGCAAATGTAAAAGAACAGAAATTATAACGAACTGTCTCTCAGACCACAGTGCAATCAAACTAGAACTCAGAATTAAGAAACTCACTCAAAACCACTCAGCTACATGGAAACTGAACAACCTGCTCCTGAATGACTACTGGGTACATAACGAAATGAAGGCAGAAATAAACATGTTCTTTGAAACCAACAAGAACAAAGACACAACATACCAGAATCTCCGGGACACATTCAGTGTGTAGAGGGAAATTTATAGCACTAAATGCCCACAAGAGAAAGCAGGAAAGATCCAAAATTGACACCCCAACATCACAATTAAAAGAACTAGAAAAGCAAGAGCAAACACATGCAAAAGCTAGCAGAAGGCAAGAAATAACTAAAATCAGAGCAGAACTGAAGGAAATAGAGACACAAAAAACCCTTCAAAAAATTAATGAATCCAGGAGCTGGTTTTTCGAAAGGACCAACAAAACTGATAGACCGCTAGCAAGACTAATAAAGAAGAAAAGAGAGAACAATCAAATAGATGCAATAAAAAATGAAAAACGGGATATCATCACCAATCCCACAGAAATACACACTACCATCAGAGAATATTATAAACACCTGTACGCAAATAAACTAGAAAATCTAGAAGAAATGGATAAATTCCTCGACACATACACCCTCCCAAGACTAAATCAGGAAGAAGTTGAATCTCTCAATAGACCAATAACAGGAGCTGAAATTGTGGCAATAATCAATAGCTCACCGACCAAAAAGAGTCCAGGACCAGATGGATTCACAGCCGAATTCTACCAGAGGTACAAGGAGGAACTGGTACCATTCCTTCTGAAACTATTCCAATCAATAGAAAAAGAGGGAATCCTCCCTAACTCATTTTATGAGGCCAGCATCATCCTGATACCAAAGCCTGGCAGAGACACAGCCAAAAAAGAGAATTTTAGACCAATATCCTGGATGAACATTGATACAAAATCCTCAATAAATACTGGCAAACCGAATCCAGCAGCACATCAAAAAGCTTATCCACCTATCCACCATGATCAAGTGGGCTTCATCCCTGGGATGCAAGGCTGGTTCAATGTACGCAAATTAACAAATGTAATCCAGCATATAAACAGAACCAAAGACAAAAACCACATGATTATCTCAATAGATGCAGAAAAGGCCTTTGACAAAATTCAACAACGCTTCATGCTAAAAACTCTCAATAAATTAGGTATTGATGGGACGTATCTCAAAATAATAAGAGCTATCTATGACAAACCCACAGCCAATATCATACTGAATGGGCAAAAACTGGAAGCATTCCCTTTGAAAACTGGCACAAGACAGGGATGCCCTCTCTCACCACTCCTATTCAATATAGTGTTGGAAGTTCTGGCCAGGGCAATTAGGCAGGAGAAGGAAATAAAGGGCATTCAACTAGGAAAAGAGGAAGTCAAATTGTCCCTGTTTGCAGATGACATGATTGTATATCTAGAAAACCCCATCGTCTCAGCCCAAAATCTCCTTAAGCTGATAAGCAACTTCAGCAAAGTCTCAGGATATAAAATCAATGTACAAAAATCACAAGCATTCTTATACAACAATAACAGACAAACAGAGAGACAAATCATAAGTGAACTCCCATTCACAATTGCTTCAAAGAGAATAAAATACCTAGGAATCCAACTTACAAGGGAAGTGAAGGACCTCTTCAAGGAGAACTACAAACCACTGCTCAATGAAATAAAAGAGGATACAAACAAATGGAAGAACATTCCATGCTCATGGGTAGGAAGAATCAATATCACGAAAATGGCCATACTGCCCAAGGTAATTTATAGATTCAATGCCATCCCCATCAAGCTTACAATGACTTTCTTCACAGAATTGAAAGAAACTACTTTAAAGTTCATATGGAACCAAAAAAGAGCCCGCATCGCCAAGTCAATCCTAAGCCAAAAGAACAAAGCTGGAGGCATCACGCTGCCTGACTTCAAACTATACTACAAGGCTACAGTAACCAAAACAGCATGGTACTGGTACCAAAACAGAGATATAGATCAATGGAACAGAACAGAGCCCTCAGAAATAACGCCACATATCTACAACTATCTGATCTTTGACAAACCTGAGAAAAACAAGCAATGGGGAAAGGATTCCCTATTTAATAAATGGTGCTGGGAAAACTGGCTAGCCATATGTAGAAAGCTGAAACTGGATCCCTTCCTTACACCTTATACAAAAATTAATTCAAGATGGATTAAAGACTTAAATGTTAGACCTAAAACCATAAAAACCCTAGAAGAAAACCTAGGCATTACCATTCAGGACATAGGCACGGGCAAGGACTTCATGTCTAAAACACCAAAAGCAATGGCAACAAAAGCCAAAATTGACAAATGGGATCTAATTAAACTAAAGAGCTTCTGCACAGCAAAAGAAACTACCATCAGAGTGAACAGGCAACCTACAAAATGGGAGAAAATTTTTGCAACCTACTCACCTGACAAAGGGCTAATATCCAGAATCTACAATGAACTCAAATTTACAAGAAAAAATCAAACAACCCCATCAAAAAGTAGGCGAAGGATATGAACAGACACTTCTCAAAAGAAGACATTTATGCAGCCAAAAAACACATGAAAAAATGCTCACCATCACTGGCCATCAGAGAAATGCAAATCAAAACCACAATGAGATACCATCTCACACCAGTTAGAATGGCAATCATTAAAAAGTCAGGAAACAACAGGTGCTGGAGAGGATATGGAGAAATAGGAACACTTTTTCACTGTTGGTGGGACCGTAAACTAGTTCAACCATTTTGGAAGTCAGTGTGGTGATTCCTCAGGGTTCTAGAACTAGAAATACCATTTGACCCAGCCATCCCATTACTGGGTATATACCCAAAGGACTATAAATCATGCCACTATAAAGACATATGCACACGTATGTTTATTACAGCACTATTCACAATAGCAAAGACTTGGAACCAACCCAAATGTCCAAGAACGATAGACTGGATTAAGAAAATGTGGCACATATACACCATGGAATACTATGCAGCCATAAAAAATGATGAGTTCATGTCCTTTGTAGGGACATGGATGAAATTGGAAATCATCATTCTCAGTAAACTATCGCAAGAACAAAAAACCAAACACCGCATGTTCTCACTCATAGGTGGGAACTGAACAATGAGAACACATGGACACAGGAAGGGGAACATCACACTCTGGGGACTGTTGTGGGGTGGGGGGGAGGGGGGAGGGATAACATTAGGAGATATACCTAATGCTAAATGACGAGTTAATGGGTGCAGCACACCAGCATGGCACATGTATACATATATAACTAACCTGCACATTGTGCACATGTACCCTAATACTTAAAGTATAATAATAATAAAGAAAACCAAAAAAACAAAAACAAAAAAATGTTTAAAAACAGAGTGGGCTGGATTTGGCTCATGGATGACAATTTGCAAATCTATATTAAATAAATGTTTTAAATTGACAGATTTGCGAACCAGAATATACTGATGCCTCAACTTCACTATGAGCTTTTAATTATCCAAAGTAATGGAGGATAGGAGAGATCACAGCATCAGTATTATCTTAGTTTTCATTGAGTATTCGATTCAAAGTATTGATAGTAAAATCAAATGACTGAAAAAAAATGTTTCTCCTTATTTCAGGCCTTCTGGTGAGGGTATTAACAAATAGACAAAGTGTAAACAGGTCATCAGAAAAAGAGATAGTCCTGGATAATACAGAAACAAACAAACAAAAAAGTCTGTTCTTAAGTAATTGAGATTAGCTGTATTTACATGATGGGAAATTCAAACATGATTAATTCATACTGAGGCTTTTAAAATAATAGGGATGGGTAGGAGTTATTGATTGTGACTTTTAAAAGTAAGACATGACAATTAAGAAAAGGAATTTATGCTGTCAGCTTTTTTTATTTATAGAAAACCAATTGAGAATATTGTACCTGCTTTGACAAACAATAGACTAAGCAATATTTAAAGTGAAGCTCTGACCTACTTGTGATTACCAACAGACTCAATAAAATGCTTAACTTTTCCATTCAAAAGTCATAGAGTTGGCAATATTTCATTATTTGTTTTTTTTGAAGTAAACATTAAACCAGGCAGGAAAAGAATGGAGATAAAAAAAATAATGAGTACTTCTTGGGAATATTTTTGGCTTTAATGAAATAACTGCACCACTAATTATTCTTCCACAAGGCACTATAATTTTGAATCTGATTTCATTGGCTACTTATTATTTAAAAGTTTAAATGAAATCATTCATACGGTACTAGGAAAAACACTTTAGGTAAAATGAATTAATTTTCCTCATTGGCTTCAATTAAAATATTTTAAAGGCATCGTCCCACCAGAGGAAAAAATTCACAAAAACTAATGTGAAATTTTAAAGAAGACAAGATTAAGAGAGTACTCTTAAATCCATGACATAAGTAGTAACGCTATGCTAGCATGTTATTGCAACATGTTTAAAACTAAGGATTTGCCCTGCAAACTTTGTAGGTTACTCTCACTTTTGCCTTTCTTCAGATCAGAAGCTCTCCTTTATACCTATAACTTGGAAATACCTTAAGTCACAGCATCAGGTATTTTAAAAAGAATAAGTAGCCCACTTACATTTATAATTACTTAGTATTTAACTTATACTGCTTTTATGTAAAATGATGGGAACCCATATTAAATGGTAAAGTGTTGACAAAAGTTGGACAAATAACAATGTGCCTGTCCCCAAGTTTCCTTATCTGTAAAATAAAGATAGCATTGTTACAAGAATTAACTAAATTGTGTAAAGTACTTGAAAGGAGTTCATAGCACATAGTAAGTTTTCCATAAATGTTAGTTATTATTATTATTATACAATAAAACAGTTACTCACTCTTTTGTTGAGACAAATAACAGGCCATAGGCTGCAACCCAGTGTGCAACAGCAGCAGAGACAACCACACAGCAGCCATTTCACATTGACCGGGAGAGCCTTTTTCAAACATGCATTCACACGGCCAATGCTGGTTTTAAATTCTTCTGGGGCCACCTACAAGAGGGTACAATCTTTAGCAGTTTGTGGGCAGCTTTTCACTATTTATCTCTAAATCTAAGAAAAATGTTTATTACAAATAATTTAAGGAATCACAAATATCTAAATAGATATATTCCCCATAAATATGTTCATACACTCTAGGATGATGTTGAAAAGCACAACGATATAATTTCATGTTGATAGAACTTAGCCTGATGTTGAAAAACAATCTTCTGAAATGACCACCAATAAAATGACTACAATAAAGTTGACGGAAAAGGATAACTTTCAAGCCGTTTTCTTACCAAATATTCTCATTATCAAGGCAGTATAATTGATAGTCTCTAATCATTCTGAGTAAAAGCTGGGTAAGACTGGAAGCATAACACAACAATAAAAAACCCAAATACTACTAGAGAAAATGCAATTAAAATTAGACCTTGGCAATACTCCTGGATTACTTTGAAAAAAGGCAACTCTCAAACCCTTATTCCCTGGCAAATTTGCAATATAACGATTTTAACATTAGCCACTGTTAGTTACACTAACAAAAGACAATGCCTAGTGATTGCATTCAAAACAGCCTGTTAATATTCAGTATAAAATGGATTCATAACTGCTGTAAATTTTCGAAGTTGAAAGGTCTTTAAATACACAAGTTTAATATTTGTAGTTACTACCTCCATTCCTGGAAGTGGCTGCTTGTGCTTCTCTGTAAACAAGGACAAAGTCAGTTCAAAGGCATGCACATGACTGGAATAATTAGATTTATACCAAAAATTCTGCTTGAAGGTTATACAATTCAAACGTATACTAAAAATAGTTTGCTTTCAATGAAATCACATTTCTGGATTACAAAAATGATTCCCTTTCATTCAGAAAGCTGTCAGACTATAAAGTTTATGAAAGAACTTTTAGCATCTGGGTATAAAAGCAAAAATTATGCAATTGTTAGGAAAAGTAAGGTATTATAAAATAAAAACCGCATTAGCAGGTTAGGAATCAAAAATATAGAGCTTTACTACTACTATTCCAAATAAAAATTGTACTCGACGAATCAATTTATTACATTTTTGTCTCTTAATAGAGATGTCTTAGAATCAACACTACAAAACATATACCTATTAGCAAATGTTATAAAAATACATGATCACAGAATTCAGCACTAAAGTAAGCTAAACATTAAGTATATGAGCTTTATTAGAAGCTTTATTAGAATTGTTCATGTCAATCAATAAGGTTAATTGCTTAGCCCATGAATCTGATTTTCTTACTAATATGTTAACAAACAATAGTTGTGAAATTATAAGGCTCAAAACTTTGTTTACACAGAGCAAGTAAACTAATTTCATTCTCCATCTGGACTGTCAGCAACATGATGTAAAGACAATCACTGGGTGCAAAGAATTCCAATTAAATGGCAAAATTTCTAAGTAAATATGAAAACAAATTCAGAGAGCCTTGCCTTATAATTGAAATTAGAAAACACTAACAAACTTAGTGCACAAGAGTGCACTAAGCACATTAAACTAAGACAAACTAAAAACACTGAAAAACAGATAGAGAGACTTGAATTATAGTTACTTATTAGCTATGAAAAATCCTAGGCAAAATCATTTAATTTTTCTGAGTTTCAGTTTCCCACCGATAAAATGAGAATAATAATCTTTGTTTTATATACTTCACAGAAAATGTAAATTAATCCTTGGAAGTAACCTCCTGCCTGAAATGCTTTGAAAAAGAAAGTCCATAAATCATGTCTCTGAGAAGGTTTGGAGAAAGAAAAGAAACAGCTCTCTTCTGCATGAAGTCTCACCTGAAGGCAATGGGTTTACTCAAGTAACTATTAATATTCCATAGTTTTCCTATATACTACATTATAAACAAAAGGATAATTTGTTTACAATCTGCTGCATGTTAAATGCAGATTCAATGCTCTTTAATTCTTCAGCAAAAAAAAATCAAGCTCTTCTTTCTAAAAACAAGGTACCAAGTTTCTATCTTAAGATTTACCCCTCCAACAGCAATATTCAACTTCTTTTCTCCTGGGAATCACTGGGCAACCAAATAGAAGTTAAAATAAAGAAAAAATATGTACATATTTAGCTTTAATCTGTAATATTACATTACTGTCAACTCTCTTTAAATTATGTATCCAGAATAGCTAACATATTTTTTAAATATGGTAAATTTTGATATAAACTCATTCAAATCATAAAATTATTAAATCTGTCCATTTACAAATTTAAATGCTTATAATTGGAATTTACATTTTTATTTAAAAAGTAAGTACAAACACAGATGGAAAAAAATAAAACTAAAAGGTGCAGAAATGAGTCAGTCCAAAAGAAAAAAAAATTGTTTATAAGGAGCCTTAGAAAAGAAAGCTCCACTTCTACCAGGGATGAAATAGTATTAGAAGACTGAGGGAGACAAAAGCTAGAGAATAAAAGAGGGAAGAGAAAATGGCTTTTTATTTCAAACACTGTGAATAAAATAAATTGTATGTTGAGGTATATAAAATTTGTTATAAAATGTGCCTTTTATTATATGCTTCTGGAATTGAAAACAAAAACATTACCTAAAAATGTGGTCATTTTCCTTCTTTCCTGCCAACACTTTCTTCTTTTTAACATATAATAGTCTCAATTTCTATTTTCTTACCATAGACGAATTAAAAACTAAAATATTCAAGTTACTAAAAATGAGAATTCAAATTTTTTTGAGGTCATAAGACAAATATATTGAAAAGAAAAGCTTTTACTAGAGTTTCAAACAATAAACTAAAATCTGCATTTTGACTTTAAAAGGAGGCCAGGATTGTCTTTGAAAGAAATCTGTATTTGAGTAACAGTAAAAGTCATAAAACAGAGCTAAAGACATAAGAAGTGAGAATTAGTTAACTCAATTTTAAACAACGTGAAAGAAATGTTTAGTTAACTGTGTAGAATCAGAGTTAACATTTTACTCATTTACTTTCATATAATTAAGTGTCTCTAGCAATGAAGGTTAGACAGCAGAAGACCCTTACTTTCTAGCTGAACAGTAGGTTGTAAAGAAACATTTCATTTCTTTTGGCTTTCTTGGAATGAAAAAAGAAAACCACACCAGAAAGGTGGGATAAAGGGTCATAATATTTTATAACAGGATGCAAGAGACTCTGTAAACAGAAGAAACTCTAAGCAAACCCCAGCAGGACTCATCTGCCTTCTTCAATCATGGGGAATACAGCCCTATCAATCAGCTGTCATACTGTATCACAATAGTAAAGGTCGATTTTTATTGCTTACAATTCCCAAACACTGCACACTAGTCTCCCCATAACACAGTTTAATTGTTTCAAGCTGAGGGCCAAAAGCTTTACTTTCTTTTCTAAATTTCTGTGGTTCTTTCATTTTCTGGTCACTAGAATCTGTGTGTATACACCTGTTTGATATGAAATAGGGAAAACAATCTTTTCTGCACTTAATATAAAAGGTCATCTTTTTGTTTGCATTAAAAGCATTAACACATAAGAAGCAAAAAATTAATATTGAGCCACAGAGCTTGTCAAAATGGTTTTTTTAGGTTTTCAGACTTCCCTCTGCAATTTTGCTTAGCTCAGGCAGGCATAAAAGCTATTTAGAATCACATTCATATTGGAAGACTGATTTCATAAAAGGTAGATATTTTTTCTACTTTAGCTATCAAGATTATTCATTTTAAAATATTTTAATGTAAGAGCTGTTAAGTCTGGAATTTAGACCCTTTTTTCTTTTATTTTTTCCCTCAGATATACATTAATTATGTTTGCCTTTTCTCTCCAGTTATCTGAGAAGCATTTTGATAATGCAAAGGAACCTAAACAAATGAAAGTGCCTGTCAGAGAAAAATTATCTCATTAACGAGAAAATGAATAAAGCTAATGTTACCACCATGTGACTTTTAAATCAGATCTTCAGAATTCCTTTTAGTGTTTTTCCCATCACCAAACACATGCTAAGAAAAATATCAGTTATAATTTATGCCTTATCCAACACATGATAAATTTTGTACACTATACATAATGTACACTTAAATAAATACTCAAGTCATTATGATAATGTGCTACAAAAACACTCACTTGAAAAGAATGGATATATTTATGAGCAGCTCATATCCAGATAATTTAGGTTGTGTGAGTGCATACCAAAAGCAGCTTATTATTCTTACTCCTCTAGTATAAAACAGTCTACTACCTTTGGGGCCACTGGAATTTTTAGTTTCAGAAGGCTTGTAAAGAAATGAGAAGGTGCGAAAAGATATTCTGAAGATTCCTTGAGCATATAAAATTGGCCAATTTTGAAAACGGATAATTTGTATGCCTGGGAATTTTATACACTGACTTTTTTTTGATTATTCATTTCTAGAATTTCTTGGACCTGTATTTCAAAGCCAATGGTAAAGTTGGATATAACTACACCTACAACACATGCAGCAGCATCAAAGGAAACATGAAGAATAAGTTTTTTACTGAAGTTCTTATAACTCACATTCTCTTTAATTTTAATAATGAATTTGCCATCTTTCTACAAAAATACATTATTATTCAAGATATATTTCAATAGCTACTTTATTCATTTGAAAAAACATTTATGATTAATTCATATAAAACAAATCTAAGTCTAGGCTGCTGCTTCAATTGGTAAATTACTCCAATTGATCAGGATAGGAAGGTAGAACATACTGAAGAGTGAGCCAAAATCTCACACCAAAGGGTTCTTTGTGTCCTAAATGTTAAATGGCCACATATTTTCTAAGGCTAACTTAGCCACGAACTATGATCACCTGTTTAGTATTCTGTGGAATGATTTGATATTATACCTCAGGAGAGACAGAAAAGGTCAACAGTCAACAGAACAAATTAGTGGTGAGGCCAGAGAATAATAATGTATTCTCTTAGAATTAGATGATGAAAATTTGCAAAAGCAATGAAAAATTGAAAGCCAGTGAGTAGAATGAAAAGCAACCAGGGTGAAACTACAATACAATGATGAAGAATAGTCAACTGCAACTACAAACTAACATTGAGAAGCTAATAAGTACATGACAAAATACTAGGAATTTTATATATGCTCTCTCATTTAGCTCTTAAATCAAAAAGTGAGGTAATTATCAGCATTATCTCTATTTTTCACATAAGAACTGAGGCTCAGAGAAGTGACTTGCCCAAGCCCACACAGTAAGTGACATAACCTGGATTCCAACCCAGATTTGACTGCAAAGCTTGTTTAACTACTATATCCTGTCTCAAGCTACCTCCCATTTTTCAAGGGGAAAATGAGGCAAATAAAGTGTAACATACCTTGCAGGGTTAAATTAAACAGAATTTCTTATGATTTCAAAGATATTCCTTGAAAAAAGAAATAGGTCTGCTGTCTACCCTGCAAAGAGGCTGGGGGGAAGATTGTGATTAGGCCAAAAGCAAAAAGAGTACATAGTTGGAAAATGCATGACAAAAAGCAGCAAATATCAATAGAAGCATCTTATCTGGTTTTCAAAGAGTTTAGAACAAGGGACAGTGAATGAAGAAAAAATTAAAGTTCAAAAGGTAATATAGTCACATGGTTTAAAAATGAAAGCAATACTAAAAGATATTCAGAAAAGTCTCATCCTTACCCTTGCCTCTATCCATCACATTCCTCTTCTCTCATCAAAGGTAATAACTTTTATTAGTTTCATGTGTATCTCTCTAGAACTTCTTTATGTAAAAATACATTTATTAATGGGCTTATTTCTCCAATTTATTATACATACTAAACACACTGATTTTCATTTTGCTTTTCTCACCAACAATATGAGAATAATTGACACTACAATAGAATAAAAAGCCTGTTAGATAATGAGATAATTTTAAAACATGACCAAAATCTATACTGACAAATACCATTATTCTAGTACTAAAATTAAATATATTGAATTTAAAGGCTCCAAAATACAAAAAGTTAACTTCCTTTAACCCCTAATCATCTTTTTAGCTATCCAAGCATTCAACTATTAACCATTTGGAAATGATTGAGTATTCCGTAATATAATGGTTTTTCTCTCCTGTTCTACACTACCTCAAGTAACAAACATAGGTAAATAACTTTTTGCCTTAGGCAGAGCCTTCTCCTTTGGGCACAGAAAGTTCACATTATTGTCATAAGATGATCTTCCAAATATAGTTTCTTTTTAAAAATTGTATATATTTAAGGTGTACAACATGATGTTTTGATGTACATATACACAGTAAGATAATTACTAGTCAAACACATTAGCATATCCATCTCCTCACAGTCACCTTTTTGTTATTTTGTGATAACACCTGAAATCTACTCTCAGCAAATTTCCAGTATATAATACAATATTATCAACTATAGTAATCAGGCTGTGCATTAGGTCTTTAAATTTATAGTTTTGAATCCTAGTAAACCTTTGATTTACTAGGAAATACTACTCAATGTAGAGGAACCAGGGAATAGAAAGGTACTAATTTATTACAGTGAGTCCAATCTTACTAACTCCAACTATCTAAAAGTCAGAAAAACATCTAATCAAAAATTTAATTATTTTCATGTATAACAAATCATACCAGATGGTACTTTAAAAATTAATAGAGTGATACAGTTAAAAAAATAACTTTAACTCTACTGGAAATTAATGACCCAAATAAAAACAATTATAGCTACCTATGCTCCGAAAAAAAAAGCAAAAGTGAAAAAGCTGAACGGACAAATAAATAATGGCTGGCATTAATGGACAATAAACAAAATAACTGGTCAGAGGCTGGTAGCCATGGCAACAGCTTTCAAACAGTATAAACACAGCTTCCAACTACTGAGGCCTCCTATTACTTGACTTCATTAACAATGATTCAAAGCATTTGTCATAACAATGAGTAAGCCATAAAACAATGCTTTAGAACTGAAAAGTTCAAAGCAAATTCTCACTTACCTTCCCTGTTAGAACGGAGGGAAATTCAGTATCAAACTTGTTGCTCAAGCCAAACCTTCAAAACAAAGACAGAACAAAATATGTTCTACCCAGCATACTTAAATCTTCCCTTTTTTTAAAAAAAGAAGTTATAAACCCATGCATTTTTCTTTTGGCCTTTTAATTTAAAAATGTGCCCTGAAAATTTTTTTATATGACATTTATAGAAAATAAATCTTTGATTATTAATCCAAACTAATATATTTTTTAAAAAGCTTAACAAAAAGCAAATATTAAAGTGGGATTCTAACTCAACCCATGATGTAGGATTAAAAAATAATAAGTTAGAGAAACACATATTGAGCTGGAAGTGTCCATTTTTAACTGAGATGTTTCCGTTAAAACCTACTTTAGTTGATAACTGTTGGAGCTGGATTATGGGTACTATGTGGGATTTCATTATACTATTCTTTCCACTTTTGTGTATGTATGCAAATGTTCCTAATACAAACTACCCCTCCACAACTAATACAGCCTTTGGAACTACAGAGTTTGACCACTTGTGACCAGTTGCTATTCAGATACTCAAAGTTTAATCCTTATGAATGGCTTTCATGTCTGTGCTCAACCAATTTTGAGAAAACAGATACCAGACTTGAAAACTCTCTTTTCCAGTACACTCAGTGAAATCTGCATTAAGAAGTCAAAATGAATTTTATAAGGCTTTGCTCACTTGCTTGTTGATTTCAAGGATAACAAAGGTCACTTCCTGAATGTTAGATGATACTATTTCATATTAACTACAATGTTACATTAGTAGAGGATAGGTTGTAAGCAAAAAGGAAAAGACAGTAACATTTACTGAGAACTCCATATGAGGTGGGCAATAACAGTAACAGCTACCAATAACTAGGTACTCACCATGGGCTAGACACTGTGCTAAGTAAATATAGTCACATGCTACATAACATGTTTCAAAGATAGAGTGCATATATGATGGTGGTCCCATAAGATTATCATGGAGCTGAAAAATTTCTATTGCCTAGTATTGTCATAGCGCTTGTAATGTCATAGTCATAGCCTTCATAACATCGTAGTACAATGCATTATACACGTTTGTGTTGATACTGGTATAAACAAACTTACTTTGCCACCATAGAAAAGTATAGCACATATAATTACATACAATACATAATACATGATGATAATAACAAATGACCGTTACTGGCTTATGTATTTACTATACTATACTTTTTATTGTCATTTTAGTATATATTCCTTCTTCTAACAAAAAGTTAACTGTAAAATAGCCTCAGGCAGGCCCTTTTAGAAGTATTCTAGAAGGTATTGTTACCACAGGAGATGACAGCTCCGTGTTATTATTGTCCCTAAAGACTTTCCAATGGGATAACTGTGAAGGTGGAAGTGATACTGATGATCATGACCCTGTGTAAACCTAGGCTAATGTGTGTGTTTGTGTCTTAGATTTCAACAAAAAAGTTTAAAAAGTAAAAAAAAATTAATAGAATAAGGATATAAAGAAAATATTTTTGTACAGCTGTACAATGCATTTGTGTTTTAAGCTAAGTATTATTACAAAAGAGTCAACGAGTTTCTAAAAATTGAACAGTTTATAAACTTAAAAAGTTACAGTAAGCTAAGGTTAATTTATTATTGAACAAAGAATAGCATTTGAAAATAAATTTATTGTAGCCTAAGTATACGGTATTTACAAATTCTACAGTAGTATACAGTAATATCCTGGGCCTTCACATTCACTTACCACTCACTCACTCACTCACACAGAGCAACTTCTGGTCCTTCAAGATCTATTCATGGTAAGTGCCCTATTAAAGGTATACCACTTTTTGTCTTTTATATTTTCTTTGTACTTTCTCTATGTTTAGATACCCAAATACTTACCATTGTGTTACAATTGCCTATAGTAATCAGTACAGTCACATGCTGTACAGGTTTGCAGCCTAGGAGCAATAGGCTTACCATATAGCTTAGGTGTGTACTAGGCTATACCATCTAGGTTTGTGTAAGTACACTCTATGATGTTCACACAATGATAAAATTGCCTAACAATACATTTCTCAGGAGGTATCCCCATTGTTAAGTGACACATGACTCTACATTACTTTTACGCTTTAAAAGCCTTCAAGAGAAGTATTGTCAACCCCATTTTAAAGACAAAGAAGCTAACATCCAGAAAAAAATTCAAAACATAAATGATTTGCCCACAGTCATGTATTAAGTGGGAGAAATCAAAACTCCAATGTTGACCCCCTAAATCCTTATTTTATCCTAAATTAAGTTCCTTGAAAACAGGAACTATGGGTTATTTTGCTATTTTCTATTATACCTAGTAGCATAATGAAATCTAATCAGTGTTGAAAAATGTTTGTCAAATAATAAACTACTGTACTGTTTAACTGATTTATGGCACTTGGTTGTAGGGTCACTTTAAAGAAATGTTAAGAATCCAATGTCTGATTAAAACTCTATGCAGGACCTAGAGGAACTAGGAAAACAAGAACAAAATAACCCCAGAGCTAGCAGAAGAAAATCTGAGACACAAAAATCCATACAAAGAATCAATGAAACCAAAAGTTGGTTCTTTCAAAGAATAAACAAGATTTACAGACTGCTAGCTAGAATAACAAAGAAAAAAGAGAGAAGATCCAAATAAGTGCAATCAGAAATGACAAAGATGACATTACAACCTATCCCACATAAATACAAAAAAATCTTCGTATAACTATTATGAACACCTAGCACACAAAATAGAAAATCTAGATGAAATGGGTAAAATTCTGGAAACACACAAGCTCCCAAGATTGAATCAGGAAGATTTGAAGCCCTAAACAGACCAATATCAAGTTCCAAAATTGAATCAGAAATAAAACACCAACCAACCAAAAAAAGCTCAAGACCATACTGATTCACAACCAAATTCTATCAGATGTACAAAGAAGAGCTGGTACTAATCCCACTGAAACGATTCCAAAAAATTGAAAAGGAAGGACTCCTTCCCAACTCATCCTATGAAGCTAGCATCATCCTTATAGGAAAAGCTGGCAGAGATAGAAGGAAAAAAGAAAACTACTGGCCAATATCCCTGACATCCCATAGACACAAACATCCTCAACAAAATATTAGCAATCCGAATCCAGCAGCACATCAAAAAGTTAATTCACCACAATCAAACAGCCTTTATTCCTGGGATGCAAGGTTGGTTCAACATACACAAATCAATAAATGTAATTTACCACATAAACAGGATTAAAAACAAACAAACAAAAAATGATCATCTTAATAGGCACAGAAAAAGCTTTCGATAAAATTCAATGTCCCTTATGATAAAACCGTCAACAAACTAACCATCAAAAGAATGTACCTCAAAATAATAAGAGCTATGTATGAGAAATGCACAGCCACCATCATGCCGAATAGGCAAAAGCTGGAACCATTCCCCTTGAGAACTGGAACAAGAAAAAAAATGTCCACCTCACCACTCCTTTTCAACATAGTACTGCAAGTACTACTCAGAGCAATCAGGCAAGAGAAAGAAATAAAGGCATGCAAACAGGAAAAAGAAGAAGTCAAACGATCTCTTTTTGCAGACAATATGATTCTATACCTAGAAAACCCTAAAGACTTGCCAAAATGCTCCTTGAACTGATAAAGAAAAAACTTCAGTAAAGTTTCAGGATATAAAATCAATGTAAAAAGTCAGTAGAGTTTCTATACACCAATAACGTTTAAGCTGAGAGCCAAATCCAGAATGGCATCACATTTACAATAGCAAAAAAAAAAAAAAAAAAAAAAAACACACACCCTAGGGATACATCTAACCAAGGAGGTGAAAGATGTCTACAAGGAGAACTATAAAACACTGCTGAAAGAAATCAGAGATGACAGAAACAAATGGAAAGACATTTCATGCTTATGGATTGGAAGAATCAACAACATAAAAATGGCCATACTGCCCAAAGCAATCTAAAGATTCAATGCTATACCTATCAAACTACAAACATCATTCTTCATGGAATTAGAAACAACTATTCTACAATTTATATAGAAACAAAAAAGGACCTAAATAGCCAAAGCAATCCTAAGCAAAAATAACAAAGCCAGAGGCATCATATTACCTGACTTCAAACTATACTACAAGGGTACAGTAACCAAAACAACATGGTACTGGCACAAAAACACACATAGACCAATGGAACAGAATAGACCACAGAAATAAAGCTGCACACCTACTACCATCTGATCTTTGACAAAACTGACAAATCTGAGTAATGGAGAAGGGGCCTCTCGATTCAATAAATGGAGCTGGGATAACTGGCCAGTCATATACAGAAGAATTAAGCTGGAACACTACCTGTCATGATACACACAAATTAACTCAAGACGGATTAAGTACTTAAATGTAAGACTTCAAATTATAAAAATCCTAGAAGAAAACCTGGGAAACACCCTTCTCAACATTGGCCTTGGCAAAGGATTCATGACTAAGTCCTTAAAAGCAACTACAACAAAAACAAAAATTGATTAAGACCTACTTAAACGAAACAGCTTCTGCACAGCAAAAGAAATTATCAATAAACAGACAACATACAGAATGGGAGAAAATATCCACGATCTATGTATCAACAAAGGTATAATATACAGAATCTATTACGAATTTAAATAATTCAATAAGCAATAAACAAATAGCCCCATCAAAAAGTGGGCAAAGGGCATGAATATACATTTCTCAAAAAAACACATATAAGTGGCCAACAAACATATGAAAAAATGCTCATAATCACTAATCATTAGAGAAATACAAATCAAAACTACATCTCATGCCAGTCAGAATGGCAATTATTAAAAAGTAAAAAATAACAGATGTTGCCGGGGCTGCTGAGAAAAGAGGACACGTATACAACATTGGTGGGAATTTAAATTATTTCAGCTACTGTAGAAAGCAGTTTGGAGATTTCTCAAAGAATCAAAAATAGAACTACAATTTAAACCAGCAATTCCGTTACTGGGTATATACCCAAGGGAAGATACATTGTTCTACCAAAATTACAAACATGCCCATATGCTCATCGCAGCATTATTCATAGCAGCAAGGATATGGAATTGACCTAGGGGTCCATCAATGGTGGACTAGATAAAGAAAATATGGAATATATACACCATGGAATCCTATGCAGCCATAAAAAAGAACAAAATCATGTTCTTTGCAGTAACATGGATGCAGCTGGAGGCCATTATCCTAAATGAATTAACACAGAAACATGCAAAACCAAATACCGCATGTTCTCACTTATAAGTGGGAGCTAAACATTAAGTACACATGAACATAAAGATGGGAATCATAGACACTGTGGACTACACGAAGGGGGAAGAACGGAGGTGAGTACGGGTTGTAAAACTACCTATGGGTACTGTGCTCACCACCTGGGTGATGGGTTCAATTGTACCCCAAACCTCAGCATCATGTAATATACCTTTGTAATAAAACTGTACATGTATACCCCAAATCTAAAATTTGACAAAAAAAAAAAAACCCTCTATGCAGGAATTTCATACTGTCCTTGTATCATTTATGCTAATAACTCATTTTCAAGGACACAGGCAGTTTTAAGCAAAAAAACTCTCTATATTTAGCAGCTAGTAGCAAGATACATACCTGTACATAAATATACTATATTATGTATGTTTAAAATGTATTTTAAAACAAATTCTATATTTAAAATAGTTGACTAAATAAATCAGCAATTGAAAAAAGATTTTAACTACATTTAAAAAAATCCTTCATTAATTCTGTTCAGGTGTGTCAGTACAACATGTAATGAGAATATTATATGCAAATACATATTCCTTTTAAATCAATACATAGACACAAGAGTATAGCTAAACTGAAAACAAGATGGGACACCACTATGCATGAATTTTTACGGCAATCTTCATCTGCTTCTTGAGAAATTGACATTCTAGTATTAAACCTACTGTAATTATTTGCTAACTTAGCAATCAATAACAAATATTTAATATTACAAGAAATATTTTATTTAAATCTATTTAGCTAGTGAAGTAGTGACTTTATCACTAGTGAAAAGATGCAATTCATTATTACACGAAGAGTAAATTCTTATTGTACAAAGACATAGATGCAGTTTTCATTTTTAGAAAGTAGATATGATCATTTTAAGTAGACCTCTATTTCCACATCTTGCCTAAATGCCTTATAGATGCAACATCAGTAACATGTTCCTACCTTGATTAGCAATTGCTGCTAATTTAGCTTTTGCCAGCTGTCATTCCCCTACTAGATATCAAATATACAGTCAATACAGACAGATATATCCTTCAAAATGTATAGAATATTTTTATTGTTTTAAAAATTCTTAGGTTTACTATTCCCTCTTTTCACTTACCACCAGACAAATGAACTGTCCACTGCTTCCATTTCCCTAATATCTCCTTTCTTAAGAAATTTTGAAACTTGATTTTTGATACTGTCATTTTGCTGAAAATAATATCTTATTCAGTAAATTTACTCAAAATGACAAGTCCATCTTGTCTTCGTTATTGCCAAATTCAATGTCTTCTCAGAACTTTTTCTCTTGACTTTGTTTGCAGCTATGACACTTGATCACTTCCTTCCTAACATTCCCATTCTTTCATTCTGCCCTTAGACTCTATACTTCTTCTAAAATTTAGCTTTTAGTCTTCTGCTTTTTTTTCTTTCTAAGCAAACTACAAAAGTTCATCTGTATTTGACAACTTCGACAATCATTTATCTGTTAACGATCACCAAATCTATAGCTCTAGTAATATATTTTCATATGTGCTCTGGTCTCTCATCTTTAATTGTATACTGAAAATTTCTGTTTGGACACCTTGCCACAAAATAATACCACCTTAAGTGAAACCTGTCTAAAACTAAATGTTACATTTTCTTGGAACCCGGTTCCCCCTTTCAAATTCATTTCTATCAATGGCACATTACTCTCTTCCTTTAACCTATACCTTGGTATCATATTCGCACCTTCCCTCTCCTATGTTTTGCATCTTGCTTACAGCCAGGTGGTCCCTAAATCCTCTTATTTGCTCCTTTGAAATCATTCTCATAATGATCCCTTCCTTCACTGTCACTGTTACATTGGCTCTGGTCCTTGCTCATGTGTCTCCTTGCTTCCCCTCCAAAGTTTAAGTCTAAGTCCTATGCAGCCTTCAAGCCCCAAGTGAAGTTCCAACCCCTGCTGTAATGTCTTGAATGCCCAAGCCTTCACGTATTCCTTCTTTCTCTGAATACTCACAGCCACTTCTAATGTGCACTATACAATTCAACAGTTAACAAAATGTTGTCTTTTATTCCTTGCTCCTCCATATCAATATCTTAAAGGCAATTTTCCTGTTAGCTTTGTAAAGCAAAGCCTATACTTTGTTTTCTCTATATTCTTCACAGTGTTTAGCCCAGTGCTCAAGTTCTAGAGACATACTTGCTATATTCACATTACTAACTTTCTTCTCCAATATATAAAGGGATTTCCTTTTCTAAAATATAAAAAGTATATTAGAAATGGTAACTAAAGTGTTGCTTTATTTCTTAAAATACTCCCTTATGACCTAAATATATCCATATAAAAAAGTATGAAGAAAGGCAAAGTAGGCTTGATGCTCTCATAGTTTTGGCTAATAGGCAGCAGCAATCTTGTTCCTGCCTACAAGATATTTTTTCCCTTAACTTTCCCTTTTATAGACTCAGCACACTAAAAAAATACTTAAATAACTTTAGGTACATTTCACTTAGCAGCTACTAGGAAAATGTTGAAATGGCTGCTGCTGAATAAACACCTCAGTTAGGTTTCATAAACAAACCATTAAGTTAAGAATTATGAGTCCAGAGAGGCTAGACAAACTCATCTACTTATTACTGATCAGTGGTAGAAATTAGCCAAGATGTGGGGCTCAGCAGGCACTTGGGAAGTGCTCACACTATTATTTTATCAACTTCATTAAATATACAATCTACTGTATGTTTGAACGACCCAGCTGGTAGTTCTCAATAATTGTATTTTCTTCGTCAAGTGTCTTCAATGCCCACATTTTTAATTTCTTAGACAAATTCTTTGAAGTAAAGGAAACTGAGGCAAAGGATCTATACCCTTAGTTCCTCTTCCCTTTTCTCTCCCTCCCTATACCTCTCACCATTTTTCATATTTGAAAATGGCTATATACCAGCCTTTCAAAATCTTGCACAAATTAAAGTTCACGTACTCAGTTTGTTAAAGAAAATGTGGTAAAATTCTGCCAATAAGACATGACTTCACTAGAAAACCATGCACTTATAGTAATACTGATTCTGAAGCATGTTCACTGAACTCTATTTGCTACACCAAGGAAAAGGCTATGCCACAAAATAAAAGGAGATTTTTAAAAGATTCTAGTTAAATCTCTTTAATATTTCATATGGGAAAAATGTCTTCCCACACTATACAATGGCAAGTTACCATGGCCTCAATATTCTCAAAGCCTAAAATCTTAAAAAAATTCACCTTATATAAAAACAAATTAACAATCATCACTGTAATTTCTCAGACAACTGTTACAGAAAAGGCGTTCCATTCCCTGATTTGAGAAGTATCAATATTTGTAGTACTAAGTTTTTGGAGATATAAACTGTTTGGTAAAATTGGCCATCTTTTCCAATTCTATAATAACTTCAGCTTTCTTAGATTAATTTTAATGAGAATGTTATGAGCCTCTGAGGATTAGTAATATGCTGTCTCTACTAATTTTTATGCAGGTGTAATATCAATGGTAAATATATATATATTTTAAGTAATATAAAGAGGGTGGTAATGTCTATAAGGAAAAAACCTCATGTGATGTAATATTTTTTTCTGTATTTCAATATATTAGATCCAAATACTTATACTAAAAATATCAAGAAGAAATGTGATAGTTATATTATTCAGATGTATAGTATTTTTGAAGCACAATACTTCCAAGAGATATTTCATTATTTCTGTTTCTATAGTCTCAAATCTGTAAGAGTTAATATAATCATATTTTTTAAAATTTGGAAAAAGATCTCCTAATATCCATTTATGATTATCATCTCAGAATTGGAAATACAAGTAGTATGACTAGGTCATTCTACTTCTTAAGAAATCATAATGAATTTCATGTTAAAAGACTAATATCTTGTTAAAGTAACTAGAAACCCAAAACATTAAGATAATACTCTGACACATAGGGGACAGTTTAACAAAGCTTTCAGAGGTAAGCTCATGCCATAAACGCCATCACTGGTGATACTGGTACTGGTGATACTGTTGTATTCATACACATCTATGCTCAGAAACAAGTGCTCTCCACAGCATGATTCAACTAACGTATTTGTTGAGGGCCTATAGTATAGTTTGTACTATGTGGGCACACTGAATGTTACTAAAGTGAGCCAGTATTCATTCAACTCACCTCTTGTCAGGTGCTGTGCTATGCACTGAGGATTCATAGGGAATCAGAAATTGTTCTTGTCATTGCAATTTACAATTTAGTGGAAAAAAAGGAGACTTGCAGAAGGTGGTGACATATAGAGAGCCAGGGAAATGGGAGCCAGGGAAACGGGAGGTGAATATTAGCATTCTAGGTGGAGGCCCCATATTGAGCAGAGGCAATGAGATAAAAAAACAGCATGCTGTGAACAGCAACATACAAGCAGTAAGGGAAATGGCAAGAGTTTAGGCTGATAGATACACAGGGTCTATTTCTGTATGCTCTGTTATGGAGCTTAGACTCTATCTTGCAGGTGAAGGGAAAAACCACAAGATAATCTTAAGTAGGAAAAGTGGTTTGATTAGATCTGTACTTTCTGTGTCTTAATCTAGCAGCAGGCTGGAGGATGGATGTGAGGATGACAAGGATGAAGGCAAGATGACTAGCTAGGGTAGTGAAAGGGTCCTGAATCAATGAAGTGGTGGTAGAGAGGAAAAGAAGAAATTCTTAAGCCATGTATTGTTGATATTTGCTAATTGCTTAGCAGTGGGAAGTGTGAGTGGGGAGAACCAAGCATGCTTTAATGGGATAGGTGGAGGTGCACTCAACTGATGTTGCGAATACAGAAATAGGAAGGCTTTTTTGAGCATTTGGGGGTGGGGATATGAGAGGGGTGTCGGAAGATTTTTGTTTATGTCAAATTTAAGATAACAGTAAGCTATTGAGTGAAGAAGCCCAGATAAGAGCCCATGCAGAGACTGGTAAAGAAATCCCTACTTGGGAGCCATGAGATAACTGAATCTATGAGAGGTAAGATGAGACCACCTAGGGAGAGTAGGGAATAAGAAGAGTAGTGGGCTGAGAACAAAACTCTAGAGATTGCTGGTATTTAAGGGTCAAGAAGGAAGAGAAGCCCATGAATGAACAGTTGAGAAACTGCCAGAAAAATAAAAGGAACACCAGGAGAGTGAAGTGGCCAAGGAGTTCTGTGATTTTTTTGGCTGGCAAAATGTTTTTTCTTAAATTAGAACTTGAATACCATTAGTTGAGACGTATAACTTTCAGTTCCACTAAAGCCCCATGTCTCCTTATGCTGCACTATTTTCTGTGACCTGCCTTGCCTCTGAAGGCCTGTGTGTTTGTGAACCCTGGAGTAGAAGCTTCTAAAAAAGAAGAAATCATCATAAGTGTCAAATGCAGCAGAGAGAACCTGAAGGATAGGGAATGAAAGATGTCCACTAATTTAGCAACAAGAGGGTCACAGTGATATTAATTAAGGATAGCTCCTCTGTGGTTTTGGTAGCAGAATCCAGATCAGAGAGGGGTAAAGAGAAAACAGATAAGGTAAATGTAGCTACTTTTTTAGAAATCTGAAAGATAAGAAAGAGAGACTGGATAGTAGCTAAAGGGAACATGGACATAGGAAGGCTTTTGTCTTATTTTGTTTTTTAAAAATTAGAGACTGAATATGGGTACGGGCTGAGCCAGTAGAGAGGTAATATTGGAGAGATGGGTGGCCTGGTTGAGCAAGATCTGGGAGGAGGCTGGAAGAGAAAGGTATGGAAGGCACAAATGGACAGGTGAGCATTGGACAAATGGAGGGTCTCTTTGAACTCTGAGATTGAAGGAAGATGGCACAGAAACTCAGAGCTAATTAAGATCCAGTGCAGGTTTTCAGCAGGAAAGTGACATGATTAAACTGTGTTTTAAGAAAATTAGTTTGGCACAAGCACACAGGATGGATTGGAGTAGGGAGAGGCAGCAGACTGGCAATAAGTCAAGCAGGAGATGATGGCAACCCAAACTAGAGTGGTGCCAAATAGGAATGAGAAAATGAAAAATCTAAGAGGTATTTCAGAAACTATGATGACATAATTCTGGGGCAGACTGACACAGAGCAATTCAAGGAGAAGGAAGAGTCAAAATGACTCAAAGGTTTTGAATATTACCCTGGGAGATCAGAATGGGGGCATCAAGGAAAGAAATGAAACAAATGAAAAGCACGGGCAATGTGGAGAGGGATGTTGGGCTTAAAATATACTGAGTTTGAGGTGAGGGCTCTCAAATTTTAAACTTTGGGAAGAAACAAAATGGTCTATACAATAGAAGACTGCACAAAGAATGGAAAAAAAATCAGGGCTGAGAGAGAATATTAAATATTTCATTCAGATAGGGTATATAGTTTAAGGCAACTCTAACACTCCTATGCCAGAAAAAAAATAAACAGAAGTTGATATTTTAGAAGTCGCAAAATAAGATTTTAGAAGTCTCAGAATAAGATTACCTACTTCATAAGGATATTACTTTACCTGATAAAAGGAAGGCTTCACTACCATACAAAGACCCATTTCTCAGATCCAGTTAAATTTTCTCCTAGACATGTAATCTCTTTCAAATCGCAAGACATTTAATGTCATATGTGATTTCTAGGTGTAAGAATGTGTACAATAAAACTAAATAAGTTTCCAAAGTATATACAATGGTTAGTGAGTCTAGTACTGGTTTGCTTCTTTTCAGGTTTTGGTTTCAGTCAATGAATACCAACAGTACTACCCGCATGCTCCTAATAAGAAGGACATTATACCAATCAGAAGGGCCTGGGCATGGCAAGTGTCAGTGTTCTTCTAATGAAGCAAATAGGTTGGTAAGTAACTGTGCAGGGTCGAATGGAACCACAAATAAATTTCAGGTAACTTAAATTTTATTTTCTTGTTCCTTCTCCTCTGCCTGAATTTTGCAAATGTGGAGGTGGAATGTTGGAGTATAAAATTACGGACTAAAGGGTCATGTAAAATAATCTGCATAAAAGTAACCTTTGGTACCAGCCATCATAATTAGTTTGAGTAATAAATTGTCTCCCTAGTGACAAAAGGAATGGAAGTAAAACCGTGCAATAAGTTGGCATCTGAATATTGTAGGCTATCTGCAAAATTCTTGGACCAAGAAAAATTGTCTTAAAATTTCCTAATCAAAAAGCAGCTCTAAAACCCTCCCCCAATCCTTCCCCAATTTCAAAATATTTGTTAATATATTTGACGCAAAGATTACAAAAGTATATTACAATTAAAATACTCAACATGTCACGCCTGTAGTCCCAGCTACTCAGGAGGCTGAGACAGGAGAATTGCTTGAACCTGGGAGGCAGAGGCTGCAGTAAGCCAAGATCGCACCACTGCACTCCAGCCTAGGCGACAGAGTGAGACTTCGTCTCAAAAAAAAAAAAAAACTCAACATGTTAAAAATTGAAGCTATTATAAGGGAGGTAGTATATATATGATTTAATGTAACATGAACTCAATTGAAAGTCAAAGGGACTAGGTGAGCCATTATCAAAACCAGAGGCAGCATGACATAACAACAAAAGGCAACCTATTTTGAAAATGCGGTAAAAGACAGCATAGTTCAGAGGATGAACATGACACAGTACTCAAACTTCCAAATAGTTATGGTCCAAGCAAATAAAAATGAGGAAGCACTCTTTAAAGCCCGGAGAATCATCAACATTTTTGCCTTGTAGCTATGTTATGAAGTCCCTCCCCATTTTATTTTCTGAAATATTCAATTTTTTCTCAAGATTTCAATTTTTTAAAAAACCACCCTGGATAAATTTTAAAGAAATCATGCTCAGCTCCCAAAGTATTAATTTCCATATATATTTAATGCCTGTATATTTCATACTTGGGCATACAAAATCCCTTGGAGGTAAATTATCTCAGAACTGAAAAGCTTTAGAAACCATCTACTCCAAACCCTTTATTTTAGAGATGAAGAAATCAAGGCGCAGAAATGAGAAAAAGCAACCTGACCAAGGTCACAGGGCCAGAAAGAAGCAAAACCGGGACTAGCGTCTAAGAGCCCTGACTCAATCCATTTCTCTTTCTACTTTCCACAGCTGCCTCTCATCCTGAACCTCTAATCGAGTGATATATAAGGAAGGATTCGATAGGAAGAATGGATGGATGAATATGTGGGTGAATGAACATTCTATTATTATTCACAAAATATATCATGTTTCCGTTTTGAAGAATGCAAGCCTAGTTCTTGTCACATGTTACAGCAATTGCCGTTTCCCACAAAGTATCAATCTTGTCAGCAAAAAACCCTCTGGTACATCCTGCAGTTTAGAGACTGTTCACTTGCCAGCATACATACAAGAAAGGAGACTCACCCCTACTCCAATCGCTCTGGCTCCCAAACCCCTAACTTCCCTCTCCTATACTCACTCTTTACCTGGCATTGGTGCATCATATTTACATTCTCCTCACTTCCTTCACACGTATCCACCCATGGTTTCTCCATTTAGACCAGGTGTCCTTTCCTAACTGTACGCCTCAATCAGTCAACCCTCCCCCACTCCACAGGCCCCTCAATCACTTCTCATTCCTCTGTTGCCAAATCTCAGGCTTTTCAAGTCCCAAGACCCCCTCTCGCTTACACAGTGATGTGGCCGGCACCCCGCACTAATACAGGGTCGGGAGCATATCTCCGCAGATGCTCCTCGCTCACTACCCGAGGCGGGGGCGGCGCCTCCTCCTCCTCTTCCTCCTCCTCCTCTTCTTCCTCCTCCTCCTCTTCCTCCTCCTCTTCCTCCTCATCCTCCTCGTCATCGTCAGGCCCAGATACCGACGACGACGACGACGGCGACGACGACGACGTTGCCGCTTCTTCTTCCTCCTCCTCCTCCAGTTCCGAGATGGTGTCGAACTCCGCCATGTTGGGCAGCAGGATGCTCATCACGTGACCTCGCGATCGCCGCCACTCTCTGGGAGAAGAGTTTGAACCTGCTGAGGTGCTGCAAGAGGAGGGGGAACGAAATGAAGAGAAAGAGGGGGGTGTAGAGACAGGATTTGAGGAGACGCGCCTGCGTGTTGGGCAGACGGGGGGTTGGGGGGCCGGCTGCTGGAGGCGGGGGCACTAGAGAGGAGCAAAGTCAGCGTACGCTTGCGCAGCTCCAAGGGGAGGGGGCCGCTAGAGGTGAACTCCAAGAAATTATCCAGGTCCGGTCTGCGGGTGCTCGCCTTAATACTGCTCTCTGAGCGTCAGCTACTTGTATTCGGGGTATCTTCTGATTTTATTTCCTATTAATTGATGCTGGGCATTATTAACCCAACTGCAGGCGGGTGAGAGAAAGCATATTGTATAAAAGTAAGGTTAGAACTTTGTCCAAAATATCTCAAGGTATATACCAATCCCTTACGTTTGTTCAGCATTACAGTTTAAGAGCCTTGCGTCATAACTTTGCCACAATCTTGGGAGGCAGGGTAAGCACTTTTATTAGCATTTTACTTAAGAGGAAACTTTTTACTACTTCTCGTATGTAATACTTAACGGAGGACTTATTAACTCAGGGACTGTGCTAAGTGCTCTGTATGTATATCTCATTTAATCCTCTGCAACCCTATGAGGTATGTATCATGATGATTTTATTTTACAGATGGGAAATCTAGGTGCAGAGAAAATAAGTAATTTGTCCAGTGTCAGGGAGCTACTAAATGGCAGACCTGGTTTTAAATTTGGTGGTCTCTTCTGATTCCAGAATCCCAGTACTCTTAACCAAAGGGCTGTACTGCCTGAAGTTGTTTGGAAAGATTTTGTAGAATGGTGCCTCTTGGGCTCTTCCTTAAAAGATAAATCACAATATGCATGTTTGAATTTTGGAGTGTTTTTTGGGGGAGGGGGCGGATGGAGGGGGTGAAAGGAGCATTCCAACCTAAGGAAACCTTAATTAACATCATTTTTCAGACACTGAGCTAGACCCTCACATACAATTTCAGTTAACCCTTAATTCTGAGAGGTAGGTATCATTATATCTATTTTATTACATGACAAAAGTGGGTCTCAGAAGTTTAAGTAATTTATTCAGGTCTATGGTGACCTTTTGTCCAAAATTTTCCATTTTAAACAGTCTATCCTATCTTCTTTACACTTACTAAAATGTTGTGGAGATCACATATTTTGCGTTTCGAAATAGTGTGCAAAACTGTTTCATACTTGGCAGCAGCACAAAAATCCATATCATTAAGACAGTAAAGTCACACAGCTGCTAAGTAACGGAACAAACACTGTAATCCAAGCATTCTAATACCAGCTTCACTGCTCTTTCTGCTACTCTACGGCTGCATCCCGATCAGATGGTGTGTCTCTGGGGAAACAGACATAGTCAAATTTTAATTTAGGATGAGCATGACATTATCAGTGTAAACAAAGCATTTAATGTGTGTGAAGTAGGAAGAAATTAGTTCTGTAAGAGAAATGAATCAAACCATTATCATCAAGGAGTATATGTTATTAAAATGAAAAGCCCATTTTTATTCAAAAGTTGGTTTATTTAGGGAACTTTAAAAATAAGTCATAACACTATCAATAAGCAACAAATTATAACTTTTTGTAGTTTAGATAACTGTATCTACTAGCCAGGAATTATAGAAGATAGAACCTTAAAATATTTTGTAGTAGCCTTCTGGCAAGACATATATATCTTTGCTTTTTTGGGGTGTTAATGTGTCAGAGTTAAGATCAAAATTAATACTTTGCAACAGTTCTTCTCTTTCAAGAAGCAAAAAAAAAAAAACTGTAAACGACATTTAAAATTTTTCCAAATATCTTATCCACGAAGGTCCACTAAGTCTGTGTCTAGAGGGAAAAGTATTTCACTGACTACTGCTTAAATGGTAGTTTCTCCTCACACTCAAGATTAGGCTAGGAAAGGCTGTTTGAAGGACAGGAAGGGAAAGGAGTAGGGGGTGGACTTTGTAATAAGTGCAAGTAAGATATTGGAACTATGGTAAAAGTGGAGAAATTATGGCCATGGAGAATGAGAAGGAAGGAAAGGGATGGGGAAAATCTGTTAAAATAGAAAGAGGCCCCTCATGTTTAGTCAGATGTCAAAAAGACCAAACAGTTCAGGGAAGTGCTATACTTGGCTAAACACACAAGTGTAGTCAAATCTGTCCATCTGTTTTCTGGCTTATATGTTGTGATTAAAAGTCATATGTGATTCCAAAAGTGATTTGTTTTGCTTAAATATAGGAGAATTTGGAATTAAGCAAGCTGAAGAAAAATACATTTTGTTTATCTATTGTCAGTAAACACAAGTAACACCACGGTTTCTAAATGATACCTTAGTATTAAGAATAGTAAATTGAGGAGTAGATGGAGAAGAAAGCAGGTCATGTAACATTATGCCTAACTTGCTAAGTGGGGTATGGGGGTATTTCTCCCATATAATTAATAGAGACCTGAGGCATGAGATCATTAACCATCTGAGAGGGTTTCAACCTTAAACAGCTGAAAAGAATTGTAACCTTTTAAAGACAGCTTTATTTTATTTATTTATTAAAGCATTCAATTCACTGATTTTAGTCACAGAGTTGTGCAACTGTCACTACAAACTAAAACATTTGCATCATCCCCAAAAGAAATCTCTGTCCCATTTTTCAGCCATTCCCCATTCATCCCCAACACTTGGTAAGCATTAATCTACTTTCTTTTCTACAGATTTGTTTAATGGACATTTAAATAAATGAGATCATACACTATGTGGTCTTTGTGTCTAGCTTCTTTCACGTAGCATATAATGTTTTTGTGGTTCATCAATGTTGTTTCATGTATCAGTACTTTATTCCTTTTAATTGATGAATAACATTTCATTGTTGGGATAAATCGCATTTTGTTTATCCGCTTACCAGTCGATGACATATGGGTTGCTGCCACATTTTGCAGGTTATGAAAATGCCACTATGAACATTTACACACATGCTTCTGTTTGAACATAGGTTTTAATTTCTCTTGGATAGATAACCTATGAGTGGAATTCCTGAGTCATATGCTAAGATGATGTTGAACTTATTAAGAAACTGCCAAGCTGTTTTTCCAAAGAGATTTCATCAATTTACATTCCCACAAGGAATGCAGGAGAGCTTCACTTTTTTCACATCCTCTCCAACACTTGTTATTGTCTTTTTTATTATAACCATTCTTATGGGTGTGCATCATGGTTTTGCTTTGCATTTCCCTAATGACTAGCGATGAACATCTTTTCATGTACCTGATGTCTGTTTGTATAGCTTCTTTGATGAAATGTCTACCCAAATCTTTAGCCCCATTTTAAAATAAAGCTCTTTTTGAAATACTTGTAGATTCATATGTAGGTGTAAAAAATAATACAGAGAGATCCTGTTTACACTTTACTTAGTATCCCCCAATAGCAACATCTTGCATAACTATTGTTATGCAGATTTAACAATTGCAAAATTGACATTGATACAATCCATCTGTTTTATTCAGATTTTCCATCATAGATGTACTCATTTGTGTCTGTGTGTGTGTCCATTTAGTTCTGTGCAATTTTATCAGAGGTATAGGTTCTCATGACCATCACTACAGTCGATACAGAACAATTACATCACCATAAGGATCCCTCCTGTTATATTTTCATAATACTTCTTACCCTCCTCCTTACATTATGTAAATTGTGTCATACTATATGTAATTTTGGGGGCTTAGATTTTTTTCACTCGGCATACTTATACTGAGAATCATCCAAGTTATTGTGTGTATCAGTGGTTATTTTTATTGCTGTGTAATATTCCACAGTATAGATTTACCACAATTTGTTTAGCTATTCACCCACCAAAAGGCATGTGTTGTTTTCAGGTTTCAGATGTTATGAATAAACTGCTATAAAAAAATTGTGCACAGCTTTTTTGCCCTTTAAAAAATTGGGCTATTTGACTTCTTATGGATTTATAAATGTTCTTTATGCATCCTAGATAGAAGTCTTTTATTACATATATGATGTGCAAGTATTTTGTCCCAGTCTTTGGCTTGCCTTTTCTCATGGTTAATGATATCTTTAGGATGGAAAAGTTTTAAATTTTGATCAGTTCATCAATTTTTAATCACTTATGCTTCTGATGACATAGCTAAGGAATTTTTGGCTAACCCATTATCACAAATATTTGCTCTTAGGTTTTCTTCTAAGAGTTTTATTGTTTTTTTTTTTTTTTTTTTTGAGACAGAGTCTTGCTCTGTCACCCAGGCTGGCGTGCAGTGGCACGATCTCAGCTCACTGCAAGCTCTGCCTCCCGGGTTCACGCCATTCTTCTGCCTCAGCCTCCCAAGTAGCTGGGACTACAGGCGCCCACCACCATGCCCGGCTAATTTTTTTTGTATTTTCAGTAGAGATGGGGTTTCACCATGTTAGTCAAGATGGTCTCGATCTCCTGACCTCGTGATCCCCCTGCCTTGGCCTCCCAAAGTGCTGGGATTACAGGCGTGAGCCACTGCACTCAGCTGAGTTTTCTTGTTTTAACTCTAACATTCAGGTCTGTGATTCATTCTGAATTAATTTTTTGTGTATGGTATTAAGGGTCTAAATTTATAATTTTGCATTGTGGTTATTAAATTATTCTAGCACCATTTACTGAAGACTGTCCTGTTTTCATTGAATTGCCTTGATATTGATACAGGAGATAAAAAGAAATTATTTAGGCAAATAGCGAGGGCAAAAGAGTGTCCTCAGCAGAACTTCTTTTCCAACAAAAAGCAGCCCGAGAAATCATTTCTTTTCTAACAAAGGGAAACCTGGAAGATCGTGCTGCAAACATAGATAAGGAAGCTGGAAGCTTGCACAGGGGATGCCAGCAGCTGTACCTATATTATAGAAAGGGCTACCTGGGGCCAGGCATGTCCACCATGGGGTCTCCACCTTCCCTGTTTTGTTAGCATGTGCACAGTAAGAAAGAAATAAGCAACATGGAGTAGCTCAGGCAGAGGACCCACCTGCATAGTAAAAGATTGGGGTTAGGGCTGCCAGAGATTTGCACCCTATGTAGATGGCACATATGGTCCTAACCGGTTTTTCAGGTCCTTTGTCGATCAGATACTGCCTCCCAACTAGCTCATCTATAAAAACCCTTGCATTTCACTGCACGTTGGCAATCCATTTTTCTGGGAACCCTCTCTGTGGCAGACAAATTTCTTTTGTCTATTAAAATTCTGCTCTAAACCTCACCCTTTGTCTGCATCCTTGATCTCTGTGGCCGTGAGACCAAGAACGTCAGATGTCACGCCATTCAATGAGGCTGCTTCAATATCTTTGTTGAAAACTGACCATTAATGTTTGGGTTTATTTTGGAACTCTTAATTCTAGTCAATTTTTCTTTATGTCTATCTTCATGCCAGCACCAAATCATCTTGAATATTGTAGCTTTATAGGAAGGTTTTAATTAGAACATTTAAGACCATCAAATTTGTTCTTTTTCAATATTATTTTGGCTATCCTGAGTCTTTGCATTTTCATGTAAATTTTAGGGTCATGTCATCAGTTTCTTTTTAAAAAACCAGCTGGAATTTTGATAGGAATTGCTTTGAATCTGTAGATCAATTTGAGAATGTCATCAACTTCACAATGTTGAAGTTGCACATGTTTTGTAAAATCCTGGGATAAATTCTAATTGGTCTATATATTTTTTTTCCTTGTGATATTGGTTTGGCTTTGTTATCAGACTGAGGACTTTCCCTGTTTTCTCTATTTCCTGGGAGAAACTGTGAAGTATTGTTATTTTTCTTCTTTAAACGTTTGATAGAATTCAGCATGCCTGGGCTTTTCATTGTAGGGGTATTTTTTTATTACTAATTTATTCTTTTTACTTGTAGTAGTTCTGTTGAGATTTTCTATTTAAGTCAGTTTCAGTATTTTTGTCTTTCTAGGAATTTGTTTCGTATAAATTGTCTAATTAGTTGGCCTAACATGTTTCATAGTTTTTCTTGTAATTTTTTAAAAAATTCTGTAAGGTTAGTAGGTAGTTATGTCCCCTTGTTCATTATAAATTTAGTAATTTTGTGTTCTCTTTTTTTTTACTTGTACTGCCTAGCCATAGATTTTTCTATTTCATTCATATAAACCAAGAATAAAATCCTAAGTCCCCCAACTCACTGAACAGACCACCTTTTGGCCAAGGAGACCCCAGAGAAACCTGAAAAACTGACCAACAATGACAGAAAGGGAGGTCAGACATGCCTCATTATACCCCATCATTTTCAAGATTAGGCACTACTGACCAGCATTAACATTGAACTAGAGATCATAAGACTGACAAAACACTCTTTGTGGCAATAAGTTACCAAATTCCAACCTGATTGTTATGTAACATCACATGACAGCATATCCTTAAAAAATAAAAATATTTGACCCCAAAGTAATATTTCTTTGATGTATTTTGAAATGGTCCTGAAAAACCATCTCTTGTTAGGGAAATTTGCATCTGTACAGAACCTCCATTAATGCAGCCAAGACTTCCTTTCTAGATCTTTCCCAGATCTAGGACAGATTACATGACAGTCTGACATCATTAAGGTCTGAAAAAAGACATTTACCATCTATTCTCTCTGAAGGGGGCTACCTGGAGACTTCATCTACATAACAAGAGCTTTGGCCTCCATAACCCTTATCTTAACTCAAGCATTTATTTCTACTGACTTCAAGTTTTTTTAAAAAGTTAAACTCTTTCAACCAATTGTCAGTCAGAAAATCTTTGAAACCACCCATGACTCGTGAGCCTCCACTTCAAGATATCCTGCCTCTTTAGGCTGTACTAATGTATACCTTCCATGGATTAATTTATGATCTTATGTACAATTCCTGTCTCCCTAAAAGCTATAAAACCAAACTGTAACCTGATCACCTCAGGCACTGCTTGAATCTGTTCCCCAGGTCTTGGTCATTCATATTAGCTCTAAATAAACCTTCTTAAAATATTTTACAGGGTTTGGTTTTCCCATTAACATGTATCTTTTCACAAAATCAACTGTTGGTTTCACTGATTTTCTGTATTATTTTTGTTACCCATTCCTTTGATTTGTCCAGCGCATAGTTTTGATGTTTGTCCCCTTCAAATCTCATGCTGAAATATAATCCTCAATTTTGGAGGTGAGGCTTGGCAGGAGGTGTTTGTGTCATGAGGGTAGATCCCTCATTAATGACTTGCTGCTCTCCCCACAGTAATGAGTGAGTTCTTGCTGTATCTGTTCATGCAAGAGCTGGTTGTTTAAAAGGGCCTGGCGCCTCTTGCTCTCACTCTTGCTCCCTCTCTCGCCATGTGAAATGCTTGCTGCGCCTTCACCTTCCATCATTAGTAAAAGCTTCCCATGGCCTCACCAGAAACCAAGCAGATGCTGGTGTTATGCATGTACAATCTGGAGAAGTGTGAACCAAATAAAACTCTTTTCTATATAAATTACCCAGTCTCAGGTATTCCCTATATAGCAATGCAAAATGGACTACTACTTAGAGTAATCTTTATTCTTTTCTTTCTTCTGCTTGCTTTGGGTTAAGTTTGCTCTTCTTTTTGTAATTTATTAAGGCTGAAACTGAGGTTATTGATTTGAGATCTTTCATATATTTTATATATATATATATACTGATATGGTTTGGCTCTGTGTTCCCACCCAAATCTCATCTCAAATTGTAATCCCCAGGTGTTGAGGGAGGGACCTGGTGAGAGGTGATTGGATCATGGGGGTCATTTCACCCATGCTGTTCTTCTGATAGTGAGTGAGTTCTCAGGAGATCTGATGGTTTTATGAGGGACTCTTCCCCCTTTTTCTTATTCTCTCACCTGCCACCATGTAAGACATGCCTGCTTCCTCTTCCACCATGATCGTAAGTTTCCCAAGGCCTTGCCAGCCATGTGTAACTGAGTCAATTAAACCTCTTTCCTTTATAAATTACTCAGTCTTGGGTATGTCTTTATAGCAATGTGAAAATGGACAAATACATGTACTCTTATATATTTCCTTCTAGGGACTGATTTAGCTATCTCTGATACATTTTTCCATGTTGCGTTTTTCTTTATACCCAGCTCAAAATTTTTGCTAATTTCTCTGATGATTTTTCTTTGCCCTATAGGTTATTATAAATTTGTTTAACTTCGAGATATTTGAAGATTGCCAAAATTTCTAAGTTAATTCCAGTATGGCTTCAGAGCATAAAAGTTATATAATATGGAACCCTTAAAATTTATTGAGACTTGTCTTATGACCTATCATATTAATTTTTAGAAGGTTTTACATGCATTTGGGAAGAATATATATTCTGCTGCTATTGGTTGGAGTATTCTGAAAATATCATTTATGTCTACTTTATATTGCTATGCAAATCTTTTATATCCTTGTAGAATTTCTGTCTCTATTTTTTTGTCCATTACTGAGAGTGGGGCATTGAAGTCTCCAGCTATTATTGTTGAATCTTCCATTTTTTTCTTCAATTTTGTTAGTTTTTACTTCATGTAGTATTGGGTGCTCTTGCTAGGTGAAGATATATTTATAATTATATTTTCCAATAAATTGATCATTTAATTATTATAAAATACATTTCTTTATATCTAGTAATACAGTTGGTCATAAAGCTCATATTTTTATTTTAGTATACATACTCCAGCTTTGTTATTGTTACTGTTTTCATCAGTTTCCCCTCCTTTTCTTTAACACTATTTGTATCTTTGAATCTAAAATGTATCTCCTGTAGGCAGCATACCATTGGATCTTTTATTTTTAAATTGAGTCTCACATTTGCTGCATTTTTATTGGAGGCTTTAATCCATCAAATTTAATATTAATATTGATATGGTTCGATTTCTGCCTGCTTTTTGTTTTCAATGCATCTCATGTGTTTTTTGTTTATTGCTCCTTTACTTTCTTCTTTTGGATTTACTATCTTCCTAATGCACCATTTTAATTTATTTGTGTATTTTTAAACTATCTTTGGTGGTGGTTTCTTCATGGTTCCTCTAGGGATTAAGATATGCATTTTACCATATCACAGTCTATTTCATATTGATGCCAACTCAATTTCAGTAAAATGTAAAAACTGTGCCAATATAATTACATTGCCTCATACCATTTTTTGTGCTATTATTGTCATGTATTATGTATAAATTTGTGTTTAATTCAATAATATACTTTTAATTTTTGCTTTACACAAATTTAATATCTTTCAAAGACATTAAGAAGAAAACACTTTATGAGTCCTATCTATTAATCTACATATTAACAATTTTTACTAGTCTTTCTACCTGTAGATACAAGTTCGCTTTGGGAGTCATTTTTTTTTTTGCTCCAATAAGCTTCATTCCCTCATTATTCTTTTGTTTTATTGTTGTTATATATATCTTTATATGCTATCAGTCCAACAGTAAAATATTATAATCATTATTTTATGTAATTTTCTTTTGAATCACATGAGAGAGGTAAAGAAAAAATATATACTTATACCATCTTTTATACTTATTGCTATAATTACCTCTACAGGTGATCTTTGTTGTTGTTGTTGTTGTTTAAATGTAAATTTGAATTACTATCTAATGTCACTTCCTTTCTTCCTGAAGAATTTTCTTTGGTATTTCTTGTAAGGTAAGTCTTCTAGCAACAAATTATCTTTCTTTGCTTATTGTACATGTATTTATATTGCCTACATTTTTTGAAGAATAGATTTGCTGGATATAGGATATTTGGCTGACTTTTTTTTCTAGTACTTTGGGTATGTCATTCCATTCCCTCCTGGCCTCAATTACTTCTGATGACAGGTCAATTTTGGATTATATTGTGGTTGCCTTGTACATGTTGAGTAGTTTTCCTCTTGTTGCTTTCAAGGTTTTTACTTTGCCTTTGAACAGTGTAACATATGTCTAGATGTGAATCTCTTTGTGCTTGTCTCACTTGGAGTTCGTGGGAAATTTTCAACCATTATTTGTTCAATTATTTTTTTTCCTACTCAATTTCTCTCTATCTTCTCCTTCTGAGACTCCCATTAAATGTGTGATGGCACACTTAATCAGGTCTTGAAGGCTCTGTTCATTTTTTAAATTCTTTTTTCTATTATTCAGATTAGAGAACTTTTATTGATCTATATAAAATTTGTCTGGTTCTTACTTTGCCTACTCAAATCAGCTGTTAAGCACCTTAGTTACTGTCATTTCCAACTTTAGAATTTCAATTTTTGTAATAATTTCTTTTTTTTATTGTCCTGTATTTAGTGATTCCCTTTGTCATACCTTTAATTTTTAAACATGGTTTTTATTATTCTTTGAATATATTTACAATAGCTTTATATCTTTTTTTCTTTTTCAACTTTTGGGTTTGAGGATACATGTGCAGCTTTGTTACATGGGTAAATTAGGAGCCACTAGAGTTTGGTGTATAAATGATTTTGTCACCCAGGTAGTGAGCATAGTACTGTATAGGTAGTTTTTTGACTACTGCTCTCCTCCCAGCCTCCCCACTCAAGTAGGCCCCAGTGTCCATTGTTCCCATCTTTGTGTCCATGCATACTCAATGTTTAGCTCCCTCTTATAAGTGAGAATATGCTGTATTTGGTTTTCGGTTTCTGCGCTAATTCACTTTGGATAATGGCCTCTAGCTACAACCACGTTGCTGCAAAGGCCATGATTTCAAGGGGTTTTGTGGCTGCATAGTATTCTGTAGTGTATATGTACCACATTTTCTTTATTGATTCCACCATTTATGGACATCCAGGTTGATTCCATGTCTTTGCTGTTGTGAATAGTGCTTCAATGAACATATGGGTGCATGTGTCTCTTTGGTATAATTATTTATATTCCTTTGGGAATATACCCAATAATGCTATTGCTGAGTCAAATGGCCATTCTGTTTTATGTTCTTTCAGAAATCTCCAAACCACTTTCCACAGTGGCTAGACTAATTTACATACCCACCAGCATTGGATAAGCATTTCCTTTTCTTTGCGACCTCACTAAGATCTGTTATTTTCTTAATTTTTAATAATAGCCATTCTGACTGGTGTGAGATAGTATCTCATTGTGGTTTTGATTTGCATTACTCTGATGATTAGTGATGTTGAGCCTTGTTTCATATGCTTGTTGGCCACTTGTATGTCTTATTTTGAGGAGTATCTGTTCATGTCCTTTGAACATTTCTTAAATGGAGTTGGGGTTTCTTTGCTTGTAAATTTGTTTAAGTTCCTTATAGATGGTGGATATTAGACCTTTGTTAGATGTATAGTTTGCAAATATTTCTCCCATTCTGTAGGTTGTCTGTTTACTCTGTTGAAAGTTTCGTGTACTGTGCAGAAGTTCTTCAGTTTATTTAGGTCTCACTTGTCTATTTTTTGTTGTGTTGCAATTGCTTTTGGAAATATCATTATGAAATCTTTGCCAAGGCCTGTATCCAGAATGGTATTTTCTAAATTTCCTTCTGAGGTTTACGACTTATTTTTAGGTCTTTAATCTATTTTGAGTTGATTTTTGTATATGGTGAAGGTAAGGAGTCCAGATTCAATCTTCTGCATATGGCTAGCCAGTTATCCCAGCATCATTTATTGAATAGAAAGTTCTTTTTCCAGTACTTGTTATTGTCAACTTTGTCAAAGATAGATGGTTGTCAGTGTGCAGCCTTTAGTATTTTTGTAGGGTGGATCTGTTGGCAATGAATTCCCTCAGTTTTGTTTGTCTAAGAAAGAATTTCTTTCCACTTTTGAATTTTTTTTACGTTATGTAGAATTTTGTATTAACATTTTTTGTCCTTCAACAATTTAAATATATCACTCTATTTTTTTGATAGTTTGAATTTCTTTTTTTTCTTTTTTTAAATTATTTTTCTTATTTCTTATTTATTTTATTTTAAGTTCTAGGATACATGGGCAGAATGTGCAGGTTTGTTACATAGGGATACATGTACCATGGTGGTTTGCTGCACCTATCAATCTGTCTTCTAGGTTTTAAGCCTCACATGTATTAGGTATTTGTCCTAATGCTCTCCCTCCACTTGGCCCCCACCCCCTGACAAGCCCTGATGGGTGATGTTCTCCTCCCTGTGTCCATGCATTCTCATTGTTCAACTCCCACTTATGAGAACCTATGGTATTTGATTTTCTGTTCTTGTGTTAGTTTGCTGAGAATGATGGGTTCCAGCTTCACCCATGTCCCTGAAAAGGACGTGAACTCATTCTTTTTTATGGCTGCATATTATTCCATGGTGTATATGTGCCACATTTTCTTTATTTGGTCTATCATTGATGGGCATTTGGGTTGGTTCCAAGCCTTTGCTATTGTAAATAGTGCTGCAATAAACAAACGTGTGCATGTATCTGTATAATAGAATGATTTATAATCCTTTGGGTATATACCCATTAATGGGATTGCTGAGTCAAATGGTATTTCTGGTTCTAGGTCTTTGAGGAATTGCCACACTCTCTTCCACAATGATTGAACTGATTTACACTCTGACCAACAGTGTAAGTGTTTCTGTTTCTCCACAGCCTCGCCAGCATCTGTTGTTTCCTGACTTTTTAATAATCACCATTATAACTGGAGTGAGATGGTATCTCATTGTGGTTTTGATTTGCCTTCCTTTCCCTAATGAACAGTGATGTTGAGCTTTTCTTCATATGTTTGTTGGCCACATGAATGTCTTCTTTTGAGAAGTGTCTGTTCATACCCTGCACCCACTTTTTGATGGTGGTGTTTTTTTTTTCTTGTGAATTTGTGTAAGTTCCTTGTAAATTCTGGATATTAGACCTTTGTCAGATGGTTAGATTGCAAAAATTTTCTCCATTCTGTAGGGTGCCTGTTAACTCTGATGATAGTTTCTTTTGCTATGTGGAAGCTCTTTAATTAGATTCCATTTGTCAATTTTGGCTTTTGTTGAAATTGGTTTTGGGGTTTTAGTCATGAAGTCTTTGCTCATGTGTGTGTCCTGAATGGTATTGCCTAGGTTTTCTTCCAGGATTTTTATGGTTTTGGATTTTATATTTAAGTCTTTAATCCATCTTAATTTTTGTATAAGGTGTAAGGAAAGTGTCCATTTCTATTTTCTGCATATGGCTAGCCAGTTATTTCAGCACCATTATTTAATAGGGAATCCTTTCCCTATTACTTGTTTTTGTCAGGTTTGTTGAGGGTCAGATTGTTGTAGATGTGTGATGTTATTTCTGAGGTCTCTGTTCTGTTCAATTAATCTATATATCTGTTTTGGTACCAGTACCATGCTGTTTTGGTTACTGCAGCCTTGTAGTATAGTTTGAAGTCAGGTAGCATGATGCCTCCAGCTTTGTTCTTTTTGCTTAGTATTGTCTTGGGTATATGGGCTTCTTTTTGGTTCCATATGAAATTTAATGTAGCTTTTTCACATTGTGCAAAGAAAGTTAATGGTAGCTTGATGGGAATAGCCTTGAATCTATAAATTCCTTTGTGCAGTATGGCATTTTCATGATATTGATTCTTCCTATCCATGAGCATGGAATGTTTTTCCATTTGTTTGTGTTGTCTCTTATTTCCTTGAGCAGTGGCATGTAGTTCTGCTTTAAGGGGCCCTTCACATCCCTTGTAAGTTGTATTCCTAGGTATTTTATTCTTTTTGCAGCAATTGTGAATGGGAGTTCACTCATGATTTGGCTCTCTGCTTGTCTATTGTTGGTATGTAGGAGTGCTTGTGATTTTTCCACATTGATTTTTATATCCTGAGACATTGCTGAAGTTGCTTATCAGCTTAAGGAGTTTTTGGGCTTAGACAATGGGGTTTCTAAATATACAATCATGTCATCTGCAAACAGACAATTTAACTTCCTCTCTTACTATTTGAATACCCTTTATTTCTTTCTCTTGCCTGATTGCCCTGGCCGGAACTTCCAATATTATGTTAAATAAGAGTGGTGAGAAAGGGCATCCTTGTCTTGTGCCAGTTTTCAAAGGGAATGCTTGCTGCTTTTGCTCATTCAGTATGATATTGGTTATGGGTTTTTCATAAATAGGTCTTATTATTTTGAGATATGTTCCATCAATACCTAGTTTATGGAGAGTTTTTAGCATGAAGAGATGTTTAATTTTATCAAAGGCCTTTTCTGCATCTATTGAGATAATCGCATGGTTTTTGTCATTGGTTCTGTTTATGTGATGGATTATGTTTATTTATTTGGGTATGTTAAACCAGCCTTGCATCCCAGGGATGAAGCTGACTTGATTGTGGTAGATAAGCTTTTTGATGTGCTGCTGTATTCAGTTTTCCAGTATTTTATTGAGGATTTAACTTCAATGTTCATCAGGGATATTGGCCTGAAATTTTCTTTTTTTGTTGTGTTTCTGCCAGGTTTTGGTGTCAGGAAAATGCTGGCCTCATAAAATGAGTTAAAGAGGAATCCCTGTTTTTCTATTGTTTGGAATAGTTTCAGAAAGAATGGTACCAGCTCCTCTTTGTACCTTTGGTAGAATTCAGTGTGATTCCATCTGTTCCTGGGCTTTTTTTTTTGTTTGGTAGGCTATTAATTACTGCCTCAATTTCAGAACTTGTTATAGTATTCAGGGATTCCACTTCTTCCTGGTTTAGTCATGGGAGGGTGTATGTGTCCAGGAATTTATCCATTTCTTTTCAATTATCTAGTTTATTTGCATAGAGGTGTTTATAGTATTCTCTGATGTTAGTTTGTATTTCTGTGGGTCACTGGTGATATCCCCTTTATCATTTTTTATTGTATCTTTGATTCTTCTCTCTTTTCTTCTTTATTAGTCTAGCTAGCAGTCTGTCTATTTTGTTAATATTTTCAAAAAACCAGTGCCTGGATTCATTGATTTTTTGAAGTGTTTTTCATGTCTTTATCTTCTTCAGTTCTGCTCTGATCTTAGTTATTTCTTGTCTTCTGTTAGCATTTGAATTTGTTTGCTCTTGCTTCTCTAGTTCTTTTAATTGTGATGTTAGGGTGTCCATTTTAGATCTTTACAGCTTTCTCATGTGGGCATTTAGTGTATAAATTTCCCTTTTAACACTGCTTTAGCTGTGTCCCAGAGATTCTGGTACATTGTCTCTTTGTTCTCATTGGTTTCAAAGAACTTTTTGATATCTGCCATAACTTTGTTATTTGCCCAGTGGTCCTTCAGGAGCAGGTGGTTCAATTTTTATGTAGTTGTGCAGTGTTGAGTGAGTTTCTTAATCCTGAGTTCTAATTTGATTACACTGTGGTCTGAGAGATTGTTTGTTATGATTTCTGCTCTTTTGCATTTCCTGAGGAGTGTGTTACTTCCAAGTATGTGGTTGATTTTAGAATAAGTGCTGTGTGGCACTGAAAAGAATGTATATTCTGTTGATTTGGAGTGGAGAATTCTGTAGATGTCTATTAGTTCTGCTTGGTCTAGAGCTGAATTCAAGTCCTGAACATTCTTGTTAATTTTCTGTCCCATTGATCTGTCTGATATTGACAGTGGAGAGTTAATGTCTCCCACTATTATTGTGTGGGAGTCTAAGTTTCTTTGAAGGTCTCTAAGAACTAGTTTTATGAATCTGGATGCTACTGTATTAGGTGCATAGATATTTAGGATAGTTAGCTCTTCTTGTTGCATTGATCACTTTACCATTATTTAATGCCCTTCTTTGTCTTTTCTGATTTTTGTTGGTTTAAAGTCTGTTTTATCAGGAACTAGGATTGCAACCCCTGCTTTTTTTTTCCATTTTCTTTGTAAATATTCTGCCATCCCTTTATTTTGAGCCTATGCTTCTCATTGCATGTGAGATGGGTCTCCTGAATACAGCACACCAATGGATCTTGACTCTTTATCCAATTTGCCAGTCTGTGTCTTTTCACTGGGGCATTTAGCCCATTTACGTATAAGATTAATATTGTTATGTGTGAATTTGATTCTGTTATCATGATCCTGCTTGGTTATTTTGCTCACTAGTTGATGCAGTTTTTGCATAGTGTCATTGGTCTTTATATTTTGGTGTGTTTTTGCAGTGGCTGCTACCAGAGTTTCCTTTCCATATTTATTGCTTCCTTCAAAAGATCTTGTAAGGTAGGCCTGGTGGTGACAAATTACCTCAGCATTTACTTGTCTGGAAAGGATTTTATTTCTCCTTTGCTTATGAAGTTTAGTAGGGCTGGATATGAAATTCTGGTTTGAATATTCTTTTCTTTAAAAATGTTGAATATTGACGCCACTCTTTTCTGGCTGGTAGGGTTTCTGCAGAGATATCTGCCGTTAGTCTGATGGGCTTCCCTTTGTGGGTAACCCGACCTTTCTCTTTGGCTGCCCTTAACATTTTTTTCTCCATTTCAACCTTGTTGAATCTGCCGATTATGTATCTTGGTGTTGCTCTTCTCAAGGAGTATCTTTTTATATATATATATATATATTTAACTTTAAGTTCTGGGGTACATGTGTAGAACATGCAGTTTTGTTACATAGGTATACACATGTCGTGGTAGTTTGCTGCACACATCAATGCATCACCTACATTAGGTATTTCTCCTAATGCAATCCCTCCCCTGACCCCCACCCCGACAGGCCCTGGTGTGTGATGTTCCCTTCCCTGTGTCCATGTGTTCTCATCATTCAACTCCCACTTATGAGTGAGAACATGTGGTGTTTGGTTTTCTGTTTTTGTGTTAGTTTGCTGAGAATGATGGTTTTCAGTTTCATCCATGTCCCCACAAAGGACATGAAGTCATTCTTTTTTATGGCTGCATAGTATACCATGGTGTATATGTGCCACATTTTCTTTATCCAGACTATCATTCATCGACATTTGGGTTGGTTCCAAGTCTTTTCTATTATGAATAGTGCCGCAGTAAACATACGTGTCCATGTGTCTTTATAGTAGAATGATTTATAATCCTTTGGGTATATACCCTGTAATGAGATTGCTGGGTCAAATGGTATTTCTGGTTCTAGATCCTTGAGGAATCACCACACTGTCTTCCACAATGGTTGAACTAATTTACACTCCCACCAATGGTGTAAAAGCATTCCTATTTCTCCACATCCTCTCCAGTATCTGTTGTTTTCTGACTTTTTAGTGATTGCCATTCTGAATGGTGTGAGATGGTATCTCATTGTGGTTTTAATTTGCATTTCTCTAATGACCAGTGATGATGAGCTTTTTTTCATGTTTGCTGGCTGCATAAATGTCTTCTTTTGAGAAGTGTCTGTTCATATCCTTGTCCCACAGTTTGATGGGGTTGTTTTTTTCTTGTAAATTTGTTTAAGTTCTTTGTAGATTCTGCATATTAGCCGATTGTTGGAGGGACAGATTGCAAAAATTTTCTGTCATTTTGTAGGTCGCCTGTTAATTCTGATGATAGTTTCTCTTGCTGTGCAGAAGCTCTTTAGTTTAATTAGATCTCATTTGTCAATTTTGGCTTTTGTTGCCATTGCTTTTGGTGTTTTAGACATGAATTTTTTCTTATGCCTATGTGCTGAATGGTATTGCCTAGGTTTTCTTCCAGAATTTTTATGCTTTTAGGTCTTATGTTTAAGTCTTTAATCCATCTTTAGTTAATTTTTATGTAAGGTGTAAGGAAGGTGTCCATTTTCAGTTTTCTACATATGGCTAGCCAGTTTTCTTAACACCACTTAATAAATAGGGAATCCTTTCCCCATAGCTTGTTTTTGTCATGTTTGTCAAAGATCAGATGGGTGTAGATGTGTGGTTTTATGTCTGAAGCCTCTGTTCTCTTCCATTGGTCTATATATCTCTTTTGGTACCAGTGTCAAGCTGTTTTGGTTACTGTAGCCTTGTAGTTTAGTTTGAAGTCAGGTAGCTTGATGCCTCCAGCTTTGTTCTTTTTGCTTAGGATTGTCTTGGCTATACAGGCTCTCTTTTGGTTCCATATGAAGTTTAAAGAAGTTTTTTCCAATTCTGTGAAGAAAGCCAATGCTAGCTTGATGGGGAAAGTATTGACTCTATGAATTACTTTGGATAGTGTGGCCATTTTCTGGATATTGATTCTTCCTATCCATGAATATGGAATGTCTTTCCATTTATTTGTGTCCTCTCTTATTTCCTTGAGCAGTGGTTTGTAGTTCTCCTTGAAGATGTCCTTCACATCCCATGTAAGTTGTATTCCTAGGTATTTTATTCTCTCTGTAGCAATTGCGAATGGGGGTTCACTCATGATTTGGCTCTCTGTTTGTCTATTATTGGTATATAGGAATGCTTGTGGTTTTTCCAGATCGATTTTGTATTCTGAGATTTGCTGAAGTTGCTTATCAGTTAAAGGAGATTTGGGGCTGAGATGGTGGGGTTTTCTAAATATACAGTCATGTCATCTGCAAAGAGAGACAATTTAACTTCCTGTCTTCCTATTTGTATACCATTTATTTCTTTCTCTTGCCTGATTGTCCAGAGAAGTTCCAATACTCTGTTGAATAGGAATGGTGAGAGAGGGCATCCTTGTCTTGTGCCGGTTTTCATAGAGAATGATTTCAGGTTTGCCCATTTGGTATGATATTGGCTGTGGGTTTGTCATAAATAACTCTTATTATTATTTTGAGAAACATTCCATCAATACCTAGTTTATTGAGAGTTTTTAGCATTTAGTGCTGTTGAATTTAATCTAAGGCCTTTTCTGCATCTATTGAGATAATCATGTGATTTTGTTTATTGGTTTTCTTTATGTGATGGATTACTTTTGTTGATTTATGTATGTTGAACCAGCCTTTCATCCCAGGTATGAAGTCAACTTGACCATGGTGGATAAGCTTTTTGATTTTCTGCTGGATTCAGTTTCCCAGTATTCTATTGAGGATTTTCACATCAATGTTCATCAGGGATATTGGCCTGAAATTTTTCTTTTTAGTTGTGTCTCTGCCAGGTTTTGGTATCAGGATGATGCTGGCCTCATAAAATGAGTTAGGGAGGATTCCCTGTTTTCTATTTGAAATAGTTTGAGAAGGAATGATACCAGCTCCTCTTTGTAGCTCTGGTAGAATTCGGCTGTGAATCTGTCTGGTTCTGGACTGTTTTTGGTTGGTAGGCTATTAATTACTACCTCAATTTCAGAACTTGTTATTGGTCTATTCAGGGATTTGACTTCTTTCTGGTTTAGACTTGGGAGGGTATCCAAGGAATTTATCCATTTCTTCTAGATTTTCTAGTTTATTTGCGTAGAGGTGTTTATAGTATTCTTTCATGGTAGTTTGTATTTCTGTGGGATCTGTGGTGATATCCCCTTTATTATTTTTAATCATCTATTTGATTCTTTTTTCTTCTTTATTAGTCTGGCTAGTGGTCTATCTATTTTGTTGAGCATTTCAAAAAATCAGCTCCTGGATTCATTGATTTTTGAATGGTTTTTCATGTCTCTATCTCCCTCAGTTCTGTTCTGATCTTAGTTATTTCTTGTCTTCTGCCAGCTCTTGAATTTATTTGCTCTTCTCTAGTTCATTTAATTGTGATATTAAGATGTTGGTTTTAGATCTTTCCTGATTTCTCTTGTGGGCATTTAGTGTCATAAATTTCTGTCTAAACACTGCTTAAATGTCTCCCAGAGATTCTGGTACATTGTGTCTATGTTCTCATTGGTTTCAAAGAATGTCTTTATTTCTGCCTTCATTTCATTATTTACCCAGTAATCATTCAAGAGCAGGTTGTTCAGTTTCGATGTCGTTGTGTGGTTTTTAGTGAGTTTCTTCATCCTGAGTTTTAATTTGATTGCCCTGTGGTCTGAGAGACTGTTTGTTATGATTTCTGTTCTTTTGCATTTTCTGAGTAGTGTTTTACTTCCATTTATGTTGTCAATTTTAGAATAAGTGCCATGATGTTTTGAGAATTATGTATATTCTGTTGATTTGGGGTGGAGAATTTTTAGATGTCTATTAGGTCCACTTGGTCCAGAAGTGAGTTCAAGTCCTGAATATTCTTGTTAATTTTGTCTCGTTGATCTGTCTAATATTGAGAGTGGGGTGTTAAAGTCTCCCACTATTATTGTGTGAGAGTCTGAGTCTCTTTGTAGTTCTCTAAGAACTTGCTTTATGAATCTGGGTGCTCCTGTATTGGGTGAATATATATTTAGGATAGTTAGCTCTTCTTGATGCACTGATCCCTTTACTATTATGTAATGCCCTTCTTTGTCTCTTTTGATTTTTGTTGGTTTAAAGTCTGTTTTATCAGATACTAGGATTTCAACCCCTGCTTTTTTTTTTTTTTTTTTTTTTTTTTTTTTTTTTTTTTGCTTTTCATTTGCTTGGTAAATATTCCTCCATCCCTTTATTTTGAGTCTATGTGTGTCTTTGCACATGAGATGGGTCTCCTCAATACAGCACACTGATTGGTCTTGACTCTTTATCCAATGTGCCAGTCTGTGTCTTTTAATTGGGGCATTTAGCCCATTTACATTTAAGGTTAATGTTGTTATGTGTGAATTTGATTTTGTCATTAGGATGCTAGCTAGTTATTTTGCCCATTAGTTGATGCAGTTTTTTCATAGTGTCAATGGCCTTTAGAATTTGATATATTTTTGCAGTGACTGGTACTGGTTATTCTCCTCCATATTTAGTGCTTCCTTCAGGAGCTCTTGTAAGGTAAACCTGGTGGTGACAAAATCTCTCAGCATTTGCTTGTCTGTAAAGGATTTTATTTCTCCTTCATTTATGAAACTTGGTTCAGCTGGATATGAAATTCTGGGTTGAAAATTCTTTTCTTTAAGAATGTTGAAATTTGGCCTTCACTTTCTTCTGGCTCATAGGGTTTCTGCAGAGAGATCTGCTGTTAGTCTGATGGGCTTCCCTTTGTGGGTAACCCAGCCTTTTTCTCTGGCTGCCCTTAACATTTTTTTCTTCATTTCAACCTTGGTTAATCTGACAATTATGTGTCTTCGGGTTGCTCTTCTCTAGGAGTATCTTTGTGGTTTTATCTGTATTTCCTAAATTTGAATGTTGTCCTGTCTTGCTAGGTTGGAGAGCTTCTCCTGGATAATATCTTGAAGAGTGTTTTGCAACTTGGATCTATTCTACCCGTCACCTTCAGGTATACCATTCAAACATAGATTTGGTCTTTTCACATAGTCCCATATTTCTTGGAGGCTTTTTTTTTGTTCCTTTTCATTCTTTTTTCTCTAATCTTGTCTTCTTACTTTATTTCATTAATTTGATCTTCAGTCTCTACTATCTTTTCTTCCACTTGATCGATTTGACTATTGATACCTGTGTATGCTTCATGAAGATCTCATTCTGTGTTTTTCGGCTCCATCAGGTCATTTATATTCTTCTCTAAACTGGTTATTCTAGTTAGCAATTTGTCTAATTATTTTTTCAATGTTCTTAACTTCCTTGCATTGCATTAGAACATGCTCCTTTAGCTCAGAGGAGTTTGTTATTACTCACCTTCTGAATCCTACTTCTGTCAATTCGTCAAACTCATTCTCCATCCAGTTTTGTTCCCTTGCTGCTGAGGAGTTGTGATCCTTTGGAGGAAAAGAGGAGTTCTGATTTTGGGAATTTTCAGCCATTTTGCACTGGTTTTTCTTCATCTTCATGGGTTTATCTACCTTTGATCTTGGATGATGGTGACCTTCAGATTGGGACTCTGAGTGGACGTGCTATTCCTTTCTGTTTGTTAGTTTTCCTTCTAATAATCAGGCCCCTCTGCTGCAGGTCTGCTGCAGTTTGCTGGAGTTCCACTCCAGACCCTGTTTGCCAGAGTAACACCAGCAGAGGCTGCATAACAGCAAAGATTCTTGCCTGTTCTTTCCTCTAGAAGCTTTGTCTCAGAGGGGCACATGCAAGATGCCAGGCAGAACTCTCCTATATGAAGTTTCTCTCTGTCCCTACTGGGAGGTGTCTCTCAATAAGGATACAGAAGGGTCAGGGTCCCATTTGAGGAGGCAGTCTGACCCTTAGCAGAGCTTGAACGCTGTGCTGGGAGATCTGCTGCTCTCTTCAGAGCCATCAGGCAGGGCCATTTCAGCCTGCTGAAGCTGCCTCCACAGCCACCCCTTCCACCAGGTGCTCTGTCCCAAAGAGATGGAAGTTTTATCTATAAGTCCCTGATTGGGGCTGCTGCCTTTTTTTCAGAGATGCCCTGCCCAGAGAGGAGGAATCTAGAGAGGCAGTCTGGCCATGGCTGCCTTGCTGAGCCGTGGTGGGCTCCGCCTAGTTCAAAATTCCTGGTGGCTTTGTTTACATTGTGAGGGTAAAACCACCTGCTGAAGCCTCAGCAATGGTGGACACCCCTCCCCCACCAAGCTCGAGTGTCCCAGGTCGACCTTAGACTGCTGTGCTGGCAGCAAGTATTTCAAGCCAGTTGATCTTAGCTTGCTGGGCTCCATGGGTGTGGGACCTGCCGAGCCAAACCACTTGGCTTTCTGGCTTCATCTCCCTTTCTGGAAGAGTGAACAGTTATGTCTCACTGGTGTTTCAGGCAACATTAGGGTATGAAAAAACAAAAAAAGAAACAAACAACAAAAAAAACTCCTGCCGCTAGCTCAATGTCTGCCCAAATGGCCGCCTAGTTTTGTGCTTGAACTCAGGGCCCTGGTGGCGTAGGCTCCGGAGGGAATCTCCTGGTCTGCAGGTTGTGAAGATCATGGGAAAAGTGCAGTATCTGGGCCAGAGTGCACCATTCCTCAGGCATAGTCCCTTATGGCTTCCCTTGGGCTGGGGAGAGAATTTCCCAGCCTCTCACACTTCCTGGGTAAGGCGATGCCCCACGCTGCTTCGTTTTGCCCTCTGTGGGCTGCACTCACTGTCCAACCAGTCCCAGTGGAATAAAACAAGTACCTCAGTTGGAAATGCAGAAATCACCCGCCTTCTGCATGGTTCTCACTGGGAGCTGCAGACCAGAGCTGTTCCTATTCGGCCATCTTGCCAGCAGTCCTTGAGGAGTATATTAGTAGTGGTGTTCTCTCTATTTCCTGAATTCAAATTTTGGCCTGTATTGCTACATTGGGGAAATTCTCCTGGATAATATCCTGAAGAGTGTTTTCCAACTTGGTTCCATTCTCACCATCACTTTCAGGTACATCAATCAAATGTAGGTTTGGTCTTTTCACATAGTCCCATATTTCTTGGAGATTTTGTATGTTCCTTTTCATTCTTTATTCTCTAATCTTGTCTTCATGCCTCATTTCAGTAAGTTGATGTTCAATCTCTGATGTATTTTCTTCTACCTGATCAATTTGGCTATTGATACTTGTGTATGCTTCACAAAGTTCTTGTGCTGTGTTTTTTAGCTCCATCAGGTCATTTATGTTCCTCTCTAAACTGTTTATTTTAGTTAGCAGTTCCTGTAACCTTTATCAATCTTCTTAGCTTCCTTGCATTGGGTTAGAACATGCTCCTTTAGCTCAGAGGAGTTTGTTATTACCCACCTTCTGAAGCCTACTTCTGTCAATTCATCAATCTCATTCTTTGTCAAGTTTTTTGCCCTTGCTGGAGAGGAGTTCCTATCATTTGGAGGAGAAGAGGCATGGTTTTCAGACTTTTCAGTGTTTTTGTCCTGGTTTTTCCTCATCTTCATGGATTTATCTACCTTTGATCTTTGAGGCTGATGACCTTTCGATGGGGTTTTTCTGTGGGGGTCCTTTATATTCATGTTGATGTTTTTGCTTTCTGTTTGTTAGGTTTTCTTCTAACAGTCAGGCCCCTCTTCTGTAGGTCTGCTGCAGTTTGCTGGAGGTCCACTCCAGACCCTGCCCACCTGGGTATTACCAGTGGAGACTGTAGAACAGCAAAGATTGCTGTCTGCTCCTTCCTCTGGAAGCTTCATCCCAGAGGGGCACCAGAATGATGCCAGCCAGAGCTCTCCTGTATGAGGTGTTTCTTGACCCCTGTTGGGAGGTGCCCCCAGTCAGGAGGCATGAGAACCCACTTGAGGAGGTAGTCTGTCCCTTAGCAGAACTTGTGTACTGTCCTGGAAGAATCCTTCTTCTCAGAATCAGCTGCTCTCTTCAGATCCGGCAGGCAGGAATGAATAAATCCACTGAACTGCACCCACAGCCACCCCTTCACCCAGGTGCTCTATCCCAGGGAGATGGGAGTTTATCTGTAAGCCCCTGACTGGGGCTGTTACCTTTCCTTCTGAGATGCCTTTCCCCATGAGGAAGAATCTAGAGATGCAGACTGGCCACAGTAGCTTTGCCACTCTCTGGTGAATTCACCCAGTCCATACCTTCCAGCCTCCTTAGTACTGTCAGGGGAAAACCACCTACTCAATCCTCAGTAATGGCAGATGCATCTCCCCCCACCAAACTTGATCTTCCCAGGCAGTCTTGATCTTCAGACTGCTATGCTGGCAGCGAAAATTTCAAGCCAAGTCAAGACTTCCCATAGCAGTCTTGATCTTCAGACTGCTATGCCGGCAGCGAAAATTTCAAGCCAGTGTTTCTTAGCTTCCTGGACTCCATGGTAGTGAGACCCACTGAGCAAGACAACTTGGCTCTCTGGCTTCAGTCCCATTTTCAGGGGATTGAACGGTTCCGTCTTGCTGGGGTTCCAGGTGCCACTGGGGTACCAAAAAATACTCCTGCAGCTAGCTTGGTGTCTGCCCAAAAAGCCGCCCAGTTTTGTGCTTGAAACCCAGGGCCCTGGTGGTGTAGGTACATGAGGGAATCTCCTGATCTGCAGATTGCAAAAACCATGGGAAAAGCGTAGTAACCCAGCTGGGTAGCACAGTTCCCTTGCCTAGGGGAGGGTGATCTCCCAGCTTCTTGAAATTTTGGAGTGAAGCTACACCCTACCCTGCTTCTGCTCGCCCACTGTGGGTTGGAACTGCTACCTAACCAGTCCCAATGAGATAAACTTGGTACCTCAGTTGGAAATGCAGAAATCACCCGCCTTCTGTGTTGGTCTCACTGGGAACTGCAGAGCAGAGCTGTTCCTATTTGGTCATCTTGGCCCCTCACCTCTACCTTCTTTTTGCCTGTAGGATTTCTGATAAGAATTCTGCTGTAATTCTCATGTTCTGTAGGTAATGACATTTCTTGTTGGTCTGCCTTCATAATTTTCCTTTGTTTGAATTTCACTAGTTTGAATTTGATATGTTTTGGTGGATTTTTTGCTTGTTTGCTTGACATCTGCCCTGCTTGTTCTCTGTGCTTCTTCAATCTGTGATTTTGTGCCCGACACAGTTTTTATTTTGTCATTATTTTTTCAAATGTTTTTTCTGTCATGTTTTCTTTTTTTGTTTTTTTTTCTGAGATTACAATTACACATGTCATGCCCATTCAGTATTATCCAACAGCTTTTGGATGTAGTGTTCTGTTTCTTACAGTATAGTTTTTCCATGTCTGTGTCAGTTTTTGTCATTTCTGTTTACCTGTTCTCAAGTTACCTGATTCTTTCCCTTAACTGTTTCAAGTCTCCTGGTATCTAGCAAAGTCTTCTTTATTTTTGTTATTGCATTTTTGCCTTCTTGAATTTTCATTTGATTCTTTATTATATTTTGGATCTCTCTGTTAGAATTACCTATCTGATTTTGTGTGTCCTCTATCTTTTCCATTAGAGTCTTTAGCATATTAATTATGACTATTTTATGTATAATAAATTTTATTCAGCAAATTTACTAAACCTCTTATTAATGATAGGAATATATGTGTAGATTTATTGGATTTTTTCTGTTTATTTTTTCTATCTTTATTGAAGTATACTTGAGTATGTGAAGTATATATCACATACTTATTTTTTGTGCTATGAATACTTAAGATCAACTCTTTTAGCAAATTCCAAATCTATAATACAGTATTTCATAGTTATTATATAGTATTATAGTCACCATGTTGTACATTAAATCCCTAGAACTTATTTATCCCACATGGCTAAACTTTTATACCTTTTTACTTACAGCTCTCCATTTTTTTACATTGCATTTCTTGGCAAACAATGTTCTAATCGCTACTTACATGAGTTAAACTTGTTTGTTTATTTATATATTTTTTAAATTTCAGAGATGGGGAATGCAGTGGCATGATCATAACTCACTGCAACCTTTAACTCCTGGCTCAAGCAATCCTCCTGCCTCACCCTCCCAAGTAGCTCGGACTACAGGGTGTGTGCAACCATGCCCAGCTATTTTTTTTTTTTTTTTTAATGGAGACTAGGTCTTGCTATGTTGTCTAGGCTGATCTCCTACTTTTATCCTCAAGCAATCCTTCCATCTTGGCCTCCCAACGCTCTGGAATTACAGGTATGAGTCACCACACCTAGCCAACTCAAGTTTTTTAGAATCCACATATAAGGGAGACATTGCAATATTTATCTTTCGATGTCTGGCTTATTTCACTTCACGTAATATCTTCCTAGTTTATCTACATTGTCACAAATGACAGACTTTTCTTCTTTTAAGGCTAGATAATATTCCGTGTGTGTGTGTGTGTGTGTGTGTGTGTGTGTGTGTGTGTGTATACTTTAGAAATCCATTTATTTGACAAACACTTAGATTGTTTCTATATTTTGGCTATTGTGAATAATGTTGCAATGGACGTGGGGGTGCTGATATCGCTTCAAGATACTGATTTTATTTCCCTTGTATATATATCCAGAAATGGAATTGATGGATAGTACAGTAGTTCTCTTTTTAAGTTTTTGAGGAATCTCTATATTGTGTTCCATAATGACTGTACCAATTTATACTCCTGTCAACAGTATACTAGGGTTCCTCTTTCCCCACATCTTCACCAACACATTTATTTATTTATTTTCTGGGATGAAGTTTCACTCTGTCACGCAGGCTGGAGTGCAGTGGTGTTATCTCAGCTCACTGCAACCTCTGCCTCCTGGGTTCCAGTGATTCTCCTGCCTCAGCCTCCCAAGTAGGTGGGATTACAGGCTTGTACCATCATGCCTGGCTAATTTTTGTATTTTTAGTAGAGATGAGGTTTCACTGTGTTGGCCAGGCTGGTCTTGAACTCCTGGCCTCAAGTGATCCACCTGCTCAGGCTTCCCAAAGTGCTACTATTACAGGTGCGAGCCACCAAGCCCAGCCTCTTTTGTCTTTTTGATAATAGCCATTCTAACAGATTTGATATTGTCATTATTGTTTTGATTTACATTTCCCTGGTGATTAGTGATACTGAGCATATTTTCATATACCTGTTAGCCATTTGTATATCTTCTTTTAAAAAATGTCTATTCAAGTCCTATTGTAGTTCACTGAGCTTTCTTAAAACAATTGTTTTGATTTCTTTGTTAGTCAATTTGTAAATCTTCCTTTATTTGAGATTGATTACTAAAATTTTACTAATTTCTTCTTGTAGTGTCTTATTCACCTGATTCTTTGGTGATCTATGCAGTCTCTGCACTTGAAGGAGCAAATACCTCTCCGTGTCTTTGCAGACTGGTTTTAGCAAGTACAGACATTTTCTCACTGGTCCCAGATTGATGGGACTGACTCCAGAATGGCAGCTGAGTGAGGGTGGAGTCAGATTAATTGGCTGCTACTGGTCCACATTTGGGTCTCAGCAGGACTGTTGTGGGAATATAGGTGGGTGTTATTCCTGTTGGATCCTGAGGCAGATAGGACTATTTCTGGAACCATGGTTAAGCAGAGCTGGAGCCAAGTCACAGGGCTGCTTTTTTGTTCCACTCAAGTGGGCAGATGGCAGGCCTTCTACTTGGGGCAGAAATGGGTCTCACTGGGTCCCTGAATGGTCTCCTGCTGGTCCCTGAGTGGGTCTCAGGGTTGGCAGTACTGCTTCCAGACCACAACAGAGTGGGGGCTGGAGCCAGGTCACTGGTCTGCCTCAGGGACTTCAATTGGGTCTGAAATTAGTGGGCTTATTACTAGGGACACGGTCAGGCATGTGTTCCACCAGTTTCCTTTGCGGGCAAAACTGACACCAGGCTATGGGATAGTGGGCCTGGAGCCACATTTATAGGGAAATGGGGCTGCTTTTAGTCTGCAGCTGGGACCACATTAGTGACCCTGACTCTTGAGTATGGGTTTTCTTCTCAAAATGGCTCTCAGGCTTGGGCTTCAACAGTGTTTTCCAATCTTCTACCTGGATCTGAAAGATTCCATAAGGCAGTTTTGTCCATAGATGGCTGCCAGATCATTATTTGTGTGAGACCACATGACCTGGAGACCTCCTATTCTGCCATCTTCCTCCTATTTTTAATCATAATTATTTTAAATTTGGCTTCCAGTAGTTCTAACATCTGTGTCATATCTGAATCTCATTCTGATCTTTACTTTGTCTCTTCAGACTGTCTTTCTTGCCTTTGGTGTACCTCATAATTTTTTACTGAAAACTGGAAATTTGTAGTGGTCACCAGATATTGTAATAAATATGTTTTATGCTTGGAGAATACATTTCCTTCTGCTATGCTTTTAGTATGGCACGTTTTGTTAATTTAGTTAGAAATTAGTCTGCATTTAAAATTTGTCATTGCTGTTTACCAGAGATGAAGTGTGTTATTGCTATGGTAACAGGGGACTTCAAATTTTTCTAGTGATACCATTTTTTTCTCCTTTCTAGTGATACCTTGTTTTTCCCTTTGGATTTTTCTTTTGTGCTGTACTGCAGAAAAATTCTGTGTTTTGTAGTTCTCCCAGCTGCGCTTCCCTGTTAGTTTGGCTCAGGGCATTTTAGTGTGGTGTTTGGGGTGGAGGGAAGGGGACATTCTTCATTGTTGTGAATAAGCCTATGTCTTTGCAAAGCACTATAGACCTGAATCACAGTGTTGGCCTTCATAAATATTTCTGTTCTCTTCCATAGGTAGAATTTTGTTCTCCAGTTCCCTTGCCTCAGTTTCAGTGTATATCCAACAGTGTCCATAGGCCATGATTTTGGGAACCTTCTTCCTTAAGATTAAAAATTTTGTGTCTTTAGTGAGATAGGAAAGAAAAACCTGGGTAGAGTTTTATGATACCCTCTGTTCTCTTTCCTCAGCTGCAATGGGAATGCATTAGTAAGCTCAAGGTAAAAATTTTTATAATTTTAAAGATTTTTTTATTTGCCTTTAGTTTTTTAACATTTTACTTGGTTATGTCTAGGTTTGGGTATTATGTATTTATCCTGCTTGAATTGTGTAGGGATTCTTTAATCTGTGGCTTTTTATCTTCTTTTAATTTTGATAATTCTTAACCATTGTTCTCTCCAAATCTTCTTCTCTCCTCTTCTTTTTCTTCTATCTTTTTGGATATACATTATAGATAGACTTTTCCTGCTCTGTCCACTATGTATCTTGCTGCTCTTTTTGATACATTATTATTTTTTTTAATTTGAAAGCATTCACTGTTTATTAACTGACTGGATTACAGAAACTATTGTGGTGGACACCTTAGTTCATCCATCTAATAGGCCTGTTGTTCTCCTCTTTCCTGTTGGTCATCTCCACTTTCTACAAAATGGATGGTCTTTTTCTTCATTCCACCTCATAGAGAGAATAATTTGAAGGACCAAAAGAAGTCATTTGCTTCTTTGAAGCATTTTCTGAGAGTATAGATCTCATGAATCAGATCTGCCATGCAGATGATGCTATATTTACCTAGAGACCAAGCAATCAAAGTGTTATTTGTCAAGGCAATTCGCTTCTTAGTGATTTTGCCATAACCACACTTGTAGATTAGTTTATTTACTGACTTCAGGTTTGGGTACCCCTATGCAATATATGGTTCTACAATTTTCAGCATGTTAATTGAAGCCCTGTTGAGCTTAACAAAGTTTCCATTGAAGATCCGACAAAGGGGAAGAAACTGCAACAACTTTTGGACCTTTGGGCTCACACCATTGATACCTCTGATCCTAATGACAAGCTGCCAATTTGGGTTCTGCAGGTTGGTAGAGGTTGCCAGCTTTTCTTGCCATCCTAGCCATTCAAATCTCAGTTCTGTGCATCTGTCTATATTACTTGTGGTAGTTCTCAGCTTTTTCATGTATAAGCTTCCTCCTTGCCTTTAGAAGCATCTTTTGGGAAACTTTTCTCAGGCGTTTGATCTTCAGTTCTGTGAAATTTCTTCCCTTTTTCTTAAAGCTTTCTGGCACAGCAAGAACCTTATTCTTCTCTTCAACACCCTCCATTGTTCCAGCCAGAAAAGAGTTCATCCCTTTGTCTCTCAGAGTTTTATTCTTGATACTTTTGTCTGCCTTACTCTGTGATTATTTCTATGATTTATTGTTTTTCTTCATATTTGATCATGTCATCTTTTTCTTCAAATGCCTTATTACTTTATTGAGTGCTGAACACTGTAGATGATAAGTTATAAGTTATAGAGATAACTTGAGGCCAAGCATAATGTTGTCTCCATTCAGAGAGGGTTTATATTTCCTTATATGGAATAGCTAGGAGCACTAGATAACACTTAGAGATAAAATAGATTATATGTATTCAATTGTAGTTTGAGAGAGTTCCATCTGAACTTAAGTTTCTGTGAGGAATAGGATATTTCCTGTTCATTCTTATTTCTACAATCAATTCAAAGCCTAAAGTATTTACCAGCACTTTACTCACATTGGTAGTACCTAAACTCTAATTTTTTTTTGTACAATCCCAATGAGTGTACAAAAATTTCTGCTCAGCTCCTTAGGCTGTTAGCAATCTCTTCTACCACAATTTATTTATTCATACACCTGTTGATATACATTTGCTTTTCTTCCACTTGTGTTTGGCTATTACAAAAGAAGATATATGCACTTATTCTTAAAAATTTTATATTATAGAAAATATTAATCACATACTGTGTTAGCCAATTTGCATTGCTGTAGTGGAATACTTGAGACTTGGTAATTTATACAGAAAAGAGATTTAACTGGCCATGGTTTTGCAGGCTGTACAGGAAGCATGGTTCTGGCATCTGCATAGCTTCTTGTGAGGCCTCAGGGAGGTTTTACTCATGGCAGAAGGTGAAGCAGGATGTATTAGTTTGTTCTTATATTGCTATAAAGAAATACCTGAAACTGAGTAATTTATAAAGAAAAGAAGTTTAACATGCTCATGGTTCTACAGGCTGTACAGGATGCATAAGGCTTCTGCTTTTGGGGAGGCCTCAGGAAGCTTCCAATCATGGTGCAAGGCAAAGGAGGAGCAAGGCATCTGACATGGCAGGCAGAGGAAGAAGGGAGAGAGCTGGGGGGAGGTGCTACACACTTTCAAACAACCAGGTTATGTGAGAACTCACTCACTATCATGAGAATAGCACCAAGGGTGTGGAGCTAAACCATTCATAAAAAATCTAACCCCATAATACAGTCACCTCCCACCAGGCCCCACCTCTAACACTAGGGATTATAATTGAACATGAGATTTGGGTGGGGACAGAGATGCAAACCATATCATGGAAGTAACATGTCACATAGCAACAGCAGAAGCAAGATAGAGGGGTAGGTGCCATACTATTTTAAACAATCAGATCTCACATGAACTCAGAGTGAGAATACACTCATTATTGTGAGGATAGGATCAAGGCATTCATGAGGGATCCACCCTTACGACACAAACACCTCCCACCACGGCTCATTTCCAACATTAGAGATTACATTTCAAAATGAGATTTGGAGAGGAAAAATATCCAAACCATATCATTCGACCCCTAGCCCCCAAATCTCAGGTTCTTCTCACATTGCAAAATATAATGATTTTCACTCACATCTGTGTGAAGAGACCACCAAACAGGCTTTGTGTGAGCAACAAGGCTGTTTATTTTACCTGGGTGCATGTGGGATGAGTCTGAAAAGAGAGTCAGTGGAGGGAGATAGGGGTGGGACCATTTTATAAGATTTGGGTAGGTAAAGAAAAATTACAGTCAAAGGGGGTTGTTCTCTGGTGGGCAGGGGTGGGGGTCACAAGGTGCTCAGTGGGGGAGCTGTTGAGCCAGGATGAGCCAGGAGAAGGAATTTCACAAGGTAACATCAGCAGTTAAGACAGGAACAGGCCATTTTCACTTCTTTTGTGATTCTTCAGTTACTTCGGGCCATCTGGATGTATATGTGCAGGTCACAGGGGATATGATGGCTTAGCTTGGGCTCAGAGGCCTGACATTCCGTCTTCTTATATTAATAAGAAAAATAAAATGAAATAGTGGTAAAGTGTTGGGGCAGTGAAAATTTTTGGTGGTGGTATGGAGAGATAATGGGTGATGTTTCTCAGGACTGCTTTGAGCGGGATTAGGGGCAGCATGGGAACCTAGAGTGAGAGAGATTAAGCTGAAGGAAGATTTTGTGGTAAGGGGTGATATTGTGGGGTTGTTAGAAGAAACATTTGTCATATAGAATTATTGGTGATGGCATGAATACGGTTTTGTATGAATTGAAAAACTAAATGGAGTAAAAGAAGGAGAAAAACAGGTATTAAAGGACTAAGAATTGGGAGGACCCAGGACATCCAATTATAGAGTGCTTAAGGAGGTTCGGCATAGCCCTGCCAACAAAGATTATTTATTTACTTTAAGAGTTAAGAGTGGCAGTTTGGGGATAGCACCAGGAGATATCAGCTGTGATGGCTTGGAAAAACAGTGTAAACCAGCAGTGTAAACAAGAGCAGGGCATTTATGAGTAGTTGAGAATGGTGAATAGGAGTATGGCTAGACAGAAGATAGTAGGGATGACAAGTTTCTTGGGGCACAGTCCAAGTTGGTCTGGTGTCTGGAATGAGACTTGGGCCTAACAAAAAGGAGCATCCATACAGGAGCTCAAATGGGCTATACACTCCAGCATTCTTAGGACAGGCCCAAATTCTGAGAAGGGAAAGTGGTAAAAGTATTGTCCAGTCCTTTTTAAGTTGTTGGCTGAGCTTGGTGAGGAGTTTTTTTTAAAAGACCATTAGTTCACTGAATACCAAGAGCCTGAGAAACTGCTTAGGTGATTTGACTAATAAAGGCCGGTCTGTTAACAGACTGTATAGAGGTGGGAAGGCCAAATCAAGGAATTATGTCTGACAGAAGGGAAGAAATGACTGTGGTGGCCTTCTCAGACCCTGTGGAAAAGGCCTCTACCCATCCAGTGAAAGTGTCTACCTAGACCAAGAGGTATTTTAGTTTCCTGATGCAGGCATGTGAGTAAAGTCAATTTGCCAGTCCTAGGCAGGGGCAAATCCCAGAGCTTGATGTGTAGGGAAGGGAGGGGGCCTGAGAAATTCCTGAGGAGTAGTAGAATAGCAGATGGAACACTGAGAAGTGATTTCCTTGAGGACAGATTTCCACGATGGAAATGAAATGAGAGATTCTAAGAGGCAGCCTAGTGGCTTGTAACCTACATGGAAGAGGTTATGAAATGACAACAGAATAGAATGGGCCTGTGAGGCTGGAAGGAGATATTTTCCTTGATCCAAGAACCATTTCCCTTGTGTGGGAAGAGATTGATAGGTGGAAGTTTCAGTGGGGGAATAGGTGGGAGTGGCCAGATGAGAAGGAGAAAAACTGCCATAAGGGATAAAAGTTGGAATGCTAGCTGCTTTTTTAGCTACCTTATCAGCATAAGCATTGCCCTGAGCGATGGGATCTGATGCCTTTTGATGGCTGCTTTTTTAGCTACCTTATCAGCATAAGCATTGTCCTGAGTGATGGGATCTGGTGCCTTTTGATGGCCTTTACAGTGAATGAATCCATCTTCCTTTGGAAGTAAAGCAGTTTTGAGAAGCGTTTTTATTAAAGAGGCATTAATGATGGAGGACCCTTGCGTAGTGAGGAAACCTCTTTCAGCCCATATAACAGCATGGTGGTGCAGGATATGGAAGGCATATTTAGAGTCAGTGTAAATATTGATGCATAGTCCCTTTGCAAGAGTGAGGGCTTCAGTTAAGGCAATGAGTTTGGCTTGTTGAGAGGTAGTGGAGGGGGGCAGAGCGGTGACTCAATGATAGGTGTGGAAGATACTGTAGCATAGCCTGCCTTTGCTGGTGAGTGGCGATTAGGCCTGGTAGAACTGCCATCAATAAACCAAGTGTGTTCAGGGTGAGGAACAGGAAAGAGGTAAATATGGGGAAATGGAGTGAATGTCAGGTGGCTCAGAGATACCGTCATGAGGGTCACGTGTGTTATCAGGAATAATATGGGAGGCCGGATTGAAGTCCAGGCCAGGAACAATGGTAATTGTGGGAGACTCAACAAAGAGTGAGTATAGCTGAAGGAGCCAGGGAGCAGAAAGTATATGCGTCAGGTGGGAGGAAGAAAACAGATTTTGGAAGTTATGAGAACTGTAGAGAGTGAGTTGAGCATAGTTTGTGATTTTGAGGGCCTCTAAAAGTATTAAGGCAGCGGCAGCCGCTGCACACCAACATGAGGGCTAGGCTAAAACAATAAGGTCAAGTTGTTTGGACAGAAAGGCTACAGGGCACGGTCCCGGCTCTTGTGTAAGAATTCTGACCACATTAACCATGCCTAGGAGGGAAAGGGGTTGTTGTTTTGTAGAAGGGATTGGGGTTTGGGAGATTAGTTGGACATGATCAGCAGGGAGAGCACGTGTGTTTTTATGAAGAATTATGTCAAGATAGGTAATGGATGAGGAAGAAATTTGGGCTTGACTGAAGTAATGGGGGCTGTCTGTGAAGCCTTGAGGCAGTACAGCCCAGGTAATTTGCTGAGCCTGATGGGTGTCAGGGTCAGTCTAAGTGAAAGTGAAGGGAGGCTGGGATGAAGGGTGCAAAGGAATAGTAAAGAAAGCATGTTTGAGATCCAGAACAGAATAATGGGTTGTGGAGGGAGGTATTGAAGATAGGAGAGAGTACATGGGTTTGGCACTATGGAGTGGATAGGCAAGACAATTTGGTTGATAAGAGGCAGATCCTGAAATAACCTGTAAGGCTTGTCTGGTTTTTGGACAGGTAAAATGGAATTATAAAGAGAGTTTATAGGCTTTAAAAGGCCATGCTGTAACAGGTGAATGATAACAGGCTTTAATCCTTTTAAAACATGCTGTGGGATGGGATATTGGCATTGAGTGGGGTAAGGGTGATTAGGTTTTAATGGGATAGTAATGGGCATGGGATTGGTTGCCAGGGAGGGAATAGAGGTGTCCCATATTTGTGGGTTAAGGTGGGGAGATACAAGGGGAGGATGTGAAGGAGGCTTTGAATTGGGGAAAAGGGTGGCAATGAGGTGTGGCTGTAGCCTAGGAATAGTCAGGGAAGCAGATAATTTAGTTAAAATGTTTCAGCCTAATAAGGGAACTAGGCAGGTGGGGATAACTAAAAAGGAGTGCATAAAAGAATATTGTCCAAGTTGGCTCTAGAGTTGGGGAGTTTTAAGAGGTTTAGAAGCCTGGCCATCAATACCCACAACAGTCATGGAGGCAAGGGAAACAGGCCCTTGAAAAGAAGGTAACGTGGAGTGGGTAGCCTCCGTATTGATTAAGATTAAGAAGGGGATGGACTTACCCTCCACTGTGAGAGTTACCTGAAGTTTGGCATCTGTGATGGTCTAAGGGGCTTCCAAGGCAATCGGGAAGCATCAGTCTTCAGCTGCTAAGCCAAGAAGATCTGGGAAGGAGTCAGTCAGATAGCCTTGGGCCAGAGTTCCAGGGGCTCTGTGAGTGGCTGCCAGGTGAGGTGAACAGTCTGATGTTCAGTGGGGTCCTCCACAGATGGGACATGGCTTAGCAGGAATCCTGGGCTGCAGGCATTCCTTGGCCCAGTGGCCAGATTTCCAGCATTTGTAGCAAGCTCCTGGGGGAGGAGGTCCTGGAAGAACCCCTGGCAGCTGTGGTTCAGGCGTTTGGAGTTCTTGTGTGCTGGAGATGTGGCTGGGGTTTGTCTCACAATGGAGGCAAGGAATTGCAACTCAGAAACACATTGCTACTTGGCTGCCTCTACTCTATTATTGTACACCTTGAAGGTGAGGTTAATTAAGTCCTGTTGTGGAGCTTGAGGGCCGGAATTTAATTTTTGGAGCTTTATTCTATTTTCAGGAGCTGACTGGGTGATAAAATGCATATTTAGAATGAGACAGCCTTCTGACCCTTCAGGGTCTAGGGCTGTAAAGAGTCTAAGGATTGCTGCCAAATTGGCCATGAACTGGGCTAGGTTTTTCATATTTGATGAAAAAGAGCCTAAATGCTAACTGATTTTGGAGAGGTTGGATAAAGAAAAAGGAGCATTAATCTTGACTATGCCTTTAGCTCCAGCCAACTTTTTAAGAGGAAATTGCTGGGCAGGTGGGGGAGGGCTAGTCATGGAATGAAATTGTATGCCAGACCAGGTGTGAGGAGCAGAGGTGAAAAAAGGATTATAGGGTGGGGGAGTGGAGGCTGAGAAAGAATTGGGACCTAGCTCAGCCTGGTGAGGAGCAGCTTAGGGAGGAGGGGAAAGGTCAGATGGGTCCGTAAAAAAGGAAGATTGGAAAGACTCAGTGATGCTTGGGGTTGAGACTGAGGGGACAGGCAGGAGGGAAAGAATGAATATTTGGGATGAGTTACATTGGGAACAGAGACTAGGGAGGGACTGATGTGTAAAAGAATGCCTGGACGTCAGGCACCTCAGACCATTTGCCCATTTTATGACAAGAATTATTTAGGTCTTGTAGGATGGAGAAATCGAAAGTGCCGTTTTCTGGCCATTTAGAACCATTATCGAGTTTGTATTGGGGTTAAGCGGCATTGCGGAAGAAAATAAGGCATTTAGGTTTTAGGTCGGTGTGAGTTGAAGAGGTTTTAAGTTCTCAAGAAGACAGCCTAAGGGAGAAGAAGGAGAAATGGAGGGTGGAAGGTTGCCTATAATGAAGGAGGCAAGTCCAGAGAAAAGAGAGGGTAGAGACACAGAGAGAAGGGGTGGGGGGGGGGTGCTTGCCCCCCAGGAAAGTGGAAAAGGGGTGGGAGGTGCTTGCCCACCAGGAAAGTGGAAAATGGGTAGAGACATCTAGAGAAGGGGTTGGGGGGGTGCTTGCCCCCCAGAAAAGCGGTGATTGCTGCTAAGGGTGAAGGACCAAGGCAGGCATCCCTGCATGGTCAGACACCTCTGAAACGTGGGTGAATAATCAAGCAGGTGTCCCCATGTGATTAAACACCAAGGGAAGACTGTCTTCCCAAGTCCGTGACCAGCAGCAGAGTTTTGGGCTCATGGATAAAATGCATCTCCTGTCTCTACCAGAAAAGGAAAGGAACTGAAATTAAGAGAAGGGAGAGACTGAAATGTGGCACCAAGATTGAAAGGAGAAAGAGGTTGAGGGATAGTGAGAGAGGTTGGAGGAGAGAGTAAAAAGAGGCTGCTTACCTGATTTAAAATTGGTGAGATGTTCCTTGGGCTGGTTGGTCTGAGGACCCATGGTCATAGGTGGATCTTTCTCACGGAGCAAAGAGCAGGAGGACAGGGGATTGATCTCCCAAGGGAGGTCCCCTGATCCGAGTCACGGCACCAAATTTCACTTGCGTTCATGTGAAGAGACCACCAAACAGGCTTTGTGTGAGCAACAAGGCTGTTTATTTCACCTGGGTGCAGGCGGGCTGAGTCCAAAAAGAGAGTCAGGGAAGGGAGATGGGGTGGGGCCATTTTATAAGATTTGGGTAGGTAAAGGAAAACTACAGTCAAGGCTGGGCGCAGTGGCTCATGCCTGTAATCCCAGCACTTTGGGAGGCTGAGGTGGGCAGATCAAGAGGTCAGGAGTTCGAGACCAGCCTGACCAACATAGTGAAACCCCGTCTCTACTAAAAATACACACACACACACACAAATTAGCCAGGCATGGTGGCAGGCACCTATAGTCCCAGCTGCTTGGGAGGCTGAGGCAGGAGAATGATGTGAACCCGGGAGGTGGAGGTTGCAGTGAGCCAAGTCGCGCCACTGCACTCCAGCCTGGGCGACAGAGAGAGACTCCATCTCAAAAAAAAAAAAAAAAAAAAGGAAAATTACAGTCAAAAGGGGTTGTTCTCTGGCAGGCAGGGATGGGGATCACAAGGTGCTCAGTGGGAGAGCTTTTGAGCCAGGATGAGCCAGGAGAAGGAATTTTACAAGGTAATGTCATCAATTAAGGCGGGAACAGGCCATTTTCACTTCTTTTGTGATTCTTCAGTTACTTCAGGCCATCTGGATGTATACATGCAGGTCACAGGCAATATGATGGCTTAGCTTGGGCTCAAAGGCCTGACAATGATCCCTTCTCAGTTGTCCCCCCAAGTCTTAACTTGTTTCAGCCCCAACTCAAAAGTTCCCAAGTCCAATTTCCAAAGCCTCATCTGAGACTCAAGTTCCTTCCATCTATGAACCTGTATAATCAAAATCAAGTTATTTACTCCCAAGATATAATGGTGGTACTGGCATTGGGTAAACATCCCCATTCCAAAAGAGAGAATTCAGCCAAAAGAAAGGGCTAATAGGCCTCACACAAGTCTTAAACCCAACAGGATACTCATTAACTCTTAAAGCTCCAAAATAATCTCACTCGACTCGATGTCCTGCATCCAGGGCACACTGGTGTGAGGAGAGGACTTCCAAAGCCATGGGTAGCTCTGCTTCTATGGAATTGCTGAATCCAGCTGACATGGCTGCCCTGATGGGTTGGAGTCCAGTGCTTATGACTTTTTCAGGCTGAGGGTGCAAGCTGCCCTTACCTCTGTTATTCTTGGGTCTAGAGGATGGCAGCCCCCTCTCACAGCTCCATTAGGCAGTGACCTGGTGGGGAGTGTGTGTTGGAACTGCAATGTCACATTTCCCCTCAGCACTGCCCTAGTAGAGGCACTCTGTTGTACCTCCATTTCTGTGGCAAGTTTCTGCCTGGGCACCCATGCTTTCTCATACAACCTTTGAAATTTTAGGTGGAAGTTGCCGAGCCTCCTTTACTCTTGCATTCTTTGTGCCCACAGGCTTAACACCACATGGAAGCTGCTGGTTTACAGCATGTGCCGACTGAAGCAGTGTCCTGGACTCCTTTGAGCCAAGGCTGGAGCCAGAGCAGCCAGGATATGAAGAGCAGTGTCCCGAGGCTGTGTAGGATAGCACAGCCCAGGGCTTGGCCCCTGAAACCATTATTTCCTGGTAGACCTCTGGGCTGCCCCAAAGACTTTTGAAATGCCTCCTAGTCTTTTTTTTCCCTCATTGTCTTGGATATTAGCACTTGGCTCCCTTTTAGTAATGCTAATCTCTCTAGCAAGTGATTGCTCTACAGCCTGCTTGGATTCTTTCTTTACCACAAGGTTAAGATGCACATTTTCTGAACTTATGCTCTACTTTCCTTTTAAATATAAGTACTAACTTCATCATTTATTTACTCCTATATCTGATAATATGCTGTTATAAGCAACCAGGCTACATCTTGAATGCTTTCCTGCTTAGAAATTTATTGTGCCAGAGCTGCATTGCAGCCGCCACGGCATCGCTAGGCTCCTCACTCCCAACAATGGCAGCTCTGAGCCTGAGCGGCGGCTGCGGCTCCAGGTGCAGCAAGGCAGTGGCACCCCGGGGCATGTAGGATCCCTGGAGCCAGGCCACCCAGCCATCAGCAGCATGCAGGGTAAACGCAAAGCACTGAAGTTGAATTTTGCAAATCCACCTTTCAAATCTACAGCAAGGTTTACTCTGAATCCCAATCCTACAGGAGTTCAAAACCCACAGATAGAGAGACTGAGATCACATAGCATTAAGTCATCAGGAAAACTGAAGATCTCCCCTTAACAACACTGGGATTTCACTGCAGAGGACTTGAAAGACCTTGGAGAAATTGGATGAGGAGCTTATGGTTCTGTCAACAAAATGGTTCACAAACCAAGTGGGCAAATAATGGCAGTTAAAAGAATTCGGTCAACAGTGAATGAAAAAGAACAAAAACAACCTCTTACGGATTTGGATGAAGTAATGTGGAGTAGTGATTGCCCTTACATTGTTCAGTTTTATGATGCATTCTTCAGAGAGGGTGACTGTTGGACCTGTATGGAACTCATGTCTATCTCGTTTGATAAGTTTTACAAATATGTGTATAGTTTATTAGATGATGTTATTCCAGAAGAAATTGTAGGCAAAATCACTTTAGCAGCTGTGAAAGCACTAAATCACTTAAAAGAAAACTTGAAAATTATTCACAGAGACATCAAACCTTCCAAAATTCTTCTGGACAGAAGTGAAAATATTAAACTCTATGACTTTGGCATCAGTGGACAGCTTGTGGACTCTATTGCCAAGACAAAAGATGCTGGCTGTAGGCCATACATGGCACCCGAAAGAATAGACCCAAGTGCATCATGACAAGCATATGATGTCCGCTCTGATGTCTGGAGTTTGGGGATCACATTGTGTGAGTTGGCCACGGGCCAATTTCCTTATCCAAAGTGGAATAGTATATTTGATCAACTAACACAAGTCGTGAAAGGAGATCCTCCGCAGCTGAGTAATTCTGAGAAAAGGGAATTCTCCCCAAGTTTCATCAACTTTGTCAACTTGTGCCTTACGAAGGATGAATCCAAAAGACCAAAGTATAAAGAGCTTCTGAAACATCTTTTTATTTTGATGTATGAAGAACGTACCGTTGAGGTTGCATGCTATGTTTGTAAAATCCTGGATCAAATGCCAGCTACTCCCAGCTTTTCCCATGTATGTCGATTGATATCACTGCTACATCAGACTCTAAAAAAAGGGCTGAGAGGAAGCAAAAGGTAAAGAATTTTCATCCCGTATCACAGTGTTTTTATTGCTCACCCAGACACCATGTGCAATGACATTGGTGTTCATTTTCATCATGTCTATATATTCCTGTCACCTAGAACGTGCATCCTGGTAATACTAGATTGATCACACAGTGTTAGCACTGGTCAGAGAGACCTCATCCTGCTCTTTTGTGATGAACATATTCATGAAATGTAGAAGTCAGTATGATCAAGTTGTTGACTGTGATTAGATCACATCTTAAATTCATTTATAGACTCCAAATCTGGAGATGTAGCTACTGGAATGGTGTTTTATCAGACTTCCAAATCCTGGAAGGACACAGTGATGGATGTACTATGTCTGAACATAGAGACTCGGGATTGAGTGAGAAGAGCTTGCACAGCCAACGAGACACATTGCCTTCTGGAGCAAGGAGACAAAGGAGGAATTTACTTTCTTCACCAAGTGCAATAGATTTACTGATGTGGTTGGTATTCTGTTGCTTTACAGTTACAGTTGATGTTTGGGGATCGATGTGCTCAGCCAAATTTCCTGTTTGAAATATCATGTTAAATTAGAATGAATTTATCTTTACCAAAAACCATGTTGCGTTCAAAGAGGTGAACATTAAAATATTGAGACAGGACCGGATGTGTTCTTTTCTCCTTTACCAGTCCTACTTTGCATTGGGAAGACTCAGGAGTCTGCCACTTGTCAAAGAAGGAGCTGATCCTAAGAATTTTTCATTCTCAGAATTCGGTGTGCTGCCAACTTGATGTTCCACCTGCCACAAACCACCAGGACTGAAAGAAGAAAACAGTACAGAAGGCAAAGTTTACAGATGTTTTTAATTCTACTATTTTATCTGGAACAACTTGTAGCAGTTATATATTTCCCTTTGGTGCTAAGCCTGATACTTTAGCCATCATAACTCACTAACAGGGAGAAATAGCTAGTAGCAATGTGCCTTGATTGATTAGATAAAGATTTCTAGTAGGCAGCAAAAGACCAAATCTCGGTTGTTTCCTTCTTGCCATCACTGGTCCAGGTCTTCAGTTTCCGAATCTCTTTCCCTTCCCCTGTGGTCTGCTGTCGCTATGTGACTTTTGCTTAATCCAATATTTTGCCTTTTTTTATATCAAAAAACCTTTATAATTACCAGGGATGTTCCTTACCAAGGATTTTTAGCCCCAAATCTCTCATATGTGCTAGTGTTTAAAAGGCTAAGAATAGTGGGGCCCAGCCGATGTGGTAGGTGATAAAGAGGCATCTTTTCTAGAGACACATTGGACCAGATGAGGATCTGAAATGGCAGCCTTTACATTCATCACCAGCTAGAACCTCCTGTAGTACACCATTTCTTGGCATTGGAAGTCTACTGGAAAAAATACAAAAAGCAAAACAAACCCTCAGCACTGTTACAAGAGACCATTTAAGTATCTTGTGCTTCTTAACTTACCCATTAGCCAGGTTCTCATTAGATTTTGCTCGGGCCTCCCTGGCACTGAACCTTAAGGCTTTGTATGACAGTGAAGCAGCACTGTGAGTTGTTCAAGCACACTGGAATATAAAACAGCCATGGTCTGAGATGCAGGTGATGCCATTACAGAACCAAATCATGGCAGGTATTGCTGTGTCTCCTCTTAGAGTGACAGTCATAAATACTATCAAACAATAAAGGGAGAATGGTGCTGTTTAAAATCACATCCCTGTAAATTGCAGAATTCAAAAATGATTATCCCTTTGGTCTACTTGCCTTATTTCCTTATCTTCTCCCCCATGGCATCCTAAATTTTAGACTTCCCACTGTTCTGAAAGGAGACATTGCTTTATGTCTCCCTTTGACCACGGCAAGCTGTCATCCTCCATCTTTCCCGGGAACTCAAGAGGAATCTGTTTCTCTGCTGTCAACTTCCCATCTGGCTCAGCATAGGGTCACTTTGCCATTATGCAAATGGAGATAAAAGCAATTCTGAATGTCCAGGAGCGAATCTGACCGTTCTATTGTGTGGATGACCACATAGAAAGGAAATTTTCATGTATTAATCATAGATTATTATAAACTATAAACTTAAGGGCAAGAAGTTTATTACAATGTATCTTTATTAAAACAAAAGGGTAAATAGTGTTCACAAACTGTGAAAATAGTGTAAGAACTGTACATTGTTAGCTCTGGTTATTTTTCTCTTGTACCAGAGAAAAATGTATAAAAATTATCAAAAAGGTAATGTGAAGGGATATTGCCTTATTTGTCTGTAAAAAATGGAGCTCAGTAACATAACTGCTTCTTGGAGCTTTGGAATATTTTATCCTGTATTCTTGTTTGAATTCCTCCTCTATTTCAGTTGTATACGTGGAATCAAAGTGTTTATGTAATAGTTCTGTCCTTTTGCCTGCAGGTCAGTTGTAATAAATCTAGGATGTGCTGATGAAAAAAAAAGAAAGAAAGAAATTTCTTGCACCAGGTACCCGAGGTTGACAATCTTAAGTTCAAACTTCCACAGTTCCCCAGGGCATGAACACAATGCATCTGAGTTCTTTGCTAGCATGTAACAAGGGTTACTTTTACTCTAGTTTCCAATAACTTTCTCATTTCCATCTGAGATCTCTTTAGCCTGTACTTTACTGTCCATATCTGTAAGGGCATTTTGGTCACAACCATTTAACCAGTCTCTAAGAAATTCCAAACTTTACTTCATTTTCCTGTCTTCTTCCGAACCCTCCAAACTCTTCCAATCTCTGCCCATTACCCAGTTCTAAAGTCGTTTCCACATTTTCAGGCATCTTTATGGTAAAACCCCACTCCTGGTAACAATTTTGTGTGTTAATGTGTTTGTTTTGCTCTAAAGGAATTCCTGAGACTGGGTAATTTATGAAGAAAAGAGATTTAATTGGCTTATCGTTGCACAGAGCTGTACAGGAAGTGTGGTGCCAGCATCCTTTTGGCTTTGGGTCAGGCCTCAGGGAGCCTTTACTTATGGTGGGAGGTAAAGTAGAAACAACATGTCACATAGTGAGAGTGGGAGCAAGAGACAGATGTAGGAGGTGCCACACACTTTTAAACAGTCGTATCTCACATGAACTCACAGCAAGAACTCACTCATTTTTGTGACAACAGCACCCAAACATTCATAAGGAATCTGCTCCCATGACCCTAACACCTCCCACCAGGCCCCACTTCTAACACTGGAGATTACATTTCAACATGAGAAATTGAGGGGACAAATATCCAAACCATCTCACATTTAAAAAAATAGAATTGTATGATAAATCACAGTGTATTCATTATTGAGTTCAAGAATCACTCAGCAAAAACAATATAATCAATATTTACTTTTATCAGTACACCCATTCACTTTTCTTTTTCTTATATTTATTTTGAAGAAAATTCTACACATCACATTTCACTCATAAGTATTCAATACATTAAAAAATATAGCTCCCAATGGTATTATTTTAACAAACCACAGTATCACAATCATACGCAACATACTAATTATATTCTCAACATCCAGTGTTCAAATTTCCAATTAGCTCATAAATGACAGAAATAATTTTTTCCATTTTATTGGACTTTGGATACAAATGAAGATCACCACTAAGATTCCTTGATATGTTTTTAGTGTTTTTATTTAAATTACAATATTTCTTATTAAATAAATGATAAATATTTGTTGGTAGTTTATTCATTTTTTCTCTTTACATATGGTAAACATACTTTTTGTTGTATAATTCTATGAGTGTTGACAAATGCAAACAGGTGTAATCACAACCACAATCAAAATATGAAATAATTCCATCATCCCCCAAAAGTTCATTGTGCTGTATCCTTGTAGTCCAACCCTTCCTGAACCCTCATCCACTGGCATCCACTTATAATTTTTCCTTTTCCATAATGGCATTTCTATCATTTGAATGCTTGTGTCCCCACCAAAATTTATGTTGAAACATAATCTCCAATGAAACAGTATTAAGAGGTGATGCCTGTAGGAAGTGATTAGGCCATGATGGCTCTGCTTTCATGGGTTGGATTAGTGCCTTATGAAAAGGCCGTGGGCAACTAAGTAGGCCTTTTATTCCCCATCTGCTATGTGAGTACACGACATTCATCCCATCTGGGGGATTCAACAACGAGATGTCATCTTGGACGTTGAGAGTAGCCTTCACCAGGCACTGAATCTGCTGGTGCCTTGATCTTGGATACCCAGCCTCCAGATTTGTAAGAAATACACTTCTATTATTAATAAATTACTCAGTCTGTGGTATTTTATTATAGCAGCCTGAACTGACTGAGCCAGAAATGGGTACTAATGACTCATGTATTTCTGTAACAAATATCTGAATATGTGGAAGTGGCTTTAGAACTGGTTAATGGTTAGAGGCTGCAGGAATTTAAAGGTAATGCTAGAAAAAGCCTGGATTGATGTCAATGGAGGATTAAGGGTGATTCTGTTGAGGGCTTAAAATAGGGTAGCTCTAGACAGAGCCTGAATCTTCTTAGAGATTATCTAAGTGGTTATGATAAGAATGTTGGTAGAAATATGGAAAGTAAAGGTCTTAGACAGAAAATAGGAATATCTTATTGGAAAATATTGAAAATTTTATTAGAAAAAGACCACCTTTATGACAAAGTGGCAAATAACTTGTCTGAATTGTTTCCATATCTTAGCACTTTGTGGAAAGCAGAATTTAAGAGTGATAAACTAGGATATTTGGTGGAAGAAATCTCCAAGCAAATTGTTTGAGGTGTGGCATGGCTTCTTTTGACTGCTTATAGTAGAATGTGAGAAAAGAGAAGTTAAAAATGAAATTGGCTGAGCAAGATGTCTTATGCTTGTAATCCCAGTGTTTTTGAGGCCAAGCCAGAAGAAACACTTGAGGCCAGAAGTTCAAGACCAGCCTGGGCAACATGGTGAGACCCCATCTCTACAATTTTTTTTAAATAAGCCAGTCATGGTGGTATGTGCCTGTAGTCCTAGCCATGCAGGAGCATTAGGCAGAAGGATCATTTTAGTGTAGGAGTTCAAAGCTGCAGCAGGCTATAATCATGCCACTGAATTCCAGCCTGGGTGACAGAGTAAGACTCTGTCTTAATAAATGAATGAATGAATGAGGCCAGGCAAGGTGGCTCATGCCTATAATCCCAGCACTTTGGGAGGCCAAGTTGGGTGGATCACCTGAGGTCAGGAGTTTAAGACCAGCCTGGCCAATATGGTGAAACCCTGTCTCTACTAAAAATACAAAAATTAACTGTGTGTGGTGGCATGCACCTGTAGTCCCAGCTACTCAGAGAAGCTGAGGCAGGAGAATCGCTTGAACCAGGGAGGTGGAGGTTTCAGTGAGCTGAGATTGTGCCACTGCACTCCAGCATGGGTGACAGAGCGAGACCTTATCTCAAAACAAACAAACAAACAAAATAAATGAATGAATAGATAAATAAAAATAAATTTATAATCAAAAGGGAAGTAGAACTTAAAGATTTTATAAAATTTTCAGCCTAGCCATTTAAAGAATATAAAGCATATTCGGGAGAGAATACCTAGGGTGTGGCCAAGCAAATATTTGATAAGGAGGTTAGTATGGACATAAGGAAGTCAGATGTTGTTTATCAAGAATGAAAGAATGACACTGACAACATTTTAGAGATCTTCAAGGCTACCATGCCCATCACAGGCCCCGAGTGCCAAGGCCTTGAGGATATAACAGGTTCAAAGAAAGGACCCAAATGACTTGTGGAACCATGGGGCTCATTGCCCAGTGCCATCTCAAGTTTCTGCTCCTTGCATTTGGGCACAGCACTCCCTGGCTACCCCAAATGTGGTTCAAGAGGACTCAGGTGTGGCTCTGGCCACCCCTTCAAAAGGTACAAGTAGTAAATCTTGGCAATGTCTATGTGGCATCATCTTTGCAGGCATGCAGTGTGCAAGAGCTGTGGAGGCATGGCTACCTTCACCTAGATTTCAAAAGATTCTTAGGATAAAACCTCAGGGCCCAGATAGATAAGTGCCACAGGGGTGAGGCCACCTCAGAGAGCCTCCATTAGGGCAATGCCTTGTCTACAATGTGGGTGGGACCATTGCAGAGAGTCTCCACTTAGAGGAATGCCAAGAGGTGTGGAATTGAGGCTAATGAAGAGATCCCCTACTAGGGCAATTCCAAGCAGAGCTGTGAGGGTAAGGCTGCCTCCAAGACCCCAGAAATAGACAGCCTCCAGCATGAAACATCAACCTAGGAGAGCTGAAAGTACCTGACTCCAAACCTTGAGAGCTGCTTTGTGGGTTATCCACAGCAAAGTCATGGGGTCAGGGTTGTCTGGAGCCTTAGAGGCCCAAACCCTACCCCAGTGTATCTGGAATGCAGGATATAGAGTCAGAAAAGGTTATTCTCAAGCCCCAAGGTTTAATGTTATGTGCCTTGTTGGGTTTTGGACTTACTTGGGACATGTTACCCTTTTCTTCTTGCCTATTTCTCCCTTTTGGAATGGGAATGTCTATCCTATGCTGGTCCCACCATTGTAGTTCAGAATACACAACTTGTTTGATTTCACAGCTGGAGGGGTAATTTTCCTCAGGACGAATGATACATTGAATCTCACCCATATTTGATCTAGATGAGACTCTTGACTTAGACTTTAAAGATGATACTGGAATGAATTAAGATGTTTTGGGCTATTAAGATACAAATATCACACATATTTTACATGTGAGAAGGACATGAATTTGGGGTGGGCCAGGAGCAGAATGCTGTAGTTTGGATGTTTGTATCCTCTCCAAAATTCATGTTGATACTTGATCCCCCAGTGTAACAGTATTAAGAGGTGAGGCCTTAGGAGGTTATTTGGTCATAAGGACTCTGCTCTCATGGTTATAATTAGTGCTGTATAAAAGCACTGGAAAGAACTAGCTCAGCCTTTTTATTCCCCTTCTGTTCCTTTTGTCATATGAGGATACAGTATTATTCCCCTCTGAAGAATGCAGCATAGTACCATCTTGCAAGCAGAGACCAAGCTCTCAACAGAGACCAAACCTGCCAACATCTTCATCTTGAACTTCTAGCCTCTAGAATTATGAGAAATAATTTTAAGTTCTATATAAATTAGCTGGTTTCAGATATTTTGTTGTAACAGCAGGAATAAACTAAGACAGGCATATAATATGCCATCAAATAGTATGTAGCTTTTTGAGTCTTACCTTTTTCTTCTAATACTCATCATGTTGCATGTATCAATTCACTTTTATTACTGAGTAGCATTACACATTGTATAAATGTTCCATAGTTTGTTTATTCATTCAACAGCTGATAGACATTTAGTTGCTTCCAGTTTTTGGCAATTAGGAATACAGCTACTATAAACACTTTTATACAGGGTTTTTTTTTTGTACTTACATAGTTTTTAGTTATCTGGGCAATAATCTAAGAGTGTGATTGCTGTATTATATTGTAAGTGGATGTTTAATCTTACATGAAACTAAAACTGTTTTTCCAAGATTGTTATACCATTTTGTATAACCAACAATAATCCCAGTTATGCCACATTCTCAACAGCACCACATTTTCAGTTCTTTTAATGTTAAATTTTTTAAATTTAGTTACAAAATTTAAGTTTCAATTTTGAGTTTTAATATGTGTTTAGTAGTATCTCATCATCATTTTAATTTGCACTTTACTGATGACTAATATATTGAGCATATTTTTATGTGCCTCTTTGCTACCTGTATAATTTTTGGTTAACTGTTCAAGACTTTTGCCTGTTTTCAAATGGAGTTGTTTCCTTATAACTGAATTTCAAGAGTTGTTCACATATGCTGAATAAAAGGCTTTTTTGACAGATGTGTGATTTTCAATGATTTCACTGAAGTCTATGGCTTAGTTTCTTATTCTATTAACCATGTATTTCACAGAGAAGAAATATATTGTTTTTCTTTTGAAAAGTTTGAGAAAGTCTAATTTATCATTTTTTCTTATGGGTCATTCTTTTGGTGTCATTTCTAAGGAATATTTGCTTAATGCAAGGCCAAAAGGTTTTTCTCTCATATATTCTTTTAGAATTTTTGTACTTTTCAGGGTTACATTTAGATTTATAATATACTTTGAGTTAATTAGTTATGAAGTGTAAATTATGAGCGGACTTTCATTTATCTGTTTGCATACAGATGTCCAGTAGTTTCAGCAATCTTTATTGAAAAGACAATCCTTTCTTCATTAAGTTGCATTGAGTTGCCTTTGCAACTTAATAAAAATCAATTGACTAATCCAAAATATACAGATAAAATAGAAAATTACTCATCATACCAGGAATATAGGAGGTCAAAACTTAAAATCACAAAATGAAATAAAAAAGGCATTCACCAGATGCCAAAACTGACATGACACAGGAATTGAAATGATCTGCAATGGTTTTAAAACAGGTATCACAAAGATGCTTTTATCAGAAATTTCAAATTCTCTTGAAATAAATGAAAAAATAAAAGAAGTAAAAAATTACAATGTGGTAAAAAGGAATTAAATGTAAATTATAGACTGAAAATTAAAGTTACAAAAATAGAAAATTTACTAGCTAAATTCAATGCTAGAATGGATACAACAGTGTAGAATCAGTGAACTAGAGGATAGTTCAAGAGGTTTTACCTAACTGAAACAACAAAGAAAAAGTAGGCTGAAAAGAATAAGTGAGTCTCAAAGACCTGGGAGACAATGATAAATTTGACATTTATATCATTGGAGTTTTAGAAAGATGGGAAAATAAGTGTGGGTTTAAAAGAGTACTTGAAATTTGACAAAAGACACGAACATATAGATTCAAGATGCTCAATGTAAACTAAACAAGATTAACCCAAAGAAATCCACACCAAGACACATCATAATCAGACTTTTAAAAACTAAAGAAAAAAATTGAATACAGAGAAAAATGATGCATAGAAGAATACCAATATAAAAAACTGAATTTCTCAACCGAAATCATATAGGCCAAAAGGAAGTGGCACAGCATTTTCAAGTACTGAAATTAGAGAATGGTTAACTCAAAATTTTATATTCAGCAAAATATCCTCCAAGAATGAATGGAAAATAGAGTTTCTCAGGCAAAAAGATTAAAAGAATTTGTCATAAGTAAACCTACCCCTAAAGAATAGCTACAGAAATTTCACTTAACAGAAAAAAAAAGAAACAATAGAAGCAGAAACCTTGGAATCTCCAAAAGAAAACAAGAATATAGAATTGAGTAACAATAAGGATAAAAATATAATACGTCTTTTTTTCATGTGGTTTCTGAATCATGTTTGACAGGTTGAAGCAAAAATTATAGCACCATCTGATATGGTGGTCAACGTGTGTAGAAGAAATATGTCCAAGACAACTACATTTAAAAAGCGGGCAGGGTAAAGGGCGGTAAGTTGAAGTAGGGTTTCAATACTTAATTTGAAGCTGTTTAATGTTGGTAGTAGTTTGTAGTATCACAGTAGACTGTGGTAAGTTGCATAAACACACACACTAACGCATGAGGACTAAACTCATATTTTTATCTAATTTCTACCTAAGGGATTTGGGGAGCCATGCCCTACAAATAATAAATTCTAATCAGATGAGTTTTATTTAACCTTATATATCATGATTTACTTTCCAAACTGACTCTGGCATAACATTACAAGACAAAGAAGAAAATAAAAATATTTTATCTCCAAACATGTTTCTTTGCCATATTTTGAAATGGCCCTGCAAAGCTGTTCTTTGTAGGGGAAAATTTGCATCTGTAAAGCATCTCTATTAACATAGCTAGATCTTTTTCTTCCAGACCCTCCTAAACCTAAAGAGATTAACTAAGATCTGGATAGGAAACCTTTATTACCTATTGCCTCTAAGGGCAGCCACTATAAGACTTTAAAGAACTCTGGTCTCCACAATCTTTATCTTAACCTGAACATTCCCTTTCTATCTATCCCAAGTCTTTAGATAAACTCAACTAATTGTCAATCAGAAAATGTTTAAATTCACCTATAGCCTGGAAGCCTCTGCTTTGAGTTGTTCCACCTTTTGGGACCAAACCAATATATTTCTTAAATGTATTTGATTGAGGTCTCATGCCTCTATAAAATGTATAAAACCAAGCTGCACCCCAACCACATTGGGCACATGTTCTCAGGACCTCCTGAGGGCTGTGTCAGGGGCCATGGTCACTCATATTTGGCTCAGAATAAATCTCTTCAAATATGTTACAGAGTTCGACCCTTTTCCCCTTTTCTTCGATCCACATGTGTATGGAGATATATATATATGAATTAAAACTATAAAAAGAAGGATATTAAAGATAGTATAAGTAAATAAAAATGGAATTCTAAAAATATTCAAGAAATTATCAGAATGACAAGAAAAGGAAAACAGAAGAATGAGAAATAGAACAAACAACAAATAATAAAATGGTAGACTTAAGCCTTAACTAACAAAAATTACTTCAAGAGCAAATGGTCTAAATATGCCAATTAAAGGCAGAAGTTGACAGAGTGGATTAAAAAATAAAACAAGCCCAATAATATGCTGTCTACAAATAACATTTCAAATGTAATGATTGAAAGTAAGCCAGCACACGATGTACACATGTAACATACATGCACATGTACTCCCTGAATCTAACACTAAAAAAATACAAAAAAAATGGTCATGAGAAAATATGCCATGTGAACACTAATAAAAATAAAATGGGCCAGTAGATATAAAACAATTGAAATAATTTTGAGTACATTATCTGCTCACAGTAGAATCAAGCTAGAAATCAATAATAGAAAGATAATAGAAAAATCTCCAAACATTTATAAATTAAATAATGTACTTTTAAATAATTCATGTGTAAGTCTCAAAGAAATATTTTTTAAAAGTACAAAAACCTAAATTAAAATGAAAACATATCAAAATCCATGGAATGCAGCTATAGCAGGACTGAGAAAAATTTATAGCAATGAATACTTAAATTAGAAAAGGGAGACCAGGTGCGGTGGCTCATGCCTGGAATCCCAGCACTTTGGGAGGCCTAAATTAGGAAGCATAACTTTTTCAACAAACGATGCTGGAGCAATTAGACACCCACAGGCAAGAAAAATTGGCAAAGACCCAAATTTCCCTCATAAGTCACTTGACAGATAAAGGTAAACCTCTACAGGGGAGTACCACTCAGCAATAAAAAGAAATGTGCTGTTAATACATGCAGCAACTTGGATGGATCTAAACAATTTTATGCTCAGGGAAAAAAGCCATACGCCAAATGCTACAGTAATGTAACACATGTTATCAATTAATCGATTGACTTTGTTGAGTTTTTAAAAACCCAGATTTCAGTTTTGTCAATTTTCTCCATTTAAAAAAAAAATATTTCGTTGGTTGTTCTCTTATTCGCTTTATTAGTTTCTTTCCTTTTGCTCACTTTAGGTTTTTTTTTCTTTTTTTTCCCTCTAGTTTCTTAAGGTGGAGGCTGAGATAATTGATCTCAGTCTTTTCTTGCTTTCTGAAATAGTCTATAAATTTTCTCTAAATATTGGTTTAGTGGCATCCCACACAGTTTGAGATGTATTTTAATTTTCATTCAGTAAGAATACTTTCTAATTTTTCTTTTGATTTCTTCCTTGACCTGTGTGTTTTTAATTTACTCATTGATATTATGTTTAGTTGACAAATCGTAATTGTATACATGTATTGAGTACAATATGATGTTTTGTTATGTGTATATAACATAGAATGATTAAATCTGGCTAGTTAACATTTCTATCACTCCCTTCATTTAATTTTTATGGTGAGGCATTTGAAATGTACTCTGTTAGTTATTTTGAAATATAATCATATATCACATAATGATTTTTTGGTTAACAATGAAGTGCATGTATGATGGTGGCTTCATAAAATTATATTATAGTATTTTAACTTAACCTTTTCTATGTTTAGATATGTTTAGATACACAAATACTTATCATGATGTTACAATTGCCTACTAGTAATCAGTATAGTCACAATGTGTACAGCTTTATAGCCTAGGAGCAATAGGCTATTTTATATAGCCTAGGTGCATGGTAGGCTATACCAAGTAGATTTGTGTGAGTACACTCTATGATGTTCACATAATGACAAAATCACCTAATGACATATTTCTCAGAAAGTATCCCTGTAATTAAGTGATGCATGACTGTATACATTATTATTGATTATGATCACCCTGCTGTGTAATAGATCTCAAAACATATTCCTCCTGTCTTTCTGCAACTTTGTACCCTTTGACCAAGAAGTCCTCATTCCCTCCATCACTCCCCTTCCAGACTCTGGTAAATATCATTCCACTCTCTACTTTTATGAGTTCAATTTTACAGAAATCACATATAAATGAGATTATGTGGTATTTGTTTTTCTGTGCCTAGCTTATTTTACTTAGCATAATGTCCTCCAGGCTCGTCCACACAAACACAAATGACAGAATTCCCTTAATTTTCAAAGGCCAAAAAGTATTACATTGTGTATATATACACCACATTTTCTTTATTCATTTTATCCACTGATGGACACTTAGGTTGCATCTATATATTGGCTATTATGGATAATGCTGTAATACGCATAGAAGTGCAGCAACACTTTTGAATTACAGATTTCAATTCCTTTGGATATACACACAGAAGTGGGATTCCCGGATCATATGGTAGTTCTATTTTTAGTTTTTTGAGAAAACTCCATACTGTTTTCCATAATCATTTTACTAATTTACATTCCTACCAACAGTGTACAAGAATTTTCTTTCCTCTGTATCCTTGCCATGTTTATCTTTCATTTTTTTTGTAGAAAGCCATTCTAACATGTGTGAGACTATCTCATTATAATTTTAATTTGCATTTATCCTAGTGATTAGTGATGCTTATCTCCAGCATCCGTTGTTTCCTCACTTTTTAAAGATGCCCATTCTAACTGGTGTGAGATGGTATCTCATTGTGGTTTTGATTTGCATTTCTCTGATGACCAGTGATAATGAGCATTTTTTCATGTGTCTGTTGGCTGCATAAATGTCTTCTTTTCAGAAGTGTCTGTTCAGGTACTTTGCCCACTTTTTGATGAGGTTGTTTGTTTTTTCTTGTAAATTTGATTCAGTTCTTTGTAGATTCTGGATATTAACCCTTTGTCAGATGAGTAGATTGCAAAAATTTTCTCCCATTCTGTAGGTTGCCTGTTCACTCTGATGGTAGTTTCTTTTGCTGTGCAGAAGCTCTTGAGTTTATTTAGATCTCATTTGTCTATTTTGGCTTTTGTTGCTATTGCTTTTGGTGTTTTAGTCATGAATCCCTTGCCCATGCCTATGTCCTGAATGGTATTGCCTAGGTTTTCTCCTAGGGTTTTTATGGTTTTAGGTCTAACATTGAAGTCTTTAATCCACCTTGAATTAATTTTTGTATAAGGTGTAAGGAAGGGATCCAGTTTCAGCTTTCTATATATGGCTAGCCAGTTTTCCCAGCACCATTTATTAAATAGGAAATCCTTTCCCCATTTCTTGTTTCTGTCAGGTTTGTCAAAGATCAGACTGTTATAGATGTGTGGTGTTATTTCTGAGGCTTCTGTTCTGTTCCATTGGTCTATATCTCTGTATTGGTTCCAGTACCATGCTGTTTTGGTTACTGTAGGCTTGTAGTATAGTTTGAAGTCAGGTAGCATGATGCCTCCAGCTTTGTTCTTTTGGCTTAGGATTGTCTTGGCAATGTAGGCTCTTTTTTGGTTCCTTATGAACTTTAAAGTAGTTTTTTCCAATTCTGTGAAGAAAGTCATTGATATCTTGATGGGGATCGCACTGAATCTATAAATTACCTTGGGCAGTATGGCCATTTTCACGATATTGATTCTTCCTATCCATGAACAAGGAATGTTCTTCCATTTGTTTGTGTCCTCTTTTATTTCATTGAGTAGTGATTTGTAGTTCTCCTTGAAGAGGCCCTTCACATCCCTTGTAAGTTGGATTCCTAGGTATTTTATTCTCTTTATAGCAATTGTGAATGGGAGTTGCTCTCTGTTTGTCTGTTTTTGGTGTATAGGTATGCTTTTGATTTTTGCACATTGATTTTGTATCCTGAGACTTTGCTGAAGTTGCTTATCAGCTTAAGGAGATTTTGGGCTGAGATGATGGGGTTTTCTGAATATACAATCATGTCATCTACAAACAGACACAATTTGACTTCCTCTTTTCCTAATTGAATACCCTTTATTTCTTTCTCTTGCCTGTTTGCTCTGGCCAGAACTTCCAACACTATATTGAATAGGAGTGGTGAGAGAGGGCATCCCTCTCTTTTGCCAGTTTTCAAAGAAAATGCTTCCAGTTTTTGCCCATTCAGTATGATATTGGCTGTGGGTTTGTCATAAATAGCTTTTATTATTTTGAGATATGTTCCATCAATGCCTTGTTTACTGAGAGTTTTTAGCATGAAGGGCTGTTGAATTTTGTTGAAGGCCTTTTCTGCATCTATTGAGATAATCATGTGGTTTTTGTCTTTGGTTCTGTTTATATGCTGGATTACATTTATTGATTTGTGTATATTGAACCAGCTTTGCATCCCAGGGATGACACCGACTTGATTATGGTGGATAAGCTTTTTGATGTGCTGCTAGATTCTGTTTGCCAGTATTTTATTGAGGATTTTTGCATCGATGTTCATCAGGGATATTGGTCTAAAATTCTCTTTTTTTGTTGTGTCTCTGCCAGGCTTTGGTATCAGGATGATGCTGGCCCTCATAAAATGAGTTAGGGAGAACTCCCTTTTTTTCTATTGATTGGAATACTTTCAGAAGGAATGGTACCAGCTCCTCTTTGTACCTCTGGTAGAATTCGGCTGTGAATCAGTCTGGTCCTGGACTTTTTTTTTGTTGGTAGGCAGTTAATTATTGCCTCAATTTCAGAGCCTGTTATTGATCTATTCAGAGATTCATCTTCTTCCTGGTTTAGTCTTGGGAGGGTGTATGCCTCCAGGAATTTATCCGTTTCTTCTAGATTTTCTAGTTTATTTATGTAGAGGTGTTTATCATATTCTCGGATGGTAGTTTGTATTTCTGTGGGATCAGTGGTAAAATCCCCTTTATCATTTTTTATTGCATCTATTTGATTCTTCTCTCTTTTCTTCTTTATTAGTCTTGCTAGCAGTCTATCTATTTTGTTGATCTTTTCAAAAAAGCTGCTCCTGGACTCATTGATTTTTTGAAGGTTTTTTAAATCTCCTTCAGTTCTGCTCTGATCTTAACTATTTCTTGCCTTCTGCTAGCTTTTGAATTTGTTTGCTCTTGTTTCTCTAGTTATTTTAATTGTGATGTTAGGGTATCGATTTTAGATATTTCCTGCCTTCTCTTATGGACACTTAGTGCTATAAATTTCCTTCTACACACTGCTTTGACTGTGTCCCAGAGATTCTGGTACATTGTGTCTTTCTTCTCATTGGTTTCAAAGAACATTTTTATTTCTGCCTTCATTTCGTTATTTACCCAGTAGTCATTCAGGAGCAAGTTGTTCAGTTCCCACGTAGTTGTGTGATTTTGAGTGAGTTTCCTAATCCTGAGTTCTAATTTGATTGCACTGTGGTCTGAAAGACAGTTTGTTGTGATTTCTGTTCTTTTACATTTGCCGAGGAGTGCTTTATTTCCAATTTTGTGGTCAATTTTAGAATAAATGCGATGTGGTGCTGACAAGAATTTATATTCTATTGCTTTGGGGTGGAGAGTTCTATAGATGTCTTTCAGGTCTGCTTGGTGCAGAGCTGAGTTCAGTTCGTGGTTATCCTTGTTAACCTTCTGTCTCACTGATCTGTCTAATATTGACAGTGGGGTGTTAAAGTCTCCCATTATTATTGTGCGGGAGTCTAAGTCTCTTTCTATGTCTCTAAGGACTTGCTGTATGAATCTGGGTGCCTCTGTATTGGGTGCATATATATTTAGGATAGTTAGCTCTTCTTGTTGAATTGATCCCTTTACCATTATGTAATGACCTTCTTTGTCTCTTTTGATGTTTGTTGGTTTAAAGTCTGTTTTTTTCAGAGACTAGGATTGCAACCCCTGCTTTTTTTTGCTTTCCATTTGCTTGGTAGGTCTTCCTCCATCCCTTTATTTTGAGCCTATGTGTGTCTCTGCACATGAGATGGGTCTCCTGAATACAGCACACTGATGGATCTTGACTCTTTATCCAATTTGCCAGTCTGTGCCTTTTAATTGGGGTATTCATCCCATTTACATTTAAGGTTAATATTGTTATGTGTTAATTTGATCCTTTTATTATGATGTTGGCTGGTTATTTTGCCCTTTAGTTGATGCAGTTTCTTCCTAGCATGTTTCTTTACAATTTGGCATGTTTTTGCAGTGGCTGGTACTGGTTGTTCCTTTCCATCTTTAGTGTTTCCTTCAGGAGCTCCTGTAAGGCAGACCTGGTGGTGAGAAAATCTCTAAGTATTTGCTTGTCTGTAATGGATTTTATTTATTCTTTACTTATGAAGCTTAGTTTGGCTGGATATGAAATTCTGGTTTGAAAATTCCTTTCTTTAAGAATTTTTGATATTGGCCCCCACTCTCTACTGGCTTGTAGAGTTTCTGCTGAGGGATCCACTGTTAGTCTGATGAGCTTCCCTTTGTGGGTAACCCCACCTTTCTCTCTGGCTGCCCTTAACATTTTTTCCTTCATTTCAATGTTGGTGAATCTGACAATTAGGTGTCTTGGGGTTGCTTTTCTCGAGGAGTATCTTAGTGGTGTTCTCTGTGTTTCCTGAATTTGAATGTTGGCCTGCCTTGCTAGGTTGGGGCAGTTCTCCTGGATAATATCCTGAAGAGTGTTTTCCAACTTGGTTCCATTCTCCCCATAACTTTCAGGTACACCAATCAAATGTAGATTTGGTCTTTACACATAGTCCCATATTTCTTGGAGGCTTTGTTCATTTCTTTTTACTCTTTTTTCTCTAAACTTCTCTTCTCACTTTATTTCATTAATTTGATCTTCAATCACTGATACCCTGTCTTCCACTTGCTCGAATCACCTATTGAAGCTTGTCCATGTACCACATAGTGCTCGTGCCATGGTTTTCAGCTCCATCAGTCATTTAAGGTCTTCTCTACACTGTTTATTCTAGTTAGTCATTCTTCTAATCTTTTTTCAAGGTTTTTAACTTCCTTGCGATGGGTTCGAACAATGTACTTTAGCTTGGAGACATTTGTTATTATCGACCTTCTGAAGCTTACTTCTGTTAACTCATCGTTTTCCATCCAGCTTTGTTTTGTTGCTGTCGAGGAGCTGCGATCCTTTTCAGGAGAAGAGGCACTCTAGTTTTTAGAATTTTCAGCTTTTCTGCTCTGTTTTCTCCCTATCTTTGTGTTTTTATCTACCTTTGGTCTTTGATGTTGCTGACCTACAGATAGGGTTTTGGTGTGGATAGTCTTTTTCTTTTTTTTTTTTTTATTATTATTATTATACTTTAGGTTTTATGGTACATGTGCGCAATGTGCAGGTAAGTTACGTATGTATACATGTGCCATGCTAGTGCGCTGCACCCACCAACTCGTCATCTAGCGTTAGGTATATCTCTCAATGCTATCCCTCCCCCCTCCCCCCACCCCACAACAGTCCCCGAAGTGTGATGTTCCCCTTCCTGTGTCCATGTGTTCTCATTGTTCAATTCCCACCTATGAGTGAGAATATGCGGTGTTTGGTTTTTTGTTCTTGCGATAGTTTACTGAGAATGATGATTTCCAATTTCATCCATGTCCCTACAAAGGACATGAACTCATCATTTTTTATGGCTGCATAGTATTCCATGGTGTATATGTGCCACATTTTCTTAATCCAGTCTATCATTGTTGGACATTTGGGTTGGTTCCAAGTCTTTGCTATTGTGAATAATGCGGCAATAAACATACGTGTGCATGTGTCTTTATAGCAGCATGATTTATAGTCCTTTGGGTATATACCCAGTAATGGGATGGCTGGGTCAAATGGAATTTCTAGTTCTAGATCCCTGAGGAATCGCCACACTGACTTCCACAAGGGTTGAACTAGTTTACAATCCCACCAACAGTGTAAAAGTGTTCCTGTTTCTCCACATGTTCTCCAGCACCTGTTGTTTCCTGACTTTTTAATGATTGCCATTCTGTTGATGCTATTCCTTTCTCTTTGTTGGTTTTCCTTCTAACAGTCAGGTCCCTCAGCTGCAGGTCTGTTGGAGTTTGCTGGAGGTCCACTCCAGACCCCGTTTGCCTGGGTATCACCAGTGGAAGCTGTAGAATAGCAAATATTGCAGAACAGCAAATATCGCTGCCTGATCCTTCCTCTGGAAGCTTCGTCCCAGAGGGGCACCCACCTGTATTAGGTGTCAGTCGGCTCCTACTCAGAGTGTCTCCCAGTTAGGCTACACGGGGTTCAGAGACCCACTTGAGGAGGCAGTCTGTCCATTCTCAGAGCTCAAACACCATACTGGGAAAACCACTGCTTTCTTCAGAGCTGTCAGACTGGGACATTTAAGTCCGCAGAAGTTTCTGCTGCCTTTTGTTCAGCTATGCCCTGCCCCCAGAGATGGAGTCTACAGAGGCAGCAGACCTTGGTGAGCTGCAGTGGGCTCCACCCAGTTTGAGCTTCCCCAGACACTTTGTTTACCTACTTAAGCCTCAGCAAAGGCGGACGCCCCTCCCCCCCCCAGGCTGCCACCTCAAAAGTCAATATCAGACTACTGTGCTAGCAGTGAGCAAGGATCCATGGATGTGGGTCCTGCCAAGTCAGGCATGGGATATAATCTCCTGGTTTGTCATTTGCTAAGATCACTGGAAAAGTGCAGTATTTGGGCAGGAATGCCCCGTTTTTCCAGGTACCATTTGTCATGGCTTCCTTTGGCTAAGAAGGGGAAATCCCCTGACCACTTGTGCTTCTTGGGTGAGGTGATGCCCCACCCTGCTTTGGCTCAACCTCCATGAGCTACACCCACTGTCCAACCAGTCTGAATGAGATGAACCAGGTACCTCAGTTGAAAATGCAGAAATCACCCATCTTCTGCATTGATCACGCTGGGAGCTGCAGACCAGAGCTGTTCCTATTTGGCCGTCTTGGAATAGACCTTCAAATTAGACACATTTTTTAATAAGACTAGTTCCCAGGAGGGTTTTGGCCTCCAATGCCACTCAGAGAAGTGCTGAATTTAACAAATTATTAATAACAGAAGGGGAATTATAGGTATAAATTTCAGGGCATGCAAGCATAGGGCAATGTGTGTTGAGAGCTGCTGTTACAACAAGGCATAGGCCTTTTCATTTTATTGAAAGTTGCAAATAGACCTGGTTTTAAAACAGGAAAGAGTATCCTGTTCCTGCCAGGGAAATTCAAGTGGTAGGTCCTTGTAGAACTACATTACGTTTATTGGTATTTATTCCAGATTCATTAGCCATGATGCTTGGATTCCATTTTTCCCAAGGGTCAAAGTTCCTAGGCCTTATATCTGAAAAACAATTGCATAAGGGGTGATAGTCTTCATCATCATTTTTATGGGAGTGGTTAGATCAACATAATATTGTTCAGATTCTACCCGTTTGGAAGAAAACAAATTGAAGAAAAACTAGAATGACTACTATTATCCAACTTATGATAACTATGCAACAAAGACACCAAGAAAAGTTGGTAAGCATTTACTTATTTCTTGGTTGTTTTTTAAATGGATACTTCAGGTCTTCTACCAGTTCACAAGTATAGTGGCTGCTGAGAGCTTCTGGTTCCAGGTTCAGGGCTTCAGGTATTGCTGGTTTGATCCTAGAAAGATGTATTCAACTATCTAACCCTAAAACTTTAATTGCTGAGGACATGGCCAATATTACTGAAAATGGTCCCTTCCATTTGGGTTGTAGTTGTTGAGCAGGTAACCCCTCTTTCCATGTTTTAATTAGCACCATATCTCCTGGCTTTATTTTATATTTCTGGTTAGTTCCCAGTGTGGGGAGTCATTAACTCCCAGGCTTCTGTAATGTTTGCTGAAAATTGTTCCAGTTTAACTAAGTATTTTATTAGACTGGCTTTTTCTAGATCATTATTTAAGTCATTAGTTAAAAGTAACCTCCCATATAACATTTTATATGGGCTCATATTAATTCTTGCTCTTGGGGAATTACAGACTCTTAAGAGGGCTATGGGCAACAAATGAATCCAACTTTCTGATGTTTCCTGACATAGTTTAGCTAATGCTCATCTTAGAGTTTTATTAGCTCTTTACACTTTTCTGGAAGATTGTGGTCTCCTTGCTGAATGTAAATAGTATTTGATTCCAAGAGCTCTAGCAACCCCCTGAGTTATTTGGGAGACAAAAGATGGGCCGTTATCACTTTGGAGACCCTGGAGTAACCCAAACTGGGGGATTATTTCTTTTAATAGAATCTTCACAACTTTGTTAGCCCTCTCTGTTCTGGTAGGGTAAGTTTCAACCCAGACAGTAAAGATATCTATTAGCATTAGCAGAAATTTGTACCCTCTACAAACTGGCATATGGGTAAAGTCCAATTGCCAGTTTTCCCTGGGTAAGTTCCCTTTCTCTGGATTGTCCCCATTAGAGGAAGCATTTTGTGTCCATGTTTGTTGACTGCCCTCAGTGTACAGGCCTGACAGACATGTTTAACTACCAGAGCTAAATTAGACCCCATGAAGACCCTGTTTACCATGGCCAAAGTGGCATCTCTCACAACATGAAAAGAGCCATGTAGGGATTTTATGATTTTCCACAGGGCTGCTTGGGGAAGTATATTTTTGATCCCATATGCCACCAAAATTCCTGTTTCAGTTCCCCTTGCTATTTTATTAACTGTTATTCCTGTGATGTATATTCTGGTTTTATTAAGGAGTCACAAAAAGGGAACAGTGCTAGGATTTGCTGAGACTGCACCCTGGGGGTCACTACTTTGGCTTCCTTATCAGCTTTTCTGTTCCCTTGTGCTGTAAGGATTAAATACTTTTGATGTCCCTTACAATGTATTGTGGCTATTGCCTTTGGCAGATATATTACTTCCAGTAGTTAAATAATTTTGGGCCCATGTTTTATGGAAGTTTCTCCCAGTCAATAATCTTCTTTCTTTCCATACTGCAGCATGAGAATGAACCACAAAAAAGGCATGCCTGGGGTCTGTATATATGTTAAGGCTTTTCCCTTTTCTTAATACCAGAGCTTGGGTAAGAGGAATAATCTCAGCCTTTTGTGCAGACCTGCCTTGGAGCAACAGCTGGGCCTTAATAACAGTATTATGGTTTACTATTGCATACCGAGCTCAGTGCTCCCCATTTGACACAAAACTACTACCATCTGTGAACCAGTCATCTTCAGAATCTGGGAGAGGTTAATCCTTTAAATCAGGCTGGCTTACATATATATGTGTAATGACCTGTTCACAGGAGTGATGAGTCACTGGGCCTGTAGGCATAAATGAAGCTGGATTTAAAGTGTTACAGGTTTTAATGGCTACATCTGGATTGTCTAGGAGCATGGCCTGATATTTGTTTAACATTTACCCTGTCATCCAGACGTGTCCTTTTATTTCTAAGACTGACTTACCTGATGTGGGGATAACACTTCTAGGGACTGGCCCAAGGTTATCTTAATGGCTTCTTCCACTAACATAGCAGTAGCTGCTATTGCTTGTAAGCAGTTTGGCTACCTGGTGGCTACCCCTATCTAATTTTTTTGAAAACTAGGCAACAGGTCTGGGTTATTTTTCTAATTTTTGAGCAAGTACTCATATTGCTATGCCTTTTTTCCTTTCTGCCACATACAAGAAAAAGGGCTTAGTGAGGTTTGGAATGCTGAGTGCAAGAGCCTGACTGAGAGCTTATTTTAACTTGGTAAAGACTTTCTTCATTTCTGGGGTCCATTCCTTTGGCTCATTTTCTGACCCCCCTGTGGCCTTATAGAGGGGTTTTGCTGTGAGTTCAAAAGTTGGGATTTATATTCTACAAAATACAGCCATTCCCAGAAATGTGCAAAGCTGTTGCTTATTGTGAGGAGGTCCCAAGCCACATATGGATTGTACCCACTCTGGGAATATTTGTGGGGTTCCAGGTGTTAAAATGTACCCCAAATATTGAACTTGTATGAAGAGTAATTTGGGCTTTTTTCTTTGACACTTTATAACCCTATTCTACCAGAAAGCTCAATGCTTTTATAGTATTTTGGTCAGAAGTTTCCCTGGTAAGATTATTTGTGTGTAAGAATATCATTCACATACTGGAGTATGCTTCCATTATCTAGCTGTAAGTCTCTCAGATCTTTTTCTAAGTCTCGGGCAAAACAATGGAGGCTATCCCAAAAGCCCTGGGGGAGCATTGTCCAAGTGTATTGTTGCTTTTCTGTTGTACTTGCATCTTCCTATTCAAACACAAAAAGATATTGAGATTTTGGGGCCAGAGGAATGGAGAAAAAGGCATCTTTGAAATCTAAGATTGAAAACCATTTGGCATCTCATGGCACTTGAGCGAGGAGAGTATATGGATCTGCTACCAGTGGGTGGAGGGAGATAACAGCTTCATTAATTATTCTAAGATCTTGTGCTAGCCAGTATTCTCCTTAAGGTTTTAAGATTAATATAGGGTTGTTGCAAGGGGAGCTGCAAGGTATCAAAAGTCCATGGGCTAGCAGTTCCTGAATTATGGGAAGTAATCCTCTCCTTGTTTCTGGTTTAATTGGATATTGTTTTTGGCTAGGAAAGTATTCAGGGTTTTTAAGCTGTATTTTGACTGGTATTGCCATTTTAGCTTTCCCCGGTTTCCCAGTATACCATGGTAGCTGGTTGACCTGTTTATTAATATGCTCCAGGACATTGTTTATATTTTTAATCATTAATATCCATGCCTGGCAGTGCTTGAACTGCAGCAGTGCCTCTATTTTGACCATAATGTCCCTTCCTAATAAAGGAACTGGGTGGCTTGGCATTACTAGAAACTCCTGCTGAAAAATTTTTGTTTCAAATGGCAGATCAGAGGAAGAGTAAAAATTCTAGTCTATGGCTTTCTTTCCATTCCCATAACACTTGTAGATCAGGGGGAGTTATCCTGTGTAAGCAGTGAGGACAGAGAAATTTGCCCGTGTCAAAAAGAAATGAAAAATGGGTGACAATGACGCCCAGAGTTACCTGGGTCTCCTCAGTGGTAATGATGATGTTCCTGGACAGGGACAGTGAGGAAGACCTTGGACCCCTTCAGTCTTTGTTTAGTTTCCCCTTTTGCACTGCTGGAGTTTTAACTGGCTGGGGCCCTCAGTGAGACTGTGGACAGTCAATTCTCCAGTGCCAGGGATTATGGTAGGAACCTTTGCATTGCTGACAGGGGCTTGGAGGGGGCTTGGTGAAATTCTTTACCCAATGTACATTTTTCCTGGATTTAAAGCAAGAACTCTTATCTCTGGGCCCTCACTGGCTTCCCTCAGACACCTCTTGGGCCTTTGGGACATTGCCAATGAGGCAATCATAATTTTGTCTTGCGGTTCCTTTTCTTCCCTTCCTCCTGGTTATGGTTGTTATATACCATGAAGGAAGTATCAAGAAGTTCTGCTTGGGGTGTTTGTGACTCCATCTGCAGCTTCTGGAGCTTGCACCTAATGTCTGGGGTGGATTGGCTGATAAAATGCTGAGCCATAAGTATTTTCCCTTTCTGAGAGGCCAGATCTAAGTTGATCAATATTTTTAAAAGCCTGTTCTAGCCAGCTATACAACATGACTGGATTTTCTTCTCTACCTTGGGTGACTTCTCTTAGCTTGTCATAGTTTACAGGCTCTGCTATTCTCTTTCTTATTCCCCCTATAAGAACCTCTAGAAATTTTGCTTCATGGGTCATCCATCTAGGGAGTTATAATTCCATTCAGGGTCAATTATGGGAATGGCATCGACCCTGTGATGATTTCTGTCTGGATTTAGGGTAAATAAATTATCTGCTTCCTGATGGGCAGCCTCAAAAATCTGTTCTTTCTCTAACGGTGTGCAACAAGTAGCTAGGATGAATTGTACATTCCTCCATGAAAGATCAAATGCCAGGAAGAGAGTTTGAAACCATTTTACAAACTTCCTGGGATTTTCAGAATGGCTTCCTAGTTTTTTCTTGCATTGTTGTATATCTGTCACTGAGAAAGGGGCCTGTACTCTCATTGGGCTTTCTGATCCTGCCACTTCTCTGAGAGGGAGCAGGGTTGGACAAGGATCAGCATATGGGATGCACTGGCAGGTGTAGGGAAGGCTTAATGGAGCTTCTATGGGTCCCTGTGGTTATCTTTCTGGCATACTAGGTGGGGAATGATATGGAGGTAGATGTTGCTCCCTCTGAGAGACTGGAGTACCCTGCAATAGGGGATTTTCTACTATGTCTAATTCTGCCTTGGAACTCCCCTTTTGAGAACCTTTCCTTGGGGCCTTGCATATGGATGGATTTTGATATAAAGCCAAAAAGGCTTGAACATATGGGATTTCTGATCATTTTCTTTGCTTTTTGCCAAATAGGTCTAGCTGCAGGATGATGTTAAAATTAAGGCTATCATTGACCATCCATTGTTTCTGACTGGCTAATTGGTAATGTGGCCAAACCATGTTACAGTAGAATATTAGGTGTTTCTTCTGCAAGTCGTCAGGGTCAAATTGTTCCCAGTGGTTGAGGATGCACCCAAGACGGGTATCAGGCAAAATTGAGACAAAGTTTTCATATCTGGCTGTGGAGGAGTATAAGGGGAAACTTCAGGATCTCTGGCCTAATGCTTCTCACTGGGTGTACCCTGTGGAGTGTCTGTGCCAGAGATGAAATCCACTGGGGCATCCCCCATATGGTTCTCTTTTCAGTGTGCCAGACATCTGTGGTCTTAGAATGTCAGATATTTCTGACCTTGGATGGGCACCAGTGCCACTTAGAACCTGGGGATTTCTTCACAACTGGTGACCAATAATGAGTTTTCCCTTTGTGCCTGGGTGTAATCCCTGGCTCTTTAGATCCCTGTAACCAGCAAAAATGGTTTTTTCTCCAAAGAGCCTTCCTAGCTAGGTAGGAGACTGTGGCTCTGATTGCTAATTCTTGTAAAGGATGGGCCTAGAATTGGTTAGTTGAAGGCCTATCAAGAGAGTTTCTCTAGACTCACAAGCTATACCAAAGAAGCCAGGCAATGCAATTTCCTCAACCATCACCCGCATGTTTGAAGAAGTAGTATCAAATGTGCCATTACGTCCTATGGCTTAACATGCAGTCTATTATACGAGGTTTCCCCCTAAGTCAGAGCCATCACACACACACACACACAAACCCACTCTACTCTGTTCAGCCAATGATGGGGCCCCATAAGTGGAAATAATGGGAGCCCTTCTGTTCCCCACATAGCATATGCAACCGTTATAATTCTCTCTTTAGAGGAAATGTCCTGTATTGACCTACACTTATTGTTGGGATTTAATACCTTTGTTCCCTTATCCCTAATATGGCATAAAATAAACATCTGATCTTAAATAGGAAAGATCTGAAGTCATAATATTATTGCCACACACACATAAACCTCTCTGAGGCAGGGATTTGTCTTGCACCTGGCAGAGCCTAATTGCTCCATTCCCTGACCAAGTTATCCTGTCATGGGAGTCTTCTCCCTAATGGCTCTTAACTGCCCGACCCATGCCCATAAGGGAGTGGCTTGGACACAAGACAACAGAAAGACACGAAGAAAAATAAAATTTTACCTCCTGGCTCACCAAATTTGTTACTAGATGGTGCCATGCAGTTGCAGGCTCTTAGTGTCCCAAACAAAGAATTGTATGTGACACACACAGCAAAGCAAAGCACCATTAGTTTATTAAGTGCAGTATTACACTCTCAGAGTGGGAGGGCAGACTGACCTTTGTGAAATGACATCAGCCCCAGCTTGGTGTAGTTTGAATTTTTTTATGTTTTTTTCTCTTGTTTTTCCCAAGGCTGCCTAATCTCTAGCCAGTGTGTGCCTTTTGATCGATCAGTGGGTTGCTTAGTTTATTTGGCCTTTGTGTGCTTGCATGTCATTTCCATCCCATAATTTTAAGTACAGGCATAATATGCAGTCTATATGCATGAACTTCAAGTAGCTAATTACCATATGGGGACATTTTAAGGATAATTTTTCTCTTTAATGTGCATGCCCATCTCTGAGGAGTTGCCCCTGACAGGTTTGGCCTGGATCTAGCCAGCCATGGGGGCTCCTTACTCATTTTTTTAAAAATCTCACTTTTGTTTTGGCTGCTGAACCTCTGCTTCTTCTCTACCTTCTTGCTCACTCACCCCTTCACCATGCTTCTGCTGTCATGCTCTTACTCATTCTGCCCTTTATCCAATATCTGATTTTCTCTACTATCTCCTGCCTCAATTCCAGATTTCTATCAAGCTCTTATTCCATAGGTCAGGGAACCAATAAGGAATTTTGCACATTGCTGAGCCTAATTGTTCTAATTATGCATGCCCAAACTAGGGAAATAACTCTAGGATGAGTTTGCAGAACCACTGGATCTACTGTAGATGGACTTAAGCTGAAAGTCTATTGATCATCTGATCTACATAAACTCCTACTCTAGTTAACAACAGTGACATTCTGGGTCTTCTGGAATTAGTCTATTCAGGGCCAGTGCCTATTTAATCCTTGAAAGGTCAGTTTTTTTCTTATCTCTTTGCACAGTCAGCCTGTTAAAAGATCGTAGGTGCCTTTGGGGGAAGCTTGGAGAAAGATTACCAGTATAAATTTGTGGCAGTGTAGCTGGATCCCTTATTAAGGGGTCCTGGTCTCTCCTTTGTTCAAGGAATCTGGGTCTGTAAACTGTCTCAAATATGTTCATTAATTAAGGAGTTGTAACTCTTTATTTTAAAATTCAAATTAGGCATCTGCTTGATAGACTTAGAACTCTTCCACTTACACAAACCAAGTAATAATTTGGTAGACTGCTCATCTATTTCACTGTGAACAACTAACTAGTCAATGCCATATGTCCCTGAAAGAAAGACTATCTCATTACTACTTTGACTGCTGCCCATTATGGAAACCATGTTTACATTGTCTTGTCAATTAAGTTCTGCCACTTGGCGCTTGTCCTCCTAGGATCCAATTTATCCTCATTGCATTTAGGGTTTTCAATTTGGTGGCAGTAGTTTCCACTGTAGTTTTTGCCTGCAGAAAAAAGTGACCATAGGACTCAAGGATGTTGGAGATCCACTCACAAATTGATTTCTCATTATTATGGAGAAAAGTGTGTTCTTTGGACCCTCCTGGGATATAGAAATATTACATGATAAATCCCCTCTAACATTCCAATCTCTACCAAAGGCAGTTCTGGCATTTCTACTTCATTTGCAGTAGGCCATCTTTTGGTTCTTGTTTCAATCAATTAACCATCCAAATGGACAGAACCGTTTCTAATCTCTCAGGTTAAAACATTGAATCCAGAATCTCTGCTTAGTAGACCCATATCAACAATTTCAGTCTGATCCAACTCTGTGTTTCTTCCACCGTTATCCTACACCCTGATATCCATTTCTAAGCATATAACCCAGATTTTTGTCTATATAAATTAGAAAAATCATGGAAATCTCTTGGTGTGTAGCATGCTTCCTCATGGGTCACACTTTATAGCTCACCCTTTGGGGCCTGCTGGGACCTTAGTCTAGTTATAGACTCATACACACTTACACACACACGTGCACACACATGCATGCACATACAGTTTTTCTTACATAACAAACTTTGTACCCTTTCACCACCTCAGTCCCCAAGCCACCCCTGGGTAACCACCATTCTTCTCTCTATGTCTATGAATTGGACTTTAAAATTCCACACATAAATAAAATTATACAGTATTTTTCTTTCTATTTCTGGGTTATTTCACTTTACATAATGTCTTCTAGGTTCATCCATGTTGTTGCAAATGTCAGTATTTCCTTCCTTTTTAAGAGTAAATAACATTACATTACATATAATGAAATACATATACACACAGGTATGTACACATATATATTATTATTTCTTTGTCCATTCATTCATCAATGGACTACGGTTGTTTTTTTTTCTTTTTTGGGGTGAGGGATGAAAAGGAGAAGAGGAAGAAGGGCCATTTCTACCCAGGATTAAGGGCTACAAAAGCTCATTGTAGTTGCTTTCTACCAATATGATGTGTGCAAACCAGCTTCAACCCTTGCCTCAAGAAACCAGGTGAGATCTACTATTCTCCCACCTATGAGCCAAGCCCTCATTTTAGGATATTTACCCTGTTCTTGTGTTCTCCTGGATCTCAAAGTAATTTTTAAAAAATTACATGTAAAATGTGTTTGCTAACTGCAACAACAACAACAACAAAAAAGCATGCTGCTTTTCAGCTACAATTGCCAACCTCTCACAGGTTAGCTTGACTAGGTCCAAGACTTATTGTTTTGGGCTGGAGGAGGGGGCACAAGAAAAGCCCTTTTGTGACCACAACACCTGATCTTCTACTTGTTTCCTCATCCCTGGGTGCTTCCTTCCACCATTCTTGTGAAGGTGAAAGGAAGCCAGTTTGACAGTGTGGAAGGAGGAATTTTACCAGCTGCCTTTGCAGTGTAGAGGAAAAGGACTGCTCTGTAAACCTTATCTGTGGCCACTCTCCACCATTCTGTGGTGGGGTCCTGAGGTCTGGGAATAGAGGGACTGAAGGGAGCCACTGGACAGATGTTTAGGGGGTGGCTTTGTTAGCATTTGAGGGGGTTGCTGAGCAGCAAATACAGAAAGGACAGTGCCTACCTGCCCCACAGTACCCAAAAGGCACCTCTGTTTGTAATTTCTCCCCATCACACTCCTCCCCTACATCAAGTGGACCACCTTCCAGGTGAGATGAAAAAGAAAAGGACTCTTCGGGGTGGCAGCTTGGAAGGATGCACATCCAGCTGCTCCAAGCTGGTTTATCTGCTGTTTTTCCCCTTGAGCATCAGCCTTGGACCTGGGAACTATAACTGCGTGCTTCCTCTGACCTTAAGTGGAGCAGAATGGTGCAGCCAGACCTCACAAACACTTTTTCTAGAGGCTCTGACAGAAGCAGGAAGAGAAACTACTGAGATGTACCCTGAGTGTCACATGGCTTAGAGCTCAGTTGATTGAGGTGGAAGGAACTTGGTATTTGCAAAAGCCAGCTCTTGACAAAAGCTCAACCCAAAGCCTGCCTCCCACTCTTTTTATAATTGCACAAATACACTTAACAGTATAATTTTACACAGAATGCTGACAGCACTTTTCTTCATATTTTACAGAAGGGCTTGAAAGATATAATTTTTTATTAGTAGTCATACTACAGCACACCCAAATCTATTTTTTCTTGGCAGACTGCTTTGTTGGTAGCAGTTAGTACATATCAATAAATATTGATTCCCCCAAAGAAGACACAGTTATTTATCAAATTACTGGTCCATAGAGACCTCTTTACCACTGAAAATAGAATCCATTTCAGAAAACCCAGAACCAATTCAGATAATTCATCTTTCAGATTCTGTTCCTCGAGGATCACTCTTAAATCTGTGTCAGTGTTCTATCAGAGCAGCAGAACTAGAAAGGAGATGATAGATAGATTAGATGGATAGATAGATAGATTAGATGGATAGATAGATAGATAGATAGATAGATAGATAGATAGATAGATATTAATTTATTGCAAGCAATTGGCTTATGTGATTGTGGTGACTGGCTAGGAAAGCATGAAATCTGTAGGGCAGTTGAAAGGCTAGAACCTCTCAGGCAGAAGGTGACACTGCAGTCCACAGGGTGAAATTTCCTCTTCCTCAGGGAAACATCAGTTTTGCTCTTAAGGCCTAATGCTTAGGATTAAGACCAAAGATGTACAAGACTTGTGCACTGAAAACTACAAAACAGTGCTGAAATAAATTTTAAAAGATATCAATAAATGGAAAGACATCTTGTGTTTATGGTTTGAAATATTTAATGTTAAGATGTCAATACTATGCAAGTTTACCTACAGATTCAAAGCAATCCCTAATAAAATTCCAACAGCTCTCTGTGTGTGCTTGTGTGTGTGTGTCAAAATGGAAAAGCTGATTTTTAAATTCATATTAAATTGCAAAAGACCCTGAATAGCCAAAACAATCTTTTAAAAGAAGAAAAAAGTGGAAGACTCACATCCTTATTTCAAAACTTAGCACAAAGCTACATTTATCAACATAGTCTGGTACTGGCATAAGGAGAGTAATGAAAATATTCTAGAATTGAATCGCTATGATGGTTGCACAACATAGTGAATTCACCAAAAGCCACTGAATTGTACATATTAAAATGGTTAAAATGGTGAATTATATGTTATGTGAATTTTACTGTGTGATGGTTAGTTTTATGTGTCAGCTTGACTAGGCCACAGGGTATCCAGAAATTTTGTCAAACATATTATGTGTGATTTTGTGAGGCTGTTTAGGATGAACTTAATGTTTTGAATGAATGTACTGAGTAAATTGAATCACCTTCTCTAATGCAGGTGGCCCTCATCTAGTAAACTGAAGGCCCAAATAAAACAAAAAGCCTGACCATCTCAGGAACAAGAGGGAACTCCTTGTGTCTGACTTCTTTGAACTGGGACATTGATCTTGCCTAACGTTTTGATTCAAACTAAAATATTGACTCATCTTAAGACAGGTCTCCTAGCATTTGAATTAGAACTTGTAGTATTGGCTTTTATTATTCTCAGGCATTCAGACTCAGATTGGAACTACATATCAATTCTCCTGCTCTCCCTCTTGCTCACTGCATGTCTTGGGATTTCTCAGCCTTTATAATTGCATCAGAAAATTATATATATATATATATAGTTTTAGAATAGGATATATTCTATTCTGTTCAATAGAATATATATATTTTCTATTGGTTCTGTTTCTCTGGAGAACTCTGACTAATATGCACTTCAATTCAAAAAACAGCCTAATGCTATACAATAAAATATCATTATTAACTTAAAAGACAAATAAAAATTATAAAATAGAAAAATGAAATTTAGAAAACTCAGGTAATGGGCTTAGTAGTAGAATAAATATATAAAAGGATAGAATCAGTTAACTTGAGAATAGCTTAGCAGAATTTATCTAGTATGAATTAATAAAAATTGGCACAAAATATGAAGAATCAAGCTTTGGGGATCTGTGGGAAAATATAAATAGTTAAAGATTTGTATTACCAGAATTCTGGAAGGAAAGGAGAAAGAGAATATAGTTCAAATTATATTTAAAGAAATAATGACTGAATGAATCCCTAAAATGGCAAAAGATATAAACCTGCAAATTCAAGAGGCTGGGTGAAGAACAAATGAAATAAACCCAAATAATCCTGCATGAAGACATGTAATAATCACACTTGAAAAAAATAAATGCGAAAGCACCTTAAAAGCTGCAAGAGAAAAATGACACATTACTTAAAGGAAACACTAACTCAAAAGACATAAAATTCTCATCTAAAACCATGAAGGCTAGAAAGAATTGGCACAACATTTTTCCAGTTCTAACAGAAAAATTGATCAACTGTGAATTTTACATGTCAAAACTGTCCCTCAAGAAGGTAAGGGAAACACAGAGTTCTAAAATAAAGGAAGTCTTTAAAAATTTTTCATTAGTAGGCCGACCATTAGAGAGTGGACAAATAAATTTTCTCAAAATAGAAAATCATCAAAGAAGTAATCGTGGAACATCAGGGAGAATTTTTTTAAGAAAATAAGAAATATAAGTAAATACAATAGATTAGCCTCATAATTTTAAGTGATATTTTGTAATTGAAACAAAAATTATAACATTATCTGATACTGAATATAGTAATATTTAAAAGTTAAGAGGGTAAAGGAATATAAATGGAAGTGCTTACAATACTTCACTCAAAGGGGTAAAATGTTAATGCCATTAGACTTTAATGTCACAAATTTACATTTTAATACCCATTGCAACTATCAAAAAATGTAACATGATGCACTAATAAAAACATAGAAATCGAAATAGAATCCTTAAAAATGTTAAAGTAACCCACAGGAAAACAATAAAAGGGAACTAGAGGAATATAAGATTGGAAAACAAATAATAAAATGGCAGACTTAAGCGCTAACATAAAGACATTATGTTAAATATTACCTTGTCCAATATTATCTTAAATATAATTGGTCTAAATATACCAATTAAAAAGAAGACTGCCTGGGCATGGAGTAAAAATAGCATCCTGATTTTGTACCCAGGTCTGGGGAAATGCCTGAAGCTTTCTTGGTATCTTTCCCTCTCAGCACCTCTAAACCTCTCCCCAAGTTAGCTTGGGAGAAACAAAGTGCTCTCCCTTGGCCTGGGTTCCTTAGATATTCAGTGAAAAGGTAAGTCACAAAGGGAGGCTTTCTGCCCTTCTTACATGCTAGAACTTAACACACTTTTATCAGCCAGATACCCTCACAGGGGCTGCTTGCCTATAATCTCCTCTGCCATGATCTAGGGTGTCCTTCACAATTTCAGTGGATTCCTGTTTTCTTTCTTGAATTAAAGCTCACAGAGTCATCACATTACCCAACTTCAATCTATACTACAGGCTACAGTAACTGAAACATCATGGTACTAGCATACAAAGACAGACACATAGACCAATGGAACAGAATGGAGAACTTAAAACTAAAACTACACACAGACAGACATATGATCTTTGACAAAGTTGAGAAAAGTGAGGGGGAAAAAACTCACTATTCAATAATGGTGCTGGGATAGCTGGGTAGCCATATGCCAAAGAATGAAACTGAACCTCTATCTTTCACCATCCACAAATCTTACATGTAAGATTAAAGACTTACATGTAAGACCTCAAACTATAAGAATCTTAGAAGAAAACTGAGGAAACATCATACTGGATATCAGCCTTGGAGAAGAATTTATGACTATGTCCTCGAAAGCAATGGCAACAAAAACAAAAACTGACAAGTGGGACCTAATTAAAGAGCTTCTGCACAGCAAAAGAAACTATCAAGAGTAAACAAATGACCTACAGAATGGGAAAAAATATTTGCATACTGTACATCTAGAAGGTCTAATATTCATAACCTATAAGGAATTCAAACAATGCAACAAACAAAAAACAAATAACTCCATTAAAAAGTGGGCAAAAGATAAAAGCAGACACTTCTCAAAAGAAGACATACAAGCAGCCAACAACCATAAAAAATTTTCAACATCACTAATAATTAGGGAAATGCAAATCAAAACCATGATGAAATACCATCTCATACCGGTCAGAATGACTATTATTAAAAAGTAAAAAATAATGGATGCTAACGAAGCTGCAGAGAAAAGAAACATGTATACACTGTTGATGGGAATGTAAATTAGTTCAGCCACTGTGGAAAGCAGTTTGGAGATTTCTCAAAGAACTTAAAATAGAACTATCATTCAACCCAGCAATCCCATTACTGGGTATATACCTAAAGAAAAATAAATCATTCCACCAAAAAGACACATACACCCATAGGTTCATTACGGCTATTTTGTTATTGCTATTTACAGTAGCAGTAACATGGAATCAGCCTAGGTGCCCAACAATGGTAAATTGAATAAAGAAAATATGGTACATATACATCATGGAATACTATGCAGCCATAAAAAAAAAATCATGTTCTTGGCAGCATCGTGGATGCAGCTGGAGGCCATTATCCTAAACAAAGTAATGCAAGAACAGAAAACCAAATACCATATGTTCTCACTTATAAATGGGAGCTACTCATTGGGTACACATGGACATAATGATGGGAACAATAGACACTGGGGACTACTAGGGGTGGGAAAGAGGAGGAGGGGAGAAGGGCTTAAAAGCTACATATTGGACACTATGCTCACTACCGCGGTGACAGGATCATTTATACTCCAAACCTCAACATCACACAATATACTCACATATTAAATTTGCATGTGTATTCCCTAAATCTAAAATAAAAGTTAAAGTATTAAAAATATAAAAATAAAAACAGACTGGTAGAATGGATAAAAAATATAATTCCATTCTATGCTGTCTACAATAAATTCACATCATATATAAAAATATGGGAAACTTAAGAGTGAAACTATTTAAAAAAATATGTACCAGGAAAGCATTATTTACAAAATAAGTAGCTATATTAGTATCAGATAAAATATATTTCACAGCAAAGAAAATTACTATAGACAAAGAAGGACATTGTACAATGATAGGGTGATCAATCCACCAGGAAAACATAATTATTCTAAATGTATATGCACCAAACCATACAGCTTCTAAATATGTGTAGAATAAGCTGATAGAGCTGAAATGGAAAATAGAGACATCCACAACTATGGTTGCAGACATGACAACTCTCATCTCAGCAAGTAATAAAAGTACTTATGTAGAAAATTACCAATAATACAGAAGAGCCAAACAATATAATCACTCAGTAGGACCTCCACACAACAATAGCAACATACACAATTTTCAAGCACTCATGGAATATTCAAGATAACTCATATCTGACACACAAAGCAAACTTTGGCAAATTTAGAAGACTTGTAATCATATAGATTATGTAGCATGAACCATGGTGGAATCAAAGTAGAAACCAATAATAGAAAGATAACCAGAGAATATAACAGAAAAAATATTTTAAAACTTAGAATCACAACAATTAATTTCTCAATAGTGCATGGGTAAAAGAGAAAGTCTCAAAGTAAATTTGAAAATACATTAAACTGGATGAAATTTTTAAAAATCCTTCATCCCACACACAAAAAATTTAATTTGTAGGATGCAAGTAAGGTAATGCTGAGAGGAGAATTAGTTTATTGTACCAAAATATAACATTTTAAAAGAAGACATGAATAAAGTCAATAGTCTAAGTTTTGACTTTAAGAACTAGAAAAAGAAGAGCAAAATAAACTCAAAACAAGTATAAGGAAGGATATAATAAATGTAAGAGCATAAGTCAATGAAATTTAAAATAGGATAACAATAGGAAAACGTAAAGTAACAAAAACTTGGGTCTTCAAAAAAGTCAAAATTAACAAACATTTACCAAATTTGACCAAAAAAAAAAGACAAAAATCACCAATATCATGAATAAAACAAGAAATATGAATACAAATCTTGCAACCATTAAAATAGAAATATAGTAATACAATGTATACTTCTAGCTCATATATACAACACCTTAGAAGAAATGGACCATTTTCTTAATAGCCACAAACTACTCAAATTGAAACAAGACAAAATTGATATCTTGAATATTTCAATAACCATTAAAGAAATTGAATTTATAATTTATATGCCTCGCCTAAAAGAAATCTTTATCCTCAGTTGTTTTCAATAGAGAATTTGCCCAAAAACATGAAGAATTAAGACCAATTATATACAATCTCTTCCAGAAAATACAAAAGGTGAGAACACTTCTAAACTGATTTTTTGAAGCCAGTGTTTGTTGCGGGAAGTCAGGGACTCTGAATGGAGAGACCAGCTGAAGCCATGGCAGAAGAACATAAATTGTGAAGATTTCATGGACTTTATTAGTTCCCCAAATAAATACTTTTATAATTTCTTACACCTGTCTTCACTGCACTCTCTGAACATAAATTGTGAAGATTTCATGGACGCTTTTCACTTCCCCAATCAATACTCCTGTGATTTCCTAAGCCTGTCTTTACTTTAATCTCTTAATCCCGTCATCTTTGTAAGGTGAGGATGTATGTCACCTCAGGACACTGTGATGATTGCGTTAACTGCACAAATTGTTTAAACAGTATGAAATCTGGGTACCTTGAAAAAAGAACAGGATAACAGTGATGTTCAGGGAACAAGGGAGATAACCTTAAAGTCTGGCTGCCTGTGGGCCAGGCAGGACAGAGCAATATTTCTCTTATTGCTGAAAACGGGTAAGAGATGTATTGCTGAATTCTTTCCCCAGTAAGGAATATTAATAATTAACAGCCCTGGGAAAAGAACGCATTCCCAGGGGAGGCCTCTGAAATGGATGCCCTGAGCGTGTCTGCCTTTATGCAGATGTAGATAGGGATGAAACATGCCCTAGTCTCCTGTAGCACCCCAAGACTTGCTAGAATTAGGAAATTCCAGCCTGGCAAATTCTAGTCAGACCGGTTCTCTGCTCTTGAACCCTGACAATGCATGCACAGCAGGACATGGAAGTTCATTAGTGATTCTAGTTTCACCCTGACCTTCTTTCTTGTGATCTTTTGTCACCCTTGAAGCATGTGATCTTTGTGATCCACACCCTATTCATGCACTCCCTCCCCTTTGAAAATTGCTAATAAAAACTTGCTGGTTTTACGGCTCAGGGAGCATCACAGAACCTGCTGACATGTGATGTCTCCCCCGGACACCCAGCTTTAAAATTTCTCTCTTTTGTACTCTTTCCCTTTATTTCTCTGACTGGCTGACACTTAGGGAAAATAGAAAACAACCTACGTGAAATATCAGGGGCTGAATTTCCCCCGATAAGTGCTGCTATGATACTAAAATCAGGCAGACAGTACAAATTTTAAAAAATAAAACTACATCTCAATATGTGTCATGAATTTAGACAGAAAATTGTTAACAAAATATTAACAAATCAAAGCAAACAATGTATTTAAAGGATTCTAAGTCATAGCAAGTAAGATTTATTTCAAGTATAAATTTATCACTATATCAATAAGCTAAAGAAGAAAAATGTATATTCATATCAAGTAACACAGAAAAATAATTTGACAAAATGGAGGACTCACATATGACAAAATGCTCAGCAAACTAGGAATAACAGAACTATTCCATAACTTAATGAAGAGAATCTATAAAAGGTCTACAGCTAACCACATACTTTATGGTTAAAGAGTAAATATTTTCCCTTCAAGATTGGGAACAAGGAAAGGTGTCTGCTCTCACCACTCTTATAATTGATATTACCAGAAGTTCTAGCCAGTGCAATAAAGTATGAAATAATTTAAGGCATGCTTTTAGAAAAGAAGGAAATTAAACTGTCCCTATTTCAAATGTCATAATTGTCTATGTGGAAAATCCCTAGTATTCTACAAAACACTTACTATAATGAATAAGTGAGATCGGTAAGATTGCAGGACACAGGATACAATCAAAATAGAAATTACATTTCTAGGCCAGGTGTGGTGGCTCAAGCCTGTAATCCCAGCACTTTGGGAGGCCAAGGCAGAAGGATCACTTAAGCCTAGGAGTTCAAGAACAGCCTGAGCAACACAGGGAGACTGCATCTCTACAAAAAATAAAATAAAGTAAAATAAATTAACCAGGCATAGTGGTACATGCCTGTGGTCTCAGCTTTTCAGGAGGCTAAAGCTGCAGATTGACTTGGCTCTGGGAGGTGGAGGCTGCAGTGAGTCATGTTTTTGCCACTGCACTCCAGCCTGGGGAACAGAGCAAGACTCTGTCTCAAAAACAAACAAACAAAAAATACAATTACACATACTAATAATGAGTGTGTAGAAGTAAATATTAAAAAACACAATATCATTCATTAAGTGCATAAAAATAAGAGACTTGGGTATAAACTTAACAATGAGTCATGCAGTGTATAGGATCTCTATGCAGAAAATTACAAAATGCTGATGAAATCAATAAAAGACCTAAATTAATGAAGAAACAAAATGTATTGCTGGATTAGAAGACCAAATATAGTAAAGAAGTCAAACTTCCCCTTATTGATGAACCTATTTAACACAATATTTATCAAAGTCCCACCAAGGGTTTTGTAGATATAGAAAAGTTTATTCTAATATTTGTATGCAAAGTCACATGCCCCAGAACACCAAGCTGGACAAAAACTGAAAAAAACCCACATGAAAATATATCACAGTCAAACTGCAGAAAACCAAAAATGAAAGGAAAATCTTGAAAGAATCAAAAGAAACAAACTCATGTATGGAAGAAAGAAGTTACAGCATACCTTTCATCAGAAACCATGCAGTTAAATCTTTAATATGGTGAAAGAAAAATCTACACACCTAGTATTCTACATCCAGAAAGAAAATTTTCCTTCAAAATTGAAGGAGAAATAAAAAACATTTTGGACAGATACTGTGGTAATTTATTACCAGAAGACATGTCCTACAAGAAATGTTAGAAGTTTATCATCAGAAAGTAAATTTGTTAGGCATATAAGAAACTTGGATCTACATACAAATTAAAATTATCAGAAAAGGAATTAATAAAAATAAAACAATTTATTATTATTTTTATTATTAATCTAAAATATAACTGCTTAAAGCAATAATAGCAGAAACGTATTGGTATTTATAGTATATACATAAGTAAAATAAATAACAGCAATACCAAAAAAGACAGAAAAAAGCAATTAGGCATACTCTGATAAAATATATTTACACTATGCATGCAGTGTATAATGTTATGTGAAGGTAGAATCCAACTATTTAAAATGGATATTATAAACCTCAAAGTAACTGCCAAAATGTTAAAAACAAAAAAGTATAAATGATACAGCAAGAGAAGAGATAATATGTAATCTTAAATCATACTCAAGAGAGGCTGGCAAGATGGCTGAATAGGAACTGCTCCAGTCTGCAGCTCCCAGCAAGATCAATGCAGAAAGTGGGTGATTTCTGCATTTCCAACTGAGGTACCTAGAGCTTCTCAATGAGACTTGTTAGACAGTGGGTGTAGCCCACAGAGGATGAGCTGAAGTAGGATGGGGAGTTGCCTCACCTGAGAAGTGCAAGGTGTCAGGGAACTCCCTCCCCTAGCCAAAGGAAGCCATGAGAGACTGTGCCATGAGGAATGGTGCACTCTCACCCAGATACTATGCTTTTCCCATTGTCTTCGCAACCCACAGACCAGGAGATTCCCTCAGGTGCCTATGCCACCAGTGCCCTGGGTTTCAAGCACAAAACTAGGTGGCCATTTGGGCAGACACTGAGCTAGCTGCAAGATATATATATATATATATATCTCTCAGTGGCACCTGGAATGTCAGTGAGACTCAGCTGTTCACTTCCAGGAAAGGGGGGCTGAAGCCAGGGATCCAAGTGGTCTAGTTCAAGAGAGCTCACCCCCACAGATCCCAGCAAGCTAAGATCCACTGGCTTGAAATTCTCACTGCAGGCACAGCAGTCTGAAGTTGACCTGGGACACCTGAGCTTGGTGGGGGGAGAGACATCCAACATTACTGAGGCTTGAGTAGGTGGTTGTCTCATTACAGTGTAAAAAAACCTGTGGGGACGTTTCAACTGGGTGGAGCCCTCCACAGCTCAGCAAAGCCAATGTGGCCAGACTGCCCCTCCAGATTCCTCCTCTATGGGCAGGGCATCTCTGAAAAAAGGCAGTAGCCCCATTCGGGGGCTTATAGATAAAATCCCCATCTCCCTGGGACAGATCACCTGGGGGAAGAGGTGGCTGTGGGTGCAGCTTCAACAGACTTAAACGTACCTGCCTGCCTGCCCTAAAGAGAGCAGCAGATCTCCCAGTACAGCATTTGAGCTCTGCTAAGGGTCAGACTGCCTGCACAAGTGGGTCCCTGATCCCCATGTCTCCTGACTAGGAGACATCTCACAGCAGAAACTGACAGACACCTCATACAGGAGAGCTCTGGCTGGCATCTGGTAGGTGCCTCTCTGGGATGAAGCTTCCAGAGGAAGAAGAAGGCAGCAATCTTTGCTGTTCTGTGGACTCTGATGGTGATAACCAGACAAAGAGAGTCTGGAGTGAACCTCCAGCAAACTCCAGTAGACCTGCAGCTGAGGGGTCTAACTATTAGAAGGAAAACTAACAAACAGAAAGGAATAACATCAACATTAATGAAAAGGACATCCAAAGAGAAACCCCATCTGGAGGTCACCAACATCAAAGACCAAAGGTAGACAAATCCATGAAGATGAGAAAAAAACAGTGCAAAAAGGCTGAAAATTCCAAAAACCAGAAGGCCTTTTCTCCTCCAGAGGATCACAACTCCTTGCCAGCAAGGGAACAAAACTGGATGGAGAATGTTTGACGAATTGACAGAAGTAGGCTTCAGAAGGTGGGTAATAACAAACACCTCCAAACTAAGGAGCATGTTCTAACCCAATGCAAGGAAGCTAAGAAACTTGAAAAAGGTTAGAGGAATTGCTAAGTAGAATAACAAGTTTAGAGAAGAACGTAAATGATCTGATGGAGCTGAAAAACACAGCACAAGAACTCATGAAGCATAAACAAGCATCAATAGCCAAATCGATAAAGCAGAAGAAAGCACATCAGAGATTGAATATCAACTTAATGAAATAAAGCCTGAAGACAAGATTAGAGAAAAAAGAATGAAAAGGAATGAACAAAGCCTCCAAGTTACATGGGACTATGTGAAAAGACCAAACTTACGTTTGATGGGTGTACCTGAAGGTTACAGGGAGAATGGAGCCAAGTTGGAAAACACTTTTCAGGATATTATACAGGAGAACTTCCCCAACCTAGCAAGACAAGCCAACATTCAAATTCTGAAAATACAGAGAACACCACGAAGATACTCCTCGAGAAGAGCAAACCCAAGACACATAATTGCCAGATTCACAAAGGTTGAAATGAAGGAAAAAAATGTTAAGGGCAGCCAGAGAGAAAGGTTGGGTAACCTACAAAGGGAAGCTCATCAGACTAACAGCAAATCTCTATGTAGAAACCCTACAAGCCAGAAGAGAGTGGGGACAAATATTCAACATGTTTGAAGAAAAGAATTTTCAACTCAGAATTTCATATTCAGCCAAACTAAGCTTCATAAGTGAAGGAGAAGTAAAATTCCTTACAGACAAGCAAATGCTGAGAGATTCTGTCACCACCAGGTCTGCCTTACAAAAGCTCCTGAAGGAGGCAGTACATATGGAAAGGAAAAACTGGTACCAGCCACTGCAAAAACATATTGAATTGTAAAGACCATTGACACTATGAATTAACTGCATCAACTAACGGGCAAAATAAGTAGCTAGCATCATAATGACAAAATCACATTTACACATAACAATAGTAACACTAAACGTAAACTGAATAAATGCCCCAATTAAAAGACACAGACTGGCAAATTGGATGAAGAATCAAGACCCATAGGTTTGCTGTGTTCAGAAGACCCATCTCATGTACAAAGACATGCATAGGCTGAAAATTAAGGGATGGAGAATATTTACCAAGAAAATGGAAAGCAAAAGAAGTAGAGCTTGCAATCCTAGTCTCTTATAAAAGAGACTTTAAACCAACAAAGATCAAGAAAGACAAAGAAGGGCATTACATAATGGTAAAGGGATCAATGCAACAAGAAGAGCTAACTGTCCTAAATATACATGCATTCTATACAGGAGAACCCAGATTCATAAAGCAAGTCCTTGGAGACCTGCAAAGAGACTTAGACTCCCACACAATAAGAGTAGGAGACTTTAATGCCCCACTGTCAATATTTGACAGATCAATGAAACAGAAAATTAACAAGGATATTCAAGACGTGAACTCAGCTCTGAATTAAGTGGACCTAATAGACATCTACACAACTTTCCACCTCACATCAAGGGAATATACATTATTTTCAGCACCACATCAAACTTATTTTAAAATTGACCACGTAATTGGAAGTAAAACACTTCTCAGCAAATGCAGAACAATGGAAATCATAACAGTCTTTGAGACCACAGTGCAATAAATTTAGAACTCAGGATTAACAAACTCACTCAAAACCGCATAACTACATGGAAATGGAACAATCTGCTCCTGAATGACTACTGGGTAAATAACAAAATTAAGGCAAATGTAAATAAGTTCTTTGAAACCAATGAGAACAAAGACACAATGTACCAGAGTCACTGGGACACAGCTAAAGCAGTGTTTAGAGGGAAATTTATAGCACTAAATGTGCACAAGAGAAAGCAGGAAAGATGTAAAATTGACACCCTAACATTACAATTAAAAGAACTAGAGAAGCAAGAGCAAACAAATTTAAAGGCTAGCAGAAGACAATAAATACTTAAGATCAGAGCAGAACTGAAGGAGATAGAGACACGAAAAACCCTTCAAAAAATCAATGAATCCAGGAGTTGTTTTACTGAAAAAATTAACACAGTAGATAGACTGCTATCCAGGCTAATAAAGAAGAAAAGAATGAAGAATCAAATAGACACAATAAAAATGATGAAGGGGATATCACCACTGATCACAGAGAAATAAAAACTACCATCAGAGCATACTATAAACAACTCTCTGCAAATAATCTAGAAAATCTAGAAGAAATGGATAAACTCCTGGACACATATACCCTCCCAAGATTAAACCAGGAGAAAAATGAATCCCTGAATAGATCAATAACAAGTTCTGAGATTGAGGCAGTATTTAATAGCCTACCAACAAAAAGAAGCCTAGGACCAGACAGATTCACAGCTGAATTTGACCAGAGGTACAAAGAGGAGCTGGTCCCGTTTTTGCTGAAACTATTCCAAACAATAGAAAAAGAGTGACTCCTCTCTAACTCATTTTATGAGGCCAGAATCATCCTAATACCAAAACCTGGCAGAGACACAACAAAAAAAGAAAATTTCAGGCCAATATCCTCAATAAACATTAATGCAAAACTCCTCAATAAAATACTGGCAAACTGAATCCAGCAGCACATCAAAAAGCTTATCCACCATGATCAAGTTGGTTTCATCCCTGGGATGCAAGGCTGGTTCAACATACACAAATTAATAAACATAATCTATCACATAAACAGAACCAATGCCAAAAACCACATGATTATCTCAATAGATGCAGAAAAATCCTTCAATAAAATTCAACACCTTTCATGCTTAAAAATCTCAATAAACTGGGTATTCATGGAACATATCTCAAAATAATAAGAACTATTTATGACAAACTGACAGCCAATATCAAACTGAATATGGCAAAAGCTGGAAGCATTTCCTTTGAAAGCCAGCACAAGACAAGGATGCTCTCTGTCACCACTCCTAATTCAACATAGTATCGGAAGTTCTGGCAAGGGCAATCAGGCAAGAGAAATAAATAAAGGTATTCAAATATAGAGACAGTCAAACTGTCTCTGTTTGCAGATGACATGATTATATATTTAGAGAACGCCATCATCTCAGCCCAAAATTTCCTTGAGCTGATAAGCAACTTCAGCAAACTCTCAGGATACAAAATCAATGTGCAAAAATCATAAGCATTCCTATACACCAATAATAGACAAACAGAGAGCCAAATCATGAGTGAGCTCCATTTCACAATTGCTACAAAGAGAATAAAACACCTAGGAATACAACTTACAAGGGATGTGAAGGACCTCTTCAAGGAGAACTACAAACCACTGCTCAAGGAAATAAGAGAGGACACAAACAAATGGTAGAACATTCCATGCTCATGGATTGAAAGAATCAGTATCATGAAAATGGCCATACTGCCTAAAGTAATTCAAAGATTCAATACTATTCCCACCAAGCTACCATTGACTTTCTTCATAGAATTAAGAAAAACTACTTTATATTTCATATGGAACCAAAAAAAAAAAAAAAAGCCCGTATAGCCAAGACAATCCTAAGGGAACAGAACAAAGCTGGAGGCATCATGCTACCTGATTACAAACCATACTACGAGACTACAGTAAACAAAACAGCATGGTACTGGTACCAAAACAGACATGTAGACCAATGGAGCAGAACAGAGACCTCAGAAATAATACCACAAATATACAGCCATCTGATCTTTGACAAACCTGACAGAAACAGGCAATGGGAAAAGGATCTCGTATTCAGTAAATGGTGCTGGGAAAACATGCTAACCATATGCAGAAAACTGAAACTGGACCCATTCCTTACACCTTATACAAAAATTAACTCAAGATGGATTAAAGACTTAAAAGTAAAACCCAAAACCATGAAAACTCTAGAAGTAAACCTAGGCAATACCATTCAGGACATAGGCATGGGCAAAGACCTCATGACTAAAACACCAAAAACAATGGCAACAGAAGCCAAAATTGACAAATGGGATCTAATTAAACTAAAGTGCTTCTGCACAGCAAAAGAAGCTATCATCAGAGTGGACAGGCAACCTACAGAATGAGAGAAAATTTTTACAATCTATCCATCTGACAAACGTCTAATATCCAGAATCTACAAGGAGATTAAAGAAATTTGGAAGCAAAAAACAAACAACCCCATCAAAATGTGGGGAAAGGGTATGAATAGACACTTCTCAAAAGAAGACATTTATGCAGGCAGCAAACATTTAAAAAAGCTTATCACCACTGGTCATTAGAGAAACGCAAATCAAAACCACAATGAGATACCATCTCACCCCAGTTAGAATGGGCATCTTTAAAAAGTCAGGAAACAACAGATGCTGGCAAGGCTGTGGAGAAATAGGAATGCTTTTACACTGTTGGTGGGAATGTAAATTAGTTCAACCATTGTGGAAGACAGTGGGGTGATTCCTCGAGAATCTAGAACCAGTAATAACATTTGAACCAGCAATCCCATTACTGGGTATATACCCAAAGGATTTTAAATCATTCTACTATGAAGACACACACACAAGTATGTTTATTGCAGCACTGTTCACAATAGCAAGGACTTGGAGCCAACCCAAATGCCCATCAAAGATAGATTGGATAAAGAAAATGTGGCACATATACACCATGGAATGCTATGCAGCCATAAAAAAGGATGAGTTCATGTCCTTTGCAAGGATATGGATGAAGATGGAAACCATCATTCTCAGCAAACTAACACAGGAACTGAAAACCAAAGACCACATGTTCTCACTCATACATGGGAGTTGAGCAATGAGAATACATGGAACCAGGGAGGGGAGTATTACACACTGGGGCCTGTCAGGGGGTGGGGAGTTAGGGGAGGGAAAGCATTAGGAGAAATATCTAATTTGGATGATGGGTTGATGGGTGATGCAAACCACCATGGCACACGTATACCTATTTAACAACCCTGCAAATTCTGCACACATATCCCAGAACTTAAAGTATAATAATAAAAGAATAAACAAAGTAGGAGCTAGTACATGCTAATTTTAATCTTGGGAAAAAAATTCACTCAAAACCACACAACTACATGGAGCTTGAATAACCTATTCATGAATGACTTTTGGGTAAATAATGAAATTAAGGCAGACATCAATAAGTTTTTTGAAACTAATGAGATCAAGGAGATAATATACCAGTATCTCTGGAATGCAGCTAAAGTGATGTTAAGAGAGAAATGTATAGTACTAAATGTCCACATCAAAAAGCTAGAAAGATGTCAAGTTAAAACCTAACATCTCAACTAAACACTAGAGAACCAAGAGAAAACAAACCCCAAAGCTAGCAGAAGACAAGAAATAACCAAGATTAGAGCCAAACTGAAGGAGATAGAGTCACACACACAAAAAAAACCCTTCAAAAAATCAAAAAATTCAGGAGCTGTTTTTTTGAAAAAATAAAAAATAAACAAAATAGAGAGACTTCTAGCTAGACTAATGAATAAAGGAGACAAGAATAAAATAAACATAGAAATAAGGGACCACGGACCCCACAGAAATACAAACAACCATTAGGGAATACTACAAACACATCTATGAACCTAAACTAGAAAATCTAGAAGAAATTAATAAATTCCTGGACACATACATCCTCCCAAGACTGAACCAGGAAGAAGTTAAATGCCTGAAGAGACCAATAAACATAGTATTGGATGTTCTGGTGAGGGCAACTAGGTAAGATAAATAAATAAAGGGCATTGAAATAGAAAGAGAGGGAGTCCAATTATTTTTGTCTTCAGATGACATGATCTTATATCTCAAAAACCCCATTATCTCTTCCCCAAAGCTGAAATTTAGGCAGTAATAAATATCCTACCCACCAAAAAAGCTCAGGACCATCAGATGGACTCACAGCTCAATTCTACCAAGGTACAAAGAAGAGTTGGTGCCATTTCTACTGAAACTATTCCAAAAAATTGAAAAGGAGGGATTCCTCCCCAACTCATTCTATGAGGCCAGCATCATCTCGATATTCAAACCTGGCAGAGATACAACAACAACAACAACAACAACAAAAACCTCAGGCCAAGATCCTTGATGAAAATCAGTGCAAAAATTCTGAATAAAATATTGGCAAACCAAATCCAGCAGCACATGGCTTATCACGATCAAGTTGGCTTCATCCCCAGGATGCAAAGTTTGTTTAACATATGCAAATCAATGAATATGTTTCATCCCATAAACAGAACTAAAACATAAAACATGTGATTATCTCAATAGATGCAGAAAAGGCTTTTGATAGAATTCAACATCCTTCAGGTTAAAAACTCTCAGTAAACAAGGTATTCATGGAACATACCTCAAAATAATAAAAACCATATATGAAAAACCCACAGCCAGTATCATACTGAATGGGCAAAAGCTGGAAGCATTCCCCTTAAAAGTGGACACAAGACAAGCATGTCCTCTCTCACCACTCCTGTTAAACATAATATTGGAAGTTCTGGCCAGGGCAATCAGGCAAGAGAAAGAAATAAAGAGTACTGAAATAGGAAGAGACAAAGTCAAATTATTTTTGTTTGCAGATGACATGATCCTATATCTCAAAACACCATCATCTCATCCCAATAGCTTTTTAAGCTGATGAGCAACTTTAGCAAAGTCTCAGGATACAAAGTCAATGTGCAGAAATCACAAACATTCCTATACAATAACAGACAAGCAGAGAGACAAATCAAAATTTCTATTCATAATTGCTACAAAAAGAGTAAAATACCTAAGAATACAGCTAACAAGGGAAGTGAAGGACCTCTTCAAGGAGAGCTACAAACCACTGCTCAAATAAATCAGGGAGGATACAAATAAAGAAATATTCCATGCTCGTGGATAAAAATGTTAATCTGAAAATGGCTATACTGCCCAAAGTAATTGATAGAGTCAATGCTATTCCCATTAAAGTACCATTGAAATTCTTCACAGAACTAGAAAAAAAAAACTATTTTAAAATTCCTATGGAACCAAAAATGAGCTCAAATCACCAAGTCAATCCTAAGCAAAAAGAACAAGGCAAGAGGCATCACTCTACCTGACTTCAAACTATACTACAAGGTTACAGTAATCCAAACAGCATGGTACTGGTACAAGAACAGACATACAGACCAATGGAAGAGAATAGAGATCTCAGAAATAAGACTGCACAACTACAACCATCTGATCTTCGACAAACCTGACAAAAATAGGCAATAGAGAAAGGATTTTATATTTAATAAATGGTGCTGGAAGAACTGGCTAGCCATGTGCAGAAAATTGAAACTGTATCCCTTCCTTACATGATATACAAAACTCAACTCAAGATGGATTAAAAACTTAAATATAAAATCCCAAACTATAAAAACCCCAGAAGAATATATAAGCAATACCATTAAGGACATAGGCACGGGCAAAGATTTCATGATGAAAACACCAAAGGCAATTGCAACAAAAGTAAAAATTGACAATTAGGATCTAATTAAAGCAAAGAGCTTCAGCACATCAAAAGAAACAATCATCAGTTTGAACAGACATCTTACAGAATGGGAGAAAAATTTTGCAATCTATTCATCTGATGATGGTCTAATATCCAGAGTCTACAAGAAACTTAAATTCACAACAACAAAATAAACAAACAACCCAATTAAAAAGTGGGCAAAGAACATAAATAGACACTTCTCAGAAGAAGACATATGTGGCCAACAAACATGCAAAAAAGCTCAACATCACTGATCATTAGAGGAATCCAAATCAAAACCACAATGAGATACCATATCATGCCAGTTAGAATAGCTGTTATTAAAAAGGCAAAAAGCAACAGATGCTGGCAAGGTTGTGGAAAAAAAAGGAAAGCTTTTATTCTGTTGGTGAGAGCATAAATTAGTCCAACCATTGTGGGAGACAGTGTGGCAATTCCTCAAACACCTAGGTGCAGAAACTCCATTTGACCCAGCAATCCCATTACTAGGTATATACCTAAAGGAATATAAATCATTCTATTATAAAGATACATACACACATATGTTCATTGCAGCACTACTCACAATAGCAAAGACAATGGAATCAACCCAAATCCCCATTAATGATAGACTTATTGAAAATGTGGTACATATACACCATGAAATACTATGCAGCCATAAAATGGAACAAGATCATGTCCTTTGCAGGGACATGAATGGAATTGGAAGCCATTATTTTCAGCAAACTAATGCAAGAACAGAAAACCAAATACTGCATGTTTTCACTTATAAATGGGATCTGAATGATGAGAACACATGGACGCATGGAAGGGAACAACATACACTGAGACCCATCAGAGGGGTTGGGGTGAGAAGAGGGAGAGCATTGGAAAGAATAGCTAATGGATGCTGGGCTGGATCCTGGGGGATGGGATCATCTATGCAGCAGGCCATAATGGCATAAATTTACCTATGTAAGAAACCTTCATATTCTGCACATATACCCCTGAACTTAAAAGTTGAAGAAAAAACAAGAAAGAAGTGCTTCTAAGTTTTGTATGCTAAGTTTGCATCCTGTAACTTTACTGGATTTGTTTACTAGTTCTAACGTCTATTTTTTGGTGGAATCTTTAGTATTTTTTACATATAAGATTATGTCCTCTGGGAACAGGGATGGTTTGACTTCCTCCTTTTCAATTTGAATGCCTGTTATTTCTTTCTCATGCCTAAGTGCTCTGGCTAATGCTTCCAGTGCTGTCTTGAATAGAAATAGTGAAAATGGGCATTCTTGTTTTGTTGCTAATTTCTAGAGAAAATATTTTCAGTTGCTCCCCATTCAGTATTAAGTTCACTGTTAGTTTGTCATCTATGGCCTTTATTGTGTTTATGTACAAGCATTCTACATGTAATTTTTTGAGTTCTTATCATGAAGGGATGATGATTTTGTAAAATGCATTTTTGTGTCTATTGAAATAATCATATAATTTTTGTTTGTCTGTTAATGTGTTGTATCACATTTATTTATTTGCATGTCATAAACCATCCTTATATCTCCGGGAAAAATTTGAACTGATCATAGTAAATTATTATTTTAATGTGCTGTTGATACCATTTGCTAATATCTTGATGATAATTTTTGCAACTCTTTTCATCAGAAATACTGGCTTGGAACATTTATTTTTGTTGTTTCCTTAAATGGTTGTGGAATCAGGCTAATGCCGGACTTGTGACATGGGTTAGGAAGGAATCAATCCTCTTCAATTTTTTGTGAAAGTTTGAGGAGAATTTGTATTAGTTCTTTTTAAAATATTTGCTGGAATTCAACAGTGAAACCGTCAGGTCCTGGGTTCTTCCTTGATGTAAAACATTTTAAAAAATATAATTTCAACTTTTCTTTTACATATGAGGGTATACGTGATGATTAGTAACATGGGTATATTGTGTGATGCTAAGGATTGAAGCATGGGTCCTGTAATCCAGGGAGTGAGCATAGTACCCAATAGGTAGTTTTTCTTTTTTTTTCCTCTTTTTTTAATTTCTTCTTAAAAAAATGAGATATATATACAGAATATGCAGGTTTGTTTCATAGGTATACGTGTGCCATGGTGGTTTGCTGCACCTATTGACTCATCCTCTAAGTTCCGTCTCCTCACCCCTCACCCCCAACAGTCCCTGGTGTGTGTTATTACCCTCCCTGTGTCCATGTGTTCTCAATGTTCAACTCCCACTTATGAGTGAGAACATGGGGTGTTTGGTTTTCTGTTCCTGTGTTAGTTTGCTGAAGATGATGGCTTTCAGCTTCATCCATGTCCCTGCAAAGGACATGATCCAATTTTCTTTATGGCTGCATGGTGTTCCATGGTATATGTGTACTACATTTTCTTTATCCATTCTATTATTAATAAGCATTTCGGTTGGTTTCATGTCTTTGCTATTGTAAATACTGCTGCAATAAACATATGTGTGCATGAGCCTTTATAGTAGAATGATTTATATTCCCTTGAGTATATACCCAGTAATGGGATTGCTGGGTCAGATGGTATTTCTGGTTCCAGATCCTTGAGGAATCACCACACTGTCTCCCACAATGGTTGAACTAATTTGCATTCCCACCAACAGTGTAAAAGCATTCTTCTTTCTCTGCAGCCTCCCCAGCATCTATTGTTTCTTGACTTTTTAATAATTGCCATTCTCCGGGCTGACTGCCTCCTCAAGTGGGTCCCTGACCCCTGACCCCCGAGCAGCCTAACTGGGAGGCACCCCCCAGCAGGGGCAGACTGACACCTCACACAGCCGGCCAGGTACTCCAACAGACCTGCAGCTGAGGGTTCTGTCTGTTAGAAGGAAAACTAACAGAAAGGACATCCACACCAAAAACCCATCTGTACATCACCATCATCAAAGACCAAAAGTAGATAAAACCACAAAGATGGGGAAAAAACAGAGCAGAAAAACTGGAAACTCTAAAAACCAGAGTACCTCTCCTCCTCCAAAGGAACGCAGTTCCTCACCAGCAATGGAACAAAGCTGGATGGAGAATGACTTTGACAAGCTGAGAGAAGAAGGCTTCAGACGATCAAATTACTCCGAGCTACGGGAGGATATTCAATCCAAAGGCAAAGAAGTTGAAAACTTTGAAAAAAATTTAGAAGAATGTATAACTAGAATAACCAATACAGAGAAGTGCTTAAAGGAGCTGATGGAGCTGAAAACCAAGGCTCGAGAACTACGTGAAGAATGCAGAAGCCTCAGGAGCCGATGCGATCAAATGGAAGAAAGGGTATCAGCCCTGGAAGATGAAATGAATGAAATGAAGCGAGAAGGGAAGTTTAGAGAAAAAAGAATAAAAAGAAACGAGCAAAGCCTCCAAGAAATGTGGGACTATGTGAAAAGACCAAATCTACGTCTGATTGGTGTACCTGAAAGTGATGGGGAGAATGGAAACAAGTTGGAAAACACTCTGCAGGATATTATCCAGGAGAACTTCCCCAATCTAGCAAGGCAGGCCAACATTCAGATTCAGGAAATACAGAGAATGCCACAAAGATACTCTTCGAGAAGAGCAACTCCAAGACACATAATTGTCAGATTCACCAAAGTTGAAATGAAGGAAAAAATGTTAAGGGCAGCCAGAGAGAAAGGACGGGTTACCATCAAAGGGAAGCCCATCAGACTCACAGCGGATCTCTCGGCAGAAACCCTACAAGCCAGAAGAGAGTGGGGGCCAATATTCAACATTCTTAAAGAAAAGAATTTTCAACCCAGAATTTCATATCCTGCCAAACTAAGCTTCATAAGTGAAGGAGAAATAAAATACTTTACAGACAAGCAAATGCTGAGAGATTTTGTCACCACCAGGCCTGCCCTAAAAGAGCTCTTGAAGGAAGCGCTAAACATGGAAAGGCACAACCGGTACCAGCCACTGCAAAATCATACCGAAATGTAAAGACCATTGAGACTAGGAAGAGACTGCATCAACTAACGAGCAAAACATCGAGCTAACATCATAATGACAGGATCAAATTCACACATAACAATATTAACTTTAAATGTAAATGGACTAAATGCTCCAATTAAAAGACACAGACTGGCAAATTGGATAAAGACTCAAGACCCATCAGTGTGCTGTATTCAGGAAACCCATCTCACGTGCAGAGACACACATAGGCTCAAAATAAAAGGATGGAGGAAGATCTACCAAGCAAATGGAAAACAAAAAAAGGCAGGGGTTGCAATCCTAGTCTCTGATAAAACAGACTTTAAACCAACAAAGATCAAAAGAGACAAAGAAGGCCATTACATAATGGTAAAGGGATTAATTCAACAAGAAGAGCTAACTATCCTAAATATATATGAACCCAATACAGGAGCACCCAGATTCATAAAGCAAGTCCTGAGTGACCTACAAAGAGACTTAGACTCCCACACATTAATAATGGGAGACTTTAACACCCCACTGTCAACATTAGACAGATCAACGAGACAGAAAGTCAACAAGGATACCCAGGAATTGAACTCAGCTCTGCACCAAGCAGACCTAATAGACATCTACAGAACTCTCCACCCCAAATCAACAGAATATACATTTTTTTCAGCACCACACCACACCTATTCCAAAATTGACCATATCCTTGGAAGTAAAGCTCTCCTCAATAAATGTAAAAGAACAGAAATTGTAACAAACTGTCTCTCAGATCACAGTGCAATCAAGCTAGAACTCAGGATTAAGAATCTCACTCAAAACCGCTCAACTACGTGGAAACTGAACAACCTGCTCCTGAATGACTACTGGGTACATAACGAAATGAAGGCAGAAATAAAGATGTTCTTTGAAACCAATGAGAACCAAGACACAACATACCAGAATCTCTAGGATGCATTCAAAGCAGTGTGCAGAGGGAAATTTATAGCACTAAATGCCCACAAGAGAAAGCAGGAAAGATCCAAAATTGACACCCTAACATCACAATTAAAAGAACTAGAAAAGCAAGAGCAAACACATTCAAAAGCTAGCAGAAGGCAAGAAATAACTAAAATCAGAGCAGAACTGAAGGAAATAGAGACACAAAAAACCCTTCAAAAAATAAATGAATCCAGGAGCTGGTTTTTTGAAAGGATCAACAAAATTGATAGACCGCTAGCAAGATTAATAAAGAAAAAAAGAGAGAAGAATCAAATAGATGCAATAAAAAATGATAAAGGGGATATCACCACCGATCCCACAGAAATACAAACTACCGTCAGAGAATATTACAAACACCTCTATGCAAATAAACTAGAAAATCTAGAAGAAATGGATAAATTCCTCAACACATACACCCTCCCAAGACTAAACCAAGAAGAAGTTCAATCTCTGAATAGACCAATAACAGGAGCTGAAATTATGGCAATAATCAATAGCTTACCAACCAAAAAAAGTCCAGGACCAGATGGGTTCACAGCCGAATTCTACCAGAGGTACAAGGAGGAGCTGGTACCATTCCTTCTGAAACTATTCCAATCAATAGAAAAAGAGGGAATCCTCCCTAACTCATTTTATGAGGCCAGCATCATCCTGATACCAAAGCCTGGCAGAGACACAACAAAAAAAGAGAATTTTAGACCAATATCCTTGATGAACATTGATGCAAAAATCCTCAATAAAATACTGGCAAACAGAATCCAGCAGCACATCAAAAAGCTTATCCACCATGATCAAGTGGGCTTCATCCCTGGGATGCAAGGCTGGTTCAATATACGCAAATCAATAAATGTAATCCAGCATATAAACAGAACCAAAGACAAAAACCACATGATTATCTCAATAGATGCAGAAAAGGCCTTTGACAAAATTCAACAACCCTTCATGCTAAAAACTCTCAATAAATTAGGAATTGATGGGACGTATCTCAAAATAATAAGAGCTATTTATGACAAACCCACAGCCAATATCATACTGAATGGGCAAAAACTGGAAGCATTCCCTTTGAAAACTGGCACAAGACAGGGATGCCCTCTCTCGCCACTTCTATTCAACATAGTGTTGGAAGTTCTGGCCAGGGCAATTAGGCAGGAGAAGGAAATCAAGGGTATTCAATTAGGAAAAGAGGAAGTCAAATTGTCCCTGTTTGCAGATGACATGATAGTATATCCAGAAAACCCCATTGTCTCAGCCCAAAATCTCCTTAAGCTGATAAGCAACTTCAGCAAAGTCTCAGGATACAAAATCAATGTGCAAAAATCACAAGCATTCTTATACAGCAATAACAGACAAACAGAGAGCCAAATCATGAGTGAACTCCCATTCACAATTGCTTCAAAGAGAATAAAATACCTAGGAATCAAACTTACAAGGGATGTGAAAGACCTCTTCAAGGAGAACTACAAACCACTGCTCAAGGAAATAAAAGAGGATACAAACAAATGGAAGAACATTCCATGCTCATGGGTAGGAAGAATCAATATCATGAAAATGGCCATCCTTCCCAAGGTAATTTACAGATTCAATGCCATCCCCATCAAGCTACCAATGACTTTCTTCACAGAATTGGAAAAAACTACTTTAAAGTTCATATGGAACCAAAAAAGAGCCCGCATCGCCAAGTCAATCCTAAGCAAAAGAACAAAGCTGGAGGCATCACGCTACCTGACTTCAAACTATACTACAAGGCTACAGTAACCAAAACAGCATGGTACTGGTACCAAAACAGAGATATAGATCAATGGAACAGAACAGAGCCGTCAGAAATAATGCCACATATCTACAACCATCTGATCTTTGACAAACCTGAGAAAAACAAGAAATGGGGAAAGGATTCCCTATTTAATAAATGGTGCTGGGAAAACTGGCTAGCCATATGTAGAAAGCTGAAACTGGATCCCTTCCTTACACCTTATACAAAAATCAATTCAAGATGGATTAAAGACTTAAATGTTAGACCTAAAACCATAAAAACCCTAGAAGAAAACCTAGGCAATACCATTCAGGACATAGGCATGGGCAAGGACTTCATGTCTAAAACACCAAAAGCAATGGCAACAAAAGCCAAAATTGACAAATGGGATCTAATTAAACTCAAGAGCTTCTGCACAGCAAAGGAAACTACCATCAGAGTGAACAGGCAGCCTACAAAATGGGAGAAAATTTTCGCAACCTACTCATCTGACAAAGGGCTAATATCCAGAATCTACAATGAACTCCAACAAATTTACAAGAAAAAAACAAACAACCCCATCAAAAAGTGGGCGAAGGACATGAACAGACACTTCTCAAAAGAAGACATTTATGCAGCCAAAAGACACATGAAAAAATGCTCACCATCACTGGCCATCAGAGAAATGCAAATCAAAACCACAATGAGATACCATCTCACACCAGTTAGAATGGCGATCATTAAAAAGTCAGGAAACAACAGGTGCTGGAGAGGATGTGGAGAAATAGGAACACTTTTACACTGTTGGTGGGACTGTAAACTAGTTCAACCCTTGTGGAAGTCAGTGTGGCGATTCCTCAGGGATCTAGAACTAGAAATTCCATTCGACCCAGCCATCCCATTACTGGGTATATACCCAAAGGACTATAAATCATGCTGCTATAAAGACACATGCACACGTATGTTTATTGCCGCATTATTCACAATAGCAAAGACTTGGAACCAACCCAAATGTCCAACAATGATAGACTGGATTAAGAAAATGTGGCACATATACACCATGGAATACTATGCAGCCATAAGAAATGATGAGTTCATGTCCTTTGTAGGGACATGGATGAAATTGGAAATCATCATTCTCAGTAAACTATCGCAAGAACAAAAAACCAAACACCGCATATTCTCACTCATAGGTGGGAATTGAACAATGAGAACACATGGACACAGGAAGGGGAACATCACACTTCAGGGACTGTTGTGGGTTGGGGGGAGGGGGGAGGGATAACATTGGGAGATATACCTAATGCTAGATGACGATTTGGTGGGTGCAGTGCACCAGCATGGCACATGTATACATATGTAACTTACCTGCACATTGGGCACATGTACCATAAAACCTAAAGTATAATAATAATAATAATAATAATAAAAAAAATGTTAAGGTTGAAAAAAAAAAATAATAATTGCCATTCTCACTAGCATGAGATGGTATCTCATTGTTGTTTTGATTTTCATTTCTCTGATGATCAGTGATGTTGAGCTTTGTTTGTTTGTTTTTTCTTGGAAATTTGTTTAAGTTCCTTGTAGATTCTGGATGTTAGACCTGTGTCAGATGGATAGATTGCAAACATTTTCTTCCATTCTGCATGTTGCCTGTTCACTCTGATAATACTTTCTTTTGCTGTGCAGAAGCTCTTTAGTTTAAGTAGATCCCATTTGTCAATTTTGGCTTTTGATGCCATTGCTTTTGGTGTTTTAGACATGAAGTCCTTGCCCATGCCTATGTCCTGAATGGTAATGCCTAGGTTTTCTTCTAGGGTTTTTATGGTTTTGGGTTTTACTTTTAAGTCTTTAATCCATCTTAATTTTTGTATAAGGTGTGAGGAAGAGGTCCAGTTTTAGTTTTCTGCATATGGCTAGCATGTTTTCCCAGCACCATTTATGGGATAGGAGATCCTTTTCCCATTGCTTGTTTTTGTCAGACTTGTCAAAGATCAGATGGCTGTAGATTTGTGGTGTGATTTCTGAGGTCTCTGTTCTGCTCCACTGGTCTACATGTCTGTTTTGTTACCAGTACCATGCTGGGGTTTGTTTCTTTTTTAACTGTAGTCTTGTAGTATATTCTGGAGTCAGGTAGCATGATGCTTCCAGCTTTGTTCTTTTTGCTTAGAATTGTCTTGGTTATACAGGGTCTTCTTCAATTCTATATGAAATTTAAAATAGTTTTTTTCTAATTCTGTGAAGAATGTCAATGGTAGTTTGATGGAAATAGCATTGAATCTATAAATTACTTTGGGCAGTATGTCCATTTTCATGATATTGATTCTTGCTATCCATGAGGAAGGTTTTTCCATTTTTTGTGTCCACTCTTATGTCCTTGAGCAGTAGTTTGTAGTTCTCCTCCAAGAGGTCATTCCCATTCCTTGTGAGCTGTATTTCTAGGTATTTTATTCTATTTGTAGCAATTGTGAACGGGAGTTCATTCATGGAGTTCATTCTCTGCTTGCCTATTATTGGTGTATAGGAATGCTTGTGATTTTTGCACATTGATTTTGTATCCTGAGACTTTGCTGGAGTTGCTTATCAGTTCAAAAAGTTTTAGGGGCTGGGTGTGTTGGTTCACGCCTGAAACCGCAGCACTTTGAAAGGCAAAGGTAGGCAGATCACCTGAGGTCAAGAGTTCAAAACTAGCCTGGCCAACATGGTGAAACTTCATCTCCACTAAAAGAAATACAAAAAAATTAGCCAGGTGTGGTGGTGTACATCTGTAGTCCCAGCCACTCGGGAGGCTGAGGCAAGAGAATCACTTGAACCTGGGAGATGGAGGTTGCAGTTAGCTGAGATCACACCACTGCACTCCAGCCTGGGTGACAGAAGGAGTCTGTCTCAAAAAAAAAAAGAAAAGTTTTTGGGCCGAGATGATGGAGTTTTCTAAATATAAAATTATGTCATCTGCAAACAGAGACTATTTGACTTCCCCTCTTCCTATTTGAAGGCCTTTTATTTTTTTCTCTTATCTGATTGCCCTGGCCAGAACTTCCAATACTATGTTGAATAGAAGTGGTGAGAGAGGACATACTTGTCTTGTACCGGTTTTCAAAGGGAATGCTTCCAGCTTTTGCCCATTCAGTATATTGGCTGTGGGTTTGTCATAAATAGCTTTTATTATTTTGAGATACATTCCATCAATACCTAGTTTGTTGAGAGTTTTTGATATGAAGGGATGTTGAATTTTATCAAAGGCCTTTTCTGCGTCTATTGAGACAATCATGTGGTTTTTGTCTATGTTTCTGTTCATGTGATGGATTACATTTATTGATTTGCATATGTTGAACAATCCTTCCATCCCAGGGATGAAGACAACTTGATCGTGGTGGATCAATTTTTTGATGAGCTGCTTAATTCAGTTTCCCAGTATTTTATTGAGGATTTTTGCATTGATCTTCATCAGGGATATTGGCCTGAAGTTTTCTTTTTTTTTTTTGTTGTGTCTCTGACAGGTTTTGTTATCAGGATGATGCTGCCTTCATAAAGTGAGTTAGGAAGGAGTCCCTCTTTTTAAGTTGTTTGGAATAGTTTTAGAAGGAATGGTACCAGCTCCTTTTGTGCCTCTGGTAGAATTTGGGTGTGAACCCATCTGGTTTGGGCTTTTTTGGGTTGGTAGGCTATTAATTACTGCCTCAATTTCAGAACTTGTTATTGGTATATTCAGGGATTCAATTTCTTTCCAGTTTAATCCTGGTAGGGTGAATGCATCCAGGAATTTTTCCATTTTTTCTAGATTTTCTAGTTTATTTGTGTAGAGATGTTTATAGTATTCTCTGATGTTAGTTTGTATTTCTGTGGGGTCAATGGTGATATCCCCTGTATCATTTTTTTATTGTGTCTATTTGATTCTTCTCTCTTTTTTTTATTAGTCTGACTAGTGGTCTATCTATTTTGTAAATATTTTCAAAAAACAGCTCCTGGATTCAAGTTTTTTGGGGAGTTTTTCATGTCTGTATCTCATTCAGTTCTTCTCTGATGTTAGTTATTTCTTGTCTTCTGCTAGCTTTTGGATTTGTTTGCTCTTGCCTCTGTAGCTCTTTTAATTGTGATGTTAGGGAGTTGATTTGAGATATTTCTAACTTTCTGATGTGGACATTTAGTGCTATAAATTTCTGTCTTAACACTGCTTTAGCTGTACCCCAGAGATTTTGGTATGTTGTCTCTTTGTTCTCATTGGTTTCAAAAAACTACTTGGTTTCTGCCTTAATTTCATTATTTACCCAGGAGTCATTCAGGAGCAGGTTGTTCAATTTCCATGAAATTGTGTGGTTTTGAGTGAGTTTCTTAACCTGAGTTCTAATTTGATTGCACTGTGGTCTGAGAGACTGTTATGATTTCAGTTATTTTGCATTTGCTAAGAAGTGTTTTACTTTCATTTATGTGGCCAATTTTAGAATAAGTGCCATGTGACACTGAGAAGAATGTATATGCTGTTGGTTTGGAGTAAAGAGTTCTGTAGATGCCTACTAGGTCCACTTGATCCAGAGCTGAGTTCAGGTCCTGAATATCCTTGTTTATTTTCTGTCTCATTGATTGGTCTAATACTGACAGTGGAGTGTAAAAATCTCTTACTATTATTGTGTGGGAGTCTATGCCTTTTTGTAGGTCTCTAAGAACTTGTTTTCTGAATCTGGGTGCTCCTGTATTGGGTGCATATATATTCAGAATAGTTCATTCTTCTTGTTGAATTGTTCCCTTACCATTATGTAATGCCCTACTTTGTCTTTTTCTATCTTTGTTGGTTTAAAGTCTGTTTTGTCAGAGACTAGGATTGCAATCTCTGCTTTTTTTTTCCTTTGCATTTGCTTGGTAAATTTTCCTCCCTTTATTTTGAGCCTGTGTGTGTGTCTTTGCATGTAAGATGGGTCTCCTGAATACAGCACACCACTGGGTCTTGACTCCTTATCCAATTTGCCAGTCTGTGTCTTTCACATGAGGCATTTAAGTTTAGTACTGTTATATGTAAATTTTATCCTGTCTTCACGATGTCATTTGATTATTTTGTGCACTAGTTGATGCAGTTTTTATGTAGTGTCATTAATCTTTATAATTTGGTGTGTTTTTGTAGTGTCTGGTACCAGTTTCTCCTTTCCATAGTCAGTGCTTGTTTCAGGAGTTCTAGCAGGGAAAGCCTGGTGGTAGCAAAATTTCTCAGAATTTGCTTGTCTGGAAAGGATTTTATTTCTCTTTCCCTTAAGAAACTTACTTTGGCTGGATATGAAATTCTGGGTTGAAAATTCTTTTCTTTAAGAATGTTGAATATTGGCCCCCAATCTCTTCTGGCTTGTAGAGTTTCTGCTGAGAAGTTCACTGTTAGTCTGATGGGCTTCCCTTTGTAGGTGACCAGGCCTTTCTCTGTGGCTCCCCTTAACATTTTTTCCTTCATTTTGACCTCGGAGAATCTGATGATTATATGTCCTGGGTTTGATCTTCTCATGGAGTATCTTAAGGGCATTCTCTGTATTTCCTGAATTTACATGTTGGTCTGTCTTACTAGGTTGCGGAAGTTCTCCTGGATAATATCCCTAAGTGTGTTTTCCAGCTTGTTTCCATTCTCCTCATCTCCTTCTGGCACTCCAATCAATTATAGGTTTGAGTGGAGGGGCCAAGATGACCGAATAGGAACAGCTCCAGTCTGCAGCTCCCAGTGAGACCTATGCAGAAGGTGGGTGATTTCTGCATTTCCAACTGAGGTATCCAGTTCATCTTATGGGGCTGGTCAGGCAGTGGCTCCAACCTATGAAGGGTGAGCAGAAGCAGGGTGGGGGGTCACTTCACCCAGGAAGTACAAGGGGCTGTGGCTCTCCCTCCCACCAGCCAAGGGAAGCCATGAGGAACTGTGCTTATTTTTTATTTTTTGTACCCCAGAGGTGCCTGGAACCACAGTGAGACAGAACTGTCCACTCCCCTGGAAAGGGGTCTGAAGCCAGGGAGCCAAGTGATCTCGCTCGGTGGGTCCCACTCCCACAGAGCCCAGTAAGCTAAGAAACACTGGCTTGAAATTCTCGCTGCCAGCCCAGCAGTCTGAAGTCAACCTGGGACAGTCCAGCATAGTGTGGGGAAGGGTGTCCGCCATTACTGAGGCTTTAGTAGGCGGTTTTCCCCTGACAGTGCTAAGGAGGCTGGGAGGTCTGGGCTGGGTGTGACAAAGCAACTGTGGCCAGACTACTTCTCCAGATTTCTCTTGACTGGGTAGGGCATCTCTGAAGGAAAGATAACAGTCCCAGTCAGCAGCTTACAGACAAAACCCCCATTTCCCTGGGACATGGCACATGGGGTAAGGGGTGGCTGGGGTGCAGCTTCAGTGGATTTAATCATTCCTGCTTGCCAGCTCTGAAGAGAGCAGCTGATCCTGACAAGAAACACTCTCCCAGCAAACTGCACCAGCTCCGCTAAGGGAAAGACTGCCTCCTCAAGTGAGTGCCTGACTCCCGAGCCTCCTGACTGGGAGAAACCTCTCAACAGGGCTGACAGATACCTCATACAGGAGAGCTCTGACTGGCATAAGGCCGGTGCCCCTCTGGGGTGAAGCTTCCAGAGGAAAGAGCAGGCAGCAGTCTTTATTGTTCTGCAGCCTCCACCGGTAATACCCATGTGAACAGGATCTGGAGTGGACCTCCAGCAAACCACAGCAGACCTGCAGAAGAGAGGCCTGACTGTTAGAAAAAAAACTAACAAACAGAAAGCAACAACATCAACATCAACATAAAAGACGCCCCCCCCCCACCTCACAAACCCCATTCAAAGGTCATCAGCCTCAAAGAACAAAGGTAGATAAATCCATGAAGATGAGAAAAAATGAGTGGAAAAAAGCTGAAAACTCCAAAAACCAGAATGTCTCATCTCCTCCAAATGATTGCAACTCCTCTCCAGCAAACGCACAAAACTGGATGGAGAATGAGGTTGATGAGTTAGCAGAAGTAGGCTTTAGCAGTTTGTAATAACAAACTCCTCTGAGCTAAAGGAGTGTGTCCTAACCGAATGCAAGGAAGCTAAAAACCTTAATAAAAGGTTACAGGAAATGCTAACTAGAGTAACCAGTTTAGAGAGGAACATAAATGACCTGATGGAGCTGAAAAACACAGCATGAGAACTTCGTGGAGCATATACAAGTATCAATAGCCAAATCAATCAAGCAGAAGAAAGGATATCAGAGATTGAAGATCAACTTACTGAAATAAGGCATGAAGACAAGATTAGAGAAAAAAGAATGAAAAGGAGCAAACAAAGCCTCCAAGAAATATGGGACTGTGTGAAAAAACCAAACCTATGATTGATTGGTGTACCTGAAAGTCACAGGAAGAATGGAATCAAGTTGGAAAACACACTTCAGGATATTATCCAGGAGAAATTCCCCAACCTAGCAAGACAGGCCAACATTCAAATTCAGGAAACACAGAGAACACCATAAAGATACTCCACAAGAAGAGCATCCCCAAGAAACATAATTGCCAGATTCTCCAGGGTTGAAATGAAGGAAAGAATGTTAAGGGCAGCAAGAGAGAAAGTTCAAGTTACCTACAAAGGGAAGCCCATCAGACAAACAGTGGATCTCTCAGTAGAAACCCTACAAGCCAGAAGAGAGTGGGGGCCAATATTAAACATTCTTAAAGAAAATAATTTTAAACCCAGAATTTCATGTCTAGCCAAACTAAGCTTCATAAGTGAAGGATAAACAAAATCCTTTCCAGAGAAGCAAATGCTGAGGGATATTGTCAACACCAGGCCTGACTTACAAGATCTCCTGAAGGAAGCACTAAATATGGATAGAAAAACTGGTACCAGCCAAAAAACACAAAAACACACAAAAATATAAAGAGCAATGACACCATGAAGATACTGTATCAATTAATGTGAAAAATAACCAGCTAGCATCATAATGACAGGATCAAATTCACACATAACAGTATTAAACTTAAATGTAAATGGACTATATGCCCCAATTCAAAGACGCAGACAGGCAAATTGGTTGAAGAGTCAAGATCCATCCGTGTGTTATGTATTCAGGAGACCCATCTCACATGTAAAGATACACATAGGCTCAAAATAAAGGGATAGAGGAATATTTAGTAAGCAAATGGAAAGAAAAAAAAGAAAAAAAAGCAGGGGTTGCCAACCTAGACTTGGATCAAACAAACTTTAAGCCAACAAAGATCAGAAAAGACAAAGAAGGGCATTATATAATGGTAAAGAGATCAATGCAACAAAAAGAGCTAACTATCCTAAATATATATTCACCCAATACAACAGCACCCAGATTCATAAAACAAGTTGTTAGAGACCTACATAGAGAATCAGACTCCCAAACAATAATAGTGGAAGACTTGAACACCTCACTGCAATATTAGACAGATAAATGAGACAGAAAATTAAGAAGAATATTCAGGACTTGAACTCAGCTTTATACCAAGCAGACCTAAAAGAAGTCTACAAAACTCTCCATCCCAAATCAACAGAATATACATTCTTTTCAGAATGACATAGCACTTGTTCTAAAATCGACCACATAATTGGAAGTAAAACACTCCTCAGCAAATGCAAAAGACCTGAAATCATAACAGTCTCTCAGACCACAGTGCAATCAAATTAGAACTCAGGATTAAGAAACTCACTCAAAACTGCACGACTACATGGAACTTGAAAAACCTGCTCCTGAATGAGTACTGAGTACTGGGTAAATAACAAAATTAAAGCAGAAATCAAGAAGTTCTTTGGAACCAATGAGAACAAAGAGACAAAGTACCAGAATCTCTGGGACACAGCTAAAGCAGTATTTAGAGGGAAATTTATAGCACTAAATGCCCACAACAGAAAGCTGGAAAGATCTAAAATTGACACTGTAACATCACAATTAAAAAACTAGAGAAATAAGAGCAAACAAATTCAAAAGCTAGCAGAAGACAAGAAATAACTAAGATTAGAGCAGAATTGAAGGAGATAAAGACACAAAAAACTCTTCAAAAAATTAATAAACCCAGGAGCTGGTAGTTTGAAAAGACTAACAAAATAGATGGACCACTAGCTAGACTAATGAAGAATAAAGGAGAGAAGAATCAAGTAAACACAATAAAAAATGATAAAGGGGATATCATCTTTTATCCCACAGAAATATAAACTATCATCAGATAATACTACAAACACCTCTTTGCAAATAAACTAGAAAATCTAGAAAAAAATGGATTAATTCTGGTACACATACACCCTCCCAAGACTAAACCAGGAAGAACTCGAATCCTTGAATAGACCAATAACAAGTTCTGAAATCAAGGCAGTAATTAATAGCCTACCAACCAAAAAAAGCCCAGGACCAGATGGATTCACACCCAAATTCTACCAGAGGTACAAAGAGGAGCTGGTACCATTCCTTCTGAAACTCTTCCAAACAATAGAAAATAAGAGACTCCTTCCTAATTCATTTTATGAGGCCAGCATCATCCTGATACCAAAATCTGGCAGAGACATGACACCACCAAAAATTTCAGGCCAATATCCCTGATGAACATGAATGCAAAAATCCTCAATAAAATACTGGCAAACCAAATCCAGCAGCAGATCAAAAAGCTTATTCACCATGATCAAGTCGGCTTCATCCCTGCAATGCAAGGCTGGTTCAACATTTACAAATCAATAAACGTAATCCATCACATCAACAGAACCAATGACAAAAACCACATGATTATCTCAATAGATACAGAAAAGAACTTCGATAAAATTCAGCATCCCTTCATGTTAAAAAATCTCAATATACTATGTATTGATGGAACATATCTCAAAATAATAAGAGCTATTTATGCAAACCCATAGCCAATATCATATTGAATGGTGAAAAGCTGGAAGCATTTCCTTTGAAAACTGGCACAAGACAAGGATGCCCTCTCTCACCACTCCTATTCAATATATTGTTGGAAGTTCTGGCCAGGGCAATCAGGCAAGAAAAAGAAATAAAGGACCTTCAAATAGAAAAAGAGAAAGTCAAATTGTCTCTGTTTGCAGATGACATGATTCCATATTTAGAATACCCCACCGTTTCAGCCCCACAACTCCTTAAGCTGATAAGCAACTTCAGAAGAGTCTCAGGATGCAAAATCAATGTGTGAAAATAGCAAGCATTCCTATACATTAATAATAGACACGCAGAGAGCCAAATCATGAGTGAACGCCCATTCACAATTGCTACAAAAAGAATAAAATACCTAGGAATAAAACTTATAAGGGACATGAGGGACCTCGCCAAGATCTACAAACCACTGCTCAAGGATATAAGAGAGGACACAAAGAAATGGAAAAAATATCCCATGCTCATGGATAAGGAGAATCACTATCTTGAAAATGACCATACTGCCGAAGTCATTTATAGATTCAATGCTATTCCCATTAAGCTAGCATTGACTTTCTTTACGGAATTAGAAAAAAACCACTATAAATTTTGTATGGAAACAAAAAGAGCCCTTATAGCCAGACAATCCTAAACAAAAACAACAAAGATGGAGGCATCAGGCTACCTGACTTCAAACTATACTACAAGGCTGCAGTAACCAAAACAGTATCTGTTTGGTACCGGTACCAAAACAGATATATAGATTAATGGAACAGATCAGAGACCTCAGAAATAACACCATATAGCTACAACCATCTGATCTTTGGCAAACCTGACAAAAACAAGCAATGGGGAAAGGCTTCCTTATTTAATAAATGGTGCTGGGAAAACTGGCTAGCCATATACAGGAAACAGAAACTGGCCCCTCTTTTACACCTTATACAAAAATTAAGTCAAGATGGATTAGGGACTTAAATGTCAAATCCAAAACCATAAAAACCCTAGAAGAAAACCTAAGCAATAGCATTCAGGACACATGCATGGGCAAAGACTTCATGACTAAAAACCAAAAGCAATTGCAACAAAAGCCAAAATAGACAAATGGGATCTAATTGAACTAAAGTGCTTCTGCACAGCAAAAGAAACTATCATCAGAGTGAATAGGAAACCCACAGAATGGGAGAAAATTTTTGCAATCTACCCATCTGACAAAGGTCTAAATCCAGAATTTATAAGGAACTTAAACAAATTTATAAGAATAAAACAAACAACTCCATCAAAAAGTGGGCAAAGAATATGAACAGACACTTCTCAAAAGAAGACATTTATGCAGCCAACAAATATATGAAAAAAAGCTCATCATCACTAGTCATTAGAGAAATGCAAATTAAAACCACAATGAGATACCATCTCATGACTGTCAGAATGGCAATTATGAAAAAGTCAGGAAACAATAGATGCTGGCAAGGCTGTGGAGAAATAGGAATGCTTTTACACCATTGGTGGGAATGTAAATTAGTTCAACCATTGTGGAAAATGGTGTGGCAATTCCTCAAGCATCTAGTACCAGAAATACCATTTGACCAAGCAATCCCATTACTGGGTATATACCCAAAGGATTACAAATTATTCTACTATAAAAACACATGCACACGTATGTTTACTGCAGCACTGTTTACAATAGCAAAGACTTGGAACCAACCCTAATGCCCATCAAGGCTAGACTGGATAAAGAAAATGTGGCACATATACACAATGAAATACTACGCAGCCACAAAAAGGATGAGTTCATTTGGTTTGCAGGGACATGGATGAAGCTGGAAGCCATCATTCTCAGCAAACTAACACAGGAACAGAAAACCAAACACTGCATGTTCTCACTCATAATTGGGAGTTGAACAATGAGAACACATGGACACAGGGAGAGGAAAAACACACACCGGGGCCTGTCAGGGGGTGAGTCAAGGGAAGGGGAAGCATAGGACAAATACCTAACCCAGGGGGTGAGGTCAAGGGAAGGGAGCATTAGGACAAATACCTAATGTATGCGGGGCTTGAAACCTAAATGACGTGTTGATAGGTGCAGGAAACCACCATGGCACATGTATATCTATGTAACAAACCTGCACGTTTTACACATGTATCCCAGAACTTAAAGTAAAATTAAAGAAAAAAAAAAAAAAGGCCTGGAACCAGAAGCCGACTTTAGACACTAGAGAAGTTTAATTACTTCTAAATTCCCCAGATAAAGAGTTTTGCCTCTGGATAGCCTTTTTGATGGTCACCAAGGGGTCTTTGCTCCCTTCTTTATACTTCTACATTTCTTAGATAAGGCGATTTGTCTATGGGGCTTGCTTGATAGTCACCAGGTGATTTTTGTTCTTAGTTACCTTGAAGATTACAATTAATATCCTAAATTTCTAATAATTGAATTTGAATTATTATCAACCTAGCTTCAATGACATATAAAAACTCTGCTCCTGTAAATCTCTGCCCCTTCCTTATGTTATTGTCATAGATTATGTATTTAAACATTTTGTGCCCATTAATATAGGTCTATAGTTGTTTTATATACCTTTAAATTATGCAGGTAATAAGAAGAGAAGTTACAATTCAAAGGTACAATACTGCCTTTTGTATTTACTCGTGTTGTTACTTTTATCAGTTTTTTTTTTAAATATGGTTTTAACTTATCGTTTAACGTCCTTTTATTTGAGCTTCAGGAACTCATTTTAATTTTTTTTTGTATGGCAGTCCTACTAGTGATGAACTTTCTCACGTTTTGTTTATCTGGGAAAGTCTTAATTTATTTTTTTTAAGATAATTTTGTTGAATATTTTCTTTTCTTGAAATTTAAAGAAAAAGTTTATTGACAATCTGAAAGACAATTTCTAAAAGGTTTACTTTTCCAGAAGCTGTAGCTATACAATGCAGTGTTTATTATGTTAAAATGTGCATTAGACACAAATACAAAAACCATGAAACAAGCCACAATTCTTCAAAAATCTGACCACAGATAAAAAGCCTAAGGAACAACATGGATGACTTGAAAAAGATGAGCTCTTTACTTTAGGCTCCATATAAAAAGAAGTACAAATGAATGAGTGTGTTAGTTATTAAACTGAATTGAATCTTTGACTCTAAGACTTAGATCATTGTGTCATATAACATTAGCATGGTATAAAAGCACATAATATTAAAGTTATAGAACCACTGACACTCAAAAGGAGCTTTGTCAACTAAGCAATTAAACACTTTACAGCATGCTGCTCAGTTGTCCATTATTTAATACACAAGTAGCAACTTTATAACAAAAATGACAAGAAAACACAACAGGAGTTATATGCTTTTTTATTTTCTCTGTTTAAAATCAAAGAGAAAACAATAATCAATTCTGCCATGCCCTATCTTCAAGGTATGTCATTCAAAAAAGAGAAGGACTGAAAACAAAAATATCTTCACAGATATCCAACTATATAGAGAGTGTTATCACCTCTCACACAGGTTTTGATGATACTCAGGAGGAGTCACTTCATAATATAGGAGTCGCTGTAAACAAAGTTGCAGAATATTTTTCTGGGTTTTTTAGGAATTATCATAAAGATTCAGTAATTAAGCAAGATTTTTCTCATCCAGAGTGTATAATCCAAAATTCCTCCCATTTGTACAAATGATCTCTCTAGCTGTGGTGCTCCATACACCTGGGACATGGGGGTACCAGGGTGATCTCCTAGCATTTCAGCATACTGTGGTCTCTCAAATTTGTAGAGTAGCTGATTGACAAACATTGCATTGAGGTACAGGAATACCTTGTTTTATTGCACTTTGCATTACTGCATTTCTCAGATATTGCATTTTTTTTAATAAATGGACAGTTTCTGGTAACTGCATTGAGCAAATCTGGTATCATTTGCCAACACCGTGTGCTCACTTTGTGTCTGTGTTATATTTTGGTAATTCTTGCAATATTTCAAACTTTTTAATCATTATTATATGTGTTCTAGTGATCTGTGATTAATGATCTTTGATATTACCATTGTAATTGTTTGGAGGCATACAAACTATACCCATAAATGATGGAAAACTTAATCAATAAAGTTGTGTGTGTTCTGATTGCTCCAGTAATGGGCTGTTTCTCCATCACTCTCACTCTCCTCAGGTCTCCTTATTCTATGAGACACAATATTGAAATCAGGCCAATTAACAACCCTGTAATGGCCTCTAAGTGTTCAAGTGAACAGAAGAGTCACATTTCTCTCATTTTGAATCAAAACCTAGAAATGATTAAGTTTAGTGAAGAGACATGTAGAAATCCAAGAGAGGATGAAAGCTAGCCCTCTTGCACCCAAAAGCCAAATTGTAAATGCAAAAAAAGTGTTTTTGAAGGAAATTAAAAGTGTAATTCCAGTGAATTTATAAGTGACAAGAAAGTTGAACATCCTTATTAGTGATATCTAGAGAGTTTTAGTAGTCATAATAGAATATTAAACCAGCCATGACATACACTCTAGCCAAATCCTAATCCAGAGCAAGGCCCTAACTGTATTCAATTCTATGAAGGCTGAGAGAGATGAGAAAGTTGTAGAAAAAAGTTTGCAGCTAGAAAAAGTTGACTCATGAGGTTTAAGGAAAAAAGTGGTCTTCATAATATAAAACTACATGGTGAAGCAAGAAGTGCTGATGTGGAAGCTGCAGCAAATTATCTGGAAGATTTAGTTTAAAAAGCTGATGAAGGTGGCTATACTACAAAGATTTTCAATATAGATAAAACAGCCTTATATTAGAAGAATATAATATATGGAACTTTCATAACTAGAGTGGAGAGGTCAATGCCTGGCTTTAAAATTTCCAATGACAGGCTGACTATTAGGGGCTAATGCAGCTGGTGACTTTAAGTTGAAGCCAATGCTCATTTGATATTTTAAAAATTCCTAGGGACCTTAAGAATTTGCTAAATCTACTCTGCTTGTACCCTAGAACAACCAACCCCAGATGACAGCACATCTGTTTACAGCATGCTTAACTGAATATTTTAAGCTCACTGTCAAGACCTACAGCTCATAAAAAAATTATTTCAATATATTATTGTTCAGTGACAACACACCCGGTTACCCAAGAGCTCTAATGGAGATGAACAAGGACAGTAATGTTGTTTTCATGTCTGCTAACACAATATCCATTCTGCAGCCCATGGATTAAGGAGTTATTTTGACTTTAAATGTGAATCTTGTTATTTAAGAAATACATTTCATAAGGCTATAGCTGCCACAGATTGTAATTCCTTTGATCAATCTGTACAAAGTACTTTGAAAACCATCTGGAAGGATTCATAATTCCAGATGCGACTAAACATTTGTGATTCATGGGAGGAGGTTAAAATATTAACATTAAGCTTGGAAAAAGTTGATTCCAATCCTCCTAGATAATTTTGAGGGGTTCAAGGCTTCAGTGGAGAAAGCAACTGCAAATGTGATGAAAATAGCAAGATAGGATTAGATGAGGTACTTGAAGATGTGACTGAATTTCTGCAACAATATGATAAAACTTGTATAGATGAGAGATTGCTTTCTATGTATGAGCAAAGTAAGTCACTTATTGAGATGGAATCTACTCCTGGTGAAGATACTGTAAATTATTGACATGAAAACAAAGGATTTTAATTATTAGATAAATTTAGTTAATAAAGTAGTGGTGGGACTTGAGAAGATTGACTCCAGTTTTGAAAGAAGTTCTAATGGGTAAAATGCTATCCAACAACATTACATACTACAGAGAAATCTTTTATAAAAGAAAGAGTCAATCAATGTGGCAAACCTCATTATTGTCTTATTTTAAGAAACTACCACGGCCATTCCAACCTTCAGCAACCACCTCCCTGATCAGTCAGCCACCATCAACATGAAAACAAGACCCTCCACCAGTAAAATATTGTGACTTGTTGGAGGCTTAGATTACCATTAGCATTTTAACAATAAATTAATTTTAAATTAAGGTATGCAGTTTTTTGGATATAATGCCATAGCACACTTAATAAACAACAGTATAGTATAAACATAATATCTCTTATATGTACTAAAGAACCAAAAAAATTACATGACTAATTTGTTTTGCAATATTAACCTTATTGCAGTAGTCTGTATGTGAACTCAGAATGTCTTTGAGGTATGCCTGTATTATTTCCTGCCACAATTTATTAACAACATACTACTTGCTAAACATGGAATTGAAGGAATGATATCTGCTACCACAAAAACACACTTGTAGCACACAAGCACTGTGAAGCAACTATGCAATTAGGTCTACATAATAACCAGCTAACAACATAATGACAAAATCAAAATCACACATATCAATAATAACCTTAAATGTAAATGGGCTAAACACACCGTTCAAAAGACACAAAGTGGCAAGCTGGATCAAAGGCAACACTCAACAATTTTCTGTCTTCAACTGACCCATCTCACATGTAATGACACCCACAGGCTCAAAGTAAAGAATGGAGAAAGATCTACCATGCAAATGGAAAACAAAAAAATGTAGGAGTTACTATTCTTATGTCAGATAAAACAGACTTTAAGCCAACAACAATCAAGAAGGACAATAAAAGGCATCATATAATGATAGGGTGTACAATCCAAAAACAACACTTAACAATCCTAAATATGTACACCCTACATTGAAGCATCCAGATTCAAAAAACAAGTTCTTCTTAGCATATGAAAAGACTTAACAACACAACAATAGTGGGAGACTTCAACACCATACTGATAGCATTAGACAGATAATTGAGGCAGAAAACTAACAAAGAAACTTTGGACTTAAGCTCAACACTTGACAAATTGGACCTATAGACAATTATAGAACACTCTACCAAACAACCACGAAATATACATTTTTCTCTTCTGCACATAGAACACACTCTAAGATTGGCCGCATGCTTGGTCATAAAGCAAGTCTCAATAAACTCAAAGTTGAAATTATAACAAGCACACTCATGAATGATAGTGCAATAAACATGGAAATCAATATCAAGAAGATCTCTCAAAATTATAGAAATACATGGAAATTAAACAACTTGCTCCTGAATAACTCGTGGGCAAGCATAAAAATTAAGACAGAGTCAAAGAATTCTTTGAAATTAATAAAAATAGGGAAACAATTGACAAAAATCTCTAGGATTCAGCTAAATGAAAATTAAGAGTGTTAAGTGTTAAGAGGAAAGTTTATACCCCTAAATGCCTTCACCAAGTAGTTAGAAGGATCTGAAATTAACAACCTAATGTTGCACCTAAAGGAACTAGGAGAGAAAGAACAAAGCAACCTCAAAGCTAGCAGAAGAAAAGAAATAACTCAAATTAGATAAGAACTTAATAAAATTGAAATGCAAAAATTCACAAAAAGAATCAATGTAAGCAAGACTTACTTTTTCAAATAAACAAGATTGACATACCACTAGCAAGACTGATAAGGAAAAAAAAAAAGATCCAAATATGTATAATCAGAGATGACACAGATGACATTACAACTGACCCTACAATAATACAAAAATCCTCAGAGAATACTATGGACAGCCCTATGCACAGAAATTAGAAAATCCAAACAAAACAGAGAAATTATTGGAATCACACAATCTCTCAACATTGAATCAAAAGAGATTGAAACCCTGAATGCACCAATTTTGAGCTCTGAATTGAATCAGTAATAAAAAAAAATAACAACCAAAAAAAGCCCTGGACTAGGTGGATTCATAGCTGAATTCTGCCAGAGGTATAAAAAAGAACTGGTACAATCCTACTAAAACTATTCTAAAAAATTGAGGAGGAGGGACTCTTCCTTAACTCACTCTATGAAGCCAGCATAATCCTACTATCAAAATCTGGCAGAGACAAGATTAAGAAAGAAAACTTCAAGCCACTACCTCTGATTAACATAGATGCAAAAATTTCCAACAAAATACCGGTAAGCTGAATTCACGAGAACATCAAAAAGTTAATTCATCATGATCAAGTATGGCTTATTCCCAAGATGCAAGACTTGTTCAACATACACAAAATAACAATTGTGATTCACCACATAGACAGAATTAAAGGCAAAATGATATCATCTTAATACATGAAGAAAAAGCTTTCAATGAAATCCAACATCATTTTATGATTTAAAAAAAACCCTCAACATACTAGGCATTGAAAGAACATAGCTCAAAATAATAATAGCCTTCTATGACAGACCCACAGCAAACATCATACTAAATTGGTAAAACTGGAACCATTTCCCTTGAGAACAGAAACAGGTCAAGGATGCCCACTCTCACCACTCCTATTCAAAATATTACTGGAAGTCCTAGCCAGAGCAATCAGGCAAGAGAAAGAAATCAAAGGCAGCTGAATAGAAAAAGAAGAAATCAAAATATCTCTCTTCACTGACAATATGATTCTATACTTAGAAAACCCTAAGAACTTTGTCAAAAGGCTAGTAGAACTGATACAATGATTTAAGAAAGGTTTCAGGATACTAAACAATGTACAAAAATTAGTAGCATTTCTATACACCAATAACATCCAGGCTGAGAGTCTAATCAAACACACAATCCAATTTACATTAACCTCAAAGAAAATGAAATACCTAGAAATACAGCTAACCAAAGAGATGAAAGATCTCTACAAAGAGAACTCAAAACACTCCTGAAAGAAATCAGAGGCAACACAAATAAAGGAAGAAACATTCTATGCTCATGAATTAAAAGAACAAATATCATTAAAATGGCCACATGTTCCAAGACAATTTGCAGATTCAACACTATTTCTATCAAACTACCAATGTCATTCTACACAGAGTTAGATAAACTATTCTAAAATTCATACGAAACCAAAAGAGAGTCAAAATAGCCAAATCAATCCTACGGAAAAAAAAAAAAGCTGGAGGCATCACACTACCCAAGTTCAAACTATAATATAAGGCTACAGTAAGCAACAGTGGAACACAACACAGAACAGAATTCTGCTGGTGACCATGGTGGAAACATTTAAATTATCTCTGGCCAGAGGGGAATCCTCTACTTTAGTAGTATAAACCTGAGTTCTGTCTAGCTCCAACACTGGCTAACTAAAATGCTCTGAGGTCCTGAAAAATTTGGAAAAGCAGTCAGGCCACAAGAACTTCAGGCATTGTCAGCTCTGGATGCTGAACTGGGCTCAGAGCCAGCGAACTTGGGATGCATGTGACTCAGTGTGACAACAGCTATCATGGCCAAAGGAGTGCTCACGTCACCTCTCTCCTAAATCCAGGCAGTGTAACTCAGGGAGAGACTCCTTCCACTTTTGGAAAGGAGAGGAAAGAGTAATGATAATTTTGTAACTTGGGTACCTGCTCAGCCACTGTAAAATAAAGCACTAAGCAGATTCTTGAATCTCCTGATTCTAGCCCCTTCCTCCTGAATGACATTTCTAGATTGACCCTGGGTCAGAAAGAAACCTGCTGTGCTGGAGAGAAGTACCCAACCCTGGCAGGATTCACTGTCTACTGATTAAAGTGACCTAGGGCCCTGAAATAAACACCAGTGGTAGCCAAGCAATACTAACCACAGGCCTTGGGTGAAACTCAATAGTGTGCTGGCTTAAGGTGTGTCTCAACATAGTCCCAACTGTGGTGCCCATGAGAGTGCTTGCATTACTGCTCTCCCAACTACAGGCAGCCTAGCGTGGAGACAGAGACTCCTTCTATTTGAGGAAATGTGGAAAAAGAGAATGAGAGACTCTGCCTGGTGGTTAAGAGTCTGCAAGAGTAGCATCATTCCTGGGCTTGGGGCTTCCCCTAGTGCAGAATGGCTACAGTGACAAAAACTTAGATCCAAACACCTAATTTCTTTATAATACTTGGAAAGCCTTCTCAAAAAGAATGGGTACAAACAAGCCCAGACTGTGAAGATTAAAATAAATATCTAACTCTTCAATGCGCAGTCATTGGCAAACATCAAGGAAAACATGACATCACCATATGAACTAAATAAGGCACTGTAACCAATCCTGGAGTGACAGAGATATGTGACTTTTCAGATGGAGAATTCAAAAACAGCTGTTTTGAGGAAGCTTAAGAAACTTCAAGAAAACACAGAGAATGAATTCAGAATCCTATTTGAGAAATTTAACAGATTGAAATAATTAAAAATTAAGCAGAAATATTGGAGTTCAAAGATTGAACTGACAAACCGAAAAATTCAACAGAGCATATCAATGACAGAATTGATCAAGCAGAAAAAAATAATTAGTGAGTTTGAAGCAGGCTATATGAAAATACGCAGAAGAGAAAAATGAATAAAAAAGGAATAAAGCATGCCTATGAGAAAATATCCTCAAAAGGGAAAATCTAAGAGTTATTGACCTTAAAGAAAAGATAAAGATTGGGGTAGAAAATTCACTCAAAAAATATTAACAGAGAACTTTTCTAACAGACAGAATGATATCAATATTTCATGTACAAGAAGCTTAGAGAATACCAAGAAGATTTAACTCAAATAAGACTACTTTAAGGCATTTAATAATCAAATTTCCATAGGTCAAGGATAAAGAAAGGATCCTAAAAGCAGCAAGAGAAAAAACAAAAAACAAATAACATATAAAAGAGTTCCAATACATCTGGCAGTATACTTTTCAGGGGTAATCCTATAGGCCAGGAGAGAGTAGCATAATATACTCAAAGTGCTGAAGAAAAAAAAACCCCCAACCTAGAATATTATAATCAGTGAAAATATTCTACAAACATGATGGAGAAATAAAAACTTTCCCAGACAAATTAAAGCTGAGGAATTTTATCAACACAAGACCTGCCCTACAAGAAATGCTAAAGGGAGTCCTGCAATCTGAAAGAAAAGGATGTTAATAAGCAATGAGAAATGATCTGAAGGTACACAACTCACTGGTAACAGTAAATGCTCAGACAAACGTGGAATACTCTAACACTAACACTGTAATTGTAGTGTGTAAATCACTCATATCTTTAGTAGGAAGACAAAAAGAAAAACTTATCAAAAATAATAACTACACCAACCTTTTCAGAGATCGTATGAAACAATATAAATTAATACAATACAAAGTTCTAATATGGGGAGGTAATGGAGTTAAAGTGTAAAGTATTTATTAGTTTTCTCTTTACTTGTTTATTTGGCTGATTTTTGTAACAGAGTCATCATCAGTTCAAAATAATTGGTTATAAGAGGTTATTTGCAAGCCTTATGGTTACATCAAATGAAAAAACCTACAACAGATACACAAAAAATAAAAAGCAAGAAATTAAAACATATTACCAGGGAAAAATCACTTTTTTTTTTTTTGAGATGGAGTCTTGATCTGTAGCCCAGGCTGGAGTGCAGTGGTGCAATCTTGGCTCACTGCAAGCTCCACCTCCCGGGTTCAAGCCATTCTCCTGCCTCAGCCTCCAGAGTAGCTGGGACTACAGGTGCCAGCCACCACGCCCAGCTAATTTTTTGTATTTTTAGTAGAGATGGGGTTTCACCATGTTAGCCAGGATGGTCTCGATCTCCTGACCTCGTAATCCTCCTGCCTCGGCCTCCCAAAGTGCTGGGATTACAGGCACTAGCCACCGCACCCGGCTGGAAAAATAACTTTTATACACAAGAAGATAAGAAGGAAGACAGAGAGGACCACAAAACACCAGAAAACAAGTAACAAAATGGCAGTAGTATGTCCTAACTTATCAATAATTACATTAAATTACACTTTAACTCCATCCCTTCCTCATTTTTGAACTTTTTATTGTTTCTATTTATATCTTTTTATACTACCTCACTCTCAAAAAGTTGGCGTAGCTATTATTTTTGATAGGTTTTTCTTTCTGTCTTCCTACTAAAGATATGAGTGATGGACACACTAAAAGAACAGTTTTAGAGTATTCTCCATTTTTCTGTTTAATTACTGTTACCAGTAAATTTAAGTAAACTGAAATCTCCAATCAAAAGACCAAGAGTGGCTGAATGAATAAAAGAACAAGATCCAAGTATATGATGCCTACAAGAAATTCACTTCACCTATAAAGACATACACAGGCTGAAAATAAAAGGATAAAAAAAGACATTCCATGCAAATGGAAACCAAAAAAGAGCAAGACTAACTACTTTTATCAGACAAAATAGATTTTAGGACAAAAACTATAAAAAGTGACAAAGATGGGCATTATAAAATGATACAAAAGTCAATGCAGCAAAAGGATAAAACAATAATAAATATATGTGCTCAATACTGGAGTACCCAGATACATAAAGCAAATATTATTAGAACGAAAGAGAGAGAGACAGACCTCAACACAGTACCTGGAGACCACAATTTTTCACACTCACCATTGGACAGATCATGCAGACAGAAAACCAACAAAAAATTGGACTCAGTCTGCACTACAAATCTAATAGACCTAATACATATTTTCAGAACATTTCATCTAATAGCTGCAAAATATACATTCTTCTCCTAAGCCCATGGATCATTTTCAAAGATAGACCTTACGTTAGGACACAAAACAAGTTTTATAAAATTAAAAAACATGTAAATCATATCAAGTATATTATCTGACCACAATGGAATAAAACTAAAAATCAATAACAGGACGAACTTTGGAAACTATCCAAACACATGAAAATTAAACAATATGCTCCTGAATGACCAGTGGATCAATGAAGAAATTAAAAAGGAAACTTAAAAATTTCTTGAAATAAGTGAAAATGGAAACAAAATATACCAAAACCTGTGGGATACAGTGAAAGTTGTACTAAGAGGAAAACTAGTGACAATAAGCAACTATGTCAAAAAAGTAGAAAATCTTCAAATAAAAAGCCTAATTATGCATCTCAAAGAATTAGAAGAGCAAACCAAACCCAAAATTAATAGAAGAAAAATAAAGATCAGAAGAAAAATAAATAAAATTAAAAAAATACAGTCAACAAAATAAGAAGTTTTTTTGAAGAGAGAAAATTGACAGACCCTTAGCCAGACTAAGAAAAAAGAGAAGACCCAAATAAATTAAATCAGAGATGAAAAAGGAAACTTTACAACTGATACCACAGAAATTCCAAGGATCATTGGAGACTAATATGATCAACTACATGGCAATGAATTGGAAAACTTAGAAGAAATGGATATATTCCAAGACATACAACTCACCAAGATTGAACCATGAAGAAATTCAAAACCTGAATAGATCAATAAGAAGTAACAATATTGAACCCATAATAAAAAGTCTATCAAGGAAAAGCCCAGGTCCCAATGGCTTCACTGATGAATTCATTCAAACTGTTAAAGAGCTAATGCCAATCTTATTCAAACTATTATGAAACATTAAAGAGAAAGGAATACTTCCAAACTGACTCTGAAAGACAAATACTACTCTGATACCAAAATCAGACAAAGACACAAGCAAAGCAAAGCACAGGCCAATATTCCTGATGAGCATTGATGCAAATATCCTCAACAAAATACTAACAAGTCACATTCAACAATACATTAAAAAGATTATTCATCATGACAAGGGATGCAAGGATGGTTCAACATACACAAATCAATCTATGTGATACATCACATTAATTGAGGACCAAATGAGAATAAAAGACCAAAACCATATTATCATTTCAACTGATGCTGAAAAAGCATTTGATGAAATTCAGTATCCATCAATGACAATAACTACTCTCAAAAACTGGATACAGAAAGAATAGAGCTCAACGTGATAAATGCCATAAGTGACAAACCTATAGCTAGTATCAAACTGAATGGAGAAAAGCTGAAAGCCTTCCCCCTAAGACCTGAAAGAAAAAAAGGATGCCCACTTACACAACTGTTATTCCACATAGTACTAAAATTCCTAGCTTGAGCAATTAGACGAGAAATAAGTAAAATGCACCCAAATTGGAAAGGAGGAAGTTAAATTATCTTTACTTTTAGAAATGTAAACTTATATCTAGGTAAACCTAAATGCTCCACCAAAAAAATATTTGAACCGATAAAGAAATTTGGTAATGTTGTAGGCTACAAAATCAACATACAAAAATCAGTAGCATTTCTATATGCCAAGAATGAACCATCTGAAAAAGAAATAAAAGACTAATCCCATTTATGATAGCCACACATAAAATTAAATATCTAAGAATTAACCAAAGAAGTGAAAGATCGCTATAATAAAATCTATGAAACATTGGTGAAAGACATTGAAGACATCAAAAAATGGAAATATACTCCATGGTCATAGATTGAAAAAATCAATACTGTTAAAATGTCCATACTACCCAAAGAAACCTACAGATTCAATGCAATTCCTATGAAAATACAAATTACATTCCTCACAGAAATAGAAAAAGCAATTCTAAAATTTATATGGAACAAAAACAGACCCAGAATAGCCAAAGCTATCCTAAGCAAAAAGAACAAAACTAGATAAATCACATTAACTGACTTTATACTACAGAGGTATAGCAATGAAAACTGAATAGTACTGTCATGAAAACATACACATAGACCAATAAAACAGGACAGAGAATCCAGAAATAAATTCACACATCTACAGAAAACTCCTTTTTGACAAAGGTGCCAAGAACGTACACTGGGGAAAGAACAGTCTCTTCAATAAGTAGTACTGGGAAAACTGAATACCCATATGCAGAAGAAAGAAACTAGACTTGTCTTTCACCATATACAGAAATGAAACCAAAATGGATTAAAGACTTAAATCTAAGACATGAAACATTGAGGAAACTCTCCAGAATATTTGTCTGGACAGCAATTTCTTGAGTAAGACCTCAAACACACAGGCAACAAAAGCAAAAATTGACAAATGGGATCACATCAAGCTAAAAAGCTTCTGCACAGCAAAGAAAACAATGAACAAAGTGAAGAGACAACCCAAAGATTGGAAGAAAATATTTGCAATCTAACCATCTGACAAAGGATTAAGAACCAGAAATTATAAGGAGCTCAAACAACTTGACAGAAAAAAATAAATACTACAATTTTAAAAATAGGCAAAAGACCTGAATAGACATTTCTGAAAAGAAGACATACAAATTGCCAACAAGTATATGAAAAAAATGCTCAACATCATTAATCATCTGATAAATGCAAATCAAAACTATAATAAGATGTCATTTTACCCCAGTAAAAATAACTTTTATCCAAAAGACAGGCAATAATTAATGCTGGTGAGGATGTGGAGAAAGGGGAACCCTTGTATACTGTTAAGAATGTAAATTCATCTAGCTACTATGGAGAACTGTATGGAGGTTCCTAAAAAAACTAAAAATGGACCTATTATACAATTGATCCAGCCATCTCACTCCTAGGTATATATCTGAAAGAAAGGAAATAATGATATTGAAGAGATACCTGTACGCCCATGTTTACTGCGGTACTATTCACAATAGCCATGATTTGGAAGCTACCTAAGTGTCCATCAGCAGATGAATGGATAAAGAAAATGTGATGCATACACACAAGGGAATATTATTCAGTCATAAAACAGCCATAAAATCCTGTCATTTGCAACAACATGGATGGAATTGGAGGCAATTACGTTAAGTGAAATAAGCCAGCCAGAGAAAGACAAACTTCACATGTTCTCACTCATATGTGGGAACTAAACATTAAAACAATTGAACTCATGAACATAGTAGAATGATGGTTATCAGAAGCTAGGAAAGTACTGGGCAGGGTGGAGATGTGTAGTAGAGAGAGGGGGACATAAAATGATAGATAATGTATGCTAAAATACAGGTCAATAGAATGAATAAAATCTAGTATTTGATAGCACAACACGATGATTGTAGTCAACAATAATTTATTGTGTGTATATATATATATTTTGAGATGGAGTCTCGCTCTGTCTTCCAGGCTGGAGTGCGGTGGTGCGATCTCAACTCATTGCAAGCTCTGCCTCCCGGGTTCATGCCATTCTCCTGCCTCAGCCTCCAGAGTAGCTGGGACTACAGGCACCCACCACCACGCCCAGCTAATTTTTTGTATTTTTAGTAGAGACAGGGTTTCACTGTATTAGCCAGGATGGTCCTTGATCTCCTGACCTTGTGATCTGCCCTCCTCAGCCTCCTAAAGTGCTGGGATTACAGGCGTGAGCCACCACACCCGGCCTTTATTGTATATTTTAAAATATCTAAAAACATGAAATTGGAAGGTTCCTAACACAGAGAAGTGTTAAATGCTTGAGGGGGTGGATGCCCCAATTATCTTGATATGACTATGACACATTGTATGCCCGTATTAGAACATCTTACGTACCCTGTGAATATATACACCTATTATGTACTCATATTAATTACAAATAAAAATAAATTTTAAATAGTTTAAATAGTAAATTTTATGTTATGTATATTTTGTCACAATAGAAAAAGAAGGACTACCAGCTCAACATCCTGGGGCCAATTTTTGACAGGTTTTGTTTCCTTCAACAGTTTGAAAGTGTCATTCCACTCCTTTCCGGCCTCCATGGTTTTTAATGAGGAATCTGCTATTAATTTTATTGAGGATCTCTTAGATGTGACAAGTTGCTTCTATCTTGCTGCATTCAAGATTCTCTACTAGCCATTGACATTGAATAGTTTCATTATAATGTGTTTCAATGTGGACCTCTTTGATTTTCTCCTACTTGAAACTCATTGAGCTTCACAGATGTATACATTCATGTCTATGATAAAAATTGAGACTTTTTTGCCATTATTTATTATTATTCAAAATATTTAGTATTTATTCAAATATTCTTTTTGGTTGTTTTGCTTTATTTTCTCCTTTTGGGATTCCCATAATGTGTATGTTGTTAAACTCCATGATGTGTCATAGGACCCTTAGGTTCTGTTCATTTTTTTCTTCATTCTTTTATATTCTATAGACTGGATAATGTCATTATATAGACTGGATACTATCATTCCATAGACTGGATATGACCGGCTCCATAGACTAGATAACGTCAAAAGACCTATCCTCCAGTTCATTTTTTAAAAAATTTTAGTTATTGTACTTCTCAACTCCAGAATTTCTGATTGGTTCTTTTGTAAATCTCTATTCTTTATTGTTACTCTCCATTTGTTCATATATCATTCTGTCTTTCCTTTAGATTTTTTTCTGTGATTTTCTTTTCTCTTTGAGCATATTTAAGGTAGTGGATTTAAAATTCTTGTTTATTATGTCCTATGTCTGTGCTTCCTCAGGGACAGTGTCTGTTAATTTGTTCTTTAAATGGGTCATACTTCCTTGTTTATGTTTCCATTATTTGGCAATTTTGTTGAAAACTGAACATTTTGAATATTACAATATAGTAACTCTGGAAGTCTGATTCTTATTCCTCTGCTCAGTTTATGCTGCATGCAGTCACTGTAACTGTTTGTTTGATACTTTTAAAAACTATTTTTGTAAAGTCTACATTTATTTGTCATATGGGATCTAGGAAGTCTCTGTTCCTTTAAGTGTGTCTGCTAGAGTTCTGACAGAGGTTTCTTTGAACAGAAGAAGAGCGGGGAAGAAAGGGGAAAGAGAGAAAGAAAGAAAATAAGAGAGAGAGAGAAAGAGAGAGAAGGAGTGAGAAAGGGAGAAAGATGAAGAAAAAACCCCTCTCTTAGTCTTTAGAGTTGGCTCTGTATTACAGCAGTGCTTAACTGCTAGGAACTAAAATTATAAAGTAGAGCTTAGTGTTGGAAAACAGGAGTGGCCTGAAGTCTGCTTCCTTGTGAAGAAAGATTGCAGCAACCTTGGTTTAGTCTTCACTCTCTGCTTGCACTGAGCCTAACGATTAGCCAGAAGTGAAAACTTAACATCTTCTTAAGTCTTTTATGAGCTTGAATCTTCCCTTGATCATTTGTGTCACTTTTTAAATTTCCCAGTACACACAAGCAATTTTAAATGCCCTAATTTCCCAAAGAAGGTCTCTTCCATGCTTTTCTTTCCAGGCTTTTGTCATTCTATTGTATGTATCAACCATAAATGTTTGCTCCAGGCAGCTTCAGTTATTTGTTAATGTTACAATGGTTTGAGGACTACCCATCACTTTTCAGATCTGAATAAGTTCTAAATTAAGCAAAATATAGACAAGTACCTTGCGTCAGTCCTTCAGGTATCCTCCAAATAAGTTAGAACAAAGTTCTTTGCAAATAAGATTGTTTACGCTCCCTCCAGAACAAGGCACCAAAGTTCCACACTGGTAACATGAGCTTCCATTTTTAAGATTGTCACTGAACTGGCAGGGGGGTGAGGCAAAAGACAAGTAAAAATGTCACAAAGCTTTCCTATTGCCTTCAAGTTGCACTTTTCTTGATTCAGCATTTACTTGGTTGCTGAAAACCTTTGACTGTTTTCCAGAGCTCTGACCAAGTTGATTCTAACAGGTTCTGATTGATTTTTTGATGTTTTTGTGAAGGGAAGGGCCCTTGAAGCTGCCTACCTTGCCATTTTGCTGACACTGCTCTAAGAGTGATTTCTTTTTTACTAAACATTTTATGGAAATGATAAAAGGTGGTGATCAGTTTAGACTTGGTTGGAAGGGCCCTTGTAAAGGCTCTGTATTCATTTTCTGTAGCTGCCATGACAAATTACCATAAACTTGGTGGCTTAACAAAACATAAATTTATATTCTCATAGTTCTGGAAGTCAAAAGTACAAAATCAGGATGTTAGTAAGACTACTCCTTATAGATGCTCTCGGGGAAAATTTGTTCCTGGCCTCGTCCAGCTTCTCTTGGCTCCAGGCATTACTTGGCTTTTGATCACATCACTCCAATATCTGCCTTCAAGTTTACATTGCTTTCTTTTCCTCTTCTGTTTTAAATATCCTTCTGCTGCTATCTTATAAGTATACGTGATTGTATTTAGGGTCAACCCAGGCAATCCAGGATAAGATTCCCCTCTCAAGTTCCTTAACCTAATCATATCTTTTATCACAAGAGATAATATGTGCTCTTTTGTCGTATTCAGAAGTTATGTGGATTAAGATATGGACATGCCTTTTGGGAAACCACCATTTGGCTCATTACAGGCTCCATTTTACATCCACTTTTCTTTCGTCAGGCAAGCAGAGACTGTGATGGAAAAAGAAAGGGGATAATTTCCCCCTTTTTCCTAAAAGGGGTTTGAATTGCTTCTTCCCTTATTTATAGGGAAGAATCAAATATGTGTGCTTAAGTACAACTAAAGGCAAACTTCTAAAGTCCATGTAATTTGAATTTATTGTTTTATGATATACTTCTCCTGTCTTGGGGGTTTATTCCTATTTGGGGGGACATTTTCATGTGATCCATTTAGAGCAGGCCTTTCTAAGGCTTTTCTGGTTTTAAAGAGATTAGAGAAATAACTTATGGCAGCTTAAGTGTATTTCTTTTTCAGTGACATTTGTATTTTAATTAAAGATCTACAAACCTAGAATTTTGGACATTGGTGAGATTAAGCTCAAGATTCACATTTTATAGATGGAGACATGGGGACTCTGAAAGAGTAGGCCCTCATAGTAAACTCTAGAAGACAGAAAAAGTCTTTGAGACCAAAGGGCTGACTCTTTCAACAGTGATACTTTAAGCCCTGGGAAGCCAAGAAGGAAGGTGTGTATGTGTGTGTGTGTGTGTGTGTGTGTGTTCTAATTTGTATGAGTGGTGGGGAAGTGGGAAAGCATATAGAGTCTTCTCAAAATGTCATGTAGAAATTAGAGCTAGAATAAACCCTTAAAGCCAAGTCAAATATTCAGATTTTACAAATGAAATTACAGTGGCCCTTATTGGTGGAATACTTTTTTGACTTAACAAAAAATTACACAGCTGTTTAGTTACAGAATTGGGTAAAACTAGAGCTTCAGGTCTCATTTCTCAATTCAGTACTTCTTATACCATATCACATGAATATCTGCTTTTTTTTTTTTTTTTTTGAGACAGAGTCTTGCTCTGTCACCCAGGCTGGAGTGCAGTGGCACAATTTGGCTCACTGCAAGCTCTGCCTCCTGGGTTCATGCCATTCTCCTGCCTCAGCCTCCTGAGTAGCAGGGACTACAGGCGCCTGCCACCATGCCCGGCTATTTTTTTTTTTTTGGTATTTTTGGTAGAGACGGGGTTTCACCGTGTTAGCCAGGATGGTCTTGATCTCCTGACCTCGTGATCTGCCCACCTAGGCCTCCCAAAGTGCTGGGATTACAGGTGTGAACCACCAGGCCTGACTGAACATCTGCTTTTACTAACAACTCACAATATTGTTACTGAAGGCACTGCAGTAAGGGACTTCTTTGCTTTGCATTTTTTCACTTTGAAAACTCAATCCTTACATAACCTGGTCTCCTTCTGTCCTCCAAACTCATTCCCATGATATGAGAGACCCAGTGATTATCAATTGTTGGTGTCCTTCCTCAGTAGCACATTTAGACATGAACATACAAGCAAGTGATCTCTACCTGGGAAGGTGGGGCTGAACCTAAGTTATATAAAGTGACTATATTTATAGACGAAACAGTCTAGCGATTCCCTCCCTTCTTTTTTGTCACCACGGTTGCAACAACTCTGCTGTTTTTTGCAGCTTTCTTAGACATAATTGACATACAAGAAACTACAAGTATAAAAGTTGATGAGTTTTGACATATGTATACACTCATAAAACTGTCAGCAGAATTAAGGTAATAAATCCATCACCCCCAAAATATTCCTTGTTCCCTGTTATAAATACATCTCTCCCTTCCACCACCCTCCTCCCTTGCTGGCCCCTCCTTCTCTTCTTGATGTAATATAGTAGTATTAAAATGTTCCAACTCAGAAAAGCAGCCAGATTCTCTGGATCTGAGCCAAGAGTGGAAAACTTTCCTTGGGCCTTGCTTCCTTCCTTCTTTGAAAAGAAGCCAGATCCTCCCAAAGACCTTTCTTTGCAGCTCCACACAAACAACACCAAGATAAGATCAAGGGCCTTAAGAAAGTTACTGGGAAATTGGAATACTTGAATAAGTTGCAAAGAGGATTCTAAAGTCTGCAAATTACTTGAGGATGAACTGAAGAAATATTTGGGAAGGAAACATTGTTTCCCTATTATAAAACAGAATAAATTTTAGTAATAATAAAAGAAGAAAATCCCTCATAATCCCACTACCCTAAGTGAACACTGTCAGTCATTTGCTATATTTTCATTCTTGCCACTTTCCCCGTAAAAAAGAAAAAAGCCTTTATTAAAATCTACTTTGAATGCAACTTTAGAGCTTCAGTGTTTATATTTCTTTTCTCTACATACCTCCAGCATAAACCACCATAAGCTAGAAATAAAAGCTTGTGATCGTATACTTTTCTTAGGTCTCAGAGAATGAATTAACATGTATTCTTAGAGGAAGTGGCCGCAATATGCTAGTCAAAATAAAAGCTCCATTTTGGTTCTGTTTGCAGATTCTAAAGAATCAGAATCTATACAAATAGGAAAATGTTTTTTTCTTTGGGAGAAAAATCGTTTGCAGCAGGAAAGAGAAACTCCTGAGAAAATCCAACTGCTATAGCCAAAGTTATACCTTTTGTGGAGTGGACACTAGGATGACAAAATTAAGTTCTGAGTGTACATAGACAAGTAACACTTCTCATCTCTCCACTAGATTGGAAGGACCCATTTCAAAGCTGATTTTCTATGTTCTGCACTACAGATGGCCTGCCAATCAATTAGCATGCTGTGTAGTTCACCTCAAATTTATTGGAGGCGGTGAGTGGAGTAGAATATGTGTTTTTCTGGGAGTCAAGAAACCCTAGAATAGTGCCTGGTAGAGTAGGCACTCAATAAATATTCACTGAATCAGCAGACCTGAGATCTAGTTTTAGATTTTGCCAACAACTTACCGAAAAAAGTCAGTAACTTTTTGAAGAGGAAAGAATTTAAATTGATCTATCCTTATCACCATCCACCAATATGTAGACGTGGGCTAAGAGAAGTGAATTAGTTTATCAAAGATTCATAAGTGTTTCTGGTCTCTACCTTCTCAAACTACAAAATAGGGGTAGCAATTCTTTCATATCTTGTCAGGATATTGGATCTAATAATATAATAGGTGTAAAATTGCATTGAAATATATAAAAATATTACACATATATAAGGCATTATTAAGATTATCAGTAGAAGCTTCAAACTCACTAACCAGAAGGGTAAGGGAGCTGGAAAACAAGAAAAATTAGGCTGCATTCCTAGGTGGTCATTACCCATTGATTGGTGTTTAGGGAGCTGTATGCACCTTCAGTAGCATAATCAGATACAAAATGCAAAGAAAGGGATGCTTTGAGTTTGGACCTATCACTAGAGACCAAGGAAGATCATCCTAAATAGCTAGGGGTTCACATCAGCATCCACAATATCCTTGCTATGTATCTTTGGAAAGTGACTTGATTGCTCACATCTCAGTTTCCCTATCAGTAAAATAGGGCAATTGATACCCTCCTTATAAATGTGTTGTGAAGAATATAATTCCAAGAGGTTGGATCAAAAATGGAAAGGTTTTTTTTCCCTTAAATCTTTTCAGAACTAAATGACGTGACTTCAGGAGCAGCCAGGGGAAGTAAAACCTCTTTCTGAGATTTTCATAAGGAAAGGGAGGATACATTTCTTACTCCCAACTCAAAGACAGATAGTTGTGCTCAAAATTCTAATTTTCTTTAGAACAATGAAAGTACATCTTGAAAAGAAAAGTTGAACCCTGATGGCTTTTATGCTTTAATCAAGCTTTCCTTTAAACCATCTCAATTCAAAAGAACTCACAGCCTAGTCTTTGGCCACTACAATAGGCAAACAGTATGCTGGACTCACACTAAAAGCTCTAGGCAACCTGGATCACTGCAACCCCTTTTCTTAGTCAAGCTGTGTGTTTTTAACCTGTAAACTGCAGCTCCTTTGATTATAAACCAATAAACTGCATTGACATGACATAATGTGGGTAAAATTGAACAGGTTGAAAGGTGATGGCAGGTACGGGTTACATACCAGTTCACTGTCTTGTGCTTACGCAAGTCTGACTGGAATGGGAATGGAGAGACAGAAGAGGGGGTGGAGTTTACTCTATGAGTTGGAGATGTGCCTTACTCAACCAAGCTGGCCTATTTTGTTTTAGTCTGATTTCATTGTTTTGACAAGATTTTAAAATGACACTGCAGGTTGAAAGTTCTGAGATAATTGATGCCAGACAAGTATGATTGAGGGCCAAAATTGTCTTTTTTATTGGTTATTCTTATTAAGCAGTGACAATGGAATCAGAATCACCTTCTGATGATTTTTAAAACATTTATCTTGTTATAAAAATTCTGATAGCTTTTGAATTAAACACTTGGAAAGGTAGCTAAAGATGGATAAACTTCGGTTTATCTTCTTCTCACTCCTTAAAGATAGCATAAAAGAAAACACCTAGCATCAAATAACAAACAGGAGTACACATACACAAATGTGCTTTCTGGCAAAATTGTATTTTACAGTCTATTCATAAGCAAATTTCTGAAATTGTGAACAGAGTTGGAAGGGCCTGTGATTCTAGCTTTTAATTATATACCTTACCACTAAGCTTCCTGAGTGACTGACATATAGCACAGCCCATGACAGGAGTTTTCTGGGGATAGTTTCTAAAAGTAAGAGTCCCCTAAATTATCTTCAACCCATTGTGCATCCATCTGTTCCAAATGCTGCCTTACAGGGAATTACACACTGCTCCAACTACCCTGCAGATAGCTTAGAGACCCAAAAGGCACCACTAAAAAAAGGGCACTTTAAATTTCTCTTTGCTTTCTTTCATTCGGAGACTATAACCTGCTGTATCTCAATAGGTTGAAATCCACGAACAGCAGATGGTGTGGTGAAAAAAGTGTTAGGTAGTTCCCCAGGGCTGATGGAGCCAGAGTCACTTTGCACCGAGCCTCCACTATTCTCAAACTGGGAGATTTTCTTTTTGATCATCTTTCTCTCCTTGGCTCTGCGATTCTGAAACCAGATTTTCACCTGAAACACAATGGGGCAACATACTGAATGCAGTTAACTTAGTGATTTCTGATATTGTACAGAGACTTTAGCATTTACAATGCCCTTTCATATGCGTCACTTCATTTGAGCCTCACAATGACCTTGTGAAGTATGCCCACTTAACAGGTTAGAAAAAAATCTTGAGACTTAGAGAGGGCAAGTACCTTGCATGAAACGAAACTGAGATCCAAGTCAAGGGCTACTAACTCTGAATGCAATAATCTTAATATTATACCTTACCCACCTCCTCTATTGCACAGGTAGAAATAAATAATGCTGGAATGACAGAAGGTGAGGTGTGCTAAGAGAGAAAGATTTAAATAGCAAAGGTAATTATAATCAACCATTTCTATGTTTTATTAATATTTCACTAAAGATAAATGTCCTATTAGTATAATATTAATAAAATAAAATAGAAAATTTATCTTCCTATTAGTAAAGTATACTATTACTAATAGGAAGTTTGTCTTCCTATTAGTAAAATATTAATGAAACATAAATGAGAGAACAAGGGTGATGAAATATTTTATATCTCTTGCTGGAGATAGAAGAGAGCGATATCAATGTGCCTTCACAGGTGGTTGAAATGCAAGCTACTTGGGATAAGGCAGTGCATTAAGGGACTTTACAATTCTAGAATTCTGATTCTATTGAAATGGACTATATGGGACATGTTGGATATACTTCTGGTGTACCTGTCTCTCAGAAAGGCCCAGGTTAACTGCCAGCTCTGATTTTCTCTGGATGGTGATATATCGATTGCAATGGAATTCCTTTTCCAGCTCCAATCTTTGATGATCAGTGTAAACTACACGATACTTTTCTTTTGTCCTGGTTTTCCCTGTTAGGAGAGAAAGCATTGCATTTAATCTTTTTCTGCTTCTTGGAGATTGTTTTAGTTAAAGAAATCATAGACACTCTTCCCACCCTCATCTTTGCTTTAAAATATAAAATAAGTATATTTTTGAATCACATATTCATAAAAGTCAATTTCTCCATTAAATACATTCTCATCTGTGGCTATGATAGCAATATCTCTGTCTACCATCTATAGACATAGACATATATCTATATATCTATATCTCTCTTTATATATAAACCAACATCTCTTTAATTCATGTTTCTCCTAAAATGATTGGTCAAATCACAATCATCCCATCTTGACCTATTTTTATAGCAGAGCGTTGAAAATGCTTAAACACTTTAACCCATGGTGTTTATTACCTTCCCACTTACATATGTGATTAGCATTGGCAGTAATAGCAACTGTCCACTATACAGGCACTTCCCATTACATTTTATGCAGTCTTTTCATACTGTTCCTATTAAACCTCTTACCTACCTTCTTGAATTATGCAGAACATGTCTTATCTCCATTTTACAGATAAGAAACATGAAGCTCAGTTAAGGTAAATGACTTTGTGTTAGAGAATTGAGGAGTGGGGACCCAAACACGTATCTTTGACTCTTATTTAAGTATGCTAACTAAATGTTATTCCAAGTTCAAATATGCTGGGACGCATAATAATGGCCCAAGAGTGGAAAACACTTGTGGGATCCTGACACTATAGTTACATAATTTCCTAGAGTTTGGTTTGAATAGTAATTTAAAAAGAAAACATTAATTGCCATTTAGCAGATTATGTTTCAGAAAACCCCATTATGTATTAGAAAAAAAAAGTTTTTATGTGGGAGTCTTAATTTTTATTACCAAGTGGATAGTGAATGGGGGAAGGAGGAGGTGTTGACTTAAGCAGAATAAAGTGAGTATTCCATGCCCTTTGAAAGGATATACAAACATTTGCTTTGTGTTACAACATTTAACTAATTCCCCATGCCCTCCTTCGAATAGAGCTTTATTCCTCCTTTCAAATTTTCCAAAGATAGTTAGGAAGTTCCCTTTTCTTTTTAATTTCTCTACCCTCCTCCAGGATCTTCCTCCTTTTCTCTACGGCTTTTAAATACTCCTTCTGATCTTCCCTGGTTGTTTTTTATGTGATTTTTTTGGGGGCGATCTGTAGGACAAAGATGCCTTTAAAGTGGTTCCCTAAACTCCACTGAGGTGTTAAGATACAGCACAGGCCTAACAAAAGAGTTACATAGCATCAGATCCCATTCTGAACCCTCTTTACATTCAGGAACACCAGCCAATTGGTTCAGAATTTACAAGCCCTAAACAAACGTCAGACACCCTTTCATCTCCAGAAAAAGAAAAAAAAAAAGGACACCAGTGAAGAAATAAATTATAGATAAGTTATATATTTTAAGATTAACCTAAATGGCTAAAAAATGAACTGAACAAAATCTCCTTTCCCCACTCTTAGAAAAGGAAAACTATGTGGTCCAGTTGGTTAACCTACCTTAAACTCCTAAATTTTGAGCTGGTTTTCTGAATCTAAGCAAAAACCTGGAAACCGTAAGTCTACCTTTTGGCATGTTGCAAAGACAGAATGCATATTTAGAGAAAAAAATGAAAACTTGGAGATTTAATTTATTTCTAGAACATCGAATCTTGAGATCGAAATGTATCTTTGAAATCATGTTTTCTAAAACCCTTCTTAATCTTACAGTTGCTGAGTGTTTAAATTAGAACTTGAGGCAGACTGGTTAAAAATTCGACTTGTCTTTATCCCTGTTTTATGCTCTTTGATAATCAATAAACATAGCCAGACATCAATAACTCTGGAAAGGTTGTAGTCCTTCCCCACCCCCATTGGTCATAAATTCTCCTCTTGCAGTTTCTTCTGAGGACAATAAAGTCAAGACCAGGCCCCTTTATTTGCCATAAAAATCCTACCCTTTCCGGCAATATAACTCCTGAAGAAAGGAGGGATAAGGAAGAGCCTGGCTGCATATCAAAGCCATGTGAAGTGTTAAAAGGAGTCTGTTGCCAAAATCTGACAGATAAGACCTAAAACTCCAAGAAGATGTAGCTCAGGGGAAAAAACTGACTGCACAGTTTACAAACAGAAATAAATTTGAATTTCCTGGTGCTCCTTTTGTGTCCTGCTCCTCAAATTGTCTCTCCCAATCCCATTGCCTCTTCTTCTTAAATGATGAAACCAGATAAAATGATGAAACCAGAATAGATGATGAAGGGGATTTGGACATTTTCTGGTAAAGCATATGTCCATATTCCCATACCCAAGCACCAAAAAAATAGCACTAACAGAACTAACTTTTATTGTTCAAGCTGTTCTCTTCTTCCAGAGACTATGACATTTCTGAGGGTGATGGGCTCCATTTTCAGCCGTTATTGAGTTTATTTAGGAAATTAATACTATCTAAGATGTATTTGCCTTCTCCTCAAAGAGTCAGAAAAAATTCTGTAAAGATGGATGGAGTCCTTCCCATCCTCCCAACCACATTATCTCCTCAGAATTCACAAGCAAATGTCACAATATATAATAACTTACCAGCCTAAATAAAATTAAAATGGTGTTCATTTGAAAGACTGGCTGCAAAAGTGCTGCTAGGCAGAAAGTCCCTCTCCAAACATAGAGGTGATGATGATGGGAGTGAATGTAAAGATTATGAAAATGAATATTTTTCTGTAGGGAGTACTGTCTAATGGACTCCACTGTGAGGACTTTTCATCTTATGGTAATATTTCACTGTTTTTAGCTAAAAATTGCTTCCAAATTCATTTTTAAAAAGTTGTCCCGTGAAATGAGCAAAAGCAAGGAAGACAATGATAACTCTCAAGAATTATTAAGCAACTAATTTTACGAAGTGTCCTTATTGAATAATGCCTTTTAAGCATAAATTCCTTCATGTTGTCCAGTGGCTTAAAACAATCAATCAGAATCAGAATCAATCACAATTACTTCCTTCTCTCCCCCTCTTTTCCACTTCTAACAGAAAAGCCTCTCTCCAGCCTGCTTAGGTTATCACCTTGCCAATGTTTAAAATGTGAAGGTGCATGAAAATATTAAACTTTCCGTAGAAACTTTTCTGTCATATTCCCTTTTGCATAATATTTAAGGTTAGATATGTATAGAAATAGACCACTTAGAGAACTAAGTAGAAATAAACATGTCTTCTTTTTAAATCAGATCACTTAGGGAACAGTCATTTACTCTATGCGTCAGTCTCCTTGCTCTCATTAGAAAATAACATGCTATAATGGTCGCTATGAAATGTTTTCTGATTGTCCACTAATACATGCGTTTTTTCTTTTTTTACATTTATTTAAGACATTTTTCAGTAACGGAGAGAACTTTCATTTGACTACCTTAATCAAGGGTTACTTCCATATTGAAGTTCATCTTTTCCTCTCAGTCATAAACCATACGTTGTCCCACAGTACTACAGAGTGAAGTGGAAAATTTAGGAGGATCTGACTCATTCATTCATTAAACAAATATTTAAGACCCACTATGCACTAAGCATATAAATGGGTGCATTTTGGTCCTGAGTGGGTGGCCTAGTGAGGTGATCAGCTTAATTTTTTCCATGGGGTTTATAACCTGATGTCCCTTGAAAGGGTTTCAGTGGATCCATATATCTCCTAAAATTATGTAACAAATTACTTGTGTTTGTGTGTGTGCTGCTGTGCCTTTGTGCATTTTTCTAGGGAGATAACCAAAGTTTTTCATCATATTGCTGCTATTCATCAAATTGCTGCTAAATATGCACCTTAGACTATAAGAATACACCAAAGGGGTTATTTTCATTTATAAGACATTAAAATGAAACAAAGTTTTAATTTAATGAAGCCTCATCTATAGAATAGGCTGCCAATAATCGAAATGGTTCCAATATCGTTCAATTTTAAACTTCTCATAGAAATTGGATAGAAAATCTTGTGAAGGTGCCATTGTAAAGTCAGGTTTGAGGGTTTAGCTAATAATGAAGATGCAAGAGACTAAAGAGCCCGTTTCGAAACGTTTCCTGGCATTAGAATTGCCCAAGAGAGAGACTTAGGCTAATAAAAGCAAATGTAAATGGAAGACCTTTAAGCAGATAAAACTTTCATATTTTTCCTCATAAATAGAAAATTCAAGGCTGGAGATAATTTCTTTTATCTCATCCATTTCCTCTCTTGTTCTCTATTGCAAACAGCACCCCAGTGACTTTCCTCTTAATGTGTTTCAAAACATAATCCTAGACTGCGAGCAACTACTTTTCTAGCTTTTGTGTCTTTTGCCGATTGTTAGGGTTTAGTGAGTGGATGTTAATTACAATCCCGAGATTAGATGTAATAAAAACTCTGGGAGTGCCTCACCCTAACCTCTTTTTCTATTCTACTTAGTCGACAGACTCACTCATATTTTTTTAAAATGCAGATTTACTTGCAAACGCTTTAAAGCCAAGTATTCCAACTCTACTTTTACCTTGGGATCGCTACTCTAGTGAGGTTCTAATACACAGAACTTCCTTTTCCTGGCTAAAAGTTCTCCTAATGGTAAAAATGGGTCACTTCCCACCCTCCTGTCTTTGCTTTTGGGAGGAAAGACAAAGTGCAGAACTGAGAACAGCAGCATAATCATTGCGGACAAATGCTATTGAAATGCCATTTCCTCCCCAGAGGGATGAAAATACTCAGTGTCGATTTTTACTAATTTTCTCTAATGACAGCGAGCGAGGGTTGGAATAATAAGAATGTAATAAAAGAACAACAGTTGAAAACAAACATTCCTCCCCCCGCCCCGGTCTAAAATTAAAGTGGAACGGCCACTTCCCTCGCCCTGGCTCCCAGCAGTCGACCACTGACTTGCTGGTTAGGCTGTGATCGGGATCGCTTTGACTTCTCTCGCGCTGCCGCAGACCTACATTCATTCAGCCCCTACTCCTGAGAGACGCCTGCGTTGACAGTTATGAGGGCTTTAGCCATTTATTAGTGCTGGAGCTGATTTCGTTTGCGTGCCAGGCGTGTGTGAGGGTTAGGTACCGTATTATGTGCCAGGTCAGTGCTGTAGCCTTCTCGCCTGCCTCAACACTTCGGTTAGAAGAAAGGACGTTGTAAGACGGCAATGGATTTTAGGCCAATTTGCCTCTGCCAACTTGTAGGAAGGAAGCTGGAGCTTCTCTGAGAGGCCAGGGTGAAGAGGTTGCTTTGCCGTCGGGGACTTCGTGGCTAAACTGGAGGGTCCGTTGCCAGCCAAGCACTGTGAACCTAAATTGAGCATCACCAGCTTTGGGGGCGGGGAGGGGGGAGACAGCCCGCTCAGATGGGTAAGGGTTTGGAAATGGAACAGTCAAGCAGCAGTGCCTGAACAACGGGACACCACAGCTGCCCTCTGGCTTCATTCACCCGTTGAGCTTTCTCATGCATCTCTTTTCCCATGTGGGCAACTACAGGGTTGCATCCTGATCCTTGCGGCTCAACATACCCATTGTCCACTCACTCGCTTTCTTCATGGAGCAGTGAGTGCTCCATGGAGCCGTTTAGTCCCAATCGCTGCACTCAGTGAGTGAGTTTTGAGCCCAGGCGAACGCGAGGGAGATGCCTAATAGGCCAGCCAGCCATACAGGGGTCTCCTCAGCTAAGCCCTCTTGGGAGAGGCCTGAGAAGTACGAGGGCAGGCCGACCAAGAGAAGTAGCGGAGAAGCGAAGGAAGGAAAAGTGTGTGGGCATTGGAATTGATTACTCACCCGTCACCTGCACGGTCTTGCGCATCCATGCATAGGGGCTGTGGCGGCTCCTGCTGGGGGAACTGGCGTTGGCGGCGCCTGCGTCCGTCGGGACAAGCGACCCGCCAGCCGGGCCTGGTAGGCTGCTGCTGCTAGTTCCACCGCCCGCAGGGCCCAAGTTGCTGTAGTCGATCGAGCAGAAAGCGGCGGGGCTAGAGGTCATGTCGTTCACCGGCACTGTGCCCATTATACTAGACGGCCCAGGATACACGCTCCAGTCTTCTCGCGGGGGACTGTAGGGTGAGCCCCAGACTCCCAGAGACGGCCAGTGAGGATCCACGCTGGGCATATGAGGATACCCCATATAGTGCGAGAAAGCCGGTGCCGCAGCGAAATTGGAGGCTGGCATCGGACTTCCACCGCCCCCTGTGCCGCCTGTTCCAGCTGTGCCGTCGCCCCCAGGGCTCCTGAGAGTGCCCGGGTACATGCCTGCTTCTTTCTCCAAAAGGCAGCTTCCGTACATCGTGTCTTGGGTAGAAGGCGCTCCCTAAGCCATCTTGAGGTCCCTGTAAGGCCGCAACTCGACTTTGAGAAGCAGCAGAGAATAAACTTATCAGTACGTAGTTGTGCCGCAAGCTCTTTTGCACCCTTCAGACTACTCCATCCCACGTTTCCTACGAGGGTATCCAGGTGACTGGCAGCCCTGTATAGATAGGCCACCAATGGCTGGGCTGACGTCAAGGGGCTTCAGGCTTTTACATAGCATTTGCATTCAAATGAAGGGCCATTTCACTTTCACAGGAACTTGTTCACCCACTCCCCAAGCTCCCAGGCCTTTCTGTCTCATCTTTCTTGATTCTGTCCATCTGGTCCCCATAGCGTGAGTATTGTGCTTTTGGGGACAGGAACTCCTCCAGGGGTTTCTGACCAGCTCCCCTCAAAGTCAGATAGAGACCTGCAGAAACCGGGCAAAGTTCCGCTCTCTAGGATTCAGTCCTTACACCGCGGCCTCCTCCCTTTCACCAATCTTCCCGTGTCCAACCTGCATCTGCAGTCTCCTTCTGCCCAAATTCCCTCTCAGGGGTTTACTGCATGGCACTGGCCCAGGGTGCCAACGAAAAGAGCTTTCCCTTACTCTCCTTACTCGCTCCATCAAGAGGACGCCTTTGTTTCCAAGGGCAAAGATTCATTTCACAACTCTCTGTTGAGCGTCTACTGTGTGCCAGGTACTGTGTAGGCATGGGGATACAGCAGTGAATAAAAGACAAAAATTCTTGCTCTGCCTTCCTAAGATTAAACTGTAGTGGATGGCAGGCTGAATTAATAGACTATTCTACAAATACAAACAAATTAAAGAAAGATGACTAACGTAGGTTATGAAAAATGGTAGGAGAGAGAGAGAGAGAACCATGCAGATAATAAACTTTCCTATTTTCCTGTCAATCCACTACTCTCAGGTGTCTCCTGCCAGGTATGGCTTCCGTCCGAAATCCAGTGCCTCAAGGGGCCAGAACTCTTGCAGTCTCAAATCCATGGCAGCTGCAGCAAACTAAAAATTTTCTTTGTAAAACTCCAATTGTTGAAAAAGACATAGACTTGCTAGTAGATGCCAATGAAATCAGTATCTTGCCTCAAGAAACCAGGTCACCTCTTGTGTTCCTCCTCTCCACCCAGCGCCCCCAAGACCTACCACAGCCTTTACTCCAGGCTGCTTCCTACTCAGGAAATGTGCTCCTACACAAAATCCAACATAACCTGGCAACCCCACCCCCATTTAGCTAATCCCTCTATGGCTTTGGGAAAGTCACTTAACCTCTCTGAGTTTCACGGGTTTTCCCTTTTAAAAATAGAGAACCTAATGGTATCCACCTTACAAGCAGGATTTCCTCAGATAATGCAAGCAAACTGCTTAACTTAGTGCTTGGCACACAGTATGGGACCACTGTATTCACTCAACAAATATTTATTGAGTACTTAGTGCTGTTCTATGTATGGAGACATCAGTGGTGAGCAGATAAAGCCTCCGGCTTTATTAAGCATATATCATAGTGGGGAGAAACACTGATAAGTAATTAAATATCATGGTATATCAGACAGTAATCTACTCTATGGAGAAAAAAAAGCAGGGAAAGAATATATGGAATGCTGGGAGGTGGATGTCGCAATTTTAAATGTGATAGTCTAGGATGACTTCACAGAGAATTGACATTTAAGCAAAATATGAAAGAGTTAATGGAGTGAGGTAAGAGGACAGAGAATTCAGAAGAAAGAAACAAGTGAAAAGAGAATGTTCATCTTCTGTTGGAGAAAGTGCAAGGAAGACAGTGTAGCTAAAGACTAGATGAGGTCTAAAAGCTGAAGGGAAATAGGCCATTGCAAAAATTCTAGTTTTTGCTTTGAGATAGGGAGACATTGTAGGGTTTAGAGCAGAGGAGTGACATGATTTGAGTTAAATTTTGAATGGCTCTCACTGGCCATTGGATCAAAAATAGACTGTAAGTAGACAGAATCAGGCAGATTAAAAAAAAAAAAGACTATTGCAATAATACAGGTGAATGGCAGTGTGGGTGGAGATAAGTGGTTGGATTCGGTATATATTTTGAAACTTGTTTCAGAGAAGAAGGAAAATGAGTAATTGATCAGAAAAGACCAATTAAAGTCTGGTGCTGGGGAGAAGGGACTAAGAGGCAGGAAAGTAGCATACCTATTGGCACTTTTTACACTTTTTGCACATTTTTTTATCTTCACAACAGCCCCATGAGTTATTGTCATTCCCATTTTAGAGATGTAGAAACTGAGGCTCAGAGACATGGCATGACTATTTAAATGCACATGGCTGGTGTGTGGTAAAGCTAGGTTCAAATTCTGGGTCACCCTGACTGCAAAGCATGTGTTCTTCAATTGGTACCAGGCCAAATACACAACATCAGCGTTTAGAACTGGGGCTTAGCTTCTATTTTCTTTCTTTGCTCAGGCTTTCAGGCCTGGCATTCAAGTCTTCACAATATAGATCCAATTACCTTGCATTATTCTTTCACCTATTCAATTCTGAAGCAAACTATACTATCTGATATTTGAAAAAATATGTCAGAGTGGAAGCACATGGAGGATCTTTAGAAGTTAACTAACCCAATCTTATTATTTAACAGATTAGGAAACTGATGGCTTAAGAGAGGAAGGTAATCTTTAAGGAAGTGAACCCAGGTCCGTTGACTACCAGGTCAGCACTCTTTCCACTAAAATAAAAGTATCTTTGCATATGCAATTCCTTCGACTAGTCTGTTTCTCTCTGCAATCTTCTAATTGTGGAAAGAAAAAAAAGTGTTTAAAATCTCCTGATTTTTCTTTAAGAGATGTAGTCTCACTTGTCACCCAGGCTGGAGTACAGTGGCACTATCATAGCTCACTATAGCCTCGAACTCCTGGGATGAAGCAATCCTTCCACCTCAGCCTTCTGAGTAGCTGGGACTACAGGCACATTGCCAACTTACCCAGCTGTCTCTATTCTTCAAGGTTCAGTTGAAATGTGCCCTTCTCGCTAAAGCCCTATGTAGTGATGCTCCTCTCAGAAAACCCTCTTCCTCTTCTGTGAATCCCATTATCAATTCCCCTTCCCAATGGACTGATGGAGACTATTTTTGTCTACCTTAGAGTTATTTGAGATCTTATCTGAATCTTCTGAAATTTGAGCACCTTGAAGGGGTATGGGGAAGTATGTTTGAACCCATTAGAATAAAGCTCCCTTGTACATGGTAGGGTCTTGGGAAATATTTGTGTACTGAATCAGTAAATGACCTTGGAACTGTAGATTGGAAATCACTATTTGATCCAGCTCCAGGGATGTCTGGAAGAGAAGTGAGTAAGAACATTGCCCAGTGCTTGACAGAACTTGGCTTCAGGTTTCCTCTGGTTTTTGTTTGTGTGGTGATGGGGAGGAACAGACAGGGAGGTTTAGTCTAGTTTATTGAATGGAACTTTTGATTTATTTCTTAACCTGAAGATCAACCAGAGAGGTGGCTTCTCTGCAGCAATCTTACTGCCACTAGGGAGTAATCTCTTAGTTTTTCTCAGACTTAGAGAGGCAGGTATCAAACAGGGCATCTGTTGGACTCTGGGCTGACTCCCACTGATCAGATTTGTTCTAAGGCTTGAGGGAGATAACGAATGTGAATTGTGTAAAGAATGAGGTCCACCTGTGATGAACTATGGAGCTCTGGATAAACCTTTTCTTTAGCAGCCTTAAAGCTTTGGGAGAATCCAAGTGTCTGGTAAATATTCTCTAAGCCTGGTCTGGCCTCTCAGTTCTGTGATAGTAGCCAAAGGCTACTCTCCACCCTACTACACCCCTCCCTAACCCTTTTCCACTACCCTGGCTCAGATTCAGGCCTGATCTGGGTCTCTGTGCTATGGAACTTGGCTCCAGTCATCAATCATTGGGCCTTCCTACTACTGGGAGGGAGATGAGGAATGCAGAGTTTAAGTTCTTTTTTGTTTATATGGTAACTGAAGCTTAGAGTAGGGCAGGGTCTTACCCAAGGCAGACACTATTAGGTGATGTGTGGAACTGCTATCTAAACCCAAGCGTGGCTGACTGTAGACCTCTGCAAGGCACTCCACCTCTCTCAGCCTCAGTTTCCAACACACAATAAATGGGGCAGACAATAGAGACCATTCTATAGGGATGTTGGGAGGATTAAGTGCACCAGTAGTGTGCTCAGTAAATAGCCATTATTATTGTCATCTGGAGAGTGGCTGGGACTTCACAGGTTATGGGCCTACTATGCCTCTTCTGGTCCACATCCATGCATGGAAAATGCTTAGCAATTGGAGTGAAGGCCCAGAGCAATTTAACATGCTGCTTGTTGCCTCTCCATTCAAGCTTTACACTCTGGGCTCTGAACATAGCCCCCATTCACTCACTCACTCCTATCTCCCTCCTCAATCCCTTTGGAACTTTAGCAACATCAGTGCTTGGGTTTCTGGAAGGAGAGAAGCCTCAAGCCCTTGCCATCCACCTTCCTGATCACTGTGATGGGCTTATGCACTTCCAGGACTAGACACTCTGGGAAATGAGCAACACTAGGCTCTGGGCCTTCCCTAAAGCATCACAGTTGAGGCAGGACCTAGGTATGTTTTGGAGAAAAATTAAGATTCTTTTGTGGGAACATGAGTAGTTAGGGCAAGTACCAACTGGAGTGGTGGAGGACCAGGGCTCTATACCCACCCTGTCACCGGATCTAGCTGCCTGGCTCTGGATTAGGGTAAAAAGAATAAGAAAGGCCCAGGGCTCTGAGATGAAGACCAAAGGACAAAGCAGTGAAGAAACAGGCTTCTTTGGCATCCAAGGATGGCTCAACTCTGGGAAAGAGGTATATATGAGGAGGCAAGTAGGGCTCAATGACTAATGCCGAGAACCCAGACTTGGAAGGGATGTGTAGGGGAGGGATTTTGCAGAAGAGAGAGAGAAAAGAAAGATAGGCCAATGCAGAATGGGGGGACAGTGTAAACTCAAAACTCTAGCCATGGTAGGAGAGTCTTAAACTAAGTCTGAGAGGATGAAGGAGGCCAATTCTCTCTCTAAAATAAAAATATAAGTGCAAGTCCTGGCTGTCTGCTTGAAGAAAGAAAACCAGAAGTCTAGTTCACAGAGCAGGCACTTTAGGCTAGAGCCTGTGCTGGGTCCTTGCTTGTGCAAACTCCCATCAGGCTCACTATAATCAGAGGGAGTAGATAGGATCAGCCTTATTTTACAGAGGTGAAGAATACAGAACTAAACCCAGTAATGGGATCAGTTGTAATGTCATTTTTGTCATTTCTTATTGTCTTACTTTGAGCTCCCTGTTTTCTTTGTTAAAATATTTAAATTTTTTTCTTGAGATTTCTTCTTTGTCTTATGTGTTATTTTAAAGTGTATTGGTTAATCTCCAAGTATTTTGGGGCTTTCTACATAACTTTCTGTTATTGATTTCTAGTTTAATTCCATTGTAGTGAAAGCAGATGTTGTATGATTTCTATTCTTTTAAATTTTTTAAGTTGTGTTTTTTAGGTTAGAATGTCATCTATGTTGATTAATGTTTCATGTGAACTTAAGAAGAATGTGTATTCTTCTGTTGTTGGATGCAGTGGTCTACAGTGTCAATTATATTTAGTTGCTTGTGATATTGAGTTCAACTGCATCCTTAATAACTTTCTGCACGGTAGATCTGTCCATTTCTGACAGAGGGGTATTAATGTCTTCAAAAAATATAACAGTGGATTCGTCCATTTCTCTTTGACTTTCTGTAAGTTTTTACCTCATGCATTTTGATGTTCTCTTTTTAAGTGTGTACACATTATGAAATGTTATTTCTTCATGTGTCTTTTGGCTGCATAAATATCTTCCTTTGAGAAGTGTCTGTTCATATCCTTCGCCCACTTTTTGATGGGGTTGTTTGTTTTTTTCTTGTACATTTGTTTGAGTTCATTGTAGATTCTGGATATTAGCCCTTTGTCAGGTGAGAAGATTGCAAAATTTTTCTCCCATTCTATAGGTTGCCTGTTCACTCTGATGGTAGTTTCTTTTGCTGTGCAGAAGCTCTTTAGTTTAATTAGATCCCATTTGTCAATTTTGGCTTTTGTTCCCATTGCTTTTGGTGTTTTAGACATGAAGCCCTTGCCCATGCCTATGTCCTGAATGGTATTGCCTAGGTTTTCTTCTAGGGTTTTTATGGTTTTAGGTCTAATACTTAAGTCTTTAATCCATCTTGAATTAATTTTTGTATAAGGTTTAAGGAAGGGATCCAGTTTCAGCTTAAAATGCTCATCATCACTGGCCATCAGAGAAATGCAAATCAAAACCACAATGAGATACCATCTCACACCAGTTGGAATGGTGATCATTAAAAAGTCAGGAAACAACAGGTGCTGGAGAAGATGTGGAGAAATAGGAACACTTTTACATTGTTGGTGGGACTGTAAACTAGTTGAACCATTGTGGAGGTCGATGTGGCAATTCCTCAGGGATCTAGAACTAGAAATACCATTTGACCTAGCCATCCCATTACTGGGTATATACCCAAAGGATTATAAAACATGCTGCTATAAAGACACATGCACACGTATGTTTATTGTGGCACTATTCACAATAGCAAAGACTTGGAACCAAGCCAATGTCCAATAAGGATAGACTGGATTAAGAAAATGTGGCACATATACACCATGGAATACTATGCAGCCATAAAAAATGATGAGTTCATGTCCTTTGTAGGGACATGGATGAAGCTGGAAACCATCATTCTCTGCAAACTATCACAATGACAAAAAAACAAACACCGCATGTTCTCACTGATAGGTGGGAATTGAACAATGAGAACACATGGACACAGGATGGGGAACATCACACACCGGGGACTGTTGTGGGGTGGGGGGAGGGGAGAGGGATAACATTAGGAGATATACCTAGTGTTAGATGATGAGTTAATGGGTGCAGCACACCAACATGGCACATGTATACATATGTAACAAACCTGCACATTGTGCACATGTACCCTAAAACTTAAAGTATAATTAAAAAAAGCAATTGTTGCTTTTATAATCATTATCATCAAGCAAAAATAATAGCCCATATAAAATAATTAACCTATTTACTACCTTATCTTAAATATATTAAGAAACTACAAGATGGCATTAATACTATCCTAATCTGCTCCACTTAACAAGTTGATATTTAAGATGCTTCCATTTTCAAGTATCACTACCCACTGTACATTTAGAAAACCTACTTGTAAAAATCTATTTTATTTAATTTCTTAGAAAACTACTAGCTCAAAGAAAACCTACTTTGTGAATGCTATTTGACTTGCTACCTCATTTTCTCGTCTTTACAACAATTAGTTAATATTGGTCTGAAAAAGAGCATAATGCAAAGTGAAAGAATTATTATAATCTCAAGACAAGAAAACAAGTTTATATTACAAAAGTAAGCAATACTCAAGATCAGTTACTTTTAAGCATATAGCACATTGTAGTCATAATTAGCTCACCATCAGTTAGAAATATATGTACACATTTTTCAAAATAAGTCTTTTAAATATAGTCTTGCACGTATCTTTCTAGCTTAAGAATTTGAAATAGCAATTAAGTATGAACCTTAAATCACTCATGTTTATAACTAGAAGAGCAAGTCCCAAGGATGTAAATCTCACCCAATGAGACAAGGGATGCTGAATGTATTATTAATTGCTAAGTAATCTCTTAATTTTAGAATGTAGCACCCAATGCTAGCAAATAAATAATGTGATTTATGAGCCTGCACTCTCATGCTGCTTTACTAGAGTTCAATAAACACATGCAGATCCAAAAAAACACAAAAAACAAAAAGCAAGCGAAATGTTATTTCTTGTTGGAGCACTGACTTCTTTATCAGTATGTAATAACCCTTTTTATTCCTGATAACTTTCCTTTCTCTAAAGTTGGCTGTGTCTGAAATTAATATAGCTACTTCAACTTTCTGTTGTGTTTGCATGCCATGTCTTTCTCCACCCATTTACTTTAAGTTTATATATGTCTTTATATTTAACGTGGGCTTCTTGTAGACAACATACAGTTGGGTATTTTTGGATCCACTTTAACTATATGTGTCTTTTAATTGGTGTATTTAGACCATGGGGGCAGTTTAAAGTGGTTGTTGATATAGTCGGATTAATATATACAATATTTGTTATGTTTTCTATATGTTACCTTTGTGTTTTTTCATATTTTTGTCTTTCACACTGCTATGGTCTGTGTTTCCCCAGAATTGATATGTAGAAGTCTTAACTCCTGAGGTGATGGTATGACAAAGGGGAGCCTTTGGGAAGTGATTAAGTCATGAGGACTCCACTTTCATGTACAGAATTAGTGACCTTATGAAGGAAGCCTGAAGGAGCTTGGTCACCCATTCTGCCATGTGAGGACACAGCTACAAAATGTCATCTATGAGGAAATAGACCTTACCAGACACTAAATTTGCCAGGGCCTTGATCTTAGATTTGCAGCCTCCAAAACTGAGCAATAAATTTGTGTTGTTTATAAGTTTCCCAGTCTAAGGTATTTTGTTATAGTGGCCTGAAAAAATGAAGAACATACTTTTGCTGACTTTTTGTGGTTTTAATTAGGCTTTTAATATAATTTCAACTTATCTCATTTCTTAGCACATCAATTGATATGGTTTGCCTGTGTCCCCACCCAAATCTCAGCTTGAATTGTAATAATTCCCACCTGTCAAGGGCAGGGCCTGGTGGAGATAACTAAATCATGGGAAGTTTCCCCATACTTTTCTCACGGTAGTGAATAAGCCCCATGAGATCTGATAGTTTTCTAAATGGGAGTTCCCCTGCACAAGCTCCCTCTTGCCTGCTGCCATGTAATATGTGTCTTACTTCCCCTTCATCTTCCAGTATGTTTGTGAGGCCTCCCCAGCCATGTGGCACTGTGAATCATTTAAACCTCTTACCTTTATAAGTTACCCAGTCTTGGGTATGTCTTTATTAACCATGTGAGAACAGGCTAATACAGTAAATTTGTATTGGGAGTGGGGTGCTGCTGTAAAGACACCTAAAAATGTGGAAGCAACTTTGGAACTGGGTAACAGGCAGGCGTTGGGCCAGTTTGGAGCCTCAGAAGAAGCCAGAAAAATGTGGGAAAGTTTGGAATTTCCTAGATACCTTTTTATTGGTTTTGACCAATTTGGATAGTGATATGAACAGTAAAGTCCAGGCTGAGGTAGTCTCAGCTGGAGATGAGGAACTTGTCAGGAAATGGAGCAAAGATGACTCTTGCTATGTTTTAGCAAAGAGACTGGTGATATTTTGTCCCTGCCCTAGAGATTTGTGAAACTTTGAACTTGAGAGAGATGATATAGAGTATCTGGAAGAAAAAATTTCCAAGCAGCAAAGTGCTCAAGAGGAAGGAGAGCATAAAAATTTGAAAAATTTGCAGACCTAATGATGCAGTAGAAAAGAAAAATCCATTTTCTGGGGAGAAATTCAAGCCATCAGCAGAAATTTGCATAAGTAACGAGGAGCCAAAGGCTAACTGCCAAGACAATGGGGAAAATGTCTCCAGGGCATGTCAGAGACCTTTGCATCAGCCCCTCCCATCATAAGCTTGGAGGCCTAGGAGGGAAAAATGGTTTCCTGGGGTGGGTCCAGGGCCCCAGTGCTGTGTGCAGTCTTGAGATTGGTGGCCTGCATCCCAGCTGCTCCAGCCTTGGCAAAAAGGGGACAGGGTACAGCTCAGGCTGTGGTCTCAGAGGGTGTAAGCCTTGAGCCTTGGCAGCTTCCATGTGGTGTTGAGCCTATGCATGAACAGAAGTCAAGAACTGAGGTTCAAGAACCTCTGCTTATATTTCAGATGATGTATGGAAATACCTGGATTTCCAGACAGAAGTTTGCTGCAGGGGTGGAGCCCTCATGGATTACCTCTGCTAAGGCAGTGCAGAAGGCATATGTGGACTTGAAGCCCCCACACATAGTCCCCACTGAGGCACTGCATAGTGGAGCTGTGAGAAGAGGGCCACTATCCTTCAGACTCCAGAATGGTAGATCCACCAACAGCTTGCACTGTGCACCTGGAAAAGCCACAGACTCAATGTCAGCCCATGAAAGCAGCTGGGAGGGGAGCTGTATCCTGCAAAGCCACAGGATGGAGCTGCCCAAGACCATGAGAACCCACGTCTTGCATCAGCATGACCTGCATGTGAGACATGGAGTCAAAGGAGATCATTTTGGAGCTTTAAGATTTGACTGCCCTTTGGATTTCAGAAAGGCCTGTGGCCCCTTCATTTTGACCAATTTCTCTCATTTAGAACAAGTGTATTTACCCAATGCCTGTACCCCCATTGTATCTAGGAAGTAACTAGCTTGCTTTTGATTTTACAGGCTTATAGGCAGAAGAGACTTGCCTTGTCTCAGATGAGACTTCGGACTGTGGACTTTTAATTTAATGCTGAAATGAGTTAAGACTTTAGAGGACTGTTGGGAGGACATGATTGGTTTTGAAATGTGAGGATGTAAGATTTGTGAGGGGACAGGGGTGGAATGCTACAGTTTGGCTGTGTCCCCACTCAAATCTCATTTTGAATTGTAATAATATCCACGTGTCAAGGGTGGGGCAAAGTGGTGATAATTGAATCATGTGAGGCAATTTTGTCCATACTGTTCTCATGGTACAGAATAAGTCTCATGAGATCTAATGGTTTTATTAATGGGAGTTCCCTTGCATAAACTCTCTCTTGCCTGCTGCCATGTAAGACATCTCTTGCTTCATTTTTGCATTCCACCATGATTGTGAGGTCTCCCCAGCCATGTGGAACTGTGAGTCAATTAAACCTCTTTTCTTTATAAATTACCCAGTCTTGGGTGTGTCTTTACTAGCAGCATGAGAACAGACTAATACATCAATTATATATTTTTTCTACTTCATTTAGGTGTCTCTTTATTTTGCAATATACATTTACAACTAATCCAAGTTCACTTTTAAATAACATTATACTGCTTCACAGTTAGTACAAGTACATTATAATAACAAAATATTTTCTATTCTTTCTTTCTGAACTTTCTATTATAGCTGTAATTAACTTCTCTTATATATAAGCACACACACACACACACAGTTGCTATTTCTATTTTGGACAAACTATTTTCTGTTAGATCAATGAAGATAAAAATATAAATTTTTTATTTTACCTTCACTTATTCCTTTTCTAATATTCTTTCTTTCTTTAAATACATCCAAGTTTCTGAACAAATATTTCTTTCATTATTCCTGAGGAGCTTCTTTTAACTTTATGAGACCATTCTTCTGGTGACACGTGTTCTCAGTTCTTGTTTGTCTGACAAAATGTTTATTTCACCTTCACTTTTGAAAGATAATTTCATAGGATACAGAAGTTTAAGATGCTGGATTTCTTTTCTCATTATACTTTACACATTTCATTCTAATTTATTTTTGCTTCTTTGCAAGTAAGCCATTTTTTAAACTTCTGTATCTTTTTTAAACTTCTTACATATTTTCTTTATCTTTGATTTTCTGCAGTTTAAATATGATAAGACTAAGTGTAGCTTTTTCTTTTTTTCCTTTTTTTTTTGGAATCATCCTGGTTGATTCTCTTAGTGTCCTGAATGTTGTTAAGTGTTTAGCATTAATTTCAGAAAATTCTCAGTCACTTCAAATTTTTTTTTTCTCTTTCTTCTCCTTATGGTGTTCCCAGTACGCACAGTTACATCTTTTATTGTCCCACTATTCATAGATATTCTGTTCCTTTTTCAAATATTTTTCCCTTTTTGCTTTTCAGTTTTGGAAGATTTTATTGTCATATCCCCAAGCTGAGAGATTTTTTTTCTCCCCCATGTCCAGCCTGCTGATGAGATAATCAAAAGCATTTTTTATTTCTGTTGTGTACCATATTTTGATTTATAGTATTTATTTACTCATTTGAAAATTTGATTAAAATATAATTCACTGTTCAAAAATAACAACAATGTTTTTTGGTAGTTATAAATTATATAGACATAAAATGTATGACCACAATAGCACAAAAGATAGAAAGCATAAAAAGATGTACATTGTTGTATGGTCTTATACATGAAGTAGTATAATATTATTTGAAGGTAGGCTGTAATAGAATAAATACACATATGCAAAACCAGAAACCAAAAAAAAAACTCTCCAAATAAGTGCAGCTAAAAAAATTCAAATATGGGAAGATAAAATGGAATGCTGCAAAAGCAAATCAAGTAATTCAAACGAAGTCAGAAAAGAAAAACAGAACAACAAATAACAATGAAAAGAACAAATGTTACATGTAGAAAACATAGCAAGATGATAAACTTAATCTAACAATATAGAAAATTAAGCATAAATGGTTCATATAGTCAAGCAAAAACAAAGACCAACTTTCTGCTGTCTACAAAAACTCATTTAAATATAGAAGCACAGACAGGTTAAAACTAAAAGGACAGAAAAAGATACGATTGCAAACACTTATCAAATAAAGTGCAGTGCCTATATTAATATTAAAAAATAGACTTCAGGTGGATTCAAGATGGCTGAATAGGAACATCTCCAGTCTACAGCTCCCAGCGTGAGCGATGCAGAAGATGGGTGATTTCTGCATTTCCAACTGAGGTACCAGGTTCATGTCACAGGGAATGCTGGACAGTGGGTGCAGGACAGTGGGTGCAGTATACTGTGTGTGAGCTGAAGCAGGGCAAGGCATTGCCTCACCTGGGAAGTGCAAGGGGTCAGGGAATTCCCTTTCCTAGTCAAAGAAAGGGGTGACAGATAACACCTGGAAAATCGGGTCACTCCCACCCTAATACTGCGTTTTTCCAATGGGCTTAACAAACGGCACACCAGGAGATTATATCCCACATCTGGCTCGGAGGGTCCTACACCCACTGGGCCTCACTCATTGCTAGCACAGCAGTCTGAGATCAAACTGCAAGGCAGGAGCAAGGCTGGGGGAGGGGTGCCCGCTGTTGCCCAGGCTTGAGTAGGTAAACAAAGTGGCCAGGAAGCTCGAACTTGGTGGAGCCCACCACAGCTCAAGGAGGCCTGCCTGCCTCTGTAGGCTCCACCTCTGGGGGCAGGGCACAGACAAACAAAAGACAGCAATAACCTCTGCAGACTTCTATTTCCCTCTCTGACAGCTTTGAAGAGAGTAGTGGTTCTCCCAGCACACAGCTTGAGATCTGAGAATGGGCAGACTGCCTCCTCAAGTGGGTCCCTGACCCCCGAGTAGCCTAACTGGGAGGCTACTCCCAGTAGGGGCGGACTTACTCCTCTGAGATAAAACTTCCAGAAGAATGATCAGGCAGCAGCATTTGCAGTTCACCAATATCCACTGTTCTGCAGCCACCGCTGATGATACCCAGGCAAACAGGATATGGAGTGGACCTCTAGCAAACTCCAACAGACCTGTAGCTGAGGGTGCTGACTGTTAGAAGGAAAACTAACAAACAAAAAGGACATCCACACCAAAAACCCATCTGTACGTCACCATCATCAAAGACCAAAGGCAGATAAAACCACAAAGATGGGGAAAAAACAGAGCAGAAAAACTGGAAACTCTAAAAATCAGAGCACCTCTCCTCCTCCAAAGGAACACAGTTCCTCACCAGCAATGGAACAAGGCTGGACAAGAATGACATCGATGAGTTGAGAGAAGAAGGCTTCAGAAGATCAAACTACTCCGAGCTAAAGGACGAAGTTTGAACCAATGGCAAAGAAGTTAAAAACTTTGAAAAAAAATAAACCAATGGATAACTAGAGTAACCAATGCAGAGAAGTCCTTAAAGGACCTGATGGAGCTGAAAACCATGGCATGAGAACTATGAGACAAATGCACAATCCTCAGTAACTGATGTGATCAACTGGAATAAAGGGTATCAGCGATGGAAGACAAAATGAATGAAATGAAGTGTGAAGAGAAGTTTAGAGAAAAAAAAAATAAAAAGAAACAAACAAAACCTCCAAGAAATATGGGACTATGGGAAAAGACCAAATCTACGTCTGATTGGTGTACCTGAAAGTGACAGGGAGAATGGAACCAAGTTGGAAAACACTCTGCGGGATATTATCCAGGAGAATTTCCCCAATCTAGCAAGGCAGGCCAACATTCAAATTCAGGAAATACAGAGAACACCACAAAGATACTCCTCGAGAAGAGCAACTCCAAGACACATAATTGTCAGATTCACCAAAGTTGAAATGAAAGAAAAAATGTTAAGGGCAACCAGAGAGAAAGGTCGGGTTACCCACAAAGGGAAACCCATCAGACTAACAGCTGATCTCTTGGCAGAAACTCTACAAGCCAGAAGAGAGTGGGGGCCAATATTCATCATTCTTAAAGAAAAGAATTTTCAACCCAGAATTTCATACCCAGCCAAACTGAGCTTCATAAGTGAAGGAGAAAGAAAATACTTTACAGACAAGCAAATGCTGAGAGATTTTGTCACCACCAGGCCTGCCCTAGAAGAGGTCCTGAAGGAAGCACTAAACATGGAAAGGAAAAACTGGTACCAGCCACTGCAAAAACATGCCAAATTGTAAAGACCATCAAGGCTAGGAAGAAACTGCATCAACTAATGAGCAAAATAACCAGCTAACATCATAATGACAGGATGAAATTCACACATAACAATACTATCCTTAAATGTAAATGGGCTAGATGCTCCAATTAAAAGACACAGACTGGCAAATTGGATAAAGAGTCAAGACCCATCAGTGTGCTGTATTCAGGAAACCCACCTCATGTGCAGAGACATAAATAGGCTCAAAATAAAGGGATGCAGGAAGATCTACCAAGCAAATGGAAAACAAAAAAAGGCAAAGGTTGCAATCCTAGTCTCAGATAAAACAGACTTTAAACCAACAAAGATCAAAAGAGACAAAGAAGGCCATGACATAATGGAAAGGGATCAATTCAACAAGAAGAGCTAACTATCCTAAATATATATGCACACAATACAGGAGCACCCAGATGCATAAAACAAGTCCTGAGTGACCTACAAAGAGACTTAGATGCCCACACAATAATAGTGGGAGACTTTAACACCCCACTGTCAGCATTAGACAGATCAACGAGACAGAAAGTTAACAAAGATATCCAGGAATTGAACTCAGCTCTGCATCAAGCGGACCTAATAGACATCTACAGAACTCTCCACCCCAAATCAACAAAATATACATTCTTTTCAGCACCACACCGCACCTATTCCAAAATTGAACACATACTTGGAAGTAAAGCTCTCCTCAATAAATGTAAAAGAACAGAAATTATAACAAACTATCTCTCAGACCACAGTGCAATCAAACTAGAACTCAAGATAAAGAAACTCACTCAAAACTGCTCAACTACATGTAAACTGAACAACCTGCTCCTGAATGACTACTGGGTACATAATGAAATGAAGGCAGAAATAAAGATGTTCTTTGAAACCAACGAGAACAAAGACACAACATACCAGAATCTCTGGGATGCATTCAAAGCTGTGTGTAGAGGGAAATTTATAGCACTAAATGCCCACAAGAGAAAGCAGGAAAAATCTAAAATTGACACCCTAACATCAGAATTAAAAGGACTAGAGAAGCAAGAGCAAACACATTCAAAAGCTGACAGAAGGCAAGGAATAACTAAGATCAGAGCATAACTGATGGAAATTGAGACACAAAAAACCCTTCAAAAGATCAATGAATCCCGGAGCTGGTTTTTTGAAAAGATCAATAAAGCTGATAGACCACTAGCAAGACTAATAAAGAAGAAAAGAGAGAAGAATCAAATAGATGCAATAAAAAATGACAAAGGGGATATCACCATCAATCCCACAGAAATACAAACTACCATCAGAGAATACTATAAACACCTCTACACAAATAAACTAGAAAATCTAGAAGAAATGGATAAATTCCTCAACACATACACCCTCCCAAGACTAAAACAGGAAGAAGTTGAATCTCTGAATAGACCAATAACAGGCTCCAAAATTGAAGCAATAATTAACAGCTTACCAACCAAAAAAAATCCATGACCAGATGGATTCACAGCCGAATTCTACCAGAGGTGCAAGGAGGAACTGGTACCATTCCTTCTGAAACTATTCCAATCAACAGAAAAAGAGGGAATCCTCTCTAACTCATTTTATGAGGCCAGCATCATCCTGATACCAAAGCCTGGCAGAGACACAACCAAAAAAGAGAATTTTAGACCAATATCCTTGATGAACATTGATGAAAAAAATCCTCCATAAAATACTAGCAAACAGAATCCAGCAACACATCAAAAAGCTTATCCACCGTGATCAAGTGGCCTTCATCCCTGGGATACAAGGCTGGTTCAACATATGCAAATCCATAAATATAATCCAGCATATAAACAGAACCAAAGACAAAAACCTCATGATTATCTCAATAGATGCAGAAAAGCCCTTTGACTAAATTCAACAACCTTCATGCTAAAAACTCTCAATAAATTAGGTATTGATGGGACGTATCTCAAAATAATAGGAGCTATCTATGACAAACCCACAGTCAATATCACACTGAATGGGCAAAAACTGGAAGCATTCCCTTTGAACACTGGCATAAGACAGGGATGCCCTCTCTCACCACTCCTATTCAACATAGTGTTGGAAGTTCTGGCCAGGGCAATCAGGCAGGAGAAGGAAATCAAGGGTATTCAACAAGGAAAAGGGGAAGTCAAATTGTCCCTGTTTGCAGATGACAGGATTGTATATCTAGAAAACCCCATTGTCTCAGTCCAAAATCTCCTTAAGCTGATAAGTAACTTCAGCAAAGTCTCAGGATACAAAATCTATGTGCAAAAATCACAAGCATTCTTATACACCAATAACAAACAAACAGAGAGCCGAATCATGAATGGACTCCCATTCACAATTGCTTCAAAGAGAATAAAATACCTAGGAATCTAACTTGCAAGGGATGTGAAAGACCTCTTCAAGGAGAACTACAAACCACTGCTTAACGAAATAAAAGAGGACACAAACAAATGGAACAACATTCCATGCTCATGGCTAGGAAGAATCAATATCATGAAAATGGCCATACTGCCCAAGGTAATTTACAGATTCAATGCCATTCCCATCAAGCTACCGATGACTTTCTTCACAGAATTGGAAAAAACTACTTTAAAGTTCATATGGAACCAAAAAAGAGCCCACATTGCCAGGTCAATCCTAAGCCAAAAGAACAAAGCTGGAGGCATCAGGCTACCTGACTTCAAACAATACTACAAGTCTACAGTAACCAAAACAGCATGGTACTGGTACCAAAACAGAGATATAAACCAATGGAACAGAACAGAGCCCTCAGAAATAATGCCACATATCTACAACTATCTGAACTTTGACAAACCTGAGAAAAACAAGCAATGGGGAAAGGATTCCCTTTTTAATAAATGGTGCTGGGAAAACTGGCTAGCCATATGTAGAAAGCTGAAACTGGATCCCTTCCTTAAACATTATAAAAAAATTAATTCAAGATGGATTAAAGACTTAAATGTTAGACCTAAAACCATAAAAACCCTAGAAGAAAACCTAGGCAATACCATTCAGGACACAGGCATGGGCAAGGACTTCATGTCTGAAACACCAAAAGCAATCACAGCAAAAGCCAAAATTGACAAATGGGATCTAATTAAACTAAGGAGCTTCTGCACAGCCAAAGAAACCACCATCAGCGTGAAGAAGCAAACTACAGAATGGGAGAAAATTTTTGCAATCTACTCAACTGACAAAGGGCTAATATCCAGAATCTACAATGAACTCAAACAAATTTACAAGAAAAAAAAAACAACCCCATCAACAAGTGGGTGAAGGATATGAACAGACACTTCTCAAAAGAAGACATTTATGCAGCCAAAAAACACATGAAAAAATGCTCATCATCCCTGGCCATCAGAGAAATGCAAGTCAAAACCAAAATGAGATAGCATCTCACACCAGTTAGAATGGCGATCATTAAAAAGTCAGGAAACAACAGGTGCTGGAGAGGATGTGGAGAAATAGGAACACTTTTACACTGTTGGTGGGACTGTAAACTAGTTGAACCATTGTGGAGGTCGATGTGGCAATTCCTCAGGGATCTAGAACTAGTAATACCATTTGACCCCGCCATCCCATTACTGGGTACATACCCAAAGGATTATAAAACATGCTGCTATAAAGACACATGCACACGTATGTTTATTGTGGCACTATTCACAATAGCAAAGACTTGGAACCAACCCAAATGTCCAACAAGGATAGACTGGATTAAGAAAATTCCATGGTGACACATATACACCATGGAATACTATGCAGCCATAAAAAATGATGAGTTCATGTCCTTTGTAGGGACATGAATGAAGCTGGAAACCATCATCCTCAGCAAACTATGGCACAGACAAAAAACCAAACACCGCATGTTCTCACTCATAGGTGGGAAGTGAACAATGAGAACACATGGACACAGGAAGGGGAACATCACACACCAGGGACTGTTGTGGGGTGGGGGGAGGGGGGAGGGATAGCATTAGGTGATATACCTAATGTTAAATGACGAGTTAATGGGTGCTTCACACCAACATGACATATGTATACATACGTAACAAACCTGCACTTTGTGCACATGTACCCTAAAACTTAAAGTATAATAATAATAATAATAATAATAATAATAAAGAGAAAACAGTCCCATTAAAAAGTGGCCAAAGGACATGACCAGTCACTTTTCAAAAGAAGACATACACCGAGCCAACAAGCATATTAAAAGAAGCTCAATATCATTGATCATTAGAGAAATGCAAATCAAAACAACAGTGATATACAATCTCACACCAGTCAGAATGGCTACTAGTTAAATGTCAAAAAAAAAATAGATGCTGGTGAGGCTGCAGAGAAAAGTGAACACTTATAAACCGTTGGTGGGCGTGTAAATTAATTCTACCATTGTGGAAAGCAGTATGGTAATTTCTCAAAGAGCTGAAAGCAGAACTACCGTTCGACCCAGCAATTCTATTATTAGGTGTATATCCAGAGGAATATAAATCATTCTACCATAAAGACACATGAACACGAATGTTCACTGCAGTGCTATTCACAAAAACAAAGACATGGAATCCACCTAAATGCCCATCAATGACAGATTGGATAAAGAAAATATTTACATAGACACCATGAAACATATGCAGCCATAAAAAATGAACAAGTTGATGTCTTTAACAGGAACATGGGTGGAGTTGGAGACCATCATCCTTATCAGACTAACACAGGAATAGAAAACCAAATACGGCATGTTCTCACTTAGAAGTGTGAGCTAAATGATGATAACTCATGAGCACAAAGAAACAACAGATGCTGGGGTGCACTTGAGGTTGGAGGATGTGAGGAGGGACAGGAGCATAAAAGATAACTATTGAGTACTAAAATTGATATCTGGGTGATGAAATAATCTGTACAACCCCCATGACACGAGTTTACCCATGTAACAAACCTTCACATATACCCTTGAACATAAAAGTTAAAAAAATGAAATATTAATACAGACTACAATATAGATGTCCCTTTAAAAGATTATGCTATGTGAAAGAAGCCAGCCACGAAGACCATGTAATGTGTTATTTCATTTACATGAACAGCCCACAATAAACAAATCCATAGAGACAAAAAAAAAAAAATAGACTTCAGGACAAGAAATATTACCAAGGATAATGAGGGACATTTTTAAACAACAAAAGTATCAATTAATGAAGAAGATTTTAAATGTGTATGTACTCAGTAATAGAGCTTCAAAATACATAAATAAAAACATAACAAATATAAAAGGAGAAATGGGCAAATTCACAATTATAGTTGGAGATATGAACACTCCATATTTAGTAATTGATAGAATTTAAAGGTAATCAATAAAAGAAGGCTAGAATATTGACCTAATTGATGTATAGAATGTTAATACTCAATAACAATATAATACACATTTTTTTCTTTTCTCCCATCCTCTCATCTCAAGTAGACCCCAGTGTCTGTTGTTTCCTTCTTGTGTTCATAAGTTCTTATCACTTAGCTCCCACTTATAAGTGAGAACATGCGGTATTTGGTTTTCTGTGCCTGCTTTAGTTTGCTGAAGATAATAACCTCCAGCTTTTTCCATGTTCCAGCAGAAGACATAATCTTGTTATTTTTTATGGCTGCATAGTATTCCATGGTGTATCTGTACCACATTTTCTTTATCCAATCTGTCATTGGTGGGCATTTACATTGATTCCATGTCTTTGCTGTTGTGAATAGTGCTGCAATGAACATATAAGTTCATTTGTCTTTATGTTAGAATAATTTATATTCCTCTGAGTATACATCCAGTAATGGGATTGCTGGGTCGAATGGTAGTTCTTTGAAAAATCATCATATTGTTTTTCACATGGTTGAACTAATTTACACTCCCTCCAACAGTGTATAAGTGTTCCCTTTTCTTCACAACCTCAGCAGCATCTGTTATTTTTTAACGTTTAAATAATATCCATTCCGACTGTTGGGAGATGGTATCTCATTTTGGTTTTAATTTTCATTTTTTAAATGATCAGGAATATTGAGCTCCTTTTCAAATTCTTGTTGACTGCATGTATATCTTCTTTTGAGAAGTGTTTGTTCATATCCTTTGCACACTTTTTATGGGGTTGTTTATTTTGTTCTTCTAGATTTATTTAAGTTCCTTATAGATGCTGGATATTAGACCTTTGTTGGATGCATAGTTTGAAAAATTTTCACACATTCTGTAGGTTGTCTGTTTACTCTGTTGATAGTTTCTTTTGCAGTGCAGAGGGTCTTAAGTTTAATTAGATCCCAATTGTCAATTTTGCTTTTTTTGCTATTGCTTTTGGTGTCTTTGTCATAAAATCTTTGCCCATCCCTATGTACAGAACGGTATTGCCTAGGTTGTCTTCAGGGTTTTTTTCATAGTTTTGGGTTTTAATTTTAAGACATTTCAGTCTTTAATCTATCTTGAATTGATTTTTGTATATGGTATAAGAAAGGGATCCAGATTCAATCTTCTGCATATGGCTAGCCAGTTACCCCAATGCCATTTATTGAATAAGAAGTCTTTTCCTCATTACTTGTTTCTGTCAAAGATTGGAGGGTTGCAGATGTGTGGCCTTATTTCTGGGCTCTCTGTTGTGTTCCAATGGTCTATGTGCCTGTTTTTGTACCAGTACCATGCTGTTTTTGTTACTGTAGCCTTGTAGTATTGTTCGAAATTGGGTAAGGTAGTGCCTCCAGCTTTGTTCTATTTCCTTAGGATTGCCTTTGGTATTTGGGCTCCTTTTTGGTTCCATAGGAATTTTAAAACCATTTTTCTAGTTTTGTGAAGAATGTTGTCAATAATTTGATAAAAATAGCATTAAATCTGTAAATTTCTTTGGGCATATAGCCATTTTAATGATATTGATTCTCCTATCCATGAGCATGGGTGGTTTTTCCATTTGTTAGTATCTTCTCTGATTTCTTTGAGCAGTATTTTATAATTGTCATTGTAGGAATTATTCACCTCCCTGGTTAGCTGTATTCTTAGGTATTCTATTCTTTTTGTGTCAATTGTGAATGGAATTGCCTTTCTGATTTAGCTGTAGATTTGGCTGTTGCTGATGTATAGGAATGCTGGTGAGTTTTGTACATTGATTTTCTATCCTGAAACTTTACAACAGTTGTTTATTAGCTGGAGGAGCTTTTGGGCCAAAACCATGGGGTTTTCTAGATATAGAATCATGTCGCCTGCAATCAGAGATAGTTTGGCTTCATCTCTTCCTATTTGGATGCCTTTTTTTTTTTCTCTTGCCCGTTTTCTCTGGCTAGGACTTCCAATACTATGTTGAGTAGAAGTGGTAAGAGAGGGCATTTTTCTCTTCTGCTGGTTCTTAAGGTGAATGCTTGAGCTTTTTCCCATTTAGTATAATGTTGGCTCTGGATTTGTCATAGATGCCTCTTATTATTTTGAGGTATGTTCCTTTAATACCTAATTTATTCAAAGTGTTTAACATAAAGGTGTATTTAATTTTATTCAAAACCTTTTCTGTGTCTATTGAGATAATTCTGTGGTCTTGTATTTAGTTCTGTTTATGTGATGAATCACATTTATTGATTTGCATACATTGAACAAATCTTGAACCCCAGGGATGAAGCCTACTTGGTCATAGTGGATTAGCTTTTTGATATGCTGCTGGATTCAGTTTTCAAGTAGTTTGTTGAGGATCATTGCATCAATGTTCATCAAAAATATTAACTTGAAGTTTTCTGTTTTTGTTGTGTCTCTGACAGGTTTTGAATAGATGCTGCTGGATTCATAGAATGAGTTGGGAAGGAGTTCCTCCTCCTCAATTTTTGGGAATGAATTCTGTAGGAATGTTACCAGGTCTTCTTCATACATCTGGTAGAATTTGGTTGTGAATCCATCTGGTCCAGGGCTTTTCTTTTGGCTAGTAGGTTATTTATTACTGACTTAATTTCAGAGCTCTTTATTGCTCTGTTAAAGGAACTAATTTCTTTCTGGCTCCGTCTTGGCAAGGTGTATGTGTCCAAGAATGTACCCATTTCTTCTAGGTTTTCTAGTTTGTGTGTCTAGAGGTATTCATATTAGTTTCTGATGGTTGTTTTTATTTTTGTGGAGTTAGTAGTAATATTCCCTTCATCCTTTCTAATTGTGTTCATTTGGATCTTCTATATTTTCTTCTTTATTAGTCAAGCTAGTGGTCTATATACTTTTTTTTTTTTTTTCAGAAAAACAACTCCTGGTTTCATTGATCTTTTGAATTTTTTTGGCTCTCAATTTCCTTCACTTCAGCTCTGATTTTTGTTATTTCTCATCCTCTGGTAGTTTTGGGGTTGGTTTGTTCTTCCTTCTCTAATTCATTCAGTTGTGAAGTGAGGTTGTTCACTTGAGATCTGTCTTTTTGATGTGGGCATTTAGTGTTATGAATTTCCATCTTAACATGGCCTTAGCTGTGTCCCAGAGATTCCGGCATGCTGTATCATTGTTCTCCTTATTTTCAAAGAACTTCTTGATTTCTGCCTTAATTTCATTATTTACTGGAAAGTCATTCAGAAGCGTGTTGTTTAAGTTCCATGTAATTGCATGGTTTTGAACAATTTTCACAGTTTTGACTTCTATTTTTATTGCACTGTGGCCCAAGAATGTGTTTGGTGTGATTTTGGTTCTTTTATTTTGTTGAGGATTATTTTATGTCCAATTATGTGGTTAATTTTAGAGTATGTGTTATGTAGCAATTAGAAGGCTATCCTGTTGTTTTGGCGGGGGGGGAGATCTGTAAAGGTCTATCAGAGTCATTTGTTTCAATATTGAGTTTAGGTTCTGAATATCTTTGTTAATTTTCTGCCTCAATGATCTGTCTAATACTATCAGTGGAGTGTTGAAGTCTCCCACTACTACTCTGTGGGAGCCTACATCTCTTTTTAGGTCTCTAAGAACTTGCTTTATGAATCTGCATGCTCCTGTGTTGGGTGTATACATATTTAAGCTAATTAGTTCTTCTTGTTGAATTGAACTTTTTACCAGTATGTATTGACCTTTTTTTCCTCATTTTTGACCTTTGTTGGTTTGAAATCCGTTTTTTCTGAAATTAGGATTGCAACCTCTACTTTTTTCTGTTTTCCATTTGCTTGGTAGATTTTCCTCCATCCCTTTATTTTGAGCCTATCTGTGTCATTACATGTGAGATAGGTCGCTTGAAGACAGCATACAACAGGGTCGTGCTTTTTTATCCAGCTTGCCACTCTCTACCTTTTAAGTTGGTCATTTAGCCCATTTACATTCGAGGTTAATATTGATATGTGTGGATTTGATCCTGTCATTACGTTGTCAGCTAGTTATTATGTTGGCTTGTTTGTGTGGTTGCTTTACAGTGACACTGGTCTGTGTGTTTAGGTGTGTTTCAGTATTATTAATAGCTGGTAGTGGTCTTTTCTTTCTATATTTAGTTCTTTAAAAATCTTTTGTAAGGCAGGTCTGGTGGTAATGAATTTCCTTAATATTTGCTTCTCTGAAAAGGATCTTATTTCTCCATCATCTAGGAAGCTTAGTGTGGCTGGCTATGAAATTCTTGGTTGAAGATTTTTTTAAATTAAGAATGTTGAATATAGGTCCCCTAATCTCTTCTTGCTTGTAGGGTTTCAGCTAAGAGGTCTGTTGTTATCCTGATGGGGTTCTTTTTGTAGGTGACCTGCCATTTATCTCTAGTTGACTTTAACATTCTTTCTTTCATTTTAACCTCGCAAAACCTAACAATTATGTGTCAGTTTGGGAATTATCTTTTTTTTGTAGAGTCTTGCAGGAATTCTCTGTATTTCCTGAATTTGACTTTTGGCCTCTCTAGTAAAGTTGGAGTTTTCATGGATGATATCCTGAAATATGATTTCCAAGTTGCTTGCTTTCTCCCCCTCCCTTTTAGGGATGCCAACGATTTGTATGTTTTGTCTCTTTACATAATCCCATACTTTTTGGAGGTAGCAATTTGGTGACTCCGTAGACAGAGACTCCAGAGGCAATTGAAATTCTCACTGCCACTGCCTCTGCAGTGGAACTGCCCTTACCACCCTCAGACTAATGAAGGAACAAAGACCCTTTGTGCCCTTTCCACACATCCAATAAGCTGCAGTAAACCCCAGGATAGGAGACCAGTCCATCTTATATGGGTTCTTCACACCCTCCACTTCTCATTACCAGTCACAGAACCCCTGACTTGGACCCACAGCACAGACTCTCCATCTTGGGCTGATTGCACTGAGCAATTACTGCCCTGCATCTCTCTGTGGTTGAGCCCCCAGGAAAGAAGCAAATGACCCTTTGCCATAACCACTACTTTTATCCCTTTCTTTGCTCTCTCCAAGTTGGGTAAGGAAGAAAAACCTGAGGTCACACAAGAGCCACAATGGGCAGCCCAGAGTACCATATCATGATCTACAGCCAGCACTCAAGGGGGAGAAGAACTCACACTTTCAGAGCATTGAGAAGAAACATGGCTGCAACTGTGAGGAAACATAGGGGAGACACACAACTGAGCAAGAGTCTACCAACTGACCAGTAAGCCTGAATGTCACCTGCTGGATCACACCCCAAAGCTTCAACACTAAAAATATCTCACTACCACACCCATCTCTGAAACCAGAGACAAAAAGTCAGCTTCAAATAAAGACCCTTCACAAAGGCTCAGCCCAGTGAAAACACCCAGAAAAGACGTCTATTGACTGTACTCAATCTACACTGCAGTTAAAGAAATACCCACACACAGAGATAACAAAGAACCAATGCAAGAACTCCAGTAAATCAACTGGGCACAGTGCTACATGTCCTCCAAATGACCACACAAGCTCTCCAATAAGAGTTCTTAACCAGGCTAAACTGGTTGAAATGACAGAAATAGAATTCAGAATATGGATAGGAACAAAGATTATCAAGATTCAGGAGGATGGCAAAACCCAATCCAAGGAAAATTAGAATCACAATTAAGACATACAGGAGCTGAAGGATGAACTAGCTGATATAAAAAAGAACCTAACAGATCTGACATAGGTAAATAACACAATACAAGAATTTCACAATGCAATTTCAAGTATTAACAGCAGAATAAACCAAGCCAAGAAAAGAATCTCAGAACTGGAAGACTGGTTCTCTGAAATAAGACAGTCAGACAAAAATTTTAAAAAAGAATAAAAAGGAATAAACAAAACCTTTAGCATTTATTTTTAATGATCCTTTAGAATTTCCATTTTTTCTGCTTAAATTATCTATCTGTGTTCCCTTGGAATTTTTCACTCTCAGGCTTGTTCACAGGGAGCTTCTAGCAATTTGTCACTTATAGTTCAACTTTTCCTTCCCTGGCACTGGTTTCTGCACAGGTTTCTGCTTGTAGGTTTCTGGTCCAGAATATTATGATTCTGTATCTACTTAACTGTCTTTCCAATTTCAGGGGCAATGATATTCTTATGACCTCACTTCTCTGATGTATCTAAAAAATTCTTTGTTTTAATTTTAAGTTCCAGGATACATGTGCAGAACATGCAGGTTTGTTACTTAGGTAAGCCTGTGCCATGGTGGTTTGCTGTACCTATCAACCCATCACTTAGGTATTAAGCCCCACGTGCATTAGCCATTTGTCCTGATGTTCTCCCTCCCCTCACCCCCTGAGAGGTCTCAGTGTGTGTTGTTCCCCTCCCTGTGTCCATGTGTTCTCATTGTTCAGTTCCCACTTATGAGTGAGAACATTCAGTGTTTGGTTTTCTGTTCCTGCATTAGTTTGCTGAGAATAATGGCTTCCAGCTCCACCTATGTCCCTGCAAAGGACATGATCTCATTCATTTTTATAGCTGCATAGTATTCCATGGTATATATGTACCACATTATCTTTATCCAGTCTGTTGTTGATGAGCATTTGGGTTGATTCCATGTCTTTGCTATTGTGAATACTGTTACAATGAACATCTGCATGCATGTATCTTCATAATAGAATAATTTATATTCTTTTGGGTACATATCCAGTAAGAGGATTGCTGGGTCAAATGGTATTTCTGGTTCTAGATTTTTGGGGAATTGCCACACTGTCTTCCACAATGGTTGAACTAATTTACACTTCCACCAAAAGTGCATAAGCATTTCTTTTTCTCCACAACTTTGTCAGCCTCTGTCACTTTTTTGACTTATTAGTAATAGCCATTCTGACTGGTGTGAGATGGTATCTCATTGTGGTATTGATGGGCATTTCTCTATTGATCAGTGATGTTGACTTTTTTTTAAAGGGTATGTTAGGGAGGTGTTTTTGGTGTTGAAGCTTTGGGGTATGATCCAGCAGGTGGCATTCAGGCTTATTGGTCAATTGGTAGATTCTTGCTCAGTTGTGTTGCTCCCCTATATTTTCTCACAGTTGCAGCCATGTTTCTTCCCAATGCTCTGAAAGTGTGGGGTCTTCTCCCCCTTGAGTGCTGGCTGTACATGGTGACTCGGCTCTCTGGGCTGCTCACTGAAGCTCAGGTGTGATCTGTGTTTGTGAATGGGATTTTATTTATGATTTGGCCCTCCACTTGTCTGTTGTTGGTGTATAGAAATGCTTGTGATTTTTGTACATTAATTTTGTATCCTGTGACTTTGCTATAATTGCTTATCAGCTTAACAAGATTTTGGACTGAGACGATGGGGTTTTGTAGATATAGGATCATGTCATCTGCAAACAAAGACAATTTGACTTCCTTTCTGTCTATTTAAATATGCTTTATTTATTTCTCATTAGACTCCTGGAATATAGATGCTTTCAGAATAGGACCTTAGAGATGACTTTCTTAAAGTCCTTTATTTTTTAAAAATGGGGAATCTGCAGCCTCAGAAAGGGAAGCAACTTGCTCTAGGTGGTCTTGTAGGGTAGCTAGGAAGTGCCTGGTCTTGGACTCCTGGTCCACTAAAATGTCTTCGTGGCCTCCCTTCCCCTTCTCTCTTTCAGGGTTAATTTCTCATAGTGAGGCTAGTAGTGTTGGCTTAATTCCATCCAGTTGTGCCCCTCTCTTCCCAGCAACCTAAAATTTTCATACCAGCTACATCTTTTTATGATTGATAATGTATGTCCAGCACTAAGCCTAGTAAAATAGTTAATATTTATTGAGCCCTTCTTATGAGTGAGATACTCTTCTAAGTTTTTCATGTATGGTAACTCAGTTAATCTTCACAATAACTTCAAGATTGTTATTGTTAGTCCAAAGGCACAGAAAAGGAAGTAACTTAGGGTGATTCAGTTAGTAAGTGAAAAATTCAAATCCAGGTAGTATAGTTGCAGGATCTATGTACTTTAGTATGGCTAAAACTGTCTTAGTAAAGTGAAGGCCATTCCCTTCTTTATACACTCATCAGTCTCAAGCCATGTTAGTATTTATCTCTGAATTATGAGTGGGTCATTCCCAATGAAATGTTGAGGACTTACTACATTTTCTTACTAGCATTTTCACTTAAAAAGAGAAACCTAGAAGAGTGATATTTAAGAGTGGAATTTCGAGCACAGTTAAGGAAAATATTTTTTGACCAGAAGTTTTCTTTCATGTCACCTCATATAGTTTTGATATGTGCCCCTGCCCAAATCTCATGTTGAATTGTAATCTCCAATGTTGAAGGTGGGCCCTGGTGGGAGTTGATTGGATTATGGGGGCAGATTTCTCCTGAAAGGCTTAGTAACATTTCCTTGGCATTGTCCTCACAATAGTGAATAACTTCTCATGAGATCTTTCTGTTTAAAAAAGCATGGAACCCTCACTGTCTTTCTCTAGCTACTGCTTGTGTCATGTAATTTGCCTGCTCCCTCTTTGCCTTTGGCCATGAATGGAAGATTCCTGAAGCCTCCTCAGAAACAAGTGCTGCTACGCTGCTTGTACAGCCTGTGGAATCATAAGCAAACCAAAGCTCTATTCTTTATAAACTACCCAGTCTCAAGTATTTGTATAGCAATGTGACAAAATGGACTAATTCAGAAAATTGATACTGAGGAGTAGGGCATTGCTATAAAGATACCTGAAAATGTGAAAGCAGCTTTGGAATGGGGTAACAGGCAGAGGCTGGAAGAGTGTGGAGGACTCAGAAGAAGGCAGAAAGCTGAAAGGAAGTTTGGAACTTAGAGGCTGGTTAAATGGTTGTGACCAAAATGCTGACAATGAAGTCCAGACTGAGGAGGTCTCAGATGGAAAGGAGAAAATTACTGCAAACTGGAGAAAAGGTCACACATGTTATGCCTTAGCAAAGAGTTTGGCTAGATTGTGTCCATGCCCTAGAGATATGTAGAAGTTTCAATTTGAGAGTGATAACCTCAGGTATCTGGCAGAAGACATTTCTAAGCAGCAAAGCGCTCAAGAAATGACGTGGCTGCTTCTAGCAGCCTATGCTCAGATGTGGGAGTAAAGAAATAAGTTGGAACTTATATTTAAAAGGGAAGCAGAGTGTAAACATTTGGAGAATTTCCAACCTGGCCATGTGGTAGAAAAGCAAAGCCCACTTGGAGAAGAATTCAATTATGCTGCTGAGCAACTTCTTATGAGAGAAATTTGTCTAACTAAAAACAAGGCAAGTCCTGATAGCCAAGACAATGAGAAAAAGGCCTTGAAGACATTTCAGAAGTCTAAAATGCAGCTCTTCCCATCACAGGCCCTGATGTCTAGGAGGACAGAATGGTTTTGTGGGCCAGGTCCAGGGTTCTGCTCTCCTGTGCAGCCTATGGACACTGCTTTCTGCATCTCCAGTTCCAGCTATGGCTCAAATGGGCTTGGGTACAGCTTGGGCCACTGCTTCAAATAGTGTAAGCCATAAGCTTTGGCAGCTTCAGTGTGGTGTTAATCCTGCAGGAGCACAGAGTGCAAGAGTTAAGGCTTGGGATCCTCTACCTAGATTTCAGAGGATGTATAGAAAAGCTTGTGTGTCCAGGAAGAAGCCCGCTGCAAGGGTGGAGCCCTCACAGAGTACATCTACTAGGTCAGTGCAGAGGGGAAACGTGGGGTTGGAGCCCCTACACAGAGTCTGTGTAGGGAAGCACTGCCTAGTGGAGCCCTGAGAAGAGCACCACCATCATCCACTGACAGCTTGAATCCTGTGTCTGGAAAAGCCACAGGCACTCAATGCCAGCCTGTGAGAGCAGTCATGGGAGCTGAACCCTGCAAAGCCACAGGGTTGGAGCTGCCCAAGGCCTTGGGAGCCCACCCATCACACAAGTGTACTCTGGGTGAGGGACATAAAGTTAAAGGAGATTGTTTTGGAGTTATAAGGTTCAATGACTGTCCTGCTACATTTTGAACTTGCATAGGGCTTGTAGCCACTTTCTTTTGGCCTATTTCTCCCTTTTGGAATGGAAATGTTTACCCAGTGGTGGTACCCTCATTGTATCTTGGAAGCAAATAACTTGTTTTGATTTTATAGGCTCATAGGTGAGAGGAACACATCTCCAGATAAGACTTGGGACATAAAACTTTTGAATTAATGGTTAAATGAGTTAAGGCTTTGGGGGATTATTGAGAAGGGATGATTGTACTTTGCCATGTGAGAAGAACAGGAGATTTGGCAGAGTGGGTGCCAGGGTCAGAATGATATAGTTTGGATGTGTCCCTGACCAAATCTTATGTTGAATTGTAATCCCCAATGTTGGAGGTGTGGCCTGGTGGGAGGTGATTGGATCATGGGTTTCTCATGAAAGCTTTAATACCATCCCCTTGGCATTGTATTCACAACAGTAAGTGACTTCTTGAAAGATCTGGCTGTTTAAAAGTGTGTGGTTAGCATTAGGAGATGCACCTAATGTAAATGACGAGTTAATGGGTGCAGCACACCAACATGGCCCATGTATACATATGTAACAAATCTGCACATTGTGCGCATGTACCCTAGAACTTAAAGTATAATTTTAAAAAAGTGTGTGGCACCTTGCTCTCTTGCTCTTGCTCCTGCTCCTGCCATGTGATGTGTCTGCTCCCTCTCTGTCTTCTGCCATGGTTGGAAGCTTCCTGAGGCTTTTCAAGAAGCAGATGCCACTATGCTCCCTATACAGCCTGCAGGACTGTGATCCAATTAAACATTTTTTTCTGTATAAATCACCCAACCTTAGATACTTCTTTATATCAATGTGAGAACATCCTAATATGTCATCTAAATCACACCTTTAATGAGTAGTTTTCTGCTATCCAAACTATGTTTTATTCTCCACCCTCCCAATTCAGAGCCTTGCTGAGGACTTGGCAAAAGGGGTCTTGGGTCTATGTCAACTAAATCAGTATCTTAAAGATAACCAAGCAACTAGTAGATTGTAAACTTTTCATAGTGTTGATACAGAGTAGATACTGATGCATATTTGCTGATGCATGACTCAGTTACCAATTGCCTCTTTCCTTTCATTATTTTTGAAAAATATATCATTTCAGGAATCTGTCTTGTATGATATTTCTAGAATGATTATCACCATGAGAAATGGAAAGTTGACAAGTGAGTTGTGTCATGGATCAAAGGTCAGGGAGGTTTGTTGTTAGGGCCTTTCCAATATAGCTCCAAAGCTATATTAACCCACTGACTCCTGGAATTGTAAAAAACTCTTTAGATGACTTAAGTAATTACCCAGGGATAACCTTGATAATAGTGGGATAAAATGCTAGAGTGAAAGAGAAATCTTCTGGGAAGTAGGGCCATGGATGTAAACCAGTCATTTTTGTCAAGTATGGTTGCACATAAAGTGTGGACTCAGAAACACTCTTGGAGTTTTGAAAGGAGGAGGCAAAAACAAGTGAGTAAAAGGGGATTTCCTAAAACACAGAGGATAGGACTAGTGAAGACAGCTTTCTCATTATTGTCAGATGAGAAAAGCTGAAGTCCAGAAAGGAGATTTACTTACTCTTTGATAATGACTTGCTCAGTGTTACAAAGTGAGTTACTGCCAGAGCTGGCACTTGAACCTAGGGTTTATTGATCCACCATTCATTGCCTTTTCAAGATGCTGCATAAAAGATCAAAAAAGAAAACTCTAACATCCTTTCAAGATTTAATAATTCATCATGCCAACACTTCTTGTAAGAGATTCAGTCCATTAGGGGACTCTCAAACAGATAAAATGCCGCTGGTGTATTTTAGGAGATTCTTGAGTAACGTGACTCCATGTATATTTGGAGACTGGGTTTTTAGCACAAAACTGTAATCACTAAAGCAACCTTTAGTATGGTAAAGCACAAATGACCACCATTTTCCTCTAAAACAGTATATCCTTTTCATTTTTTCATTTTTCAGAATGTATCACCCAGGCTTAAATTTTTAAGTCATCTTCTCCTCTTTCTCCCTTATCCTTATTCAACCCTTCATTCAAATTCCAAGCCCTAGGCCAAGTGTAGTGGCTCATGCCTGTAATCCCAGCACTTTGGGAGGCTGAGGTGGGTGGATCACCTGAGGTCAGGAGTTTGAGACCAGCCTGGCCAACATAGCGAAACCCCGACTCTATGAAAAAGACAAAAATCAGCTGGGTGTGGTGGCACGCACCTGTAGTCCCAGCTACTCAGGAAGCTGAGGCAGGAGAATCGCTTGAACCTGGGAGGTGAAGGTTGCAGTGAGCTGAGATTGCACCACTGCACTTCAGCCTGCATAACAGAGTGAGACTCCGTCTCAAGAAACAAACAAACAAAAATTCCAAGTCCTGAAAATTATTTTTTTAATGTTGACCATGCTTAGTGATATCTTTTAAGTCATGCTCTCACCACCCGGTAATGGTGCTTATTACCTCTTCCTGGACTACTGCAAGAACTTCCAAAGTTGTCTCCCTACCTCTCCACTCCATTCATACCTAAATACTGTTATATTAATCTTTCTACAGAACTTATGCCATTTCCAGCTCAAAATCTGTAAATGTTTCTCAATTGCTAATTAAATCAAATTTAAACTTATAAAAGCTGGCATTCATAGTCATCCTCAACCTGGCTTCAACCCACCTTTTTATCACTCTCATTGACACTTGCTATTCCATTACTTTACTTGGCATGCTCCAGTCAGCATCTTTGCTTGTTTGCTTGTTTAAAATATTACTTATTCCTTAAGACATAGCACAAACACTGTGTTTCTGCAAAGGCTTTGCTAGTTACTCATGCTGAAGTGATTTCTCCCCTCTCAGAACTCCTATAGCACTTGGATCACATACTGCCTTAAACTGAGATTATTTTTGGACATGTGTTATCATCTCTGGCTTTACATCCTGCACATAATGGGCTCTTAATTATTTGACTAATGATTAAATGAATCACAATATTATAGAACTTGTAAAGTTAAAAGGGTCTTTTATGTTCAAGGGCTCAACCTCTTACCACATATGTATATCTCTACATTGATGATTATTCAGCAAATATTTATTGACTATCTCCTATGTGCCAAACACTTTACCAAGAGCTGTGGTATTTGTACTAAAATAAAAGGAGACATGTCTCCTTGTCTCAGAAAACTTAATCTTGGAGGTGGTGGTAAATAGACAATAAAAAATTAAACATGAAGATCATTAAAAATTGTAGAAAACATTATATGTGTGTGTATATATATGTGTGTGTGTATGTGTATATTTATATATATATATATATATATATATAGAGAGAGAGAGAGAGAGAGAGAGTAGAAAACATGTAGAAGGTGCTCCAACATCAAATAATGGGTTAAGATGGGGATAGCTATTTAAGATAGAGTGGTTAGAGAGGTCCTCTCTAAGAAGACAAAATTTAAAAGATGAGAAGTGTTACAAAGTGTTACATATGTCATGCAAATATCTAAAAGAAGAACATACTGGGAAGAGGGAACAGTGAGTATGAAGATGTGGAGTTATGGAAAGAGATTAGTTTGTTTGGGCAAGGTTTGCATACAATGACTAAGGGAAAGACTAGTACAAGATAAAGTTGAAAAGACAGGCAATGACTACTTTGTATGAGACTTCATAGCATCTAGCAATGAGCTTGGATCTTGTTCCAAGTGGACAGGAAGTCATTGGAAGGTTTTAAGCGGGAAGTAATATTATCTAATTTATATTTTCAGAAGTTCATATTGGTGGCTATATGGAGAATGGAATGGTGTAGCAAAAGTGAAACCAAGAACACATTCTTACTACATTCTTACACAGCTTCTATTTAGCTCCAGTGACTGGAAATTTATCACATTTAGAGTAGTCTCTTCCATTTTATAATAGCTTTGAGGGTTTTACTGCCATTTCAGTCTGAATGCATTTTTCACATTCTTTCATGCTTTAATTTTATGTGCATCTTTATGGTAGGATTCTTAACTGGGAAGGTTTTATATCTAAGGGAACATTTGGCAATGTGTAGACACATTTTTAGTTGCCACAGCTGGATGTGTGTGTGTGTGTGTGTGTGTGTGTGTATGTGTGGGAGTGCATGTGTGATGCTACTGGCAACTAGTGGGTTGAGGCCTGGGTTCTACTAAACACCCTACAATACACAGGACAGACCTCCACAACAAAAAAGTTACCCCATGCAAAATGTCAACAGCGGTCAGAAACCCTGGTTTAGAGGGATGTAGTGTGATGGCAAGGAAAAGAGGACGATGAGTTTCTGAAGAGAGTGTCTATCATGGGGTGAGGAGATGGAAGTTGTAGAAAGGGGACAGTGCATATGCAAATGATAAACCACTAACATTCATCTAACCCAGGATTTCAGAGCTGAAAGGTATTAAGCTCATGTTTTCTAGCACCCTAGTAAAAAGGAACAAATGCTAAATAGTGGAACTAGCTTGCCCAACTGAATTAATAGCAGGAACAAGACCAGAATCTACATCTTACTGATTCTCAGACTGTCCTGCCTTCTCCTCATACTGTCTTTCTTTTCCGTAGCATACATCTAGCCTTGCCGTGAGACCTATCTGGAGGTAGGGAATTAGCCAAATAAACTCTGAAACATCATGTGGATTTTAAGATTCACGGATCTCATGAAGGGATAGAAAGGGAATGAAAGTATCCAAACTTGGATAGCCATTCTGTTGTTGCTGAAAGCATTGGCTCAGTCCTATATTTAACAGTAATGCAATAGCCCAAACCCACATGACGAAATCCAAGCTTCCATCATTTTTGTAGAAATACTTACATGTAAAATTATAGAAGTTCTCGTGCTGATGTTTCACATCATTGCACATTCCTGCTTCTCCTGGAATGGGAACTTTCTTTCCTGGTGGCCAAGAAAAGCCTCTATACCATATGGATTATCTGTGGAATCTGCTTTCTGAAGTAGTGTACCACTCTAGACTGATGAACTAAATGTGGCAGGCTGAGTAGAAATAAAATTACTCTTTTAACTTGTTTCCCTTCTTCCAGAGAGAAACTGTCCTAACTGGCACATGTGCATATATTTAAGGCAATGAGCTGGATTTCCACCTGCTGCTGAATTTATGAGTTGTGGGTATTGTCCAGACACTTTTATACTTCTTCAAGGGATAGGATTTAAATTCCTCAATTATTTCAGGTGTGAATGTTCTCTTCTTAGGGATTTACTCAGGTTTACAAAGAGAGGTTCAGTTTGAAGGTAGGAAAATGTTCTCTTAACATTTAGCTATACCTTCCATAAACTCAATTGAACTTCTTTTCACGGGCTTATCATTCATTGATTAGAAAACCAGAACAAGCTGGGGTTTGTGTAGAAAGCTATTAGTATACTGAAACAGATCCAAAGGAGATCTTCAAGTAAGACCCTTTATTTGCTCTTGAAAGTTTCTTCAGTGTCTCAATAAGGCACTCAATCACTTTTACAAAATTCCCTTTTTAGCCTCACCTGCTCATGCATCTTTTGCATCAGTCCCTGAACCTAGTTCCTTAAACATTTTTTTACTCATTTTAAACTCCCATTAGTTACATGCTGCTATTTCTATTTGGAATGTATTATTTTCACTTTGTTTGTCAAAATCTAACCTATTCAGTAAACACCCTGGCACCCAATAGCTACTTAGTAAATAATTATGGAGTGAAAGAGTTCTAATATAGTCCCAGGGATCAAAATGTCTCTTTCAGTTTCTTATTCTTCAGTACAACCCATTTAGTCATTATGATTGTTTATATCTATGGTTTTACTTTATGAAGTCATTTTTTTATTTCCAAAATAATATAAATATTGCCAAACTTTGAGATAATTTGAAAGGGTTCTACTATAGTAAATCAGATAAGTGAGGATACATTCAAACTTTTTTAACTGGAAAAGGTTGAGCTGCTTCAAGCTAAAAGAAGTATAACTTTTCTGCATTGATATCTCCAGTAAATGCTTACAAACATCATTTGAATTTTTATTTTAGAGAATGTCATTGCCTTTCCTTGCTTATTGGATGCAACATAAATGTTCCCTTGGAATTCACTAGGTGGGTAATAAAAGTGGCTCACTCCACTTTGGCTATTGGATTTTTCATCCATCATTTCTTCCTTGAAGCTAGGATAATCTTCATTATCCTTAGTACATAGATCCTCCTGCTCTTTGATGACTCAGCTGAGGTATACAGCATAAGGTTTTGATTTATGTGTACATTTTGAGATGATTACCACAATCAGGCTAATTAACATATCCACCACCTCACAAAGTTGTCATTTTTTTTGGTATGGTAGGAATACTTAAACTAAGCTGTGTAGCCTGGTGTTAAGGGAGAGGTTATGCCAGCACTTGCTTAGCTGCCCCAGCTGGTGTCTCAGCAGGTCACATAGTACCTCCACCCCAGTCCACTGTCTCTGGGCCCAAATAAATAAAATCAGAGATAAAAAAGGAGACACTACACCCGATACTTCAGCAATTCAAAGGATTGTTAAAGGCAACTATGAGGACTTTGTAAATTGGGAAACCCAAAAAAATTGGATAAGGTCCTAGACTCATACAATCTACCAAGATTGAACCAAGAAGAAATCCAAAACCTGAACAGACCAGTAACAAGTAGTAAGATCAAGGCCATTATAAAAACTTCCCACAAAGAAAAGCCTGGGAATCAATAACTTCATTGCTGAATTTTACCAAAAACTTAAAGAAAAAGTAATACCAATCCTACTGAAACTATTCTGAAAAATAGAGACAGATGGAACATTTAAAAACTCATTCTATGAGGCCAGTACTGATACCAAAATCCAACAAAGATACGTCAAAAAAAGAAAACTATAGACCAATATCACTGATGAATATTAATACAGAAACTACTTACATATCAATAATAACATTGAATATAAATGAAGTAAACTCTCCAAACAGAAGACAGAGTAGCTGAATAAATTTTTTTAAAAAAGATTTAATGATCTACTGTCTACAAGAAGCACACTGTCAGTTTGACCAGTGGTTTGTCAATTTTATTTATTGTTTCAAAAACCCAACTTTTGATTTTTGTCCGTCTTTTGTTTGGATTTCTTCATTTTCATTTTATTTCTGCTCTGACTTTTATTATTTTTTTTTCTTCTACTGAGTTTGGGTTAGTTCGACTCTTGCTTTTCTAGTTGTTTAAGATGCATTATTAGGTTGTTTATTTGAAGCTTTTCTTATTTCTTAAAGTTTATAGGCACTTATAGCTATAAATTTTCCTCAGTATTGCTTTAACTGGAACTCCTAGGTATTGACATGTTGTGTTTTTATTATTGTTTCTTTGAAGAAATTGTGTAATTTTCTTTTTAATCTCTTAATTGATGCACTGGTTATCCAGGAGCATATTGTTGAATTTCCTTGTGTTTGTGTAATTTCCCAAATTACTCTTGCTATCAATTTCTGGTTTTATTCTATTGTAATCCAAAAAGATATTTTATATTATTTCAATTTTTTAAATGTTTTAAGATTTTTTTGGCTTAACATATGGCCTGTCCTTGAGAATGATTCATATGCTGAGGAGAACAATGTGTAGCCATTGAATGAAATGTTCCGTAAATATCTATTAGGTCTCTTTGTTCTATAGTGCAGGTTAAGTTCAATGATTCTTCGTTGATATTCTGTCTGGATGATCTGTCCAATGCTGAAAGTAAGGTGTTTTGAGCTCCAGCTATTATTGTATTGGGCTGTATTTCTAACTTTAGCTCTAATAATATTTACTTTATTTATCTGGGTGCTACAGTGTTGGGTGTATTTATATTTACAGTTGTTATATTCTCTTGCTGCATTGACCCCTTTATCATTATATAATGACCTTCTTTGTATCTTCTTAGAGTTTTTGTCTTGAAATCTATTTGTTTTATCTAAGTATAGCTACCCCTACTCTTTTTTTTATTTCCATGTGCATTGAATAACTTTTTTTATGTTTTAACTTTCAGTCTATGTGTGTCTTTCTAGATAAAGTGTGCTTCTTATAGACAGCGAATTGTTAGGTCTCATTTTTATTCAGCCACTCTGTGTCTTTTGTCTGGAGGTTTACTTTATTTGTATTCAGTGTTATTACTGATTTGTAAGTACTTACTCCTACCATTTTGTTATTTGTTTTCTGGTTGTTTTGTAGTCTTGTCTTTCTTTTCTTCCCTTCTGTCTTTTAGTGAAGGTGATTTTCTCTTGTGGTATGTTTTAAATTTCTTAAAAGCTTTTATGTATATTGTATATATTTTAGATTTTAGGTTATCATGAGGCTTGCAAATAATATCTTATAATCTATTTTTAAAAGCTTATAACAACACTGGTTGTGTAAAGAAACAGACAAGCAAAAATATAACAAATAAAAACTCTATAACTTCATCTCCCCACTTTTTAGCTACTTGTTTTTTCTATTTATATCTTATCGTATTGTCTTTGTCTTGAGAAGTTGTAGCTATTATTTTGTTTGGTTTATCTTTTCATCTTTTCACTAATATATTAGTAGTTTACACACCACAATTACAATGTTATAATATTCTGTGTTTTTCTGTGTACTTGCTATTACCTGCAGATGATTTCTTATTGCTCATTAACATCCATTTCTTTCACGTTAAAGAACACTTTTTAGCATTTCTTGTAGAACAGGTCTGGTGTTGATGAAATCTCTCAGCTTTTGTTTATCTGGGAGAGTATTTCTCCTTCATGTTTGAAGAATATTTTTGCTGAATATACTATTCTAGAGTAAAAGTTTTTTTTTTTTTTTTTCCTTCAGCACTTTAAATATGTTGTGCCACTCTCTCCTGGTCTGTAAGGTTTTAATTGAAAACTCTGCTGCTAAACATATTGGAGCTTCATTGTATCTTCTTTGTTTCTTTTCTCTTGCTTTTATAATCTATTCTTTATTCTTAACCTTTTGGAGTTTGATTATTAAATGTCTTGTGATAGTCTTCTTTGGATTAAACCTGCTTGGTGTTCGACAACCTTCCTGTACTTGAGTATTGATACTGTTCTCTATTGTTTGAAAGTTCTCTGTTATTATCCTATTTAATAAACTTCTATGCTTATCTCTCTCTACCTCCTCTTTGAGGCCAACAGTGGTCAGATTTGCCCTTTTGAGACTATTTTCTAGATCCTGTAAGCATATCTTATTGTTTTTTTTTCTTTTGTATCCTCTTTTGTATTTCCTTTGTATTTTCTTTTGTATTTTTTGTATTTCTTTTGTATCCTCTTTTGTATTTCTTTTGTATTTTCAAATAGCCTGTCTATTTTTTATATACTTTAAGTTCTGGAGTACATGTGCAGAATGTGCAGCTTTGTTACATAGGTGTATATGTGCCATGGTAGTTTGGTGTACCCATCAACCCATCACTTTCATTTCTCCTAATGTTATGCCCCCAACACACCCCACCCCCGATAGGCCCTGGTGTGTGATTTTTGCCTCCCTATGTCCATGTGTTCTCATTGTTCAAGTCCCACTTACGAGTGAGAACATGTGGTGTTTGGTTTTCTGTTCTTGTGATAGTGTGCTGAGAATGATGGTTTCCAGCTTCATCCATGTCCCTGCAAAGGACATGAACTCATCTTTCTTTATGGTTGCATAGTATTCCATGGTGTATATGTGCCACATTTACATTATCCAGTCTATTATTGATGAAAATTTGGGTTGGTTCCAAGTCTTTGCTATTGTAAATAGTGCTGCAATAAACATATGTGTGCATGTGTTTTTATAGTAGAATGATTTATCAACTTTTGGGTGTATATGCAGTAATGGGATTGCTGGGTCAAATGGTATTTCTGGTTCTAGATCCTTGAGGAATCACACACTGTCTTCCACAATGGTTGAACTAATTTACACTCCCACCAACAGTGTAAAAGCATTCCTATTTCTCCACATCCTCTCTAGCATCTGTTGCTTCCTGACATTTCATGATCGCCATTCTAACTGGCATGAGATGGTATCTCATTGTGGTTTTAATTTCCGTTTCTCTAATGACCAGTGATGATGAGCATTTTTTCATATGTCAGTTGGCTGTGTAAATGTCTTCTTTTGAGATGTGTCTGTTCATATCCTTTGCCCACTTTTTGATGGGGTTGTTTGTTTTTCTTCTTGGAAATTTGTTTAAGTTCTTTGTAGATTCTGGATATTAGACTTTTTCAGACCTTTGCCTGTTCACTCTGATGATAGTTTCTTTTGCTGCACAGAAGCTCTTCAGTTTAATTAAATCTGATTTGTCAATTTTGGCTTTTGTTGCCATTGTTTTTGGTGTTTTACTCATGAAGCCTTTGCCCTTGCCTGTGTCCTGAATGGCATTGCCCATGTTTTATTCTAGAATTTTTATGCTCCTAGGTCTTATGTTTAAGTCTTTGATCCATCTTGAGTTGATTTTTGTATAAGGTGTAAGGAAGGGGTCCAGTTTCAGTTTTCTGCATATGGCTAGCCAGTTTTCCCAACAACATTTATTAAATAGGGAATCTGTTCCCCATTTCTTGTTTGTGTCAGGTTTGTCAAAGATGAGATGGTTGTAAATGTATGGTGTTATTTCTGAGGCTTCCATTCTGTTCTATTGGCCTATATATGTGTTTTGGTACCAGTACCATGCTGTTTTGGTTACTGTAGCCTTGTAGCATAGTTTGAAATAAGGTAGCATGATGCCTCCAGATTTGTTTTTCTTGCTTAGGATTGTCTAGGCTATGCAGGCTCTTTTTTGGTTCCATATGAAGTTTAAAGTAGTTTTTTCCAATTCTGTGAAGAAAGTCATTGGTACTTGATGGGGATAGCATTGAATCTACAAATTACTGTGGGCAGTATGGCCATTTTCACAATATTGATTCTTCCTATCCATAAGCATGTAATGTTTTTCCATTTGTTTGAGTCCTCTCTTATTTCCTTGAGTAGTGGTTTGTAGTTCTCCTCGAAGAGGTCCTTCACATCCTCTGTAAGTTGTATTCCTAGGTATTTTATTATCTTTGTAGCAATTGTGAATGGGAGTTCACTCATGATATGGCTCTCTGGCTGTTATTGGTGTACAGAAATGCTTGTGATTTTTGCACATTGATTTTGTATCCTGAGACTTTGCTGAAGTTGCTTATCAGCTTAAGGAGATTTTTGGACTGAGATGATGGGGTTTTCTAAGTATACAATCATGTCAACTGCAAAGAGAGACAATTTGACTTCCTCTCTTCCTATGTGAATACCCTTTATTTCTTTCTCTTGCCTGATTACCCTGGCCAGAACTTCCAATACTATGTTGAATAAGAGTGGTGGAAGAGGGCATCCTTAACTTGTGCCAGTTTTCAATGGGAATGCTTCGAGTTTTCGCCCATTTAGTATTATATTGGCTGTGGGTTTGTCATAAATAGCTCTTATTATCTGAGATACATTCGATTGATGCCCAGTTTATTGAGTGTTTTTAGCATGAAGGGGTGTTGAATTTTATCAAAGGCCTTTTCTGCATCTATTGAGATAATCATGTGCTTTTTGTCATTGGTTCTGTTGACGTGATGGATTACATTTATTGATTTGTGTATGTTGAACCAGCCTTGTATCCCAGGGATGAAGACGACTTGATCATGTTGGATAAGCTTTTTAATGTGCTGCTGGATTTGGTTTGCCAGTATTTTATTGAGTATTTTCACATCGATGTTCATCAGGGATACTGGCCTGAAATTTTCTTTTTCTGTTGTGTCTCTGCCAGGTTTTGGTATCAGGATGATGCTGGCCTCATAAAATGAGTTAGGGAGGATTCCCTCTTTTTCTATTGTTTGGGAGAGTTTCAGAAGGAACGGCACCAGCTCCTTTTTATATATCTGGTAGAATTTGGGTATGAATCCATCTGGTCCTGGACTCTTGTTGGTAGGCTGTTATTTATTGTCTCAATTTAAGAACCTGTTATTGGTTTATTCAGGAATTCGAGTTCTTCCTGGTTTAGTCTTGGGAGGGTGTATGTTTCCAGGAATTTATCCATTTCTTCTAGATTTTTTAGTTTATTTGTGTAGAGATATTTATACTATTCTCTGATGGTAGTTTGTATTTCTGTGGGATCAGTGGTGATATCCCCTTTATCATTTTTTATTGCATCTATTTGATTCTTCTCTCTTTTCTTCTTTATAAGTCTGGCTAGTGGTCTATCTATTTTGTTGATCTTTTCAGAAAACCAGCTTCTGGATTAATTGATGTTTTGAAAAGTTTTTCATGTCTCTATCTTTTTCAGTTCTGCTCTGATCTTAGTTATTCCTTGTCTTCTGCTAGATTTTGAATTTGTTTGCTGTTGCTTCTATAGTTCTTTTAATATTTGTGTTAGCATGGTAATTTTCGATATTCCCTGCTTTCTCTTGTGGGCATTTAGTGCTATAAATTTCCCTCTACACACTGCTTTAAATGTGTCTCAGAGACTCTGGTAAGTTGTGTCTTCGTTCTCATTGGTTTCAAAGAGCATCTTTATTTCTGCCTTCATTTTGTTATATATGCAGTAGTCTTTTAGGAGCAAGTTGTTCAGTTTCCATGTAGTTGAACGGTTTTGAGTGAGTTTCTTAATCCTGAGTTCTAATTTGATTGCACTGTGGTCTGAGAGACTGTTTGTTATTATTTCAGTTCTTTGGCATTTGCTAAGGAGTATTTTACTTCCAATTATGTGGTCAGTTCTAGAATAAATGTGATGAGATGCTGAGAAGAATTTATATTCTGTTGATTTGGGGTGGAGAGTTCTGTAGATGTCTACTAGGCCCTCTTGGCCCAGATGTGACTTCAAGTCCTGAATACCCTTATTAATTTTCTGTCTCATTGATCTCTCTGATGTTGACCATGGGGTGTTAAAGTCTCCCACTATTATTATGTGGGAGTCTAAGTCTCTTTGTAAGTCTCTAAGAACTTGCTTTAGGAATCTGGGTTTTCCTGTATTGGGCACATATATATTTAGGATAATTAGCTCTTCTTGTTGCATTGATCCCTTTATCATTATGTAATGCACTTCTTTGTCTCTTTTGATCTTTGTTGGTTTAAAGTCTGTTTTATCAGAGATTAGGATTGCAACTCCTGCTTTTTTTTTTTTTTTTTTTTTTTGCTTTCCATTTGCTTCATAAATATTCCTCCATTCCTTTATTTTGAGCCTATGTGTGTCTTTGCACATGAGATCGGTCTCCTGAATACAGCACACTGATGTGTCTTGACTCTGTCTAATTTGCCAGTCTGTGTCTTTTAATTGGCGCATTTTGCCCATTTACTTTTAAGGTTTATATTGTTATGTGTGAATTTGATCCTGTCATTATGATGTTAGCTGGTTATTTTTCTCATTAGTTGATGCAGTTTCTTCCTAGCCTCGATGGTCTTTACAATTTGGTATGTTTTTGCAGTCGCTGGTACTGGTTGTTCCTTTCCATGTTTAGTGCTTCATCCAGGAGCTCTTGTAATGCAGGCCTGGTAGGGACAAAATCTCTCAGCATTTCCTTGTCTGTAAAGGATTTTATTTCTCCTTTGCTTATGAAGTTTAGTTTGGCTGGCCATAAAATTCTGGGTTGAAAATTATTTTCTTAAAAATGTTGAATATTGGCCCCCACTCTCTTCTGGCTTTTAGGCTTTCTGCAGAGAGATCTGCTGTTAGTCTGATGGGCTTCCCTTTGTGGGTAACCCCACCTTTCTCTCTGGCTGCCCTTAAAATTTTTTTCTTCATTTGAACCTTGGTGAATCTGACATTTATGTCTATTATTGATGAAAATTTGGGGTTGCTCTTCTCCAGGAGTATCTTAGTGGTGTTCTCTGTATTTCCTGAATTTGAATGTTGGCCGTCTTGCTAGGTTGGGGAAGTTCTCCTGGATAATATCCTGAAGAGTGTTTTCCAACTTGGTTCCATTCTTCTCATCACTTTCAGGCACACCAATCAAATGTAGATTTGGTCTTTTCACATAATCCCATATTTCTTGTAGGCTTTGTTCATTCCTTCTTATTCTTTTTTCCCTAATCTTGTCTTCTCTCTTGATTTCATTAGGTTGATTTTCAATCACTGATATCCTTTCCTCCACTCGATTGATTCAGCTGTTGAAACTTGAGAATGCTTCACGAAGTTCTCATGCGTGTTTTTCAACTCCATCAGGTCATTTATGTTCTTCTTTACACTGGTTACTTTAATTAGCAATTTTTCTAACATTTTTTCAAGGTTCTTAGCTTCCTTGCATTGGGTTAGAACACGCTCCTTTAGCTCAGAGGAGTTTGTTATTACCCACCTTCTGAAGTCTACTTCTGTCAATTCGTCAAACTCATTCTCCATCCAGTTTTGTTCCCTTGTTGCTGAGGAGTTGTGATCCTTTGGAGGAGAAGAGATGTTCTGGCTTTCAAAATTTTCAGCCTTTTTGTGCTGGTTTCTCCCCATCTTTGTGGATTTATCTACCTTTTGTCTTTGATGTCGGTGACCTTCAGATGGGGTCTTTGAGTGTACGTGCTATTCCTTTCTGTTTGTTTGTTTCCCTTCTGACACTCAGGCCCCTCTGCTTCCAGTCTGCTTGGGTTTTCTGGAGGTCTACTCCTGACTCTGTTTGCCTGGGTATCACCAGCAGAGGGTGCAGAACAGCAAAGATTGCTGCTTGATCTTTCCTCTGGAAGCTTCCTCTCAGAGGGGCCCCTGCCAGATGACAGTCAGAGCTCTCCTGTATGAGGTCTCTGTCGGCCCCTACTGGGAGGTGTCTCCCAGTGAGGAGACACGGTGGTCAGGGACCCACTTGAGGAGGCAGTCTGACCCTTAGCAGAGTTTGATGAATGCTGTGCTGGGAGGTCCGCCGCTCTCTTCAGAGCCTTCAGGCAGGGACGTTTAAGTCTGCTGAAGCTCCACCCAAAGCTGCCTTTTTCCCCAGGTGCTCTGTCTAAGGGAGATGGGAGTTTTATCTATAAGTCCCTGACTGGAACTGCTGCCTTTTTTTCAGAGATGGCCTGCCCAGAGAAGGGAAATCTGGCAGTCTGGCCACAGCAGCCTCCCTGAGCTGCAGTAGGCTCTGCTCAGTTTGAAATTCCCAGCGGCTTTGTTTACACTGTGAGTGTAAAACCAGCTGCTCAAGCCTCAGCAATGGCGGACGCCCCTCCCCCCACCAAGCTGGAGCATCCCAGGTTAATCTCAGACTGCTGCTGTGCTGGCAGTGAGACTTTCAAGCCAGTGGATCTTAGTTTGCTGGGTTCCGTGGAGGTGAAACCCGCCAAGCCAGACCACTTGGCTCCCTGGCTTCAGCACCCCTTTCCAGGGGAGTGAACGGTTCTGTCTCACTGGGGTTCCAGGCACCACTTGGGTATGGAAAAAAAATAACTCCTGCAGCTAGTTTGGTGTCTGCCCAAATGGTTGCCCACTTTTGTGCTTAAAACCCAGGGCCCTGGCTGGGTAGGCACTGGAGGGAATCTCCTCGTTTGTGCGTTGTGAAAACCATAGGACAAGAAGAGTATCTGTGCCATAGTTCTTCAGGCTTAGTCCCTCATGGCTTCCCTTGAGTGGGGCAGAAAATTCTCTGACCGCTTGAGCTTCCCGGTTGAGGTGACACCCCACCCTGCTTTGGCTGGCACTCCATGGGCTGCACCCACTATCCAATTGGTCCCAATGAGATGAACAAGGTACCTCAGTTGTAATCGCAAAAATCACCCACCTTCTGCATTGATCTCACTAGGAGCTGCAGACTGGAGCTGTTCCTACTTGGCCAACTTGCTAGTAACCCATAGCTTGTCTTTTTAAGCTATAAATTCTTTTTTCTGCTTGACCAATTCGGCCATTAAGAGACTCTGATGCGTTCTTTGGTATGTTAGTTGCATTTTTACCTCCAAGATTTCTACTTGATTCTTTTTAATTATTTTCATTTCTTTGTTAAATTAATCTAATGAGATTATGAATTTCTTTTTTGTGTGTTATCTTGAATTTCTTTGCGTTTTCTATAACAGCTATTTTGAATTCTCTATCTGGAAAGGTCTCTTTCTCTCCAAGACTGGCCCTTCATGTCTTATTTAATTTGCTTGGTGAATTCATGTTTTCCTGGATGATCTTGGTGCTTGTGGATGTTTGTTGGTTTCTGGGCATTAATGAGTTAAGTACTTATTGCAGCTTTCAAAGTCTTGCCTGTTTGTACCCATCCTTCTTGGGAAAACTTGTCAGGTATTTGAAGGGACTTGGGTATTGTGATCTATGTTTTGGTCATTTCCATATCTTCCTTAGAGGGGACCCTAAGCCCAGTAGTGCTTTGGTTCTTTCAGACTCTTAGGTACCACCTTGTGGTCATGGATAAGATCCAGAAATATTCTCTGGTTTATCGAGCAGAGAATTTTTTTTCCTTATGTTCTTTCATAAAATTGGAGTCTCTCTCTCTCTGTGCTGAGCTGCCTGAAGCCGAGGAAAAAGTAACACAATCACCACTGTGGCCACCACTACTACAACTGCAGTGTGGCTGGCCTGAAGCCAGCACAGCACTGGGTTTTGCTCAAGGCCTGCTGTAGCCACTACCTGGCTACCACCTATGATTGCTTAAGGCTGTAGGGCTCTACAATTAACAGGTGATCAAGCCAGCCAGTGTTATGTTATTCTTCTCAGGGTGGCTAGTTTCCTGAACCCCAGGTGGATCCAGATATGCTTTCTGGGGGCCAGGGCCTGGAATTGGCAACTTTAGAAAGCCACCTGGTCCTCTATTCTACTGTGGCTTAGTTGGCACCAAAATCACAAGACAATATCTTTCTCTTCCCTTTCTTCCCTCCCCTTTCTCCAGGCAGAGGAATCTCTCCCTTTGTCCACCACCACTACGGGCTCATGAAGATTACACCCAGGGTATCACTGATGTTTACTTAAGGTCCAACAACTTGGCAGTCATCTTGTCATGAATGCTACCAGGTCTGGGACTCATCCTTCAAGGTAGTGGGCTCCTCTCTGGCCCAGAGCAGGTCCAGAAATACCATCCAAGGCTGAAGCCCTTGAGTGGGGGACCCCAAGATCCCTTTAGGTGCTCTTTCCCACTCTGGCTGAGCTTATACATAAAGCTGCAAAACAAATTCATTTTTAATCCTTTCCTCTTTTCTCAAGCAGAAGAATTCTCTCCTTGTTAATGCACACTTCAAGCCAGCAAGTCTCATAATCTCACCTGAGGCCCACAGCATGTACTACCTGGTTACCACTACTGATTTTTCAGGGCCCAAGCGCTCTTTATTTAGCATACAATGAATTCTCCAAGGACTTGGTCCTTCTTTTAGAGGCAATGGGTTCCCCTCTGTCCCAGGGTGTGTCTAGGAATGTTTTCTGGGAGTTAGGGTCTGCATTGGGGGCCTTATGATTCTGCCCAGTTCCCTATTCTGCCGTGGCTAAGCTTGTATCCAAATTGCAAGACAAAGTCCTTTTTACTTTTCTCTCTCCTCTCCTCAAGCAGAAGGAAGAGGTCTCTTCTGGAGCTGCAAACTGTGCTGTATCGTGTTAGGAGAGGGGTGGTAGAAACACTCCCATAGCCACCCCTGTTAATGCCTCACTATGTCACATGTCACCCACATCGACTGGCTCTGAGCCCAGAACAGCACTGGGACTTGTGTAAGAATTGCAGATCTTATGGCTAAGCCTTTCAAGTTTATTTAGAACCCAGAGCACTTTAGCCTGTGAAGGTGAGACTTACCAAAACTCAAGTTCCGACCACTGGTATGTGTGATTCTCCTCTGATTAGGGCTGGTCTAAATGCTCACTGCCTGGGGCTCAACTGAGTTCTGCTTAGTGTTGGAAGCACGAAGTTCCAACGTAAAATCTCACAATTGCAGTGCTCTTCCCCACCCCACCACCCCCCACCCCCAACCCTAAGTGCATAAATTCTCAGTCCATACAACATGGCCACTGCCAGGAGATGGGGAAAAAGTGATGTCAGCAGTTCAAAACTGTTTTCTACCCTCTTCAGTGGCTCTCTCAGTGATATGAAGTTAAAGCCAGGTACTGTGATTGTTCATCTGACTCTTGGTTCTTTAGAAGGTGCTTTTTGTGTAAATATTAACCTCTGGGATCCCAGTTACAGGGGAACCCTGGATATTTGAACTGGCAGAAGGATCTGACCAGAGAGTAAGCAGAGGCAGAGCTTCAGCCAGTACAGAGCCCATGGGCTTTTGTGCACAGGGCAACTGTAGCAGGGCACAACCATAGGTGCCTGTCCCCTAGGGCACCCATCATCCTCCAAGTTGCTCTAACCCCAAGTGACTGCTGGGCTAGGAAAAAGCAGGGCCATCATCATCGTGGGAACAGGGCATGTCTGTTCTGCAGGCCCTCCAGACACTCCCAGGTTTCCTAGCTGTCTATTCTAAAGGAGCATGGGCACAGCACAGCCTCTGCTGCCCAGCCTGAGAGCTTTGCTCCAACTGAATAATTTCCCTGTGGCCTGGCAGCACTTTGGATTTCACAACTCAGCCAGAGCATGACTATGAAGGTCCAGAGTACAAAGTAATCGTGCCCCAGGGCTGTGGTACACAGCTTAGGAGTGCCAAGATGATATCTGTGGTCAGCATTCAAGCAGGAGAAGGACCCCCACTGTCAGAGCACTGAGAGGAATGAAACACACAGATTCATGGGCTGGTACATGAGCAGGGTGTTTCTCCTACCACAGGGCCCATCTGAAAATAGTGTGACCTATCTCTCTGCTGCAACCTCTGCCTGACAATGCCCCATGGCACAGAACACCTAACAAAGGAAACGCAGACATGATGTCAGTGATTGGAGAGGGCTCCCCCAAGGCCCAGGAGTGGACATAGTGAAGGAGTCACCTTTCTCTCTCCCACAAATAAAAAGCATGGCTACCAGTGTGAGGCAATACAAAAAAGCTGCCTGGCTAAGAGCCTATCTTCTGGCCATTACTCTTAACTATTGTAGGTAGCAGTTGTCATTCTTTTGATTTCATGTAAGGATTTTTTGTAAGGCTGGTATAGTTGCATAAAATTCTCTCAGCACTTGCTTGTCTTTGAAGATATGCAAGTTCTACCAACACACACCCTATCAAACAAAGGACAACAATCCAGCCACAAATAAACATCCTGTACAGAGTCTTGGCCCTCTGAAAACATTATAAAAGAAAGTAAACTGACTACACTCAACTTACAACACAGTTAAAGAAACATGAGTCTTTGCAGATGAGAAAAAAATCAGTACAAGGTGCTCACTACAGCAGCACATATACTAAAATTGGAAGAATACAGAGAAAATGAGCATGGTCCCTATGCAAGGATGACAGGTAGATTTGTGAAGCATTACATGTTAAAAAATCTTACATTTTCATAAAAACAGAATCAATGCAAAAACTCTAGCAACTCAAAAAACCAGAGGAGTCAGAGTAGTGCCTTACCTCCAAAGAAGCCCAGTAGCTCCCCAGCAATGGTTCTTACCTAGACTGAAATGACTAAAAAATTTACTGAGAATTTTGTAATATAATTGGAAGGATTATCAGAAGAATAGACCAAGCTGAGGAAAGAAGCTCAGAACTAGAAGACCAGTTCTTTGAATCAAGTCAGTCAGACACAAATAAAGATAAAAGAATTTAAAAATTGAACAAAACCTCTGACAAATATTGGGTTTTGTAAAGAGATCAAACCTACAACACATTAATATTCCTGAGACAGATGAGAGAATGAGCACCCTGAAAAATATCATTGAGGACGTAGTCCATAAAAATTTATCTAGTCTCACTAGAGCAGTGTACATGCAAATTCAAGAAATACAGAGAATCCCTGCTAGATACTATACAAGACAACTGTCACCAAGGCACATAGTCATCATACTCAAGAAAGTCAATGTGAAATTAAAAAATCTTATAGGAGGCTGGAGAGAAGCTTCAGGCCATGTACAAAGGAAACTTCTTCAAGCCAGCAGTAGAATGCTTAGTAGAAACTTTTCAAGACAGAAAAGATTGGGGCCTATTTTCAGCATCCTTAAAGAAAAGAATTTTCAATGAAGATTTTATTTCCCATCAAACTAAGCTTCTTTAGCAAAGGAGACTTAAAATTCTTCAAAGACAAGCAAGTTCTGAGAGAATACCCATTGGGTACTATGCTTAGTAATTGGGTGACAAGATCTATATCCCAAATCACAGAATCATCTCATATATCCATGAATAAACCTGCACATGTACCCCAGAATTAAAAATGAAAGTTGAAAATAATTCTCTTTATTAATACTTTTCTACTGTTTTTTCTTGATTACTCCAAGGATTACAATATGCATCCTTGACTTATTACAGTCTAACACAAATGATTACTTTTATTCCTTTTCTGATATTACTAGAGCCATGGAAAAATTTAAGGACATTTATTTTTTTCTTGCCTTTTGCCTTGTTTTCTGTACAAATTAGAGAAAATATGAAGTTCTCTGATTATGTAGCTTATCTTTTCATGGGTCACACTTTGTACCTCATCCTTTGGGGCTTACTGGGACCTGAATTTAGTTATAGGTATAGAAGCAAAGAGAAATTGTAAAGATAGGTCCTGAGAAGAAGACTCGGCAATATCTTACAAAGCAGCTACCTCAGGGGATGTCTTCTATTCTTAAGCCAAGCAGGATTACCTACTCAGACGAGGTTGGAGATGATGCTTTTTGCTGGTAAGAAAACTCTTCCTAATTTAAACATTCAAAGTCTCCAGCACAATTGAGATTTTCCCTTTGTCCCCATCTCAAATTTCCTGATTCAATTTTTTTTCCCAGTAAGGGTTTTTATTTCAACAGAAAATACCTTCTGAGATAGAGAATTCAATTTGCACTGTTATTTATCCTCTCATAGGGTCAGACCCTGGTGCTGGTTTTCAGAAATTTCATCCTTTTTGCTACAAGATATAAGGATTTCTTTCAGGGAAGACATGGAAGTCTCACATTATTTGTTCAAGGCTTGAGGTGAAAATTTGAAGCCCCCAACGCATCATTTTCTTCATTTTCTTTCCCTACTTTGTCCTGGTAATCAAGGAGCAACAAGCCAATCTTATTGTACTCATTATTTTCAAAAAGATTTTCTAAGGTATCAAACATGTAGTAGTTAATCACTTTGCCTTTTGTTAATATTTGATTAAGAGTTTCCCATAGCAATACTTTACATATCTCTATTGGCACATCATGCCATGGACTATTGCCCTCTTTATCACTGAAAACAGTCAATCCAAGAAAATATATAACTAATTCAGAAAATTCAGCATTAAGGTCCTATTCCTCTAGTATCTCTCTCAGTACTGAAATTGGTGTGAGGCTTCAGAAGCTGTCACTGAACTCCACAGGGGAAATTTCCACATCCTCAGGAAAACCTTGGCTTAGGTCTTTTCTAAATTTTCTTTCTTTTTTTTTAAAAAAATAATAGTTTTGGGAAAACAGGTGGGCTTTTGTTACATGGATAAGTTCTTTAGTGGTGATTTCTGAGATTTTGGCGCAGCTGTCACCTGAGCAGTGTACACTGCACCCAAAATGTGGTCTTTTTTATTTTTATTTATTTTTGTAATTACACTTTAAGTTCTGGAATACATGTGCAGAATGTGCAGGTTTGTTACATAGGTATACAGGTCCAAGGTGGTTTGCTACACCCATCAACCCATAATCTACATTAAGTATTTGTCCTAATGCTATTTCTCTCCTAACCCCCCACTCCCCAACAGGCCCTGGTGTGTGATGTTCCCCTCTCTGTGTCCATGTGTTCTCATTGTTCAACTCCCACTTATGAGTGAGAACATGTGGTGTTTGGTTTTCTGTTCCTGTGTTAGTTTTCTGAGAATGATGGTTTCCACCTTCATCCATATCCCTGCAAAGGACATGAACTTATTCTTTTTTATGGCTGCGTAGTATTCCATGATGTATATGTGCCACATTTTCTTTATCCAGTCGATCTTTGATGGGCATTTGGGTTGGTTTCAAGTCTTTGCTATTGTGAACAGTGCTGCAATAAACATATGTGTACATGTGTCTTTAGAGTAGAATGATTTATAATCCTTTGGATATATACCCAGTAATGGGATTGCTGGGTCAAATGGTATTTCTGGCTCTAGATCCTGGAGGAATTGCCACACTGTCTTCCACAAAGGTTGAACTAATTTACACTCCTACCAACAGTGTAAAAGCACTGCTCAAGGAAATAAGGGATGACACAAACAAATGGAAAAACATCCCATGCTCATGAATAGGAAGAATCAACATCATGAAAATGGCCATAATTCCCAAAGTAATTTATAGATTCAGTGCTATCCCCATCAAGCTACCATGGGCTTTCTTCACAGAATTAGAAAAAACTCCTTTAAATTCCATATGGAACCAAAAATAGCCTGCATAGCCAAGACAATCCTAAGCAAAAGAACAAGCTGGAGGCATCTTTCTACCTGACTTCAAACAATACTACAAGGCTACAGTAACCAAAACAGCATGGTCCTCACACTAAAACAGATATATAGACCAATGGAACAGATCAGAGGCCTCAGAAAGAACACCACACATCTACAACGATCTGATGTTTGACAAACCTGACACAAACAAACAATGGGGAAAGGATTCCCTATTTAATAAATGGTGTTGGGAAAACTGGATAGCCATATGCAGAAAAGTGAAACTGGACCCCTTCCTTACAACTTATGCAAAAATTAACTCAAGATGAGTTAAAGACTTAAAACTAAGACCTAAAACCATAAAAACCCTAGAAGAAAACCTAGGCAATACCATTCAGGACACAGGCATGAGAAAAGACCTCATGACTAAAACACCAAGACCGATGGCAACAAAAGCCAAAATTGACAAATGGGATCTGATTAAACTAAAGAGCTTCTGCATAGCAAAAGAAACTATCATCAGTGTTAACAGACAACCTACAGAATGGGAGAAAATTTTTGCAATCTATCCATCTGACAAAAGGCTAATATCCGGAATCTACAACAAATTTACAAGAATAAAAAAGAACAACCCCATCAAAAAGTAGGCAAAAGATATGAACAGACACTTCTCAATAGAAGACATTTATGCAGCCAACAGACATGAAAAAAAGCTCATCATCACTGGTCGTTAGAGAAATGGAAATCAAAACCACAATGAGATACCATCTCACGCCAGTTAGAATGGCAATCATTAAAAAGTCAGGAAACAACAGGTGCTGGAGAGGATGTGGAGAAATAGGAACATTTTTACACTGTTGGTAGGAGTGTAAATTAGTTCAATCATTGTGGAACACAGTGTGGTGATTCCTCAAGGATCTAGAACCAGAAATACCATTTGACCCAGCAATCCCATTACTGGGTATATACCCAAAGGATTATAAATCATTCTACTATAAAGACACATGCACATGTATGTTTGTTGCAGCACTGTTCACAATAGCAAAGGCTTGAAACCAACCCAAATGCCCATCAATGATAGACTGGATAAAGAAAATGTGGCACAGATACACCATGGAATACTATGCAGCCATAAAAAAGGATGAGTTCATGTTCTTTGCAGGGACATTGATTACACTGGAAGCCATCATTCTCAGCAAACTAACACAAGAACAGAAAACCAAACACCACATGTTCTCACTCATAAGAGGGAGTTGAACAGTGAGAACACACGGACACAGAGAGGGGAACAACACATACCAGCTTCTGTCGGGGGTGGGGCCTAGGGAAGGGATAGCATTAGGAGAAATACCTAACGTAGATGATGGATTGAAGGGTGCAGCAAACCACCATGGCACCTGTATACCTATGTAGCAAACCTGCACATTCTGCACATGTACCCCAGACTTTAAAGTATAATAAAATAAAATGCTAAATATAGGCCCCCAAAACTTCTGGCTTGTAGGGTTTTTGCTTAAAGGTCTGCTGTTAGCCTAATGGAGTTCCATTTGTAGGTGACCTGCTCCTTTCCTCTAGGGGCTTTTAACATTTTTTCTTTCATTTTGATCTTGGATAACATGATGACTATATGTTTTTGTTTGTTTGTTTGTTTGTTTGAGACAGTCTTGCCCTGTCACCCAGACTGAAGTGCAGTGGCGATCTTTCAGCTCACTGCAACCCCCACCTCCTGGCTTCAAGCGATTCTCTTTCCTCAGCCTCCCAAGTAGCTAGGATTACAGGCATGTGCCACCACGCCAGGCTAACTTTTACATTTCTAGTAGAGATGGTGTTTCACCATGTTGGCCAGGCTAGTATTGAACTCCTGACCTCAGGTGATCCACCCACATCAGCCTCCCAAAGTGCTAGGATTACAGACATGAGCCACCCCACCTGGCTGATGACTACGTGTCTTGAGGATAGTCATCTTGTGTAGTATCTCACGGGTTCTCTGCATTTCCTAAATTTGAAAGTTGTACTCTCTAGTAAGGTTGGGGAAACTTTTATGGGTGACATCCTCAAATATGTTTTCTACATTGCTTGCTTCTCTCGCTCTTTCAGGAGTGGCAACGACTGATAGATTTTGTCTTTTTACACAATTCCTTGTTTCTCAGAGGTTTTGTTCATTCTTTTTTATTTTTCTCTTTTTTGTCTGACTGTTTGATTGCAAAAAAAAAAATCTTTCAGTTCTGAGATTTGTTTTCAGCTTGGTCTATTCTGCTGTTAATATTTGCAGTTTTATTAAGAAATTCTTGAAGTGAGTTTTTCAGTTTTAGCAGATGATAAGTTTTTTTTTTTTTCTGAAAATGACCATCTCATCTTTCATCTTCTGTATTATTTACTTGTATTTCTTTTTAAGTTCCTTGGGTTTGATTTGAACTTTATGCTGAATCTCAATGATATTCCTTGCTGTCCATGTTCTGAATTCTATATCTATCATTTCAGCCATTTCATCCTGGTTAAGAGCTAGTGCAGTCATTTGGAGCTAAGAAGACACTGGCTTTTGGAGATGCCAGAGTTCTTGCACTAGTAATTTCTCATTTTTACATGCCAACGTTCCTTCATTCTTTGAAGTTTCTGTCCTTTGCAGAGTGTTTTTTGTTTTTATCTTGTTTGATGCCCTTGTAAGTTTAAGTGTGGTAAACATGGGTTCAGTCAACTGGCATTGTTCTTGGAAGATTTCAGGCAGCCAAAGCTCAGCTCAGAACTCCTGGGCTCTGTGCTCTAACTGTGGGCCACTTGTACTGGGGCAGCTTTGTTCTCTGGCCTCTCAAGTTTAGAAACCTGCTCTGCTAGAGAGACGGAGGTGTTCCCAGTCTTCTGGCCATATCACTCTGATGGGGAATGGTGGCAAAAGCACTTCATTAAGGTGGTGGCAGTGGTATCTGTGCTAGCTCACACATGCCAGTAACTGCAGCAATGTGGTTGGGATGCATGCCTGTCATTTGTGGTGGGGCATGGGCTGGAGCAGTGTGGCAGTGTTCCTGTGCCAAATAACAGTGGTGGTGCTGGCAGCACGGCAGAGTAGGTCACTGGCAGGAGCGGGCTTCCTGGCATTCATGATCACATTCACACTAGCAATGATAGTATGGGTGGGGAACTGGCAGGGGTGGAGTTGCTGGCATCTGTGCTCATGTGTGCACTGGCAGCAGTGGTGTTATTGGTTGCTTGTTTTATCAGCGGGGTGTGTGGTTGTCCTGGTAGGGTGCACTCATGCTGGCAGCAGTGGCGTGGTGGGTAGCACCCACACATGTATACCAGCAAGGGAGGGGAGACATGGTCTACCTGTGTGCAAAACTTGACAAATATTTTTTTGGGGGGGGGGAAATGAGTGAGTGCATGCCAGAAAAATTATCGGGTGAGGCTGCTATGGGGAAGGCTGCAGGTAGGCTGGTGTGTGTTGGCAGGGGTCGGTCTGCTGGAGCTCTCCAATAGTCAGGTGTTGTATGGTTGCAAAGGAGCTGTGATGAGGGCACCTGAAAGCACCCTGTTTGGGCATCTGAGGCTCCACTGCAATCAGATGTGAAGAGGTTGGGACCCCAGGAGGGACTGGCAGACAATGAGGTGCTCAGACTTGACTGGATCTATCCCAGAGGCAAGACTGCCCTGTTCTGTCAAGGTACAAAAGTCGCCCTAAGGTTAAAGTATCCCAGTGGAGCATGGTGAACCTTGGAGTATGGGCTTCCCTGGCTGTACTCCAATGAAGGTGTTCTCATGTCAAATCCTCTGGGCTCTGTACAGGCTGGAGTTCTGCCCCTGCCACCTCTATAAGCAGCTCTCCCTGCCAGCTCAAGTTTCTGTGTGGGTTGTGGGTTTTCCTGCAGCTAGAATTCTGGAGGTCCATGGTGAGGGGTGTGATAGCTACACATCAACTGTTCAACTGAACCCTTCTGTAAGAGTTCCTAGGGGCCAGGAAAGAAACTCAGTGCTTGGCAGCTCTGTGCAGTGCTCCCAGTTTCCTCCTCTTTCATCCTAGCATCTGCAGCCTATTTAAATAAATTCTTTATTTTATTTTATTTTTATTTATTTTTATTTATTTATTTATTATTACACTTTAGGTTTTAGGGTACATGTGCACAATGTGCAGGTTAGTTACATATGTATAAATGTGCCATGCTGGTGTGCTGCACCCACTAACTTCTCATCTAGCATTAGGTATATCTCCCAATGCTATCCCTTCCCCCTCCCCCCACCCCACCCCACAACAGTCCCCAGAGTGTGATGTTCCCCTTCCTGTGTCCATGTGTTCTCATTGTTCAATTCCCACCTATGAGTGAGAACATGCGGTGTTTGGTTTTTTGTTCTTGCGACAGTTTACTGAGAATGATGATTTCCAGCTTCATCCATGTCCCTACAAAGGACATGAACTCATCATTTTTTATGGCTGCATAGTATTCCATGGTGTATATGTGCCACATTTTCTTAATCCAGTCTATCATTGTTGGACATTTGGGTTGGTTCCAAGTCTTTGCTATTGTGAATAATGCCGCAATAAACATACAGGTGCATGTGTCTTTATAGCAGCATGATTTATAATCCTTTGGGTATATACCCAGAAATGGGATGGCTGGGTCAAATGGTATTTCTAGTTCTAGATCCCTGAGGAATCACCACACTGACTTCCACAATGGTTGAACTAGTTTACAGTCCCACCAACAGTGTAAAAGTGTTCCTATTTCTCCACATCCTCTCCAGCACCTGTTGTTTCCTGACTTTTTAATGAATGCCATTCTAACTGGTGTGAGATGGTATCTCATTGTGGTTTTGATTTGCATTTCTCTGATGGCCAGTGATGGTGAGCATTTTTTTCATGTGTCTTTTGGCTGCATAAATGTCTTCTTTTGAGAAGTGTCTGTTCATGTCCTTCACCCACTTGTTGATGGGGTTGTTTGTTTTTTTCATGTAAATTTGTTGGAGTTCATTGTAGATTCTGGATATTAGCCCTTTGTCAGATGAGTAGGTTGCAAAAATTTTCTCCCATTTTGTAGGTTGCCTGTACACTCTGATGGTAGTTTCTTTTGCTGTGCAGAAGCTCTTTAGTTTAATTAGATCCCATTTGTCAATTTTGGCTTTTGTTGCCATTGCTTTTGGTGTTGTAGACATGAAGTCCTTGCCCATGCCTATGTCCTGAATGGTAATGCCTAGGTTTTCTTCTAGGGTTTTTATGGTTTTAGGTCTAATGTTTAAGTCTTTAATCCATCTTGAATTGATTTTTGTATAAGGTGTAAGGAAGGGATCCAGTTTCAACTTTCTCCATATGGCTAGCCAGTTTTCCCAGCACCATTTATTAAATAGGGAATCCTTTCCCCATTGCTTGTTTTTCTCAGGTTTGTCAAAGATCAGATAGTTGTAGATATGTGGCGTTATTTCTGAGGGCTCTGTTCTGTTCCATTGATCTATATCTCTGTTTTGGTACCAGTACCATGCTGTTTTGGTTACTGTAGCCTTGTAATATAGTTTGAAGTCAGGTAGTGTGATGCCTCCAGCTTTGTTCTTTTGGCTTAGGATTGACTTGGCGATGCGGGCTCTTTTTTGGTTCCGTATGAACTTTAAAGTAGTTTTTTCCAATTCTGTGAAGAAAGTCATTTGTAGCTTGATGGGGATGGCATTGAATCTATAAATTACCTTGGGCAGTATGGCCATTTTCACGATACTGTTTCTTCCTACCCATGAGCACGGAATGTTCTTCCATTTGTTTGTATCCTCTTTTATTTCGTTGAGCAGTGGTGTGTAGTTCTCCTTGAAGAGGTCCTTCACATCCCTTGTAAGTTGGATTCCTAGGTATTTTATTCTCTTTGAAGCAATTGTGAATGGGAGTTCACTCATGATTTGGCTCTCTGTCTGTTGTTGGTGTATAAGCTTGCTCGTGATTTTTGTACATTGATTTTGTATCCTGAGACTTTGCTGAAGTTGCTTCTCAGCTTAAGGAGATTTTGGGCTGAGACAATGGGGTTTTCTAGATATAGAATCATGTTGTGTGCAAACAGGGACAATTTGACTTCCTCTTTTCCTAATTGAATACCTTTTATTTCCTTCTCCTGCCTAATTTCCCTGGCCAGAACTTCCAACACTATGTTGAATAGGAGTGGTGAGAGAGGGCATCCCTGTCTTGTGCCAGTTTTCAAAGGGAATGCTTCCAGTTTTTGCCCATTCAGTATGATATTGGCTGTGGGTTTTTCATAGATAGCTCTTATTATTTTGAGATATGTCCCATCAATACCTAATTTATTAAGAGTTTTTAGCATGAAGTGTTGTTGAATTTTGTCAAAGGCCTTTTCTGCATCTATTGAGATAATCATGTGGTTTTTGTCTTTGTTTCTGTTTATATGCTGGATTACATTTATTGATTTGGGTATATTGAACCAGCCTTGCATCCCGGGGATGAAGCCCACTTGATCATGGTGGATAAGCTTTTTGATGTGCTGCTGGATTTTATTAAGGATTTTTGCATCAGTGTTCATCAAGGATATTGGTCTAAAATTCTCATTTTTGGTTGTGTCTCTGCCCGGCTTTGATATCAGGATGATGCTGGCCTCATAAAATGAGTTAAGGAGGATTCCCTCTTTTTCTATTGATTGGAATAGTTTCAGAAGGAATGGTACCAGTTCCTCCTTGTACCTCTGGTAGAGTTCGGCTGTGAATCCATCCGGTCCTGGATTCTTTTTGGTTGGTAAGCTATTGATTATTGCCACAATTTCAGCTCCTGTTATTGGTCTATTGAGAGATTCAACTTCTTCCTGGTTTAGTCTTGGGAGAGAGAATGTGTCGAGGAATTTATCCATTTCTTCTAGATTTTGTAGTTTATTTGCATAGAGGTGTTTGTAGTATTCTCTGATGGTAGTTTGTATTTCTGTGGGATCGGTGGTGATATCCCCTTTATCATTTTTTATTGCATCTATTTGATTCTTCTGTCTTTTTTTCTTTATTAGTCTTGCTAGCGGTTTATCAATTTTGTTGATCTTTTCAAAAAACCAGCTCCTGGATTCATTAATTTTTTGAAGGGTTTATTGTGTCTCTATTTCCTTCAGTTCTGCTCTGATTTTAGTTATTTCTTCCCTTCTGCTAGCTTTCAAATGTGTTTGCTCTTGCTTTTCTAGTTCTTTTATTTGTGATGTTAGGGTGTCAATTTTGGATCTTTCCTGCTTTCTCTTGTGGGCATTTAGTGCTATAAATTTCCCTCTACACACTGCTTTGAATGTGAGCCAGAGATTCTGGTATGTTGTGTCTTTGTTCTCGTTGGTTTCAAAGAACATCTTTATTTCTGCCTTCATTACTTTATGTACCCAATAGTCATTCAGGAGCAGGTTGTTCAGTTTCCATGTAGTTGAGTAGTTTTGAATGAGTTTCTTAATCCTGAGTTCTAGTTTGATTGCACTGTGGTCTGAGAGACAGTTTGTTATAATTTCTGTTCTTTTACATTTGCTGAGGAGAGCTTTACTTCCAAGTATGTGTTAAATTTTGGAATAGGTGTGGTGTGTTGCTGAAAAAAAGGTATATTCTGTTGATTTGGGGTGGGGAGTTCTGTAGATGTCTATTAGGTCTGCTTGGTGCAGAGCTGAGTTCAATTCCTGGGTATCCTTGTTGACTTTCTGTCTCATTGATCTGTCTAATGTTGACAGTGGGGTGTTAAAGTCTCCCATTATTAATGTGTGGGAATTTAAGTCTCTTTGTAGGTCACTCAGGACTTGCTTTATAAATCTGGGTGCTCCTGTATTGGGTGCATATATATTTAGGATAGTTAGCTCTTCTTGTTGAATTGATCCCTTTACCATTATGTAATGGCCTTCTTTGTCTCTTTTGATCTTTGTTGGTTTAAAGTCTGTTTTATCAGAGACTAGGATTGCAACCCCTGCCTTTTTTTGTTTTCCATTTGCTTGGTAGATCTTCCTCCATCCTTTTATTTTGAGCCTATGTGTGTCTCTGCACATGAGATGGGTTTCCTGAATACAGCACACTGATGGGTCTTGACTCTTTATCCAATTTGCTAGTCTGTGTCTTTTAATTGGAGCATTTAGTCCATTTACATTTAAAGTTAATATTGTTATGTGTGAATTTGATCCTGTCATTATGATGTTAGCTGGTTATTTTGCTTGTTAGTTGATGCAGTCTCTTCCTAGTCTCGATGGTCTTTACATTTTGGCATGATTTTGCAGCAGCTGGTACCGGTTGTTCCTTTCCATTTTTAGCGCCTCCTTCAGGAGCTCTTTTTGGGCAGGCCTGGTGGTGACAAAATCTCTCAGCATTTGCTTGTCTGTAAAGTATTTTATTTCTCCTTCACTCATGAAGCTTAGTTTGGCTGGATATGAAATTCTGGGATGAAAATTCTTTTCTTTAAGAATGTTGAATATTGGCCTCCACTCTCTTCTGGCTTTTAGAGTTTCTGCCAAGAGTTCTGCTGTTAGTCTGATGGGCTTCCCTTTGAGGATAACCGGGCTTTTCTCTCTGGCTGCTGTTAATATTTTTTCCTTCATTTCAACTTTTGTGAATGTTACAATTATGTGTCTTGGAGCTGCTCTTCTCGAGGAGTATCTTTGTGGCGTTCTCTGTATTTCCTGAATCTGAATGTTGGCCTGCCTTGCTAGATTGGGGAAGTTCTCCTGGGTAATATCCTGCAGAGTGTTTTCCAACTTGGTTCCATTCTCCCCGTCACTTTCAGGTACACCAATCAGACATAGATTTGGTCTTTTCATATAGTCCCATATTTCTTGGAGGCTTTGCTCGTTTCTTTTTATTCTTTTTTCTCTAAACTTCCCTTCTCACTTCATTTCATTCATTTCATCTTCCCTCGCTGATATCCTTTCTTCCAGTTGTTCACATCGGCTCCTGAGGCTTCTGCACTTTTCACGTAGTTCTCGAGCCTTGGTTTTCAGCTTCATCAGCTCCTTTACGCACTTCTCTGTATTGGTTATTCTAGTTATACATTCTTCTAAATTTTTTTCAAAGTTTTCAACTTCTTTGCCTTTGGTTTGAATATCCTCCCATAGCTCAGAGTAATTTGATCATCTGAAGCCTTCTTCTCTCAGCTCATCAATGCCTTCCTTCTGAAGATCTGCTTGGAGTTTGCCACTCTTCTCAGTGTCCTGGTCTATTTTTATGAGATGTGCCTTCTGCCTGCATCTAGTCAGCCATCTTCACTCTCTAGAATTTTTAAAATATTTTGTTTTAGTCAATATTGCTAAACTTTTTAAATTGTGTTGATACTTTCTAAGAATTAACTTTTTGTTTTGTTCATTGTATTATTTTACTATTCTTCCTTTTACTTATCTCTGATGTGATCTTATTGAGAAATAACAGTTTTTTATTTATTTGGGTTTATTTGCATTTTCTTTTTTTACTCTTCTAAAGAAAACCTCTTTTTGATTTAAGATATTCTTTTTTTCTTAATGTGGATATTAAATTGTATAAATGTCAATTTGAGCACTGCTTTTTCTGCAGCCCATAAGTTTTGGCATATTATGTTCTTGTTTTTATTTTTCTCCAAATAATTGCTAATTACTTTTGTGATTTTTTTGAACTAATGTGTTTTTAAGAAAACATTGTTTAATTTTATATATTTGTAAATTTTCCAATTTTCCCTTTATTATTAATTTCTAGTTTTATTCTATAGTCTGGGAAAAAAGATACTTTACCTTCAATATTGGAAGTCGGTTAAAATATGCTTGTGGCCTAATGTGTAGTCTACACTGAAGACTGTTCCATGTGTATTGTGGTGTTTACTGCCTGTTAAGTATCATTGGTTTGTAATTGTTTTCAAGACATCTGTTTTATTATTGATTATTATCTAGTTGTTCTATCCATTATTGAAATTATAAAATTAAAGTTTCTAACTATTATTGAAGAACCATCTATTTCTTCTTCCACTCTGTTTATCTTTGCTTTGTGTATTTTGGGGTCACTTTTGTTAGGTGTGTATATGTTTATAATTATATCTTTTGGGAGGATACAATTACAAACCTAAGTACAATAATATTCTCTTTTCTGTTTTTCTACATAGTTACTTTGACCAATATTCTTTATTTCTATGACTGAGTTACTGTCTAGTGTCCTTTCATTTCAGCCAAAAATACTTACCTTACCACTTTCTTTTAAGTAGTTCTACCAGAAATGAACTCCCTCACTTCTTATTTACCTGGAAATATCTTGATTACCTCTCCATTTTTGAAGTGTATTTTTGCTTAATGAATAATTCTTGATTGATAGGGTTTTAGTTTTCTTTCAGCACTTGTATGACATTCCACTGCTTTCTGCCCTTTGTGGCTTCTAAAGAGAAATTGGATTTTAATCTTACTGAGCATATATTGTGTGTGAAAAATTTCTTCTCTCTTGCTGCTTTCAGGATTTTCTCCTTGCCTTTGCCTTTCAACAGTTGGATTCAATATGTCTCTGTGTGAAACTCTGATTTTATTCTTTTTCAAATTTGTGGAGCTTCTTGAATGTTTAGATTTATGTGTTTTATAAAATTTGGCAAATTTTCAGCCATTATTTCAACAACTATTGTTTGTGCCTCTTTTTCTTTCTTCTCCTGAGATTTCAATTATAGTCATGTTGTTATGCTTGATGGTGGCCCATAAATTTCTTAGGTTCTAGTCAGGTTTCCTCCTCAGATTGGATAATTTCCATTTATCTATCTTGAACATTGATAATTCTTTCTCCTGCTTCTTCAAATCTTCTGTTGAACCTTTCAAGTGAATTTTTTTCTTTTTGGTTATTTTGCTTTTCAGCTCCAGAATTTTAAATTTTATTATTATTATTATTTCTATGTTTGTGTTAATATTCTCCATTTGGGGGGACAACATTCTTCTGGCTCCTTTAGTTCTTTGCACATGATTTCTTTTAGTTTTCTGATAATATTAAAGATAATTGGTTTAAAGTTATTTCTAGTGTATCCAATACCTTGGCTTACTCTGTTAAAATTTCTGTTTATTATTTTTCCTGAGAATTTGCTATGCTTTCCTGTTTTTTTGCACACATCTTAGCTTTTTGTTGAAAACTGAATATTTTGATGATTTTAATATTTTAACTCTGGAAATGAGATCACCTTCCCCTCACCAGGGTTTGTTGTTGCTACTTGTTGTAGGTTGTTGCTTATTGATTTGTTAGTGACTATTGTAACTATTTTTATAAGACTGTATATTTTGTTATGTGTGGTCACTGATGTTCTTATTCTGATATCTTAATGGTCAGCTGGTAATTTGACATTGATTTTCTGAAATGACTCAGGCCATCAAAAATATCTTGTCATGGTCTTTTCATTTTGACTGTGTTGAGAAACTCCTATATTTAGCAGACCTTGTATGAATATTTCTTAGCATTCAGTTCCTGTTTGTTTGAAGCCTAAAGGTCAGTTAAATGTGAAAGCTTGGGGTCATTTAAAATATTTTCTGAGAATTTATTTAGCCCTGGCATTGTCTAACCTTCTAGATTCCTCAGAATATGCGGAAACTTTCTAATCCCTTATACTTGCCTGTGTCTTCTTTCCCAACCTCTCTCTTTTTTAAAAAAAGACATTTCCACCTTCCTGGTGATTGTCATACCTGTTGTGCCTTGCTCCCAGTAACTGCAGTTAGTATAGCTTTTAAAAAGAGATTTGGAAATATCATCTAGGAGCCTACTACAGCCTTAAGAATGTTTTGAGGTGGGCAAAACAAGGCAATCTCCTGAGCCAATTCTTTAGAAAACCACTAGACAAGTCAAAATATACAATCAAAATTCTTCAACAACAATATCGATACTGCATCCTTTGGCAGCAAGCCACAAAATGAACATGAGCCACCATTTCCAAGGCTACAATCAATCTGATAAATGGTGCTGCTAGGTGAATTTATGATACTACAATGATCTCTTACTAAAATTTAGCAGCTTCTTTTTTTGTTAACTCTTTCTTCATTATCTGAAGTTTCTAAATTAAGTTTCAATAGGCCAAAATTGTTTATTTTGAGAGGTTTTTTTGGTCTAATTATCGCTTTTATGCAGGAAAGGAGTTTTGAAATCCCCTATTCTGTCATTTTTGGTGACGTTAACTTTTTCTTTATTTGTGAATAATAGTTTTGCTGGATATAAGATTTTCAGTTAATTTTTTTAACAGTTTGAATATGTCATCATCCATTATTTTTTGGTCTCAATTATTTATTGTGAGAAGGCAGCTTTTAATCTTACTGAGATTCTCTTCTTCCTGATGGGTCATTTTTCTCTCAATGCTGTAAAGATTTTCACTTTATCTTTAGTTTCAACATTTTGACTGGGTTGTACTTCAGTGTAGGCCTCTATTTACTATAATTGGAGTTCGTTGAGCTTCTTGGGTGTCTTGATTAATGCTTTTATCAAATTCAAGAAGTTGGAATCATTAATTTTTCAGATACTGTTTTTGTTTTCTTTTCTTTTTCATTTCTTTCTGGTACTCTCATTACATGCGTTTGTTGTACTTAATGGCGTCTGAGACTCTATTCATTTTTCTTTTTTTCCTCTCTCTGTTCTTAAGAGTACGTTGTCTCTGTTGATCTCTCTCAAAGTTTGATGATTATTTTTTTCTGCCACTTCAAAACTCTCTTGGGCAACTCTAGTAAATTTCATTTTGGTTACTATATTTTTTAACTCCAGAATTCTTATTTTTAAGTTCTGCAGTACATGTGCAGGATGTGCAGGCTTACTACATAGGTAAACGTGTGTCATGGTGGCTTGCTGAACCTATCAACCCATCACCTAGGTATTAAGCCTGGCATGCATTAACTATTTTTTCTGATGCTCTCTATCCCCTGCCCTCCCCTGCCAGGCCCCAGTGTGTGTTTTTCCTCTCTTTGTGTCCATGTGTTCTAATTGTTCAGCTCCCACTTAAGAGTGAGAATATGTGGTGTTTGGTTTTCTGTTCCTATGTTAGTTTTCTGAGGATAATGTCTTCCAGCTTCATCCATGCTCCTGCAAAAGACATGATCTCTTTTCTTTTTAAGGCTGCATAGTATTCCATAATGTATATGTACCATATTTTCCTTATCCAGTCTATCATTGATAGGCATGTGGACTGATTCCATGTCTTTGCTATTGTGAACATACACATGCATGTATCTTTATAATAGAATGATTTATATTCCTTTGGGTATATGCCCAGTAATGGGATTGCTGGGTCAAATGGTATTTCTGGTTCTAAGTCTTTGAGGAATCACCACAGTGTCTTCCACAGTGGTTGAACTAATTTAAATTCCCACCAACAGTGTAAAAGCATTCCTATTTCTCCACAACCTTGTCAGCATTTATTGTTTCTTGACTTTTTAATAATCGCCATTCTGACTGGCATGAGATGGTATCTCATTGTGGTTTTGATTTGCATTTATCTAATGATCAGTGATGTTGAGCTTTTTTCCATATGTTTTTTGGCCACATGTGTGTGTTCTTTTGAGAAATGTCTCTTCATGTCCTACGCCCACTTTTTAATGTTTTTTTTTTTTTCTTGTAAATTTGCTTAAGTTCCTTGTAGATGCTGGATATTAGCCCTTTGTCAGATGGATAGATTGCAAACATTTTCTCCCACTCTGTAGGTTGTCTGTTCACTCTGATGATAGTTTCTTTTGTGGTGTAGAAGCTCTTAAGTTTAACTGGATATCATTAGTCAATTTTTGCTTTTGTTGAAATTTCTTTCAGCAATTTCATCATAAAATCTTTGACTATGCCTATATCCTGAATGGTATTGCCTAGATTTTCTTCTAGGGTTTTTATAATATGGGGTTTTACCTTTAAGCTTTTAATCCATCTTGAGTTACTTTTTGTATAAAATGTAAGGAAGAGTTACAGTTTTAATTTTCTGCATACAGCTAGCCAGTTCTCCCAGTATCATTTTTTAAATAGGTAGTCCTTTCCCCATTGCTTGTTTTTGTTGGGTTTGTGAAAGAGCAGATGGTTGTAGATGTGTGGTGTTATTTGTGAGGCCTCTGTCCTGTTCCGTTGGTCTATATATCTGTTTTGGTACCAGTATCATGTTGTTTTGGTTACTCTAGCCTTGTAGCATAGTTTGAAGTCAGGTAGCGTGATGACTCTAGCTTTGTTTTGTTTTGTTGTGCTTTTGTTTTTGTTTTTTGTTCGTTTGTTTTTTGCTTAGGATTGTTTGGCTGTACAGGCTCTTTTTTGTTTTCATATGAAATTTAAAGTAGTTTTATTCTAGTTCTGTGAAGAAAGTCATTGGTAGCTTGATGGGAATAGCACTGAATCTATAAATTACTTTGGGCAGTATGGCCATTTTCACAATATTGATTCTTCCTATCCATGAGCATGGAATATTTTCCATTTGTTTATTTCCTCTCTTATTTACTTGAGCAGTGGTCTGTAGTTCTCCTTGAAGAGGTCCTCCATGTCCCTTGTAAGTTGTATTCCTTCATATTTTATTATTTTTGTAGCAATTGTGAATGGGAGTTCACTCATGATTTGGCTCTCTGTTTATCTATTCTTCATGTATAGGAATGCTTGTGATTTTTCAACACTGATTTTGCATCCTGAGACTTTGGTGAAGTTGCTTATCAGCTTAAGGAGTTTTTGGGCTGACACTATGGGCTTTTCTCAATATACAAGCATGTTGTCTGCAAATAGAGACAATTTGACTTCCTCTTTTCCTATTTGAATACATTTTATTTATTTCCCTTGCCTAATCACTCTGGCCAGAACTTCCAATACTATGTTGAATAGGAGTGGTGAGAGGGCACCCTCGCCTTGTGCTGGTTTTTGACAGGAATGCTTCCAAATTTCGGCCATTCAGTATGATATTGGCTATGAGTTTGTCATAAATAGCTCTTATTATTTTGAGATATGTTCCATCAATACCCAGTTTATTGAGAGTTTTTAGCATGAAGGAGTGTTGAATTTTATTGAAGGCCTTTTCCAGATTTATTGAGAGAATCATGTAGTTTTTGTTATTGGTTCTGTTTACATGATGGATTATGTTTATTAATTTGCATATGTCGAATCAGCCTTGCATCCCAGGGATGAAGCCAACTTGATCATTGTGGGTAAGCTTTTTGATGTGCTTCTGGATTTGGTTTGCCAGTATTTTATTGAGGATCTTTGCATAGATGTTCACCATTGATATTGGCCTGAAATTTTCTTTTTTTGTTGTGTCTCTGCCAGGTTTTGCAATCAGGATGATGCTGGCCTCATAAAATGAGTTAGGGAGAATTCCCTCTTTTTCTATTGTTTGGAATAGTTTCAGAAGGAATGGTACCAGCTCCTCTTTGTACCTCTGACAGAATTCGGCTGTGAATCCATCTGGTCCTGGACTTTTTTTTGATTGGTAGGTTATTGATTACTGCCTCAATTTCAGAACTTGTTATTGGTCTATTCAGGGATTCAACTTCTTCCCGGTTTAGTCTTGGAAGGGTGTATGTGTCCAGGAATTTATCCATTTCTTCCAGATTTTCTAGTTTATTTTCCCAGAGGTGTTTATAGTATTCTCTGATGTTCGTTTCTATTTCTGTGGGATCAGTGGTGATCTCTTCTGTATCATATTTTGTTGTGTTTGTTTCATTATTCTCTCTTTTCTTCTTTATTAGTCTTGCTAGTGGACTATGTATTTTGTTGATCTTTTCTAAAAACCAGCTCCTGGATTCATTGATCTTTTGAAGGTTTTTTCGTGTCTCTTTCTCCTTCAGTTCTGCTCTAATCTTAGTTATTTCTTGTCTTCTGCTAGCTTTTGAATGTGTTGGCTCTTGCTTCTCTAGTTATTTTAATTGTAATGCTAGGGTGTTGATTTTAGATCTTTCCTGCTTTCTGATTGGGCATTTCGTGCTATAAATTTCCCTCTAAACACTGCTTTAGCTGTGTCCCAGAGATTCTGGTACGTTTTCTCTTTGTTCTCATTGATTTCAAAGAACTTCGCTGTTTCTGCCTTAATTTTGTTATTCACCCACTAGTCATTTAGGAGCAGGTTGTTCAGTTTCCATGTAGTTGTGTGGTTTTGAGTGAGTTTCTAAATCCTGAGTTCTAATTTGATTGCACTGTCTTCTGAGAGACTGTTCGTTATGATTTCCCTTTTTTTGCATTGGCTGAGAAGTGTTTTACTTCCAGTTATGTGGTCAATTTTATAATAAGTGCTATGTGGTGCGGAGAAGAATATATATTCTGTTGATTTGGGGTGGAGAGTTCTGTAGATATCTATTAGGTATGCTTTGTGCTGAGCTGAGTTCAAGTTTTGAATATCCTTGTTAATTTTCTGTCTCATTGATCTGTCTAATATTGTCAGTGGTGTGTTAAAGTCTCCCACTATTATTGTGTGGGAGTCTAAGTCTCTTTGTAGTTCTTTAATAACTTGTTTTATGAATCTGGATACTTCTTTATTGGGTGCATATGTATTTAGGATAGTTCATTCTTCTTGTTGCATTGAGCCCTTTAACATTATGTAATACCCTTCTTTGTCTTTTTTGATCTTTGTTGGTTTAAAGTCTGTTTTATCAGATACTAGGATGCAGCCTCTGCTTTTTTTTCCTTCTCATTTGCTTGGTAAATATTCCTCCATCCCTTTATGTTGAGCCTATGTTTGTCTTTACATGTAAAATGGGTCTCCTGAATTCAGCACACCAATGGGTCTTGAGTCTTTATCCAATTTGCCAGTCTGTGTCTTTTAATTTGGGCATTTAGCCCATTTACATTTAATGTTAATATTGTTATGTGTGAATTTGATCCCATCATCATGATCCTAGCTGGTATCACTAGTTGATGCAGTTTCTTCTTAGTGTCATTGGTCTTTATATTTTGGTGTGTTTTTGCAGGGGCTGGTCCTGGTTTTTCCTTTTCATATTTAGTGCTTCCTTCAGGAGCTCTTGCAAGGCAGGCCTGGTGGTGATAAAATCCCTTAGCATTTGCTTCACTGGAAAGCAGTTTATTTCTCCTTCACTTTTGAAGCTTAATTTGTCTGGATATGAAATTTTGGGTTGAAAATTTTTTTCTTTAAGAATGTTGAATATTGTTCCCCACTCTCTTCTGGCTTGTAGAGTTTCTGCAGAGAGAGCCACTGTTAGTCTGATGAGCTTCCCTTTGTAGGTAACCTGACCTTTCTTTCTAGTTTCCCTTAAAAGTTTTTCCTTCATTTCAACTTTGGAGAATCGGATGATTATGTGTCTTTGCATTGCTCTTCTTGAGGAGTATCTTAGTTGTCTTCTCTGCATTTCCTGAATTGGAATGTTGGCTTGTCTTGCTAGGTTGGGGAAGTTCTCCTGGATAATATCCTGAAGTGTGTTTTCCAACTTGGTTCCATTCTTCTTGTCTCTTTCAGAGACCCAAATCGGAGATCTGGTCTTTTCCGATAGTCCCATATTTCCTGGAGGCTTTTTTTTATTCCTTTTCAATCTTTGTTCTCCAATCTTGTCTTCATGCCTAATTTCAGTAAGTTGATCTTCAGTCTCTGATATCCTTTCTTTTTCTTGATCAATTTGGCTATTGATTCTTGTGTATGCTTCACGAAGTTCTCTTGCTGTGTTTTTCAGCTCCACCACATAATTTATATTCTTCTCTAAACTGGTTGTTCTAGTTAGCAGTTCCTGTAACCTTTTCTGAAGGTTCTTAGCTTCCTTGCATTGGGTTAGAACATGCTCCTTCAGCTCAGAGGAGTTTTTTATTACCCACCTACTGAAGCCTACTTCTGTCAATTCATCAAACTCATTTTCTGTCTAGTTTTGTGCCCTTGCTGGAGAGGAGTTTCAATCATTTGGAGGAGAGGAGGCATTTTGGTTTTTAGAATTCTCAGTGTTATTGCTTTTTTTTTTTCCTCATCTTTGTGGATTTATCTACCTTTGATCATTGAGGTTTATGACTTTTGGATTGGGTTTCTGAGTGGGGGTTCTTTTTGTTGATGCTGATGTTGATTTCTGTTTGTTTGTTTGTTTTTCTTCTAACAGTCAGGCCCCTCCTCTACAGGTCTGCTGCAGTTGGCTGGAGGTCCACTCCAGACCCTCTTTGCCTTGGTATCACCAGTGGAGGCTGCAGAACAGCAAAGATTGCTGCATGCTCCTTCCTCTGGAAGCTTTGTCCCACAGGGGAACCAGCCTGATGCCAGCTGGAGCTCTCCAGTTTGAGGTGTCTTCAACCCCTATTGGGAGGCCTCTCCCAGTCAGGAGGCACTAGGGTCAGGGACCCGCTTGAAGAGGCAGTCTGTCACTTAGCAGAGATTGAGCACTGTGCTCGGAGAACCCTTCCTGTCATGATCAGCTGCTCTTTTCAGATCTGGCAGGCAGAAAAGTTTAAGTCCACTGAAGCTGCTCCCACAGCTGCCCCTTTCCCCAGGTGCTCTGTCCCAATTAGAAGGGAGTTTTATCTATAAGCTCCTGACTGGGGCTGCTGCCTTTCTTTCAGAGATGCCCTGCCCAGTAAAGAGGAATCTAGAGAGGCACTCTGGCCACAGCTGCTTTGCTACACTGTGTTGGGTTCCACTTAGTCCTTAGCACTGTGAGGAGAAAACCCCTTACTCAAGCCTCAGTAATGGCGGATGCCCCTCCACCCACCAAGCTCAATCATCCCAGGTTGACTTCAGACTGCTGTGTTGGCAGCCAGAATTTCAAGCCAGTGTTTCTTAGTTTGCTGGGCTCTGTGGGAGTGGGATCCACTGAGCAAGACCACTTGGCTCCCTGGCTTTAGCCCCTTTTTGAGGGCAGTGAATGGTTCTGTCTCGCTGGGGTTCCAGGCACCACTCAGTTGGAAATGCAGAAATCACCTGCCTTCTGCGTTGGTCTTACTGGGAGCTGCAGACCAAAGCTGTTCCTATTTGGCCATCTTGCCAGCAGCTCCCATGATTGTTTATTTTTAAATTTTCACCAGTTCAATAGATTTTTCACCAAGGAGAGTGTCTGGTGATCATCTCCTATTGCCATTCGAGAGGTCTTGTAGGTGTTTCAGTTGAGTTGTTAATAAATGCAAGGGAAGGGAGCAGGATGGCTGACTAAAACTACTGTGAACCAATCTCATGGAGAAAAGAAAAAGTGGTGAGTAATTACTAGATCTTCAACTGGAACATCCAGGTGAACACATTGGGATTCATCTAGGAAACAACTTGACCCATGGAGAATGAAGAGGAGTGAGGCAGAATGACTGCCCGCCAGAGAATAACATGGAGCCAGGAGAGGCTTCTTCACTGTGGAGAAATAGTGAGTGAGTAAGAGTCCCTGGGAACCCACACTTCTGCCATGAACTTTTCCAACCCTGGTATCAAGTAATCCCCCTGTGAGCCCATGCCACCAGGGCATTCAGACTGACACAGAGAGCTACATGGAGTCTGGACAGAGTTGCCACTCAGGCACACAGATTCCCAGGAGTCTTGAATCCCTGGGTAGCCTGGCATTAGCAGCTGCAGCTCCTGAAGCAGGGAAAGTCAGGATCTCTCACATGCCCCCCAAAAAAGGGCCAAATCCAGGGGTCTGAGAAGCAACAGACTGTAGGCCTTGCTTCCTCTGCATCTTATATAATAAGACTTACTGGCCTCTGGGTCTCCAACTACTCGCCATCTAGTCGCTCAGGCCAGTAGGAACTCTACACTTCCCTAGAATGGAGTTCCCAGAATGAGAAGATGTCTAGCAGTCTCTTCTGCTATAGCCTTCAGGCTCTAGTGGTAATTACGGAGTGACTCAAATCTCCAGCACAGCAAAACCGTCTTATGGAAAAGTAGCTGGACTATTTTTTATGCAGCTCCCTGGTCCCACTTCTCCACATGGGGTGAGACCCCATGACCTGGTACTCCAGCTACCACCTACTGGGGCTTTTGGGCCAGTAGCAGCTCTGCACTTCCTTGGGATGAAGCTCGCAGAGAGAGAGAGAATGGCTGCCATTTTTGCTGTATTGCAGTCTTTACTGCTATAGCTTTCATGCTCTGGAAAGCAAGCAGTGTTTAGGGAGTGGTGTGGAGCCCTTGCACAGCATAGCCATCCCACAGAAAAGTGGCCAGACTGTTTTCTATTGGGTCCTTGATCCCACTCCTCCTCACTGTGTGGGACCCTCCAAAATGAGACCCCAGCTGCATCCTGCTGGGGCTCTCAGGCTGGTAGTAACATCATACTTCCCTGGATTGGAACTCCCAGAAAGAGAGGCCAGCTACCATTTTTTACTGTCTTACAGCCCCTGGCACTATGGCTTTCCGGCTCTAGCGGTAAGGAATTGTGCAGATCCCCTGCATAGTGTAGCTAATCTATGGAAAACTGTCCAGACTGTATCTTATATGGGTCCCTGGTTCCAATTCTCCTCACAGGGTGGGACTGCCTGACAGAAAACTCCAGCCACACCCCACTGGGGCTCTTGGACCAGTAGCCACTTTGTACTTCACTGGGACAGAGCTCCCAGAGGGAGAGGCTGGCCACCATTTTGCTGTCTCACAGCCCCTGCTGCTATAGCCTTCAGGCTCTGAAGAGTACACTGTGATTAAGGAATAGTGTGGTCCCCTGCACAGGGCTGCCATCCCACAGAAAAGTGACCAGACTGCTCTCCACGTTGGTCCCTGTCCCTGCTTCTCTCCATTGGGTGGGCCTTCCCAATCTGGGATTCCAGACAACTACCCTGCCTCTACTTGAACACTTCAGTCAGAAGGCAGCTCTGCGTTTCTATGAGGAAGAAATTCCAGGGACAACCCACAACCCATCTGCCATTGCAGCTACAGTAGTACCACCCTAACCACTTTGGGTAGGGAAAGGAACAAAGGGGCTGGCTTCTATGCTGGCACCTCCAGCATAACACAGACAATACATAGAGAGGGGTCCAGTCTCTCCTCCCTGTGAGCCTCTACACCCCACTCTTCACCAGACAGGGTCCCCAGCTTGGGACCACAGAACAGTCACCTCACTTCTTACTGAGCATACCCACTGGTAGTGGCTCTATGTTTCCCTGACGTGGGGATCCCAGAGGCAACTGACAACGCCCCCCCACCCCCTGCCAACCACTGCCATAGCCAAAGTTCTGCTCCTGCTGATGTTTCTCTGGGGAAGAAACAAACAGCCTGAGGCTTTCACCCAAGTTTATAGCACACCATAGTTATTATGTGGAAAGGAACCCAATCTCATCCTTGTGAGCCCTCAGCTCTCTGCTCTTCAATAAGTGGAATCCCCAGCTTGGGCCGCCAGGGAATCTGCTCCACTCAGTGGCTGAAATTTCAAGTAGCAGTGTCTCTGTGTTTCTCTAATATGGAGATACCAGAGGCAACTGAAAGCCCTCTGCCACTGTCACTGCAGTGGTACTGCCCTTGCAACCCTTGGACTGAAGAAGGAGCAAAGACATTGAGTCTTTATCCACAATTCCAGCAAACTGCAGTTGCCCTAAGAAGAAGCAACAAGTCTATTTTATCCAGGACCCATCCACCTTCCCACTATTGCTGCCAGGCAGCCCCCCAACCCTGCTTGGGTACATTGCACAGCTCTCCCATTCAGAGCTAATCACACTGATTAATAGCAGCTCTACATCTTTCTGGGACAGAGTCACAAGAAACAAGTGAAAGATCCTCTGCCCAAACCACTGCCAAATTTCCTTCTCCTGTTACTTCCAAGCAGGGAAGGGTACATAGAAACCGAGATTGCCCCAGAGCTGTGGTGTGCAGCCCAGGCATGCCAAGACAAGATCTGCAGTGTGGGAGAGGAGCCCACACTTTCAGATCACTGACAGAAAGCGTGGCTACAATTGTGAAAAAAATACCTAGGACCCAAAAGACTGAGAAAAATCCTAACTACCAACTATTAAGTCTAAGCACCACCTACTTGAGCACAGCCCAGAACATCAGCACAAAAAATACGTTGCTAATATACCATCATGTAAAAACAAGGACAAGTATTCAGCTACAAGTGAACACCCTGAACAAAGCCTCTGCCCTCTGAAAACATTTAGAAAAGAAGTCTGACTGTGCTCAGTTTGCACTGCAGTTGAAAGGACACCAGCCCACACAGGTAAAAAAAAGTGCAAGGACTCTGGCAACTAAAAAAGCTAGAGTGCCTTCTTTTCTCCAAACAACCACACTAGTTCCCCAGCAATGGTTCTTAACCAGGCTAAAATGGCTGAAAAAAGACATTGAATTCAGAATATAAATAGAAAAAAAGATCATCAAGATTCAGGAGAACATGAAAACCCAATATGACGAAGCTAAGAATCAGAATAAAATGGTAGAGGAGCTGATAAACAAAATAGCAATTATAAAAATAACCAAGCTGATCTGATAGAATTGAAAAATACACTACAAGTATTGCATAGTGCAATTGCAAGTATTAACAGCAGCATAGACCAAGCTGAGGAAAGAATCTCAGAGCTTGAAGAGTAGCTCTCTGAAATAACTTGCTCAGACAAAAATAAAGAAAAAGAGTGAGGCCAAGCACAGTGGCACATGCTTGTAATCCTAGCACTTTGGAAGGCTCAATTGGGCAGATCACTTGAGGTCAGAAGTTCAAGACCAGTCTGGTCAACATGGTGAAACCCCATCTCTACTAAAAATACAAAAATTAGCCAGGTGTGGTAGTGCATGACTGTAGTCCCAGCTACTCAGGAGGCTGAGGCAGGAGAATCACTTGATCCCAGGAGATGGAAGTTGCAGTTAGCTGAGATCATGCCACTGCACTCTAGCTTGGATGACAGTATGAGACCTTGTCTCAAAACACCACTACCACCACCACCACCAACAACAACAAAAACCTCTGAGAAATATATTATGTAAAGAGACCAAATCTACAACTCATTGGCAATCCTGAGAAAGACAGGGAGAAAGCAAGAAACCTAGAAAACATATTTCAAGATATCACCTGGGAAAACTTCCTCAACCTTACTGGAGAAGCCAACATTCAAATTCAGGGAATGCAGAGAAGTCTTGTGAGATATTACACAAGAAGACCATCCCAAAGACACATAATCAGCAGGTTTTTCAAGGTCAAAATGAAATTAAAAATCTTAAAGGCAGGTAGAGAGAAGGAGTAGGTTATCTACAAAGGGAATCCTATTAGGCTAACAGCAGTCCTTTCCAGCAGAAATCCCAAAAGCCAGAAGAGATCAGGTCCCTATATTCAGTATTCTTAAAGAAAAAATCTCTATATAAGAATTTTATATTCAGCAAAATGAAGCTTCATAATTGAAGAAGAAATACAAACCTTTTTAGATGGAAAATACTGAGGGAGTGTTACCACCAGACCTGCCTTACAAGAGGTCCTGAGAGGATCACTAAATATGGAAAGGAAAACCCGTATGAGCCACTATGAAAACACTCTTAAATACACAGACCAGTGACACTGTTAAGCAACCACAAAAATGTCTGCATAATAACCAGCAAACAACGCAATGACAGGACCAAATTTGCACATATCAATACCAACCTTGAATGTAAATGGGCTAAATACCCCCACTTAAAAGGCAGAGAGTGGCAAGCAGAATAAAGAAGCAAGACTCATTGATATGCGGTCTCTAACAGACCCATCTCAAATGCAATGATATCAATAGGTTCAGAATAAGGGGTTGGAGAAAAATCTACCAAGCAAATAAAAAACAGAAAAAAGAAATAAGGTTGCCATCCTAATTTCAGACAAAATGGACTTTAAACCAACAAAGATTTAAAAATATATACAAGGGCATTATAAAATGGCAAAGGGTTCAATTTAACAAGAAGACCTAACTACCCTAAATATGCATACATCCAACACAGAAGCACCCAGATTCATAAAACAAGTTCTTAGAGACCTATGATGAGGCTTAGATAACCATAAAATAATAGTGGGAGACTTCAACATTCTGCTAACAGTATTAGAGAGATCATGAAGGCAGAAAATTAACAAAGATATTTAAGACCTGAACTCAGTACTTTACTAAATAGACCTAGTTGATACCTACAGAAGTCTCCAGCCAAAAAGACAGAACATACATTCCTATCATTACCACATGACACATACTCTAAAATTGACCACAGAGTCAGACATAAAACGATACTCAGCAAATTACAAAAAAAAAAAATCCCTGAAAACATACCAATCAAACTCAAACCACAGCAAAATCAACAAAGAAATCAATACTAAAAAAACACTTCAAACCATACAATTACATGGAAATTACACAACCTGCTTCTGAATGACATTTGGGTACATGAAAATAAAATTAAAGCAGAAATCAAGAAATCCCTTGAAAGTAATGCAAACAAAGATGCAAAATACCAGAATCTGTGGGACATAGCTAAGTCAGTGTTAAGACTAAATGCCAATGTGAAAAAGTTAGAAAGATCTCAGATTAACAACCTCCCATCACAACTAGAAGAACTAGAGAAGAAAGAGGAAACCAACCACAAAGCTATCAGAAGACAAGAAATTATAAAATCAGAGCTGAACTGAAAAAACTGGACACAAGAAAGCATTAAAAAATCAGCGAATCCAGGAATTGTTTAATTGAAAAAATTAATAAGATGGAAACACCACTAGCTAGACTGATAAAAGGAGAGAAGATCCAAATAAACACAAGTAGAAATTACAAAGAGATTGTTACCACTGACCCACAGAAGTACAAAAAACCCTGAGACTACTATGAACACCTCTGTGCTCACAAACTGGAAAGTCCAGAGAAAATGGATAATTTCCTGGACACATACAACCTCCCAAGACTGAACCAGGAACAAAATTGAATTCCAGAACAGACCAATAATGATTTTTGAAATTTAATCAATAATAAAAATTCTACCAATCAATATAAGCCCAGGACCAGTCAGATTAATGCCAATTTCTACCAGATGTATAAAAAGGGGATGGTACTAGCTTTCCTACTAAAACTATTTCAAAACATTAAGGAGGAGGGACTCCTCCCTAACCCAGTTTCTGAAGCCAGCATCATTCTGATACCAAAACCTAACATGTGCACACACACACACACACACACACACACACACACAACCCCGGGCCAATATGCTGGATAAATAGAGATGAAAAATTCTCAACAAAATACTAGCTAACCAAATCCCACAGCACATTGAAATGCTAATCCACCATGACAGCATATGCAAATTATTAAATGTGATTCAGCACATAAACAGAACTAAGGACAAAAACCATATGATATCTCAATACATGCAGAAAAGACTTTTGATAAAATTCAACATTTCTTTATGTTAAAAACACTAAATAAACTGGGTATTAAAGGAACATACTTCCAATAATAAGAGCCATTTCTTATAAGCCCACAGACAACATCATACTGAATCGGCAAAAGCTGGAAGTATTCCCAGTAAAAACTGACTTAAGACAAAAATGCCCCCAAAACTCTTATTCAACATAGTATTGGAAGTCGTGGCTAGAGCAAATAGGCAAGAGAAAGAAATAAAAAGCATTCAAATAGTAAAAGAAGAAGTCAAACTATCCCCATGTGCAGGTGGCATGATTCTATATCTTAAAAAAAAAACATATTTTCTGCCTAAAAAACTCCTTGAGTTGATAAACAACTTCAGCAAAGTCTCAGGATATAAAATCAATGTCAGTAGCATTCCTAGTCACCAAAAACATCCAGGCCAAGATCCAAATCAGGAATGCAATTCTATTCACAATTGCCACAAAAAGAACACAATGCTTAGCAATACAGCTAACGAGGGAGGTAAAATATCTCTACAGTGAGAATTACAAAACACTGCACAAAGAAATCAGAGAGGACACAAACAAATAGAAAAGCATTCCATGCTCATGGATAGGAAGAATCAATATTGTTAAAATGGCCATACTGCTAAAGTAATTTACAGATTAAGTGCTATTCCTAATAAACTATCAAAGACATTCTTCACTTAATTAGAAAAATACTATATTAAAATTCATGTGGAGTTGGAAAATGGTGGTTAGAAGGCAGAACTACCTTGCAGCTCTCCCTTGGACAGAGAGAAGAGCATGTGGTGATGCAAATTGTAAATTTTTTCTCCAAGAACTCCCACAGGAACATACCAGGAAAGCTGAGAGAATCCACAAACCCTTTGAAGAAAGCAGATTGCTCCTGCAGGCACTGCAAGACAGCCAGAAATCTGTGAGTGCCCAAAGTGTGAAAGAGTGAAAGTGGGATTGTCCACTCTTGAACACATGTCCTCACTGGAAACCTGAAGTTCCAGATCACGGGAGAAGAATTTACCCTGACCTGGAGCTGAGACAAATTTAGAGAGCTGAGCAAAATGCAAGGGTAGAGGAAGCAACAAGAAGAGTCCTGTGGGCTCTCTGAGTCCCCAGGGAAGCCATTTCTGACTTTGACTCACAGAGGTCCTTGTGGAGGGCTGCCAGAGGAACTGGGAAAAGACCACTGGAAAAAGAAAACTTCCAACTGAACTTTGTAGCAATTTCAACTGAATGTAAAGTTTCCTGGGTAGAAACCAGGGGAGGGGGTGAATCAGATGTTTAGATGCAGCACAGAAGCCATGGCAGTTGGAAAGGCACAAAACCTGAAAGTTCTGCTTGCTTTCTCAGCTAGGAGGCTGGTAGCCTGAGGCAAGTTCTCAGCTCTCGTCAATGGTTGCCTGGGGATAAATTTGATGCTGTTGCGGGGAGGCATGGGGAGTGAGACTGGCCTCTTGGGCTGCATGGGAGCTGGGTGAGGCCTGTAACTGTTGAGTTTTCTCCACTTCCCTGGCAACTTGCCTGACGCAACAGAAGCAGCCATAATCCCCTTGGAGACATAACTCCATTGGGCTGACATCCACACCCCCATCCCACACAGCAGCTGCAGGAAACCCCACCCAAGGAGAGTCTGAGCTCAGACACACCTAACCCTGTCCCCATCTGATGGTCTTTCTCTACCAGCCCTGATAGCTGAAGGCAAAAGACATAATCTCTTGGGAGCTCTAAAGCCTAGCCACCACCTGATCCTCCTTATACTAACCCAGCTGATGCTCTCTTGAAAGCACCACCTCCTGGCTGGAGGTCAACCAACACAAAACTAGTGCAATAAACAAAACTACAACTAAGGACCCTCACAGAGTCCATTTCACAACCACCTCCACCAGAGCAGGAACTGATATCCACAGGTGAGAGACCTGAAGACAGTTCACATCACAGGACTCTGTGCAGATACTCCCCAGTACCAGCCCAGAGCCCTGTATCTCTGCTGGATGGCTAGATTCAGAAAAGAAAAAACAGTCACTGCAGTTTGGCTCTCAAGAAGCCACATCGCTAGGGGAAGGGGGAGAGCACTACATCAAGGGAGCACCCCATGGGACAAAAGAATCTGAACAGCATCCCTTGAGACACATCTCCCTGACATAGTCTACCCAAATGAGAAGGAACCAGAAAATAGTAATATGACAAAACAAGGTTCTTTAACACCCCAAAAAGATCACACTAGCTCACCAGAAATAGACCCAAACCAAAAAAAAAATCTCTGAATTGTCAAAAAATTTCAGAGTATCAATAATTAATGTAATGAAGGAGGCACCAGAGAGAGGTGAAGCACAATTTAATGAAATTTTTAAAATGATACAAGATATGAAGGGAAAAATCTGCAGTGAAATAGATACCATAAATAAAAAACAATGACAGCTTCTGGAATGGAAGGACACAATTAGAGAAATGGAAAATACGCAGAAAAGTCTCAGCAGTAGAATTGAACAAGCTAAAGAAAGAACTGCAGAGCTTGAAGGCAAGATTTTCGAATTAATGCAATCTAACAAAGACAAAGTAAAACGAATCAAAAAATGAATAAAGCCTCCAAAAATTGGGGAGTATGTTAAATGGCCAAACCTAAGAATAATTGGTGTTCTCAAGAAGAGAAATCTAAAAGTATGGAAAACATATTTGAGGAAATAATAATGAAAACTTCTCTGGCCTTGCTAGAGATCTAGACATCCAAATACAAGAAGCTCAAAGAACACATGAAATATTAATTGCAAAAAGTCATCACCTAGGCAAATCATCATCAGGTTATCTAAAATAAAGACAAAGGAAAGAATCTTAGGAGCTGTGAGGCAAAGCATCATGTAACCTATAAAGAAAAATCTGTCACATTAACAGCAGAATTTCAGCAGAAATCCTGCAAGCTAGAAGGAATGGGGCCCTATCTTTAGCATTCTTAAGCAAAACAATTATCAGCCAAGAATTTTGTATCCAGCAAAACTAAGCATTATAAATGAAGGAAAGATACAATCTTTCCCAGACAAACAAATGCTAGGAGTATTCGTCACTACAAAGCCAGCACCACAAGAATTGCTAAAGGAGGTCTAAATTTTGAAAGAAATTCTCAAAATACAACAAAATAGAACCTCCTCAAAGGATATATCTCACAGGACCTATAGAACAAGAACACAATAAATTTTAAAAACCCCAAGGTATTCAGGTAACCAATAGCACAATGAATAAAACAGTACCCCACATCTCAATACTAACATTGAATGTAAATGGCCTAAATGCTTCACTTAAAAGATACAGAGTGGCAGAATGGATAAGAATTTCCTAAACCAAGTATCTGCAGTCTTCAAGACACTCACCTAACACATAAAGACTCACATAAATGTAAGGTAAAAGAGTGGAAAAAGATATTCCATGCAAGGGGACACAAAAAGTGAGCAGGTGAGCAGGTGTAACTATTCTTACATCAGACGAAACAAACTATAAAGTAACAGCAGTTAAAAAAGACAAAGAGGGACATTATATAATGGTAAAAAGACTGGTCCAAAGGAAAATATCATGATCATAAATATATATGCACCTAACATTGGAATTCCCAAATTTATAAAACAATTACTAGTGGACCTAAGAAATGAGATAGACAGCAACACAATAGTAGAGGGGAACTTCAATACTCCACTGACAGCACTAGACAGGTCATCAAGACAGAAAGTCAAAAAAGAAACAATAGACTTAAACTATATCCTAGAACAAATGGATTTATCAGATTTTTACAAGACATTCTATTCATCAATTGTTGAATATACATTCTATTCATCAGCACATGGAACATTCTCCAAAATAGACCATATTGTAGGCCACAAGACAAGACAATAAAATTAAAAAATTTGAAATTGTAGCAAGTACTTTCTCAGATCACAGTGGAATAAAATTGGAAATCAACTTCAAAAGGAACCCTCAAAACCATGCAAATATGTGGAAATTAAATAACCTGCTCCTGAATGATCATTGAGTCAACAATGAAATCAAGATGGAAATTTAAAAATTCTTTGAAGTGAATGATAATAGTGCCAAAACCTATCAAAACCTCTGAGATACAGAAAAGGTGGTGCTAAGTGAAAAGTTCATAGCCATAAATGCCTACATCAAAAAGTCTGAAAGAGCACAAATAGACAATATAAGGTCATACCTCAAGGAACCAGAAAAACAAGAACAATCCAAACCCAAATCCAGCATAAGAACAGAAATAACCAAGATTAGAGCAGAGCTAAATGAAATTGCAACAAAAATACAATAGATAAATGAAAGAAAATGCTGATTCTATGAAAAGATAATGAAAATTGATAAACCATTAGTGAGATTTACCAGGAAAAGGAAAGAAAAGAGCCAAATAGGCTCAATTAAAAAAGAAACAAGAGATATTACAACCAATTCCACAAAAATAAAAAAAGATCATTCAGGGCTACTATGAACATTGTTATGTGCATAAACTAGAAAATCTGGAAGAGATGTATAAATTCTTGGAAATATACAACCCTCCTAGATTAAAACAGGAAGAAATATAAACTCTGAACAGGCAAGTAAAAAGCAACAGGATTGAAATGGTAATAAAAAAATTCCAACAACAAAAAAGTTTAGGACCAGACGGATTCACAGCTAAATCTTACCAGACATTTAATGAGGAATTGGTACCAATCCTATCGATACTATTCTACAAGATAGAGAAAAAAGGAATTCTCCCTAAATCATTCTATACAGCCAGTATCACCCTAATACCCAAACCAGGAAAGTACGTAACAAAAAAAGGATATACTAGAGTCCAGTAACCCTGATAAATATAGGTGCAAAAATCTTTAACAAAATACTAGCTAACAGAATTCAACAGCATATCAAGCAAATAATTCACCATGATCAAGTGGATTTCATATCAGAGATGCAGAAATGGTTCAACATCCACAAATCAATAAATGTGATAGACCACATAAACCGAATTAAAAACAAAAATCACATGATCAACTCAACAGATGCAGAAAAAGCATTTGACAAAATCCAGCAGTTCTTTATGATTAAAGCCCACAGCAAAATCAGTATAGAAGGGACATAACTTAAGGTAATAAAGCCATCTATGACAAACCCACAGCCAATATAGTACTAAATTGGGAAAAGTTGAAAGCATTCCCTCTGAGAACTGGAAAAAAATGAGAAAGCCCACTGTCACCACTTCTATTCAACATAGTACTGGAAGTCCTAGCTAGAGTGATCAGACAAAAGGAAGAAATAAAGGGCATCCGAATTGATAAGGAGGAAGTCAAACTGTCACTGTTTGCTGATGACATGATTATATGCCTAGAAAACCCTAAAGACTCATCCAAAAATCACCTAGAACTGATAAATAAATTCAAAAAATTTCAGGATACAAAATTAAAGTAGACAAATTAGTAGCACTGGTATACACCAACAATGTCTAAGCTGAGAATCAAATCAAGAACTCAAGCCCTTTTACAATAGCTGCAAACAAACAAACAAACAACAACTTAGAAATATACTTAACTAAGGAGGTGAAAGACCTCTACAAGGAAAACTACAAAACACTGCTGAAAGAAATCATAGATGACACAAATAGAAACACATCCCATGCTCATAAATGGGTAGAATCAATATTATGAAAATAATGATACTGCCAAAAGCAATCTTTAAATTCCATGTAATTTCCATCAAAATGCCACCATCTTTCTTCACAGAACTAGAAATAAATCCTAAAATTTATATGGAACAAACAAACAAACAAAAGCCCACATAGCCAATGCTAAACTAAGCAAAAAGAACACGTCTGGGGCATCACATTACCTGATTTGAAACTATGCTATAAGGCCATAGTCACCAAAAGATCATGGTACTGGTATAAAAATAGCCACATAGACCAATGGAACAGAATAAAGAACAAAGAAATAAAGCCAAATACTTATGGCCAACTTATTTTTGACAAAGCAAACAAAAACATAAAGTGGGAAACGGATACCCTATTCAACAAATGGTGCTGGAATAATTGGCAAGCCATATGTAGAATAATAAAACTCGATACTTATCTCTCATATAAAAATCAACTCAAAATGGATCAAAGACTCAAATCTAAGTCCTGATTCTATAAAAATTCCAGAAGATAACATCACAAATACCCTTCTAGACATTGGCTTAAGCAAAGACTTCATTACCAAGAACCTAAAATCAAATGCAACAAAAACAAAGATAAAGAGATGGGACTTAATTAAACTGAAAAGCTTCTGCACAGCAAGAGAAACAATCAGCAGAATAAACAGACAAGCCACAGAGTGGGAAAAAAATTTCACAATCTATACATCAGACAAAGGACTGATATCCAGAATCTACAAGAAACTTAAATCAGCAAGAAAACAACAAAGAATCTCATAAAAAAGTGGGCTAAGGGCTGGGCGTGGTGGCTCACACCTGTAATCCCAACATTTTGGGAGGCCAAGGTGGGTGGATCACGAGGTCAGGAGATTGAGACCATTCTGGTTAACATGATGAAACCCCATCTCTACTAAAACTACAAAAAATTAGCCGGGCGTGGTGGTGGGTGCCTGCAGTCTCAGCTACTCGGGAGGCTGAGGCAGGAGAACGGCATGAACCAGGGAGGTGGAGCTTGTAGTGAGCCGAGATCGTGCCACTGCACTCCAGCCTGGGTGACAGAGACTAAATCTCAAAAAAAAAAAAAAAAAGTGGGCTAAGGACATGAATAGACAATTCTCAAAAAAAAGATATGCAAATGGACAACAAATGTTGTGGGGTAGGGGGAGGGGGGAGGGATAGCATTGGGAGATATACCTAATGCTAGATGACGAGTTAGTGGGTGCAGCGCACCAGCATGGCACATGTATAAATATGTAACTAACCTGCACATTGCGCACATGTACCATAAAACCTAAAGTATAATAATAAAAAAAAAATTAAAAAAAAAGAAAAATGCACCACATCACTAATTATCAGAGAAATGCAAATCAAAACCACAATGTGATATCACCTTATTCCTGCAAGAATGGCTATAATCAAGAAATAAACAAATAATAGATATTGGCATGGATGTGGAGAAAAGGGAACACATTTACAATGCTGATGGGAACGAAAACTAGTAAAACCGCTATGGAAAACAGTGTGGAGATTCCTTAAAGAACTAAAAGTAGAATTACCATTTGATTCAGCAATTTCACTACTACATATCCACCCATAGGAAAAGAAGTCATTATACAGAAAAGATACTTTTCCACAAATGTTTATAGCAGCACAATTAGCAATTGCAAAAATATGGAACAAGCCCAAATGCCCATCAATCAATGATTAGATGAAGAAATTGTGGTATATATATATATATATACTATGGATTACTACTCAGCCATAAAAAGGAATGAAATAATGGCATTTGTGGCAACCTGGATGGAATTGGATGCCATTATTCTAAGTGAAGTAACTCAGGAATGATAAAAACCAAACATTGTATGTTCTCATTCATAAGCAGGAGCTAAGCTATGAGGATGCAAAGGCATGATACAACGGTAAAAAGGAATGATACAATGGACTTTGGGGACTTGGGTGAAAGAGTGGGAGGGGTTTAGGTACAAAAGGTTATACATTGGTTAGTGTACACTGCTCAGATGATGGGTGCACCAAAATCTCAGAAATCACCACTAAAGAACTTATCCATGTAATCAAACACCAGTTGTGCCCCAAAATTGTATTGAAACAAACAAAAAAAATAAAGCAGTACCTGGCATAAAAAAAGTAAAAATTAGAACTCTTTAATGCCACATGTGATTCTGTAAGCATAATGATAACTAATGGTATTTTTAAATTGCCCTTAAAAAAGGAACGTGTAAACTGAATAAAAATAAAATAGAATAATATAAAATTCATATGAAACAAAAATTAGTCAAAATAGCCAAGGAAATACTAAGACAAAGAACAAAGCTGGGGGCATCACATCACCTAATTTCAAACTATATTATAAGGCTGCTGTAACCAAAACAGCATGGTACTGGTAAAAAAAACAGACACATCAACCAATGTAACACAATAGAAAGCCCAGAAATAAGCAGCACACCTACAACCATCGGATCTTTGAAAAAGCTGACAAAACAAAAAAATAGGGAAAGAATTCCCCATTCAATGAATGGTGGTGGGATAACTGGCTAGCCATATGCAGAATATTGGAACTGGATCCATATCTTACACCACATACAAAAATCAACTCAAGACAGATTAAACACATACATGTAAAACTCCAAAATATAAAAACCCTGGAAAGTAACCTAGGAAATATCGTTCTGAATGTAGGATTTGTTTAAAATTTTATGATGAAGATTCCAAAAGCAATTGCAACAAAACCAAAAATTGACAAATGGGATCTAATTAAACTAAAAAGCTTCTGCACAGTAAAATAAACTATCAACAGAGTGAACATACAGTGTACAGCATGGGAGAATGTATTTGCAAACTATGCATCTGACAATAGTCTAATGTCTGGCATCTATAAGGATCTTAAACAAATTTGCAAGCAAAAAGCAAACAACCCTATTAAAAAGTGGGCAAAGTTTATGAACAGAAACTTTTTTAAAAAGAGACATACATGTGGCCAACAAGCATATGAAAAAATGTTAAGCATCACTAATCATTAAAGAAAGGCAAATCAAAACCACAATGAGATACCATCTCAAACCAGTCAGAATGGTTATTATTAAAGTAAAAAAATAACAGATGCTGCTGAGGTTTTGTAGAAAAGGGGATACTCATGCACTGCTGGCGGGAATGCAAATTAGTTCAACCATTGTGGAAAGCAGTGTGGTGATTCCTCAAGAAACAAAAGAGAATTACCATTTGATTCAGCAATATCATTATTGGTTATATAACCAAAGGAATATAAATTATTCTGCCATGAAAACATGTCATGTGTATATTTGTTGCAGCACTATTCACAACAGCAAAGACATGGGATCAACCTAAATACCCATCAGTGGTAGACTGTATAAAGGAAATGTACATATACACCATGGAATACTATTTAGCCATAAAAAGAATAAAATCACATCCTTTGCAGCAACACAGATGGAGCTGAAGGACATTATCCTAAGGAAACTAACACAGGATCAGAAAATGAAAGACCTCCTATTCTCATTTATAAGTGGGAGTTAAACAGTAAGAACACATGAATACTAGGAGGGAAACAACAGACACTGGGGCTTCCTTGAGGGTGGAGTGTGTTAGGAGAGAATGAATTAGAAAAAAATACCTTTTGGGTGCTATGCTTATTACCTGGGTGACAAAATTATCTGTACACCATACACCTGTGACATGGATTATACCTATATATAAGAAACCTATACATGTATCCCTAAATCTAAAATACAAATTAAAAATATATTGAATTAGTGAAGAAGGTGCAAATCTGCTGTGAACATTTTTATTAAAAATGTCCCCCAGATTTGTATCTAAATATCTTCAACAGATAAATAAAATATATCAACATTAAAATAAAATATAACAATACATGAAAAATAAGTGTGCAACTGTCTCTTCGGTAGAACCACGATAGCCTCCAAGTTAAATTCATGCTTTGCCTCTTGCTATTTATCTGTAAACAAATTATAAAATAATCTTCTTTTACCCCTTTTTACTAGTATTGGCCTTACATTAATGGCAGGAGTGAGAAAAATCAAGTTTCTTTACAGTATAATCAATCTACTGTCTGAGATGCTGGGCATCAATTTTTTTCTGGAAACTGGTGGGATAACTCAAGTGTTAAATCACAAAAGATAACCTGAGATATGAGAAAATGGAGCAAAGCAAAGCAACTGTAAGTAGTTTTTATTTTCTCAATTTTTAGATAGTCTCAAAGTCCTGGTCATGTCCTATATTTAGCTGCTGGGTTTTTTTTTAAGTACTCATGCAAATCTGAAGAAAATGTCTGCCACCCTGTAGACCAATGTGTAGGACTCTAACTTGTCCTATCTGAGATGAGAGTAACTAGTTGGAGGACTCTGTCCTTTTAATCTCCAGAGCCCTTACATGTGAGGTAAGACAATTTTTTTTTAAAGTAATATAGAAGGGGAAGCAAAAGAAACCTCATTTGTAGCTTTACATATTATCTTTTATTGCAGTGCAGATGGAGTCTCTGAAATCAGACAACACTTATTTCAAGTTCTACACTTACTTGTGAGCAGTCAGAGAAGATGAGACTTACCAGAGAGGCTTTAGGGTATCAGATCAATTTTGAGTGGGGAGATAAAACAGTTCTAGGTAGATCTGTGAGAATTTTATACAAAATTTTTTTTCAAGAAAAAAATGCTGGCATTTACTCTAGGTGTCCTGAGCAGCTGTACCAGTAGTTCCATTGGAAGCAGCAGTCCAGTATCCTCTGAACACTGGAAAAGTTTAGGCCTATGCTTTCCACCAGCCTAGAGTCTCCATGTATAAGCAGTTAGTAGGAGTTTGGGGATATTACCTGCGGCTTCTCTCTGGAGAGCTCTAGAAACTATAGTGGAGGAGTCTTAAAGTGGGTGGCTGGAGCCTTTGGGTAACTGCAGGCTCCAAGTGCCTATAATAGAGTCTTATAATATACTACTTGTAACATAGTTACAATATTGCCTCAAATATAGTAAACCCCTGAAAATGACAGACTGCATTATTTTGAGATTGAAGACTGGCCCTGTCCCCAAGCCAGGAACTTTTCTTTTATTATTATTATTATTATATTTTAAGTTCTGCGGTACATGGGCAGAGCGTGCAGGTTTGTTACATAGGTATACATGCGCCATGGTGGTTTGCTGCACCCATCAACCTGTCATCTACATTAGGTATT